>NC_140451.1:3463620-4101162 GCF_963576455.1 Neolamprologus multifasciatus | reverse complement strand
AGATGTTTTAGATACGCCGAAATCGGGATACAAGCGCCCTTTACTGTGGTCGTAGTCGTTTCGTCTCGAGGCGCACGTGGCACCGATGTACAAACCCCAAATCAGAGTTGTGCACACCGATAGCGACCAGATCGCAGCTACTCCGCTCAGCAACTCCCAACTGTACAAACGCAGAGCGTGAGCCACTATAGTGATAAGAATAAGACATGTTGAAAGTAACCGTAAGACCGTGTACAACTTCAGCTTCCAAAAGCGGACCTGTTCGTGCGTGTTATTTATCCAACATACCACAGGAGGGAGGTATAACGGGTGAATGGCCGACGTCGTCATGTTTTTATTCAGTATGACAGATAGCACAAACTCCTGATCGGGCAAATGCGCTCTGGGAAGCATGGTTGTTCTCGCGATGTTGTACTACACTACGTTTTGGGGTGTTATCACCGTGAATTAATACCGTGTGACCACAATCAACAGGCGTGCCTTAAGTGTCTAGCGGAATCTGCTGTGTTGCCGGATAACTCAGAGTCCCGGCAGCGGGATACCGCAGTATCAGCTACATCGACCATCGTCTGGAATCCGACGTGATCCGAGTAACGCCACACGCAAGATCCGTTGCATCGGAAGGTGTGACCGTGTTCGGTCCCGATGTGCACGTAGTAGCATCGTCCGCTATTCCGAAGGTAATCGCAAAGGAGTTCGTCCTCGTCTACGGCCCACACGAGAGTGAGGGTGACACCCGCGTGGTCTTCTAGAAGAACGCGCTTCCCCGAAGAAGACGATTTGGCCACCAGGTACAATTTTATAGCCGACGGAGCGCCCTTGTCGCGGGGCACGGTCGTAGCCTGCACCTCGCCCGTGTGACACATATCTCCGAGGACGGATCCGATCGAACCTACCAGCTGTAGCACCTCTTTCACCAGATGCGGCCTAGCTACAATACAGTGTATTGCAAGCCAAAGATGTTCGCTTGACACCAGAACGTTTTTGTATGCCATGCTCATCACGTTACGCATCACCGCAGCTCTGCGGGTCTCGAGAGAGCGAGCTGAGCGGGAAGAAGCGTCGTGGCATCTGATCATTTCGTGGAAGCGACTCAACGATTTGTTCCATTCTGACACCAGCAAGTGTATCGGCATAGCAGGAATGTACAGCTCTTCCATACCGACGTACCCGCTCATCAACCTTTTTGCCATCGCGCTGCTGGGTTCCGCGACGTTACTGTTGTACAGGTCCACGATACCGCAGTGCTGCCCGTCCCCGGGTGTGACCGGCATGAACCTCACACACACGTCTCCAACCTTTGGCCCCGAGGAAACGCCGTCCATGATCTGGGAGGCGACGTGCTTGAAATGGATGGTTCCCATAGCCAAGTTGTTACAGCCACCGCGTAAACTCACGGTCGGACATATCACGTCGTCATGCCAGTCGTCCTGCGGAGTCCTCATGACTCGGTCATTGTTCGACACCGCGCGATGAAGATCGGGGGTTTTCAGTAGAAAACAAAGCGACTTTACGGCCATGTCTCCCTATATTCTGTTGTGCATGTGGTCT
The DNA here is from genome assembly GCF_963576455.1 of Neolamprologus multifasciatus. Taxonomy (NCBI): domain Eukaryota; kingdom Metazoa; phylum Chordata; class Actinopteri; order Cichliformes; family Cichlidae; genus Neolamprologus; species Neolamprologus multifasciatus. Next base: position 4,099,611 of record NC_140451.1, on the reverse strand, counting down.
GCGCGCACAGACTACTACGGCTTCGCCCTAATGCGTAAACAGTGCAGATCATTGTACACTGTTGTAGCACGTGTAGTTAGTTATTTGCAGTTCTACCACCACACCACGCGTTGTGGAAATAAACCTGTGAATGCATGTTGTACGATATGCTGTATAACCAACTGGTTGTTATGTCAAATAAACACACGCAAACAACAATACACAAAGGAGTCGTGTTCTTTTGAATTTTTATTCTGTGATCTGTCTCGCGACATACATGGCGTTAGAACGATAGCCGTTTGGGCCCATTGATATGACACAAAGATTACATTTTACATTTGCCTCACATTCAACAAGGAGCGCACTGCCAACAGTGTGTGTGCTCTCACGCTCAAACGTTGGCCGACCTGGCCTCAAAAGCCTACTGACTCGCAAACAAACGTAGGCCGACCTGGGCCCAAAGTTTAGTAGGCTGCGTGCTTATAGATTTGGGTGAACACTGTGTACCTTCCCCAACCATAAATGTGTTTCGTGTATCTGAAATAAAAGGAAATGTAAACAATCTGCGACGCTGTTGTTCTTTTTTTTTTATTTGTGCTACCCACCACCTACGCGTTATACCAGCAACTAAGTGGTTCGACTTGTATTGTTATGTTTACACTGCCTTTCGTGTCCACAAAGTCCATGAAATATCGAATGAATAAAGTTCAGGAACACATAACACGTACACACACAAGTGGATATACAAACACCGTGTGTAATCACATAATATATATATATAATATATATATATATATAATATATAATATATATATATATATATATATATAAATACACAACATTTGATTTAGCTCTACATGGTCAGTTTGCAACAACGCAGCTTCAGCAATACACAATCCTTGATCTCATTGCAATTAATCCTGTGGTGTTGCTTCGAGGTGTAGTGTGCCCCGTAGTAAGCGGACGCTGCACAAATGACACAGCGATAACGGCCATTGAGTTCGACGAAACCGTAGCTGTTCTTAGCCAGTGCCTCAGGGAACGCGATGCGCCCTCTCCTGTAACGCTCGTAGCCTAGAATGAGACGCAGGTTGGCCCACTTCCCTTGGAATCTATCCTCGATGTAAGGACAAAAACCGCCCTCGTTGTACACATGGTAGATGTGCTCGCCTAGCAGCGTGTCGTTTTCGACAAAGTCCTTTACTCGTATGCCGCACACATCGCAGCAGTGATCTTCCACGGTGCCCGATACGTGATGCATATTGGCGGGGTCTGCCTGGAACACGTGGTCCGTCCAGGACGCAGATTCACCCGTGGGTTTGAATTCCCCGGTTCGCGTGTGACGGAACACGGGGCCGTCGGTGCCGGATGCATCGACAGCTAAAGTTTTAGCCTTTTGGGCCATCATCTCGGACAGGAGGCTGCAATTTACGTAATGTCCGTTCCCAAAGGTATACTCGGTCGTTTCGGCCATCGAACATATTACACAGTGCCTGCGACCGGCAACGGTGACATAGCCCTGGTTTGAGCACAGGAGATATTGCGGCAGTGCCACGAGACCCTTGTTGAATCGCACACTTCCGTGCAAGGCGACAAAGTGGTTCTCTCGACCTCTGAATTTAGCTTTAATGTATCGACACCGAGCGGACCCCTTCCATATGTGCTCTTCCAAATTCACTGTGCCACTCTTGTATCCTGCGAGAATCACATCACAGTCATTACATTTGTACGTGTCGTAGCTGTGGGGCACCGGTGTCATTATGGTACCGTCCGCCAGTATCTGTTCCTCCGATGGACTCTTGTACCGCCGGTTATTATCCGTGTGCGTTACCACAACGGGTTCCCCTTGTATTATTTGAACGTGAGGCGCATGTGGAGCGTTGGCAGCGTATGCGCGCTCTCCGGCCCGTTTCCGGGCAATCTCCTGTGTGGACAACCCTCCAGGCCTGGGATTTCCCTTTCCAGTTGATGTACAGTCGCGATTGCCATAGTCGCACCGCTCTCGCCAAGCACGGCGTGTGACTCCAGCCTAACCGCCGACCAAACAACTAGTACTTAGAGACCTTGTCGTTCTTACGACGCTGGGATACCAAAAGCCGTTTAGTGAGTTGCTGCCAGTATAGAAGTGAGGACCTTCGATCGCTCGAGCCGTGATGTTGATGCCGGCGATGGCATCGGTATCCAGAAAAACAGCTAACACCACTTTGTTGTTTTTGTTACACACACACACACACACCGCTAGTGACCTCTGATATTGCATACATACACAGGCGTCGGCTGAGACCCGAGTTTCCACACACAAGAGCCTTTGACACATTGAATCAAAAATAAACCAATTGAGCTTGTAGACACTAAAAGATCAACACACAATGAAAATATATGAAGTAATGAGACTTTTTATTCACTGCGCAACTGCACACTGTACAACCGGAAAAATGTACGGTAACAAGAGTAAAGCAACAATGGCACACGCACAGCCAACACATCGTGTGAATGCTACCAAACCAATATCATGGGTTACACACAACAAAATCTCGTAAACCCTTTACATCTCTAATGATAATATACCCTTGACGGCATGATAGAGGACAGCAAAAAAAACAAACAATATCACGGGTTACACACAACAAGATCGCGTAAAACCTTCACATCTCAAATGATAATAATACAGCCTTGAAGGCATAATAGAAGAAAACAACAAATCAGAAATGAACATACAGCCTTGATGGGCACAATGAAAGAAAAACAAAAAAAACCTAAATAATAATATCACGGGTTACACGCAACAACAAGATCGCGTAAAAACTCTCAAAATCGTGCGGGACGTCACATTGGTTACAATCACATGGCCTTTATCGTTCGCCGTTCACCGGCTCACACTGCAAGCTTACGAAGGCCTCTTGTGAGGGATTTCATGTCTGGGCAGCACGACGGTATAGCCTTATCCATGGTAATAGGCGGCCAGGCTACGTATGTGCCCGTTAGAGCGTGGACGCGCGTCGAAAGTCCATCAACAGCTTGAAGTCGGTATCGGTGATGAACTGTTTGAGAGCGTTGAGCACGCACCCTGCGAACGTGCGGTTGATCTCACAGGGAAAACGGATGGTGTTGTACCTACCGAGCCAATCTACAGCAGTGTTGAGATCCTCTTGCTTTCCCCTTTCCAGTATACAGGCCAACCCGTCCACAACGGCCTCTATAACAGCCGGCTCGTTCATTTCCTCGCCGCCTCTGTGCTCTGGGTGATGAGGATTGTGAGCGTAGTGGTGATAGAATCCCTCGTTCGCCATTTTGGTGAGAACCGTTTTTTTGTCGATGTGGGCATGCTGGTCGCAACCCGCTTCCGCCTCCATGCAGCACGCCATGATACCCGAGTAGGAGGCGGATTCTATGTCGCTCGTCTTACTGGAGTCGTGAATCAGTAGGTCTCTCACGTAGTATCTGTCGGCCAGTAGATCCGACCAGGGACTGTCAGTGACGCCGACACTGGCTTGCTCCAAGGCTCTGGCCACTATAGTTCCGACCATGGTCACGAACATGGTGTGCGTTAGGAGCGCCACAAGATGTTCTCGTATAGGCAGACAGGCTTTCACGGCGTCTTCGCATTCGACCGCACCGTGGCCCTTCTCGCGTAACCTGCATATGAGGGTTACTAAATTGGCGGTTTGGTAACCACGCTCATCTGTGACAGGTTCGAACTTCATACAGTGCGCCTTGGAGATCTTCAACAGCTTGTTGTAGTGCTCCTTCATAAGCGCCTGGTCGTAGACGTACGCAAGCCTTTCGGGGATGAGGGGAGCCGGACGTCGTCCGGCTCTGCCTCGCGCGGCTCCTTTCGCCTGGCTCGCCGGCGTCGGTGAAGGCATATCGACCGGCGCCGTGTCGGCTGCTGCACCTTTGGCTGTCCTGGGTCGCGGAGTGGTTGTTTTTCTTGACGACATGGCGTGTCCGCAGACAATGTGTTCCAGCGGCGCGCAACGGGCAATGATGTTCAGAGTACAGTATGCGTTACACGTTAATAGTTAATAGTGGTGACGGTGGAGGAAGGCGACTTGGTAGATGGTGCCTGCTAATGTGAATTTGGCTGTTGTGCAATTGGGCCGCGGGATGGTCTGTTTGGCGAAACCATGGGTTGTCCACAACAAAATGTTTCCAGTGGTGTACAATGCAACAGAGACGGAGCGTGCGTCGCGTTACACGTTGATAATTAAGGTGGTAATGCACAGCAACCACGGCAGACCACAAGCTGTGAAAGAAGGCGACTTGCTAGATTCAATCGTTGTTACAGTAGACCTCGGCGGCGTGCACCGGCACGGATATTGGGAGGACGGTGACATGTCCACAGTACAGTTCTTTATTCTAAAGAACCAACATTGGTTCCGCCGGCCGACCTTCGCCCAGCGCCGACACACATAGACCCGGTCCTGTGAGCACATGTCACGCTCAGTTACACCGAGAGCAGTGCCATATGTGATATTGTACATTCCCGTTGGCGCAAGATGTGACACATTGGAGTATGTAACCACGTCTCCGCCGTTGTCAATGCGATAGATCCCATGAAGCTCATTGTTCGAGCATGTGTACCAAGCCGTAGCCGTGAAATGGTCCGGGTTGTCGGTAGGACATGCCAGCTGTACCCATGTAGCATTGTCTCTCCCTTGAGTTGGCTGTCCGTAATCGACGGCCGCGAGCGCCTCCTCGTCTCTAGCACTAGCAGGCCGGGGTGTACCCGCCGTCAGCGCGAGCTGCTCCTCTCCAGTAGTGACGGACTCGAGGGCGTTTGCCGTTATGTTGTCCGAAGGTCTATGGGACTCGAGGGCGTTTGCTGTTATGTTGTCCGAAGGTCTATGTGATTCCGAGGGTGAGCCTCGACACAGCGTGAGGTCGAGAAACAGCACAACCGCCAGTGTGTTCAGCACAACGCTTGCCATGGTAACCCTCGCTGGTCGTGAGATTGTGATGTGTCCAACGGTGTGCGAAGCTAATATATAGAGTCCTGCGTGTGACGTAATAGTCCCGCAGAAAGTCCTGCGGAAGTGCGCGCTTTACAGCAGTGGGTATTCCGCGATATCCCTGCGTCTCGCGATGGTAAGTTCATCCGAGGATCGCAGTTTTGTGCAAAGGAGAATCAACAACGGGCACGTCAGAATTGAAAATGCAACAGATAGAGAAGCCATAATGTTCAGACGTGCGAAGGACCGCTGGTAATCGACTGTCAGCTGTTCGCAGTGAGACCGTATAGCTTGGTCCACGTTGTCCATATACTTGAGGCTTTGAGTTTTTGTGTCTTCGATAAGACCGTGCACATCCTGAGCTCGCTGCCACAGACTCGCCGTTTCCACTGTTATATCGTGGACGTAGGCGAGGGTCTGGTGTAGGTCCGCGTTCGAAAGGGAGTGCGCTCGGGTGAGCAATCTGGGCTTTGCGGTGCGACGGAAGCCGTGCTCAGAGGCCGATGTTTCCTGGGACGTGAGAAGACTGTACATCTCCGTGTGCGTATCGTAACACACCGGTCCGTTGCAACGCGCTCCGCATTGTATCGGACACAGCAAATCTAGCGTACCTGCGACAGAGACCTCACACGAGGGGATTGTGGTCTCGTCAAGTTGCAACGGGTCGCACAGTCCCCTCGAATCGCAGTAAGGCATTTTGTAGTTTTTGCTGCCGTCTGTTATCACGGAACTAATCAACCAACACACTCTGTTGTTTTGCGAGGTGTCGACGAACGACATGTACCACCTGGATAACGACAAAGGCTCCCAGGTTTCCCGGTGTGTGACCAAAGTCAGTTTGGACGCAGACACCGATTTGCTTGCTACCGGAGTGTCCGTGTGAAACTTTACGCTGAGGTTCGGCTCACAGCCGGTCATATCCGATCGCACTACGCCTTCGGCGCACAGTGTCAGCCGCCGTTCGGCCGCTTGGATGATTGTGACCATGGTGGTCAGCTGTGTGGAAAGCGTGTACACTCCGACCTTCCACGTTTCCAACATATTTGGCAGGCGAGTACTGTTGTTGCTGCTGAAAAGCGACGCTGTGTCAGTTTGCTTTGCAGGTAGAACTTTGGCGATCTCGCTCAGGCCTCCTTGTATCGCGGCCCTGTAATATTCCAAGACATCTATGATTCTCGGTGAGTTGTACTGCGAGCCTACGGCGTCGTGCGTCCGCGACTCGGCCGTGTGATCCGGCATCCTGTTCACGATGTGAGTATCCAGTATCGCGGCTAGGTCATTGTAACTGGCGTCCAAGGACTCTACCGCACGGTTGTATCCGAGGAGCGCGGTCCGGAGAAGCGCGTCGACCTGATTCCAAGTTCCACTCCAACACAACGAGTCGCATCCCGTGTGATACTCGACAAGTCCTTCGCATGCGATCTGTGCACACGAAGGATGTGTGATTCGCGACTTTGAGAGATCCAGACCCAAATCGAAGTTGTACGTTATGTATATAGGCGGGTCGCTTCTTCGTATCTTCCAGTGAGCGGGAGTCAATATGACCCTGTGCTCCTCTTCCGTAGTTGCGTGAGCATCGGTTGTGGCGTTGGGTGCGATTCCGTCGGTGCCGCTGCAGCATACGCACAGCGCGCAGCAGCACAATAATAAGGCGATTGCGTCGTTCGCTGTCATTGTAATTTTCTATATCGGTGTTCTCTGGATCGAGGGCCTGAGTACACACAATATAGCATCACGATGCACACTACGTTGATTAATAAAGCCAGTACAGTAGCGACCAAAGAGAGCGCTGCGACGCGACTCTTGGCGGCAGCCACACGAGGCACGTTGCTTCGTAAGCGTGCCTCAGCCTCATACGTAACTGTGCCAAAGGCCACCACCGTGGCGTTCGCCTCGGCGGCGAGCTGTTCCGTTGCAGAAACACAGTCCTTTGCCCACATCACATAACCCCCACGAGCTCTGGCGTCGTCGCCACACGTCTCATTGTGACACAACTGTTCTGTAATGACGCGTGCAACGCGGGTGTTGATCGATTGTATCTTTCCGAACTCGGACGTGACCCGATCGAGCAACGGTCTGCGTTCGCGTCGGTAGTATCCGCACGCTTGTCTGTTGACCCTGGTGTCGTGAGAACCAAAGGCGAACGGCTTCAGGTCGCAGGACAAAGTAACCGTGAGCGCTCCGTGGTTCGCGACGACGATCATTTTTAGCACCACTCCCGCTTCCACCTCAAACCCCCGAACGTCTACGGGGTACCCGGTTCCACCTTGAGGCCAACCGTTCTCAACCGCATTAGCCAGTGCGAGGCACGAGCTGGAGCGCTGCAGACACCGAAGGACGAGGGAAATCGCGTGCATGTCTGCGACCGCACCAGCCTCCCGCTTTGACTCGACAGACCCGCGCTGCCGTTCAATGTCGGCCGCGTGAGACAACCAGATCGTGTCTTCGCGCGACAGAACGGGCTCGCTCATCGATCGGCGTATAACCCTTATGTTTTCGAGTAGCGTCTCTTTCTCCGTTTCGGTCCGCGCGGGTAATGTCACCGCGAGCCTAGTGTGCCGACGGTCGCCGGGTACGCTTTGAACGCACCCGTCTCCCAGTAGATTGCGCTCCGCGTGTTTGACGGCGACGCCAAAGGGCAAGGTTCGAAGCGCTGGCCCCGGTGTCGTCGGTGGAACGTGGTAACATATGACATCCTTGTCTGTGTCCACAAACGCGACAGCTCCGCTCTGATTCACACGGACCGTCTTGGCCCCGTACGGTATGTAGCTCATTTCTCGTGCGGCGCTGGCCATTGTGAGTTTGCTGATAGGCAAAGCGGAGCCTACGTTCATATCGGAAGACAGCCCGAATTCCAACCCGGGCACACCGGGTATCGACACGAAGCTTTTCACTCGAGGAGTTTCGTACGATGCGCGTCTAAAAAACATTCCTGCCTCTAGCTTGTACACGCCGTTGACTTCTGCGAACGAAAACCCCCCGTCGCCAAACGCGAGGTCCCTCGTGTAGCGGTAGCGTAAGGTCCTGAAACGGGTGGCGGCTACCTCGACCGCGTCGGCCAGCACGGTGAACAGCGGCACGCTACTAGCCCTAGCGAACGTATAGTCGAGGTAGCCTACGCCATACCGAGAGACACCCCATCTGGCCATGTCTAATGCGAGCGCCGAGAGTTCTTGTTCGCTGTACATCAATGTGTTCGCCGAGCGTGCGTTGTATCTGTTTGTCGGATTAGGCGGTCCTACACAATCGGGTCCCAGTTCGTACGCAGAAGACGGCAGAGATACTATTATGCCGGCTCGATTGTTCGAGCGTCTGCTCAGCTCGTCGAAAACATAGAGGCCCGACAGTTGCAGACGCCTAACGTCCGACACGTTGACGACGAGCTCGTGCTCTTCGGAATACCCTTCGGCTCGCCATATCTGGGGATTGAGCATATCGCAGCCCTTTTGGAATGGGACGCGCACGTTGGTTAGATCTAAAAACGCACCGTGTCGGGACACCACATGTCCCAGCGTCTGTAACGTGTTTTCCGCGGAGGTCTGCCTGGGCGTCAGTCCTGCGAGCACTGCGGCGTGAATACCCCTGGCGAGCATTAGCTCTGCCAATGTGCTAGAGGTTAATCCCGGTTTCACGTCAAACCTAGATCCGTACGTTGTGCTGACGACATCCAAGTCGAGAAGTGTGCCTTCCTCCAGGTTCACGTCGATCACGACAATCCGAACGTCGCTCCTCAAGAGCGCCAGCCAGTCTAGCACACCGGATAGTTCCTCCTGGGTTGGGTTCGTCAGAGCGTTACTGCCGTTGTGAAATCGGAGTTTCACTCCGATTGCAGTCCTCCACCCTTGGCGATCGATGATCGCAATAGCGTGCTTAACCACGCTAGGAACACACAGCTCGCCGTTCGCCAGAGCCCCCTCGAGTGACCTCACCGGTATACGGGTGCACTTAGATCCCCTCGCAACGTCGTCTCGGTTCGTGGGCAGCACGTCCCCGATTGTGAGAATGTTAAATTCTAGCAGCGTGACATCGCATTGTATCAGGTCCAAGGGAGCGGAGGGTGCTTCTGCGGTCAGTCCTTGCCAAGAGGAAAAAACCGCCGGTGTGACGACGCAGAAGATCTCGGTGTTTGGCTTAACGGATCCGTGTACGACTCTGCTCCGTCCCAGCGTAGATTCCCCATCATTGTAAAAAACCTCTAGCGTCCAATTGTTGTTGGTGCCGGGCAGGCCTGAGATCGCGCGCGAGAACGGCACACAGCCGGGCGAACAAGGCCCGTTGCGGTCCGTGTAGTCCAACGTGTTCGCGCAATGGCAATCGGCGTGTCGTTTGTGTTTCCAAACATATTTCAAACGTATTCCTCGCGTGATTGTACTATGTGTAACGTTGCCGTCAGGGCCAACCTCGTTGTACTCCAAATCCACTTCCACGTGTCTAAATACACGGACACACGGAGGCTTGATGATCAACGAAATGTCCAACACGTAGACAAAGAAGCCCCGTGCGTAGTCCTTATTCCACTTGGCGCCCTTGGCGATATCGCATCTGCGATCCACGCGGTTTACGGTCGAGCCGGTCGCGGACACCAATAGAGGGGATGTCGTTTTCATAGGCGAGACACGTTGCACTCTGTACCAGCGGTATGGTTGTGCGGGCCTGCACGACTAGCGTGTCGCCGAAAACGTCTACCGTTAAAGGGTCTTCGTGTGTCAGTTCGAGTTTAACACTGGTAGGATCCAGTCCGGGTGACATAAACGGTTTCAATATGTCTTTGTGCATTCTAGCTGCCGCGTCGCGCAAAGACAATGCGTTTAGGGCATAGTACAGAGTGTCGGCGACCCTCGACCCATCTGCAAACAAACGGTCCACGACGATCTTGCCGCACTCGTCGGATATCGTAGACCGTGAAAAGTGCTTGCATAGTTTCATAAACTCTTCCTCGGTCAGATCCGCCATCCAGAGTTTAGTCAGCTCGTTCAAGGTGTCGACTAATGCCGTCGACGCGGGGGGTTCGACTAACGTGCGCATAGGTGTGTAATCGTCTGGGTGGCCGCATATTGTATCGTGCCAAAGGGAACCGGGAAGGACGACTTGCTGGTTCGACGGACACGTTTTGTGCAGGGCACATGTTTGGATGAGGGTATCTTGGTGGTCGGCCGCCCTTACGTGATAACCATTAGGGCACACGTCCCCACATCCGGCAAACAGATGAGGTCGCCCCAGCGGACACCGATATCTGCAGATCGGCTTCCTGTCGTTGTCGCAGTGGAGCATGACATGCGTCGGGTTTGGACAGCCGCCGCCGACGTTATGCTTACAGGTGTTCAAATTGGACGCAGTCTCTCAGCTCTGTGGGCCGTCGACAGTACAGCCAACATGGACAAGCAGACGAACGCGAGCGAGAACAGAGCCATTGCGGTGCACTTTCACGCACCGCGAAAAACCGTTCGGTTAACGTAAACGGATTAGTAAAAAAGAAAATGTCTTCTCCACAATGCCTAACGTCTCCCCTCGTCGGACTCTGTTGAGTCTGTTTGATGGCACCGGTAGTATATGTAAACCGTTCGTGGATAACGGGTGGCTGGTGCGGAGGCTAGACGTCGACGGTCGACACGGCGCTGATATCGTTGTGGATATCTTGGACTGGGATCCGTCTAAGGACTGGTCCGGACCACCTCCCGATGTGATATTCGCAGGTCCGCCGTGTGAGCAATACAGCATGGCCAGAAGTACGGCTAAGACGCCGCGGAATCTGACGTTGGCCGATTCGCTGGTGGCTAAAACCACGGAGATAATCGACTATTTCCACAAAAGAAACTCCTCGCTACAGTACTTTGTGGAGAACCCTGACTCGAGCATGGTGTGGAAACGATGGGTCTCTCACAGGCTGTATCATGACGTAGGCAAACACCCAAAGAGCGTGATCGCTGCGATGCTCCGCAAGAACAGGAAAGTCAGTCAGTGGAAGCTGACAACTAATGTTACGAAGGTGTCTCATGGAGACAAACATGTGATGCGGCTTGATTATTGTCAGTACAAGGCCAAGTACAGGAAGCGAACGAGACTGATGACCAACAACCCCTTCGTGGGCTTGATGTGCAACGGGAGGTGTGCTAGCATGGTGGGAAGAAGACATTTAGAAGTGGCCCAGAGAGGCCCGAGGGCTCACACTAAAGCATCGCCTGGTGCACCAGGAAAACAGTACCATACTCGCGATCAGCTCCACGCTTATCCGGCGGATTTGGTCGAGGTTATTTTCCGACACGTCGACTCTTCGCCCTCACGCACTAGAGACGGCGTACACAAGGCAAAAGCGGAGCCAAAGTGGGATACTGTGAATGCACGATAGATGCAACCCTTTGTCTCATACGTCTGTGTGTCGTTGTTTTTTTTTTATTATTTGATGTTGAGCTGTGTATTGTGCATGTTTTTTTTTTTAAAAAAACACCAAATAAAGAACCTTTGAGGCATGGTGCGTTGTCAGTGAAAGTTGTCTTTATTTTTATTTGTTTGTTGAAAGACACCACAATTACACAGCGTGATTTATTGCAACACTACACACAATTAGATTTATTGTAAATACACACAGCTCTTCGGTGTAATCGTTAGGTTGGCCGACCTGCAGGTTCAGAGCCGCCGACTCACGGGTTTGGAGCCGCCGACCTACAGGTTTAGAGCCGCCGACCTACGGGTTTGGAGCCGCCGACCACGGGTTTGGAGCCGCCGACCTACGGGTTTGGAGCCGCCGACCTGGGTTTGGAGCCGCCGACCTACGGGTTTGGAGCCGCCGACCCACGGGTTGGAGCCGCCGACCTACAGGTTGGAGCCGCCGACCCACGGGTTTGGAGCCGCCGACCTGCAGCACGGAGCCACCAACCTGCAGCACAAACCTAGCTGCCCCACACTGTAGATTTCTTCCCAACTGCGGTAGAGATAAACCCTTCCCAACCGAGGCGAAAAACACTTCAGAGTCAATTGTGCTCTGCGTACACAGGCTACCTAGGGGGAGGGGATAAGCGCACAAGGTTTTGATTAGGACCACTCGAACGCAGATGGCGCGGTTACACTTTACGGTAGCGGTTCTTGTGCTTGCCATCGCCGGAACATGTGGCGGGATCGTCGACCGAGGATCCCTGCACGCCGCCATGCTCGCAGGTCTGAACACACACCCTACCATACGACAGGTGACAGTGTACGATCCACAAAAGTCGATCGTTAGGTGGCGTTTCGGGTCTAGTCCTCCGAAATGCGACTGGAGGATGACAGCCTATATCGTAGGTGATTACGCCGTGGACGAGACTCAGATCTTCATGGAATCGGACAACTGCTCGGAGTACACCACTCAGCACTGGTCGGGTACATTTCCCTGCGTATTCAACAGAGCAGATTTAACTACCACATGCAATGGCCCTCTCCCCCTTGGAGCGGAAAACGGAACGTGGCTCTTAGGCTACACGATTGTCGATCCCGAAAACACCGTGCTTCCGCAGAAACCCCCACCGCTCAGCAGAAACGTCACGGCGACACCTTTCACAGCAGAGTCAACTCTACTAAGCCTGGTGGGCTTAGGGTTAGCGAAAGCCATACAGATGTCCGGGGAGTACTCTGGGTCTGGCGTGATTGCATCCTCTGGGTACGACAACGTGTTGTACTTTACCCTAAATTCTAAAGATGTAATGTTTTCGTTGGATTTGGAGATAGACGTCTCAGAAGTGGAAAAGCAAAGGGATGTCAACGTAACCTGGTACGCTTGGACTGCGGGCAATAGACTGATTGTGGACATGCACGCATCCTGGTACAATTTAAGCCTACAAGACCCGTCGGAGACTGACGACTACGTCACCGAGGTCGACGCGCCGTCAAAACGCACGGATAGGAAGAAACGTTCCCTGGGCTTGGCTATGATAACGTCCACATTAGGTCCAGATTTGCACACTTTAGTTGCCCAAGTGGAAGAGCAAATTAATCGAACGAAGACCAACTTGGTTGCAATTGCCAATGACATAGCAGAAGTCGGCAGGGAACTTCGCGATATCATCACGGCAACGGTAACCAGCTTGGTTGCAATTGCCAATGACACAGCAGAGGTCAGCAAGGGCCTTCGTGATATCATCGCACGCTACAACGCTAGCCGCGACGACACAGAGACTGCTGCAGTGTCCCACGTCGATCTAATCGACAGACCGACGCCCGACGCCCCGGTGAAACACACGGCGCGCACCATTGTGAGTTACAGTAGAAACGACATAGAGTCTTCCCGCGTTACCGTGGCTGGCGAGGTATACAGTTTACGTTACGCTGCGTTGTTGAAGTCTGCAGAGCACGAACCCAGACTGTGTCCCGTGATCACCCTAACAAGTGCCTGCGCTATCATGAATGTCATTGCGTCAGACGAAACCCAGCTGCGGAAACTCGGCGGCAATCTCACTGCGTTCTATCTCCGTGATATGAATAGATGTGGGCACAAAGGACAGAACTACATTTGCACCACAGGCAACGTGCGTGGGACAAAGGGACTGCTTATCGACGTAAAATACAGAAGTCCCATGTTGAACTCCGACGATCCGGCGTGGATGGAGTTACCCATCGGACCTCTGGCGCGTTGTGCCGAGAGGGTTTACCATCTCACTGAATGTGAAACGCCCCAGCCGCCGGCGCGATTCACCGGACCGCCACAGACCATCAGGCGTGGCAAGATGCACAAGTTCTAACGGCCGTTTTCATTCATATAATATAATGGTCGTTATGTGTGTATCGTGAGGGGCCTGATCTAATGTTGTGTGTCCCGCGGTGTTCTGTGCCACTCTCATCTGAATGCTGTAGTAGTACATCTTGATATTGTGTTTTCCACATGTGAACTAAATAAAAAGAAACCTGTACTCATTGAGCGCGGTCTTCTTCTTTATTGTGAAGCAGCGACAACAAGCGAATGCTGGTTGATCGACGGTATTCTTATTCATACATGACAACCACAAAGCGTGTGTTATAATATCAGGATCGCAGTAACATGAACAGCCATCGATGACCCCCACCCCCCCCCACCCCCGGTTATGTCTACAAATGTCGCTAAACGTAACCTTGCGAAGAGTTAACCACAGGAGCTGTGTAGCTGTTAGTTTACGGTGTATGCTTTTCTGTCTCTGTCCAGGTGAGATTCTGGTGGTTGGTTCTAATGTTCCCACCGTAGCCGCTCCGGGTGACACTGTGGTGTTGCCGTGTCACCTGGAGCCCACGTTCGATGTCCGGGGTTTGACGGTGGAGTGGTCCAGACTTGACATCAAACCTGACCCATCCGACCGGCTCAGCAGAGTGGAGTACGTTCACCTATACAGAGACAAGACGGAGGTTCCCGACATGAAGATTGCGTCGTACCTCAGGAGGACGCAGTTGTTCGCGGACGCCATGAAACACGGGAACATTTCCCTCAAGATTATGAATGTGTCGGAGAGAGACGCAGGCAGATACCGATGTTTGGTACCAAAGCTACAGAGTCGGGTGAAATCTGCGATCGTCGAACTTATAGTCGGTGAGAGCAAATGTTTGTTGTTGTTGTTGTTGTTGTTGTTGAGGGTGTTGTGTGGCGCCAAACTCACTCAGGCTACAGTGTGGTGACAAGCGTTGACTCTTTGCTTTGGCGTTTAGATTCAACATTTGTCAGAAACTGGACAACAGAGACACCGCGTGCAAACTCTAACAACCTGCAGATCATCGAGACACTACTCCAACAAACGGTGAGAACAACACTCCAACCTTTCTGTGTCCAATTTACGTTTGGCCCTTTGTGTGTATGTATTACGGTGACCTTGTTGCTTTTTCTTACATCAGCAGATCGAGCCAGGATCCACGCGATCGTAGCTGTCATCGGCCTACTACTTTTGTCTGTTGTCGCTTTGCTGTATATCGTTTTTCGTCCCATTTGCTCATGTTACACCGACGTTAGACGCATTAGCGTTTTAATGCCACATCTTCCTCGTACTACATGAGTATGCGGTTACAACGATATAGCATCGGCCCTGTCACTTACTGTGTTACTTATTTTGTTTTATGATCTGTGCTGAGAGCATATTTTTTTCTAATGTCAATGATGTACTTTGTGATCAATGTATGCGTGTACCTTTGTGTTCCTGAATTGAATAAACTGTATATTTTGTAGTAATATCACAATGTGTCTCTCTTACTTAATTATTGATATCAGATATGTAGTCAATAACAACAAACACGAGTAGTTCCACAGTGGATTTCTTTATTTGTTGTAAATACAAAAAAAAACCCAACACATTATTACTGTTAAGTGACAAAACATTTGTGTTTGGTTTGTGTAGCAAACACTAGAGCGCTGAGTTTAGAGGTAGAGTGCACTCTGTTATGTTTGGGGCACGGGTACGTCGTCGACTTCTCCGTGGCTTGCACGCAGAACAACCCCGTTCCAGTTTGCCTAACAGTCACAGGCACCCCCCACAAATCCATAAGTCGTTTAGCCTCATTCTCCACCCGTTCGCAGTCGGGGCTGTCTTGGGCGTCGAATTCGATTGCAGGCAACCCCTGGCGTTCTTTCAGTAAGTCCAACGAATCGGTCACCCCAGACACGTGACATCGTCGGGCGATGGTATTGAGGAAAGTCCCACAGAAAGAGAAAGATGATGGTCGAACCCGGACCCGGGGAAATTGATCTGGATCGTTGAACGTTTCTACGTATTCGAATCCGGTGCCCTGTTTTGTAACAGTTGGGCAATCGCACTGATTTTCTGAAGGAATACGGAGCCTTGTCGATGGCCGAACGCCTTGTTGTTTTGCGAGGCGCGTCTGCGCTCAGATCGCAAACAGCGAGACGTCGTTCTTTGAAGCGCTCTGCGATATCGCCTTGGTCAGATCGCACAGCTGCAGGCCCGTGTCTCCTCTGGGTACGAAAGTAACACGTAGCGCAGAGAGACATTATATCCATTGCTTGCAATAAGCGGCCTGTACGTCTCTATGCCACGGACACTGCACAGTTCCACGGGCAGATACCATAGCATCCTACATGGCTCAACCTAGATTGCAACGGACGACGATCTGATGTACACGGCCACTTACCGATTGCTCATCGTGAGCTCCTTCCGGCGTACGCCATCAGGTGTATTGGGATGTTGGGCTCCTTTGTGCCGTTGGCGTGCGTTCGCCATGGACAGTAACGACTCGGCTACCACCAACAACAAACTTACTCGCCATCGCTCGCAAACCTTGCGTCTCGTCGTGCAGTTGGCCTTCACCGTGTACCGCGCGTGACACGACGCGCTAACACTTCATGTCCACATCTAGATTCAACCAGGAGTCACTGGTCTTCGGCAGAAAGACCTCATTGTAACAAGGCCGAGTCTGTCAGCTCGCTGATGGTGTCCTCTGGATGTTACGACGTAAGAATGCGTAGTCTTCCCGTAGCAGGATCGACATTGTCCTCCATAAGCAGCACTGGGTTCACAGAGCCCCATTCGCTACGCGGCGGAAGCGATCCGATCTGGGCCTGTGGTTCTCGTGTCACGCAGTAGTGAATCAGATCGTTGAACGTGACACCTTGTCCCACGTGCACGGCGAACCTGTAAGGGAACGCCGCGGGTCTGTCCGTCAAAGTCCCCGGGTGGTTATTGAACCAGTGTATCGTGCCTTTGTGTTCCACCTGCTGCTGCGAAGGAAACGGTGAACCGGGGTTGTGGGGCATTGGTGTACCCCATCGGTCGGTTTGACTTCCCGTTCCACCACTGAATCTCTGTTCACAAAGGTGCAGTCGGATGCAAGCGCCTCGGACTTGGGATCGGGCTGCGGTTCGAACTTTAGCTCCGGTGTAACCCGAGTCGATTCAGCTGGTTCGTCTTCGCCACAGGTCACGTCTAGCGAGTTGTCTTTCACGTAAGGGTAATTCCAACGTTTGAAGGCTAGGTGGTCCAAGCCCGTGACCGAAAGGTCCGTGTAAGGACTCGTGTTCACCAACACTCTTGTCCAACAGCCCTCCGTGGTCGATCACATCTTGCAGCGAAGGGGGGGCCGTGGTGTCCTTCTCCACATAGTACATGCTCATCATCCGGTTGAAAGTGGGTAATGGTGCATTATATCGTACTTCCTGGTCAGCATTTCTCGTGTCGCGCAAACAAACAGCGAATGCATGCGTTCGCCTAGGTCAAGTTCCTCGGTGTCAGCGCGTTTAACGTAATGCTCCAGGAACGCAGCACATTTTATTCCCTTCGACATACACATTCGCACCAGCTCGCTGTCAGCGGCAGCAAGCGAGACATCGGCGAGAGGTTCTTGGAGCTCTATGTCGTGGCCTGCCACACACTGACGATTCTTCAACCCGGGCACCGCCATGTCTCGCACGATACGTATTTGACAGAACGTGGTACGTTCCATGTCCGACCTCACCGCGTGGACACGGGCAATGTCGTCTTTGCGTAAGGCCAAGGCCGAACTAGACGAATTCCACAGGTGCCACACATTGGCCTCCGCTCCTCTTGTCAAGAAGCAGTGTTCCTGTAGACTAGGTGTCGTCTCATCCGTAACAGCGGGCTCGGCGTTCGAGTCCATCGGTGCGCTGGAAGGTTATGTTCGCGTAGCAACTGCAGCAACACAGCACTTACCGTGTGTACGCTACTTACCCGGTTTTTATATATATATGCACGTGTGGGTGTGTGAAGAAGAAGAAGAAGAAGAAGAAGAAGAAGAAGAAGGAAAGCTTCGACAAGGCAAGTCGACAAGGCATCGAAAACCCACACAGCGATACTTACGTCGTTACTAGAAGCTAGGAAGTGGATAAAAGCCGAGCCCTTGTATCCATCGCGAAATCTGTAGGTCCTATTCTCGGGACTGCCGTACACGCCGACCGGTTTCTCTTCCTCCTTGAACGACGGCAACCTCTGCAGTTCTTCCATGGCAGATTCTACACCCAATCTCAACGTAGTGCAACATGTGGTTATTTTGAGCCTGGACCATGACGTTGATGTCCAAGTGCAACAACACAGACGCTAGGAGCAGTCTCATCATCAGACTCTTGCCGCACTGCCTCGGTGCTAGGCAAAGCGTGTACGGATTTGCGTAGCGCTCAAGTCCTTCTCTATGTGATACCAGTGACTTTGCGTGGGTTTCGCGTGGTCGTACGCCTCGGATCCCAGGGGAGCTAGTCCGAGTTTGGACAGTAATGCGTGTTTTGTACTTGTAGAGATTGTCGCCCAGTTGAGTGAGCGTAAACGCCTAACAACACACCTCGCAGGAGTTCAATTTGAAGGGCTCCAGTCTCATGTCTTTGACGCGGAAATATTCAAACACGCGGTCGATCATGCTGCCGAATCTGCACATGACAGAATGCGAGTCCTGCTTACTAAGGGCGTTGGTCGTTTGCAAAGTCCGCCATTCTCGCCCGAGCTCCTTCTAAGCCGAGCCGCTGTATCAAAGGGCTTGCGCCGTGCGATTCGTGAGCAACTGCGTGTACTCGCCGATCGTTTCGGCGTGTTCCCGCTCCTTCTCGCTGTCTCTCGTCATCTTGGACAGTCTGATTCGGATACAGTCCACCGACACCCCGATCGGGGCCACTTGAGATGTAAAGATGGGATCCCTGGTGAACTCTGTCAACAGCCACTGGGTATCCTCTGCGCACAGGGGACAGCGCACCGCGGTGCAACATCGCCACGGCCGGAGAGAGTGTCCAGCGGACGGAAGCTACAATTATTTCGTCCACGACGACGGCGCGGAACTCTGTCCCGCTCGACTTCTCGCAAAGTAGTCCTGCGTTGTGTCACACGGAAAAAGAACTGAGGTGTCCCACCAAGGCCTCTCTGATGCAGTTGTCCTTCCGAATAAAATATACTTCAGATACTGCTGGTTATTTTCGGGTACAACCTACAGACAACGGCCTACATTTTTCAACCAACGGAGGGGATGCATTAACCGATAGAGATTTGGTCGAACGTAACAGAATTATGATGACGAGCGAGCTGCCCAACGACGTGGATCTCGAACGCCGGTGCGTTCGGCGACTCCAGGGCGCTCAGGGCCTTTTGGTTAACCAGCGAAGGGCCATTTGGTGTACGTGACAAGTAGTGCGGAGGACATCAAATTCCGGTCGATCAGAGCTAGAAACCGCAGTGTGGCACTATCGCTGTGGACCAGCAATCCGGAGCTGTGTGGTCAAACGATGAGGGAGTCCGCGTCGGCCTATTCTAACCTCATCCGCATATGCGAACACGCTAGCGTGTCTAGCAACGGGAGGTTCTATAATCTGTATGCCAACTACCCGCTGCCCGTGCAGGGTGAACCGGACGAACTCGCTGGCTGCGAGCTACACGCGTGTGAGGAAAGGGACGTGTGCGGCATTGAGATTCGCGACGGGGATCAGCTGTTGGCGTACCTCAGTCCGATGTACGAGAAATACTTTGACTTTATAACGGACCAGAACAACGCCGTTGACCTACGGGATCGAGTCGAGTCGCTCGGGGCTCGATGGTTGGTGGAACACGATCGCAACGAGACGTCGTTCACCTTGCGTGTAAAACACAACTGGTTCACAAGAATGTGCATCAGAGTCACAATGTTAATGGCCGCCTTGTAGGCGAAACCGCACGTACCGATGAAACAGTACTAACACTCATCGGACAACCAGTCGTGCACATCCTACGACTCAGCGTATCCACGGTACATACATATATATATATATATATCTAGCTTCACACCATGGCAGAGCAGCTTAACCGAAAAGGAGCCTTGAGGATTAAGATGCGAGAACGTGACAGGTGCGTCTTTGCCACTTGGCGAAGTGCCGTCGTTGCCAGTGCGACTCCCTACTTCCTAAGCAGAACCCAATGCTTTTCTGCGATGGCTAAGCGGGAACTGGGGTACATTGCCCTGACGCATGGCCCCGACGGCGACCTAGCCACGTTCGAGTTGTTCACTAAAGGCAAGGGGTGTATCTGGAAATACACGGTCGGCCCAGACGCGACATGCACAGAGTACGTCTTGTCTTCTGGCAGCGGGTCCGCCGATCGGATTGTGTTTCGAGATCCGGACGGGAAATGTGTGGAGTATGTTTTGTCTTCTGGCATCGAACCCCACGATCGCTTTGTGTTTTCGAACATGGAGTCGCTCGTGCTGTATTGCAGAAAGCAGGCGATCGAGCGCTCTGTAGATAAAGATCACTACGACATGATCAGAGGCTTGGAAACGGCCGACCGAGAGGCCTCGTCTCCTCGAGGGATCTGCGATATGATGGGAGACTTACAAGTAACGTCAGAGGCTGCTTGCTACGACGGCGGACGACGTTTGGTGTTGCCGCCACCGCCTCCTGTCAACAGAAACACTAAACCCGCCGCGAACCGGGTTGCTCGCGAGACACACGGGGATCGTCCTGTTGTTCGCAGAGAGTTAAAGCCCCCGACAGGTACTCGTGAACTAGAGGAAGGCTATCCTCATCCGCCACCGAGACGGTCTCCCGGAGAACGTGGGGTATCGAGGGTCGAGTGGACTGGCAGCGACGAGTACGAGTGGTTGGCGGCGTATCGCGACTGAGAAAAGTGCCGCGGTGAGATCACACCGCAGGGCTCCCCAACTTGGGGAGACACGAAAAGCCACTCCGAAGAAGACTGCAACTGTCCTCCAAATAAATGCCAAACGGAACCCGTCTAGTGTCTCGCAAGTGATTATGTGTCGATGTTTCTGTGCCGATACTGACCTGTAAACGATGACATTCGCATGCTTTGTGTTTTGTGTCACATTTGATAATAAATGACCACCCTGGAACAACGTGTGGAATGTCCCATCTTTATTTTATTCGTGTGCTGTTCAAACCACACGCGTCTGGTTGCTGATGCGTGTCTAGGTCGGCCGCTACTGACGTCTAGGTCGGCCGCTACTGACGTCTAGGTCGGCCGCTCTTGACGTCTAGGTCGGCCGCTCCTGGCGTCTAGGTCGGCCGCTACTGACGTCTAGGTCGGCCGCTACTGACGTCTAGGTCGATTGCAAGTGGATTTGCTGGGAAACATGTGGCAGTCAAAAGCTTGCGTTCGCGTGCTAGTCAGCCTGCTAACACTTTGGCTGGAGTGTTGCAGCCAAAGTGCGATTGGCTACGCTGGCCAAGAACAACTAGCTGTATTGGGGAGACTGTCTTATTCGCTCCTATTACCTGGCTATTTGGAAAGTCCTACTTCTGTCTTTCGAAAAAACGGTCGGGTCGTCAGCCCAGCTAGCCACCATCTGTATGAAGTGACACAGACTGGATTGGGGTACCAGGTCACCATTCGATTTCTTACTTGCAACGACGAAGGGCAATATGTGTTAGGCGGGGAGAGATTCACTGTCATCGCAAGGCCAATCGATCGAGGCCTATATTATTACACGTCAAAGGCGCGCTGTGGAACGGGAAGGACGCCGTGTAGCGTAACGGACAGCACAGCAGTTATCACTCCGCTAGATGGAGTCGGCGCAATTTACACGTTTCACGTTGAGACTCCCGACATCTGGCGTGTAATAGAGATATGGAACCACACTATGAGCCCAACACAAAGGCTGACCGGTGGCTGTTTTATAACCCCAAACGGTACGACGTTTGTGGGGCGCGGCAATGTAAACTACAAGTATTTCATGTATACACGGCGAAGTGCTGAAGCGGATCAGTCCTGTTCGCAAGTCAGTCGGTCTCTCGACGCTAATCCGGACGACGCTGATCCAATCGATGATCCTGCCACTGGGAGCACGGCAGAGGAACCCGAGCACATGACACCGCAGACTACCACTCGCTGTACGTAGTACGCACATATGCCCGTTGTTGGATTTGGTTTCAAGTGAAAAACAATGCACTCTTTTCATCCTTAGTGTGCACAGATGACGACTACCGCATTGACATACCCAAATTGGACCCCCTGCAGCCCGTGGACACCACCAAGGTGCAGCTGTACGCCATATTAGCCAAACGTAAGCCAGCCGAATGCCACATGTGTGTGTGTGTGTGTGTGTGTGTGTGTGTGTGTGTGTGTGTGTGTATGTGTGTAATATATAAACTACGTGTTAGTTACCATGGTATATGTTCACAGTTGACAGCATAGAAGCCACGATCAACAAAGTCAACGTGTGCTGTTCCAACGCCAGCCGCAACGGAGGACTCGACGCAAAAGTGTTGCTCCTGCCGCTGTTTGCGCGTCTCTACATATGAACAACGATGCTGTTGGGGTCTGCTCTGTGTCAACATTTGGTTATTATATGGACTCTGGTTGTATGCATAACAATCTTGTCTTCCACGCAAATAAAAAAAAAACATGACTGCACAATGACAAAGGGAGTGAGATGCTTTATTGGATGAACGCACAAACATATACACATACATATGAGCGTACCCACATCGCAACATAAATGCACACTAGCGGGATTTACAGGCTGTGTGCTGAATGCCAGCGTAACGTTTCACACGGTCAATATCAACATCGGTGATCGCGGTGGCGATCCGTTTCCATCTACTGTCATCCAGTAACGTCCGCGCAGTTAGTCTGCATTTCGGGTCGTACTGCAGCAATGCCAACGCGATTCTCTTCACCGCCGTACACCGCATCAGGGTGGGCATTACACGCATGGGATTCCAGATGCTCTCCTCGTCGTGGTCGTCGCGGCCGAGAGTTTCCTTGATGATTTTATACGTTGGAAAGTTTTCACTGTGAAAGGTCATCGTCGACTCCATGGCATCTACTATCAGCACGCCCAGGCTCCACATGTCGATAGCGCAGGTGTACTGCGCGATATGCTCCTCCTTTGTGTCAAATAATTCCGGGGCTCTGTAGGACTCCGTTACCAACCCAGAACTCATGGACTTCGCAGCATACCTAGAAAGGCCCATATCTGCCACCTTCACGGTTAGCGTGTCCGCTGTGAGCAACACATTAGCGGGTGTCAGATCTCTGTGTATCATGTTAAGCCCGTGCATGTAAGACAGAGCGTCGGCAATCTCCAGAGAGAAACGGCTGATAAACGTAATCGGCAACAGGCCCGAGTGATAGCGACCCTGGTAGATCACCTCAAACAGCGTTAAAGGGAGGTAGGGCATGAGCGTTGATATCTTGCCATCGTGAAGAAAACAGTCCAGTGTCTCCACTATATTAGGATGGCCTCTCAAAGCCGATAGACAAGACAGTTCCCGGACGGTGGAGTCCATCATACTGCCGTCTTTGTAATTGCGGTGGCACTTCAACGCATAGTGTTGCTCGGTAACGCGACATTTAACGTGGTGCACAACACCATATGCCCCTTTGCCTACCTGTGCAACAATCTCGTACTTGTCCATGGCGTGTAATGTCAATCCGCTACAGTGACAAATGAGCGATGGTGGTGGTACAGCTGCAGAAGCACTTCGCAGGTGTTGATGTTGAACAGAGTCTTGGTGGTTTCGCACGTGTCGATGTCGGTCGAGGTAATGGGCTGTGATTCGGTGGCACGCTTACGGCGTGTCAACCAGTTAATTTCTCTGCGAAACACACTGTTCCATCGACGACTGTTGGAATTGGAACTGTGGCGGACCGCTGATCGTTTAGCTCTTTTTGTAGCCGTTGCGCGGCGAGCTAGAGTACTCGCCGATACAGGTTCCGGTTTCTGAGTCTCAGAAAATCACAGCGGGCAACTGCGACTCTGGTTGCTCAAACGCCTTGTTCCTGAGGCGTTCCAATAAGTCCTTTGTGAAGCTCTCTGAGTATATAGGTGCAGTGAATCTAAAACGGTTTAGGTATCTCATCGTTGTAGAGAGTAATGCTGAAACCCTTATGCCGTCCCTATGTATGATCAACAAACACAAGGCAACACAGCACGTTACTGCCTGCCGTCCCCACAGGTCGACAATATAATGTGCGCTGGGTGGGAGCCTGCTGGACACTTATTGGCAGTGGTACTGCCTTTTTATTGCGTCTGTGTGTAATGTAACAATAACGTCAAGTCCACCGAAACCCTGATATGACAAAAGAAATACAAACGACATTGGGTTCATTGTGACATTGAAGACTTTATTGTTATTCATATGTACACAATACTTTGATTGCATTATTCAAATAAAAGACAACCATTGCCACTTTCAGCCTAGAGACCAGGTGATGGTGTCACTCCAGTCACTCCAGTAGTTCTGAACTGCCATTGGGATCCCGGGTGTCCATCTAGCTCTCGCGGTCACGGTTCCATCTTCGTACGAGGCAGGAACCTTTAGTTGACAGCTCTTGTTCCTGAAACACCTTCGAATCTCTCTGAAAGATAGAGCGTTTTCTTTCCGCCACTCTACGTCCACGTACATGCTGGACATTGACCTGTGACTCCATCGGTCTATGGTAATGGTAGAGCCTGACGCTGAAAGCGCTGAGGGTGGGTCTACCTTCATGAAGCAGATCGGATTGTAGGCCCCGTATCGCATTTGAACGATGCCACTTTTGTACACAAGTTCTATTGTCCATCTCTGGTGTTGGTCGAAGATGCGGTTGCCATTGAATTGCATACTGCAGGACAATCCGGAACCGCTTCTCTTCAAGAGACACTTGCTGGTATGTCTGCCGTATGTAGCCTTGACGAATGCTTCCTCGGGATTGATCACCGTCTCTTGTCCGGCCTCAGACCGCGGCGTTCGAAAGACCCGGTCTTGTGGGATGGTGCAGGTCATTGTGCTGTCAAAGTCATTTGTGCATCTTAAGCCCAATGGCAGTTCCGGGCACATTTGGAGAAATGGACACTGATGGTCATTTGCAGTCGTGTAGACAACTAAAACTCCACATGCGACCATAACCACAAGAGCGGAATATGCCATGGTATACGGTGGTCAATGATTTGTTCCAAGCCGTATGATCAACAAAGGTTGTGTGTATTAGATTTTAGCTTGTGTCAAGCCGCCGACCCGCGGGTTCGGAGCCGCCGACCCGCGGGTCGGAGCCGACGACCTGCAGCGACCGTTTCGTATTCAGCGGCGGTAGCGCACATTGATGTGGTGCATGTTCCGATGTTACTATTGACCTATGCTGTTACTCTTTGTTACAATGGATCTCACCACAGGGCCTCCAGAGCAGTCTGCGAAACTGCTGCCAAGAAAGAGGAAACTTGATTCCGGCGCCCCTGTAAAACAAGCAGCTACGGACAAGGACGACGATGAGCAACTTGTCATTCCAACGCCAGACATGGAATTCGGCTTACAGTCGATGACCAAGGAAGATCTGAAGAAGGCCATCGTGAGTCAGGTTCGTCTACATCGTGTCCACGCACCAGCGGCTTTTGTTTACACCCAAGGCCTACATGGCATAAACCTGGAGAGGTACAACAATTACAGACTGGCTGCGGTGTCGTGGTTTGCATACATCATACCGCTCTGCACATCTGTGGATGTGCACACAGTGGTTTCGGCCACACTCGATCTGTTGGACAGACATGTGGTAACGTCACTGCAAAACGGCATCGAGCTCCAGGACCTGTTGCACGAGATTAGATCTACACGTGCGGCATGTTTAATGCTTTCGTGTCACATGCACAGCGTTTTCAGGATCGTGGGGTTACAGCATGTGTGTCTCGCGTATCGCTGGCCTGTGAAAGCGGTTTCCGCGGACCCCAACTGTGACGAGGACGACGCGCAATGTACTACAGTGGACGGTGTACGGCGAAAACTGCAAGAGATAACAGTGACACTAAAAGGCAGCCTATTCCCCACGTACACAGAGACTGCGATCAGCGTGCTTTGCAAGTACATGCTCCTAGAGCATGTGGGTGAGACAGCGAATCCAGATGCATTCACATCGGAGCCGTGTATCCGGTCTTTAGCCATGAAATTGTACGCACGACGAGCCCTGACCATAGAACTGCTTAAATATAAGCCTGTCCGCTGCATAGCAGCGTGTTGCCTAATAGCCATGACCAAGACGTTAGACATTGCACCCGTCGACGCAGAAACATTACAGCTGACTGTGATAGATCTGCTTCTGGATGTGAACTGTCAGGGCGTGAGTGAACAAGAGCTAAATGACATGGCTAGGCTACTGGCGCCGGAGGACTGCGTGGTGTGCACCGGTCGATTTGTGACAACCGCTTGTGCAGAGAGAGCATTGCGAACATTGTCGGCTTCGTCCTGCTGCGGTTGTAAAGAACTGGTCGGATGACATTGCTGTACAAAGTGTTCTTGTCATGTATACACATTGTGAAAACAAATAAACGAACGCATTTGATATATCAGAGTGTATGTTTCTTTTTTTTATTTGTCGTTAGAACATAAACATTGTCTTGTTACATTCACACATTAGCAAGCAACAGATCGATTGAATGTCACGCTCATTACTAATTATATCTATGATCGTTGGCGTGTAACACAAGAGGAATCGTGCCGACTTCGTTGCCTC
Organism: Neolamprologus multifasciatus; assembly: GCF_963576455.1. Lineage (NCBI taxonomy): Eukaryota > Metazoa > Chordata > Actinopteri > Cichliformes > Cichlidae > Neolamprologus > Neolamprologus multifasciatus. The sequence continues at coordinate 4,073,336 of NC_140451.1, read as the reverse complement.
GCCCGTCTCTTGTAGGTTCCACGTCCCGTATTTGCCCGGTGCCACTACGATCCCAGACGGCTTTTTTGATTCTGCTGTCACAGCACCGGGCTTCAGTTGGTGAGGCCCACGCTAGTATCACCGCGGGGGTCTCGTTTGTGCACAGCCATACCCTCGAGACCGATCCTGTGTTCGTAGTATATGTCACCTCGATGTGTTCTCCAATGCAATACACACGAAGAGGTCGAGCAAGGATCCCCGCTTTAATTAGCGCTTCCAGGCCGGTCGAGATATTCGTTTCGAAAATAACACCTTCGAAGAAACGTTTGGGGCACAAGCACCTGCCCAACGGGTTTTGATCGGGGTGCCTACGGCTGTCCCGTGTGTACACACTGGTTTTGACGATCGTCTTTGTGACCACCAGCTCGGTTTCACCATTGTTTGCTCGTAGTTCCACGGTGGTATTCATATTTTTTGGGGGGTTTTTTGTGTAATTTACACAAAGTGGATGAAAGACCACAGGTTTGCTCCTTGTCCACTCAAAGCGATCGGCAACAAGTGTTGCGTGGTTGTGCTGCAAAGCGTTGTTACCGGCTTGGTGTGAAGTCAAAGTTTGAGTCGGCGGACTTATGCTCTGGGTAGGCGGACGATTGCTCCGGGTCGGCGGACGATTGCTCTGAGTCGGCGGACGATTGCTCCGGGTCGGCGGACGATTGCTCTGAGTCGGCGGACGATTGCTCCGAGTCGGCGGACGATTGCTCCGGGTCGGCGGACGATTGCTCCGGGTCGGCGGCCGATTGCTCCGGGTCGGCGGACGATTGCTCCGGGTCGGCGGACGATTGCTCTGGGTCGGCGGACGATTGCTCCGGGTCGGCGGCCGATTGCTCTGGGTCGGCGGACGATTGCTCTGGGTCGGCGGACGATTGCTACGGGTCGGCGGTCGATTGCTCTGGGTCGGCGGCCGATTGCTCTGGGTCGGCGGACGATTGCTCTGGGTCGGCGGACGATTGCTCCGGGTCGGCGGCCGATTGCTCTGGGTCGGCGGACGAATTGACATCACTGTGAATGGCATTGTACATCACTGTGATATGCCGGATCGGTGTATTATAAACTCTGTGGAGTGTACTCTCAGCTGAACACAGACGGTCGGCGATGACAACTAAAGACACTGATTAACACCCAGGCATTCATCGCTTACAACTGCCAGAACCATGGCCAGTAACTCAAGAGACCAGATTACCGATATTCAAAACAAAAGAGCCGTCAAACTACTTGATGAGATGCCACAACCGTGGACCTCAGAGCGCGTGGTGAGACCGTGCCGGCTGAACACAGACGCATCGGGTCCAGGTGTTATCGTCTCTGACGGGTTGAGCCAAAGTGTCCAGCATCTCAACGACCCCCCCACCTTCGGATCCGGTTGGTTGGCAGACGCCACGGGCATGATTCACATCGCAGGGTCGTACGACACATACAAATGCGTAGACTGCAACATAGTCTTGTCGGGATACAAAAAGGCCGACAGAAGCCTAAACGAGCACGTCCTTCGTAACGCTGCCACAGGGCACCGATGCCGTTACCTAAAGGCTAAGTTTAAACACCGCGAGAACGAACTGCGGCTGTTAGAAGGCCTGCTACGCTTTCAGGAAGGCCGAGTTGCTTTCCCATTGCACCTGCTGCTCGCAAAAGATCAGTACACGATACTGGCGGGGTGCTGGTATTGCGTGCTGTGCTCGCAGAAAAGGGGAGATGTTCACCATCCAGCATGTGCCGACATGGCTTCGGAGTTGAAACGATTTCTCATCAAGACAACTCTGGCGATAAGGCCCGCGGGAGCTCCTTTGTTCACCAAAGCGGCGGTTCCTGGGACCGTAGACTATGCACTAGGCGGTATATGGGAAACCGACGCATCCGCCATTAGCACCGTTTGCGATTTCTCGGAGTTAGGACACAAGGCGAACATGGAGCATTTGCCATGGACTCGGGACAAACACCGATGTGCTGCTTGTGATTTGGTTCTGCACAACTTTGTGGTAGGAGACACCTTTGTGGGCGAGCACATCTATTACATATACAACGAAGGTAAGCGTTGTCCGTATATCGACGCGAGATACGACAGAGACGAGATACTCTACGAACTCGGACGGCAACGTTCCCGGAGAGGACTGCTCGCCTTCCCGAGTCACGTACTCACAGCCGAGCGGGGCTACAGCTCCGTGGCCGGTCTGGAACGATGCCTAGCGTGTGGAGTTACCACTATACAAGACAAGTATCTACCTTCGCCTGGTCATGATGCCTGGTGTTGTGATATGAAACAGGCCTTGGGGAATAAACTGGAGAATCTGCGACTCGTGTAATCCTAAAGACAACACGGATTCATTTTCTTCCTCTACAATTTTGATATATGTCTGTGTGCTTCACACCTCATCCATATGTTACACAATATGCCAGTACCCTCGCTGTATGTCACATCACACCACACAAGTTGATATCGACCCCTATGTTTTTTTTTTTTACGTGCTCTTGTTTAACTCTCGATAGAGTGTAGCGGATTGTTGTACTAAGGGACCGGGTGCTCAATAAACAATCTTTTTGCGGAAAACCTAGTACTGTTTTTGTTTCTTCTTCCTCTTCTCTTTCCACCGCCACTCACAATACTGTAGCACAGGGTTGCAGATACCATGACAGAACACAACCCCTCGGTTGCTTATCAAGATAGCGTAGACACACTGCTCTTGACCGTAATAGATGGAATGATAACGCACCGTACCCAGCGGTGTGTCGCTAATAAAGGGCGAGCATTTAGGGTGTTGAAACGTGCTGTCCGTGATGTGTTACGGACGCATAGAACGGAATACCGCGGTAAGCGTTGGTTGTTTCTTCGCAACGCGTAATCTGGCGGACAGCAACGTGGTGTACTTTTGAAAAACTTGCAATTGTAATAACCACACGCACGTCCACACAGGCATGCTCTCACTGCAGACCACCGCCACCGAAGTGCCAATGGTCACAGGTGTGGTACGCACCTTGTTTTCAGACGGCATTATTAACTGGGGACGCGTAGTAAGCCTTGTGGCTTACGGCACAGTGTTACTGCAAGCGTCGAAGTCAACCTTGGGACCCGAGTGCGCTTACGGGATCGGCGTGTCGATAGCGGCCTACATTACAGACAATCACATGGATTGGCTTGTGGGCACCGACGGTTGGGTATGTTCTTTTCTTTATTTTTTGTTTCCCTTTTGCCTAGTAGACACTCTTAATTCAATTTCAATTCAATTCAATTTTATTTATATAGCGCCAAATCACAACAAATGTCGCCTCAAGGCGCTTAAACATTTACAATGATGGACACAACAACCCTCACGTCTGTTGTCACGTGTTACTCTTTTCAGGACGGATTCGTGGACACCTTCGACCGAGTAGACCAACGGCTGTGGCTGTCAATGCAAGGAAAGCTGCTTTTGCTTGGTGTGGGATTAGGTTTATTGTCAGTTTTACTATGATACAAGATAATAAATACAATTTACACACACACATACGTGGTACATGTCTTCTTTCCATGCTTACACTGTGCAATGTACATGGGGAATATGCACCATCAACATTACACAGTCTACAAACAAATCACATCACAGCCCCAAACCCCGTGACTTCGAGCAGTTGTTCCAGTGTGACGTCGGAAGTCAACATTTGGTCTCCGGAATAGGGTTCTAGGTCACACTCGTGGCCCGTGTGCACATTTAGGCTGTCCAACATAGGGTCCGAGTCCAGTAATACGTCCTCTGGTGCAGCTGACGTGACAAGTCCTAGCGTTACCTCGGACCGACGAGAACGGTCTCGCGGACACAGCTCCGACACTGGCCACTCCACATCCAACCCTGTAGTTTGCCACTGCGGGAGAAGCTGCCTCAAGTTGGCCTGTGCATTTTGTACGAGCGCACCACCGGAGCTCTTGCGCTTCTTGGGCGTAGCGTTTCTTCGCATCCCGTCGTTTGCGGCTGTAATAATCACTTGATGATGAATTAACATCGTGCGATTCACCTCTCCCCAGTCCACACACAGGCGGGCCCACCAATAAGTTGCGCTTTCGTCGAGCCAGGGTGTCAGAGCGTAGCGTTTTATGTCATGGTACACCAGACCGATTGCGTGTAACACATTGAAAACGTCGTACACCCTTCTTTCTTTGACGCTCAGTGTCACAGAGAGACTCCTAGGGACATAGGGTCCGGGATTACTGTGCACGTGCCGATACACCACCTCGGTGTAGTGTAGCAGACGACAATCTCGGTTTTCCTTGTGTTGTATATATATCTTCATCACAGGTACGATTTTGAGGGCCTGTAGGACGTGCAGCGCGTCGTAGAATCTGCGCACCCAGGACCGCGTTTCATGTTGAGCCCGCAACCCCTTCAAGGCGCCGCGAACATGTTCCGGTTCAGTGTGGCGCATTATCGTCAGCATTTTGGTAGCGTGGATCTGCAGGAAAGAATCGCTCCCACGCCTCCGTGTCATGGTGACGGTGTAGCATTGGCGCTCCACCGCCGCTGCTTTTGTACTGCCCCTTCCGGTTGGCGGGTCGGTCGGGTCGTTCTCCGACCGACCGGGCGCAGTGTTGTAACACTTAAGGTATACATACACAAGACAACACACAAGAGTCTAGTGCGATAGCTTTCGCACGAGGTGAGGCATACTACTATTAAAGGTTGAAGTGGTACACCACGGCAACCGAGGACTGTGCTAGAATGGCGCGGGTTAAGCCCCGCACAGAGCGCCCGGTGGTCGATCAGACTGTTTACAAGTTGGTCAGTGGTTGGTTGGGTGATTTTCCAGAAAGTTTGAACGTGAGCCTAAGTGAACTTCTCAAGATGAGTCAAAGTGCAGCAAATACATACGGAAATGTGTTCTCCAGGCGCCATCGGCTCCTTGTCAACTGCATTCTGGACCACTATGCGGACTCACGGGCCTTAATCGACAAGGGCGAGGAGGACGACAGTGTCCTCCATGATAATGGTGGTGGTGGTGGTGATGATGATGATGATGATGACACCGACGACAAGGATGAGGGGGCTAACAGCATCATGCCACACGAGTTAAGGCAAGGGAGTGCGACGGACCGGCTGTACGAAGACGATGACACTATACCTTACGTGTTAGGCCAAGCTAATAACATGTACTTCAGCGACGCCAATGACATTTTCTCTCACACGTTCGGCGAAGGTATTGAAATGTACTTCAGCTCAGCCGATGACACTAGTCACGCTTTAGTCGGAAGGAGTCCGACGAACCCACCGCACAACAACGCCGATTGCGCTATATCTCAGGCGTCAGGGGAAGAAGGCATGTGGATGGGACAGCAAGACGATGAAGACGACGACACTAGGTGTTACGCGTTACTGGACGAGAGTCAGCTGATACTACTACATTAAAAACGCATGTAGGGTATTAGTGGATGGTGTCCACTCACATACTAACCATCCACCCCATGCTATAAAAATACGCTTTACACCTTTTCATACCAGGCGCATCGAAAATGGCGACCGAGTCAATGTCACACTTCATCCGAACCTTCTTAGACAAACACGAGTGCGACGCTCTGGCCGAACACTTGCAGGGCATGTCATATAATGCCTTTCTTCAGACATCAGCTTGGACATTGTTGCAGTGGGGCGCATCTTGGGATTGCATTTGCGATCACACAAAGTTGGTGTACGACACCTATCGCGCGAGCACCTGCGTCAAGAGCCTGCACGAGGCGCCGCCCGGGACAACGCTAGAGGCGACGCACAAGGACTTTTCCCGGGGCCGCCGCCGAACAAACGACCGGGGCGCGCCTAAAGTCTTAAGGGCCATGACGACCGAGGAACCCGTGATGACAAGTCGAGCACAAACACTGGGGGATCGGTGCTGCGGCCGGCGCGCGACACGCCAGGAGTCTGCCGATCCGGAGACAGGCAAACATCGTGCGGTTCGCCGAGCGAGTCCTGACTACTACCGCACCAAACCGCAGCTGTTTTAACAAACGCCAAAGGCTTGCGTGGCATAATCTTGGTCTACGAGGTCCTAGGATAACATCGCTCGGAATTTTACAAACACAGAGGGCGCTTCGGTCGAACACTCCTAAAAAAAAACACAAGGCGGAGTTCTGGCGGGCGTGTGTGTATAAATTGGACTGCCTGGCTTCGTGCATACCACCAACGCTCCACACAGCATATGCGTCTGACACGAATAGAATGTCTCACTACAGCCATCCGAATATGTCGGGTTCCGCATCAACCCTGACGACCGACACCAAGACATACGTCTCGACGAGTCTAAGCGGTGAGCCGCAAGTCACGTGGCGTCAAGTAGGCCACGGTGGAGTTTCGCCTTGTGCGCAAATAGACGAGCGCGCCCCCGAAGCCGCATCGCTTCGGTCGAACTCCGAGTCTTTGTGCGAGTCTGACACAGATGAAAATTTTGTGCACGAAGAGGGTTGTTCTTGTGGTTCTTGTGGCGACGACGCCAGTGACAACGACGACGCCAGTGACTCCGACGACGTCAGTGACACCGACGACGCCAGTGAGAGCGACGATGCGAGTGAGACCGATGCCGACAGTCACGACGAAGGCCAGTGTGACGACCCGTTCTGCTGCGATCCGGCTCTGATGTACCACTCCGAGGACGAGGTCTCGTACTACCGGAACAGAGGCATGGCCTTCGAGGACCGGGGTGACGGCACCGGCTTTTGGTACGACCCTGGACCTCGGATGTCGTTTGGAAAAGCGACCGGTGTTGTGTTCGAAGACTAACGTCGTCGGCCTCCGCCACCACCAGCAACGGCAACCCATTGTTTGTTACTTTGTTGTGTATGTTACCCGCCGCCACCTACTACTCGTGTGTGTATCGTTTTACCTACAGTATATCTCAAGTTGTGCCCCTTTGTTGTTTGTTCAAATGAGCATTAAATTAAACGCAATTGACAGGCCGATTTGGGATCTTGCTTTTATTGAGTTCCTCTTTCACATCACACAAAGACGCACCACAGTATAGCACACTGTGCACCACGTTTAGTGTGCGCATTTTCAATAATCACAATTCTCCTCACATAAAAACACACAATCTTCAATGGTAGTGTTTGTGTGTAGGTTGGTTGGTTACGGTCGATCCGGCTTGTTCTGGGGGACTGTGGATGCTCTGGAAAAAAAAGACACCGCCGACTCAGAGCATTTTGTTGGCCGACTCAGAGCATTTTGTCAGTCGTGGCGTTGTGGGAAACCTTACCGACCCAGCGCAAAAAGCTCCCCGACTGGGAACCCTTACCGACCGAGAGCAAAAAAAATCTCCCCGACCTGGAACCCTCACCGACCCAGCCTGCGCACGGTCGCGGAATGCTGCGCATAAAACACAGCCCGTTTTGTGTGCGTTGGTGTGTATTTGGGACATAGGGTTTACACCACAGTACACAATACCAACCGAAGTACACGTAGACCCAACTCTTACACTGTGTTTGACTCGCAACATATCACAGTTGCTGATTCTGGGGTGTAATGATATGGTAACAACAGACTAGGGATGGGATTATACGATGTCTTTTGCTTACTTTTTGTACTGTAGTGTGTGTGTGTGAGAGAGTGTGTGTTAACGGAAAGCTGCTGCTTCTAAATAAAGAGTTTACACGTATCATATGTATGTCGGCTGCTTCACATCACGTGGATGTCGTCTTGCTGTCGACCTGCGGGAGCCGCCGACCTGGCTACATTACCCAGCCGACCTGTAGGTCGGGAGCCGCCGACCCGCGGGTCGGGAGCCGCCGGCCTGGCTACATTACCCAGCCGACCCGCGGGTCGGGAGCCGCCGACCTGGCTACATTACCCAGCCGACCCGCGGGTCGGGAGCCGCCGACCTGGCTACATTACCCAGCCGACCTATAGGTCGGGAGCCGCCGACCCGCGGGTCGGGAGCCGCCGACCTGGCTACATTACCCAGCCGACCTATAGGTCGGGAGCCGCCGACCCGCGGGTCGGGAGCCGCTGACCTGGCTACATTACCCAGCCGACCCGCGGGTCGGGAGCCGCCGACCTGGCTACATTACCCAGCCGACCTATAGGTCGGGAGCCGCCGACCCGCGGGTCGGGAGCCGCCGACCTGGCTACATTACCCAGCCGACCTATAGGTCGGGAGCCGCCGACCCGCGGGTCGGGAGCCGCTGACCTGGCTACATTACCCAGCCGACCCGCGGGTCGGGAGCCGCCGACCTGGCTACATTACCCAGCCGACCTATAGGTCGGGAGCCGCCGACCCGCGGGTCGGGAGCCGCCGACCTGGCTACATTACCCAGCCGACCTATAGGTCGGGAGCCGCCGACCCGCGGGTCGGGAGCCGCTGACCTGGCTACATTACCCAGCCGACCCGCGGGTCGGGAGCCGCCGACCTGGCTACATTACCCAGCCGACCCGCGGGTCGGGAGCCGCCGACCTGCAGGTCGGGATTCGCTGGTCTTGAACTCAACTGGTGTGCATATGCATAAATAACAGTGTTGTTAACCGGTTGACTTTCACAAAGTCTTAGTGATTGAGACCCATTCAACACTGAGATTTTACATGATGCCTGACGTCATGTGGGTTCTCACGGTCGCAACTGCCATGTTGTGCACCTCGGCTATAGAGGGAGCTGCTATAGCGGGATCAGCTGCTCTAGAGGACCCACCATCTTTAGAGGGAGGAATTAACGACGACTATGTTGTGCGACTGGCCCTCTGGGCAGCAAGGCGAGCCATAGCCCTGAATGCTCAGAATGTCCTGAATGCTGAGAAATACCTGAATGCTCAGAAACCTGTTGCCCCTGCGACTCCAGGACCCATTCCTGCCCCTGCGCCCCCAAGACCTCTGAAGTCAGCGGATGTAACTAGGAAAGTGACCGTGCAGCGCGATGCGTACGTCGAGTTACAGTGCCCAATTGAGGGGTCTCCTGTGACATGGACCGTGGTTTATGGTCAGCCTACTGTCGTAATGACGGCTCGTCTGTTGGTGTTTCCTCGCATGGGTGGTCCCGCTGCACAGGAGTACCGTTGTGAAGTCTCCAACAGAACAGCCGCTCTCCTGCTCAGTGTCATCGATGACATTCCGGCTGATCAGAAGGATGGTGATATAAACTATTGCCGACACGGCACACTCTGTTTGGTTCCCTGTGCGGATAAAGCTGAGTGGGAAGGTGTCAACTGCACCAAGGAACAATGGACCCCTTTGACTTGGACAACGGCTTACAAGGTAATATACCACCGTATGCATCAGCTTTGGTTTTTTTGTAGGGATGAGTGAATGTGACGTTTGTATTTCCACTGCTTTGTGTAACACTTGTTATCTCCTTTGTTTGGGTTTGACCATTTACCTTTGTAGCCCGAACCATTCTTCGTTGGTAACGGAATTCTGGCAGCGGATGCAGTCACCAACCCATCCCGAATGGCGTGCAACTACAAGTGTTCTATAACACAAGAGGGCGAGGATGCATCTGGACTCCGCGTTGGCACTGAACTTGATGGTCAAAAGAAGGTGTATGACATTTACATCAACCCACCAAAGCCAATGTTTATACGGCCAGTGTTGCGTTTTGAGCGTAGTACTGTCAGAGTGCCCGTATGCGTTGGTGAGCCAACGGCCATACTTTGCGACGGGCAGGTGCCTGATATCATGGGGGACGCGTTTTGGTTGACACAGTTAGGCTCCGATAAATCAAAGTTCTTACCGCGGAACGACTCATCCCTGTATGAGACAACTGTGCCGTCCTCAATCGCCAAATCCGTATTGGGCGTAGGTGTTGCCAGTATGCTAACAATCAACCCGGTAAAGGAAGAGCATTTGGCTACCCTTTTTGTGTGCAAACTGGCAAGCAGTGACGGGGCGGCATTGTTAACTGTTGAGCTCTATCCAAACAACGCTGTTTGTCAGTAAACGAATGTGTCCTCGGTTGCCGTAGTGTACCACTTCGAACTTCAACCTGATGTGCCCACTAACTTCCCAGTGTGGGTACTTATTTGTTTTTTTTTTTTTTCATGCGCCTACAACTCCCACAGAGGAGATTGTAGCTGCTTATTGCCTTACGTGCCGCAGTACGGGGTATGTTTAGTCTTTGTGTAATGCCATTGATGTTGTATTACGTATTTGTTCACACGCATGGATGGTCATTTATGTTGCATGCGGTCTGTTATATTACGCATACTACAATGCAGGGATTTTTTTTTATATTCCTTGGTATTGGTGTATGGCCCCCATAAACCAACCCCAGAAAACAAAACATACGTTTCATTTATGGTGTATTTTTTTTGTTTTGTTGGGTTGGTTTATGTGTTGTATGTGGTTATATTACGCATACTACAATGCAGTGATTTTATATTCTTTGGTACTGGTTTATGTTTTGGGGTTTTTTTTGAGGGGGGGGGGGGGCTTGCGGGTTTCAGAGTAGCTTTTGCATGCTGTCATGGATTGTGTATCTTGTATATGCGCATCTTATATATCTTGTATATGCGCAACTTATAATATATCTTGTATATGCGCATCGTCCTTTATCTTCTTGAATGTACTATTAATCGTTCTTGTATGTACTATTAATCACACGCATAATACAATAAAGTGATTTGAATATAATATTAATCATTTTTGTAGGTACTATTAATCACGCATAATATAATAAAGTGATTTATACACCCCAAGAGAGCGTATTGGTTTCTTACACACAATAATAAAGTTTGCACTCAGTATAACACAAAACACAAAACATCAACTGTATATATATCTAGACTGCCATCATAATCACCAGCATGCACATTGAGGCTATTACACCAAGGCCGCCTCCTCTATATTGCGGGGAGTGTGAAGAACGACTTTGTCGCCAGCGGACCCTTCGTCGGCGGATATGTTGGATCTGCTGTGCCTAAGGCACCATACCCCAGCGTCAAAAAAAAAAGGATAGCAAGCCAAACTGGATCATGTTCCGTGGTGGTGACGAGTAAGTTACCATGTGCATGTGTGCACTATGTAATAATACAATCCGACGTTTAGTTTCACGAATGAGAACCAAATCAGACCAAAACACAACAACGACTAATACATCCAAGGATGATTGTTTATTGGGGGGGGGTTCCACGCAGGGAGAGTACATACAATTGCCACACCAACGAAACCAGGGTACAGTCAGTTTGCCTACAACCAGAGGTGTATGGGTTGGATCCCAAATCTTTGGAATAAGTACCGTCAATTGGGGACTCTCGCTCTCAGTCAGAGGGGACTGACAGTGCACAAACCCACACACTCGTTCTAGTGGAGTGTCGTCGTGTTTGATTTGATGTTTTGGTTGTTGCTGTTCTGTGCTTGTGATATAAATAAAGACACATTGAAAAAGGAACAGGTTCCATCGAGTTTCTCTTTTTATTCAGGACATACACAATCATCGTGTCACATACAGCGTATTGCAATATCCCACTATCCTCATGTTGCTGCAATCCGTGGCATTGTGACCGCCGCGAGTGTTTGTTGTCAATAGCCGCTCTAGTCAGAATGTTCGAGCCTTTGTCATGTTTCGTTCCAGAGCGTTTCGTTCCACATGGCGAAACCGTACAGTTTAGCCGGCGTAGCGCTCAAGGTGCATATTTCCATGTAGTCTGACACATCATCTTCGTCGGAGGGCACGCCGTCCACTTTCACGTACTTGAGTCTGAATGCCGATTGCGACGTCGCTTCGCTCGACGAAGCGGTGGGGGAATCGTTACGCTCGTTTGTTCTCCTGGCCGCTTCCATGACAGCGTACGCCAACATGTTGAAATATCCGATCTCCGTTTCTTTGGCGTCGGAGTGGCTTTGTTTGTGTACAACACCAACGCATTGTTTCTTCAGGTTGCACACCAAAGTTATGTCTGGAGCAAAATAAACATTGTCACAGCTCAGGTCAGGTTGCAAAAGCAGTAGATTTTCATCGTTGAGATGGAATTCGTTCGGCGTAATCCCAGCGGCCGTCCACACCTCCCTAAGAAGCGAAGCCATGAGTTTCACCCTCAGGTACGGCTTCACGTTACCGCACAGTTTCAGGGTCACATCCGCACACGATTCTAATCTTGCAGTGAACTTGGACCACATCGCGACGGTTTTGAGGAAAATACCCTTCAGACGACCGAAGACCATTGGTATGTGAGCCAATACCATCATCGCTCGGACGAGTTCCTTCAACAACCGAGTCTTTGTGTATGGGTGAACATAAATTGCATCGACAATCTTGCAGGCGGCGGGCATTTTCTCATTCTCTGTTCCAAAGTAGAATGTGCGACACAACGTGTACATCTCCTTCATCTGACACGTCTCGCGGGTAAGCCAGTCTACCGTCTGGTGCTCAGCTCGCTCGGGAAAACATTCGCACACATACGTACGGCACGCCTTTACGTCGGTATCCAGAAATTTGTCCGGGTGTACCAACGATATTGCAGCTTTACAGGCGTCTCTGAAGTCGCCCCATACCCCGGCCGTTGTTAGCAAATCGCGAGCAGCGTTGTCAAACTCATTGGTAGAAGCTAGCAAACGTGGATAGCAGGCAGCGAACGTCAACGTGGTCCTCGTTCGATTCCACGCAGTGCTCGCGCAGGGGTCGTCTGCGAGAGTACCGGGTAGATTGAGCGCTAGAGCGGCGCATTCTTCTGTGTACAACGTTTGTGGATCGGTGGAGAGCAAAGTTTCCATGGTCGATCACACGTGTAGGTTCTGACAGTTTTTACTGACAGTGTACAACGTAACTGCTTATATAGATCCAAGAGGTGGTGTGCACATACACACACCCGCGCACACAATCAGATTATGCGCAATCTGGACTTGATGCACATCAACCGTCTCATGGGCGACGATGGATAGGTAGCTGAGGGGACTGTGGTACACCTAAATGTAATAAACTCAATACTTCTTGGACATGAAGTGTGCTTATTCACATCGCTCGCTCTCTCAAGCGTGAAGGAAATGAAGTGTGTTAAGATGCAACAATTCTACCATGAGTACAATCCTACGATACGCACAGCCCAAAGTGTGCAGGTCCTCTCGCGTCGTAAAGATAAACTGTTGTTCCAGGCTGCCCAATGTACTGCCCAGATTCGAGTGCGACACCCTCGGTAGTCGCATCTTGGCGCGCGGAGTTATTCTGCTGTATTCCTCCAAGGCTCTGTGGTAGTCGGCCTCCTGACAAGGACTCAGGCTCAACTCCCCGTGTTGAACTCTGGACGCCACGAGCGGATTGAGTATCCCGGTGATGGAGACGAGCCGGTCGTGCTGCTGCTGGCCCGCTTGAGCCCGCGTGAACTTACACACGGCCGTCTCGGACGGGTTCTGTTTAAGCGCGACGGGCGGATTGAACGCGCATATACCGTATATGTTCATGAAGTCGTAGGAGGCAGAGGGTGTGCTCATACGTTCTACGTATTCTCTCACCAACGTTCGCATATCCCCGAGCGCTCTAGTCCTTAGCTCATAATACACACGCCTGTATTCCGCGTCGAGAGCGGTGCTCCCGTCGCGCGTGGCCTGCGCGTTCGAGGTCAGAGTGTCGACCCTAGGTCGCTTGGCCTCGTGTTCGGTCGGTCGTTCGAGCTCCACGCAATCTGACAATTTGCCGTAGCAAGCTTTAATGGCCGTAGCGACGAAGAACTGTTCGGGCGCACCTTTGTCGGATCCGGGCCGGCGTCGGCCCGCGGGACACGTGAGCATTCTGAAATACGACGGCTTTCTGAGATACTTGGTAGACGAGCTGGAACGTGCGACCAAGCGCGAAATTCACCTGTGTGACGAAGCCTTAATAGAATGTCTGGTAAAGCACAGGGAATTGACAAACGGTCCATACGTGTGGTCGCCTCTTGCCCGATCGTACCTTCCTTTCCGAGAAGCTAGACACGGGCACTTTTCCGCCCTAGTGCCAAAGGGCCCGTGTGTTGTGAAGTACACTGACGCGTTGCTGCCGCTTTACTGTAAGCTGTGTTTCGTGGCCGACTGTCACGATCGAGCCGGCTCTACGGCTCGATCGCTGTTATCGCGCCTGCAACGCGTGGCTAGTTGCCCACCGGACCCCACGCTGGCGTACGAGCTCAGAGCGGCGGAATATTTGATCGACAATCTTTCGGCTTCCCCGCCTCGAGAATGGGGAGACGTAGCTAGGTCGCCCGACGTTTCGGTGGACACGAAGGTAGCGGTGGAATTGCTTTGGTCTCATTTGGTCTTGGTGTACTCGGGGAATAGACGGCTTTTGCTGTACAACGTCGAACGATTCTTCGCCACACCGCAAAACTCTTTCGCCCTGTGCCCCGTGGAACTGCGCGCCGCTCTATTCGCACACGGGCGGCACGACCCCATCTCCAAGCGCCATGACCGATACCGCAGAGAACACGTATCGCGGCGGACGACGTGTCCCGTGTCACCTCGGCAGACCGAGCACCATCGTAAGCGCAGCAGACAACGTACGCTCAACAACAGCTTATACGAATCCCGACTATCGCGACTCTGCTGGCTCGGGGCCCTGTGGCTTTTGGACTTCGAGTGCGCGCTCTGGCGGCGACCCTCGAGGAACACTGTGAACGGCAAAACGTCTCTGCTGGCGACAGTCTAAACGAATGTGCCAACGCTACTCTGAGAAGAACGGGGAGCTGCGTAGTACAATTGGCAAACGGGGTACTTCTGCACGTGGTACACGTCAACACGGTGGGCAATCAAAAGTTCAACGCCACGGTGTTCTCCGAGAGGCGCAGACGATACGGACAATTGCAGTCTAACACCACGAAGACCAGGAGGCTCAGCAGGTTGCGCTTTGTCTCGGACAAGAAGAGAGTATCTTCTCAACACGGGTACAAAAACACCAGGATAGAGTTTTCGTCGAATCCGAGCCGAAGCGCCAACTACACGTCTAACGCAAAGTATCTGCTGCAGTCCTATTTCCGAGGCGTTTTCGACACCGTTTCGCTGATGCTGGGAACGTGCGTCACGTCGACCAAACCGTTCACGGTCAGCAACGAGAATCTGACGTGCTACATATACGGCACGGCCAACCCGCTCACGGTGGTGATACGCATGAAAAACACAAAGACGCATTTCCACACGCCTTTCTTCTTCTCCTCCGTCAATGTGGCCGGCGAGAAAAATAGACATCAGCTGTTTTCCTCCATGTCTATCAATTCGCAGAAAGTCAAAGATGTGACTGAGGACCTGCCCCACGCGCTGGACACAGTGGCCAAACTGGTCGAGATCCACGTGCATCTCAACAGGCTGTGCTGCGAGCTAACCCAAGAGCGACGCGGAATGCTGACCGCTAAAGAGAAACTCTGTTTGGTGTACCTCACGGAATTGCATTTCGTCGACGTGACGGATCGCAGCCACCCGAGACACTGGAGCGGGTACAGGGCCTCGGTCAAGGGCGCCTTCGTCAAGCGGCATCGGAGTAAACTGTCCTCTTTCCAGGACAAGGTGCTGACCAATTATCACTTAAAAAACCCAGAATTCATCCACATTGTACCCTGGCTACTCGACAACCCTAGTCCACTGCACGCCAAGCTGTTAACGTCGCACGAAGCCTACCTCGGCCTCGAACGCAAAGTCACAGCGAGAGTGGAATTGATCGCCACGGTCGCTGTCAGTATCGAACGAAACCCCGGCAGACGCGCGCCCGAGGGATTCCCGTCTCTGCGGGACGTGGACTTCCGTGAATTGGGCTACACGTCGCAAACTTTGATCAGGGCGATAAGAAACGCTAGACTGTCTAAAGTGACGCGACCCTACAACGAAGCGGACCTGTGAAGAGACATCTTACGGTTACTAGCCCCGCAAGGTTTATTGTGTGTGTGTGTGTGTGTAGGCGCTGCTACGCCAACACTGAACATCGTTTCCCATGGCCGAACAATGCAACTCGACTAACTCCCCTCAGTGTGTCGCTTCTGACACCGTGCTAAAAGTGTGGGGCATGATCAATCGACACTTTGAATCGGCACTGGTTTCGGCTGGCAGATCGGACGCTGTGACTAGAGCGAAGACGGAGATAAAATCGCAAGTAGCCGAATTGCGAGACGTTGTCGACAACTGTGTCAAACGCCTGACCGCGATAGAGGACTACATACACGAACTTCAGAGACAGGAAGGTCGCGACGCACAAGACCCACTGGCGTCCGCGTCTCGATGCGATGCGCTTACGGGGGACTGGCATTTTCTGTACTTGTCGACGGGGAATGTGTTCGGTTATCTCAAGTTGATACCCGAGACCGTTACGGCGCACGAGGCCCCGGACCCTGTCACCGGTTCCCGTCGAGCGGCCGCGTTCACCGTTCCCCTAGACGTATTGGACGAGGCGGAGGCTGTCGATGGGGAGCCACACGTGCGAGCCGACGACGGGTGCGCGTTGCTGTGCCCTTGCTGTCGGGTGTCTTTTGACATTACCGTGTTTTGGAAACACGCGCTTTTTGAAATTGCATCCAGGGGGAATAGCGTTACGGCGTGGCAAGTGGTGGATCGCGACAATAAACCCAGATGGGTCGTGGATCACGCTTCGGGTTGGAGGGACCCTATTTACAGACCCCGAGATGCGAGAGGCATGTGTGAGATCGGACAAAGCCTCGGCGAGTTAAACCTTCCGCACTTTCTATCGGATCGAGACTTCTCGTCCGCGTTGGACGCTACGTTCCAATACTTGGTGAAAGAATTGACGTCCTGAACATGCTGTCCTACACCTACAAACCAGTCCGAGGCACCAGCCAGATAACCCCATCCGAGTCGCGTACGAGCAACGATGCAGAAACGGATAGATTTCTCGAGGTGATGGAAGACGACGTGGTCACGTTGGACTATTTGATAGGAGTGACGCAGATAAACGGAGCATATGCCTTCGTTCAATACAAGGCCACCGAGAAACACAAACTTTGCCGGGGGACTAAAATCGCCCCCGTTCGTCAGACAAACACGTTCATCCAAAGCTTACGCGATAATGGCGTGTCGCTGGAAGCCGCTATATGCACCATCGCGGAATCTAACCAGCGAACCTTATGGCTACGGATTCCTCTATCAGAGCTAAAGGAACTTAGCCTAGAACCTCTGTGGATGATAAGAGGGGTAGTCCAGCTATTTGGCAAACAGCAATGCATCGCCATCGCGATTGATGACAGAGCGCTGGCGAACATGACGCTGGATCCCGACACTGCGCTACTGGTCGACTCGTGCGCACGGGAGCAAACGGCGCAAACCCATCGCGGCGACGACGAACCTTCCCAGCGACAGCAGACCCCCAAAGGCTCGCCGTGCTCGTCCCCAACTGAAACCCGCAAACGAAAGCGTACTCTCGCTTCACAACACATGGAGAGCGTCGCCGTCTGCAAAAAGCCCAAATCCCTTTGCTGTGGTGACACACCGATACATGGAAACAAGCAACACAGACGACGACATGGCGTTACGCCAAAGTTTAATGTGAAAAACAGAAATGTACACAGATACAAAACACGTAACAGGACGAGGATTGACACATCTGAGGTCTCGCTCGCCTCCAGCGACGTGGCACGACCAGAGACGCCTTCGTCGGCCTTGCCGGCTGACACGGCGGACGATCCTGACGCAAACCAACTGGACGAGCGGCGCGAGGTGCTCGTCACACAGGACGAGCTGTCTCGTGGAAGTTACCCTTCCGTCCACCGGATCGATCTCGGTGGAGACGTTCCCCGAGATCCCTCTTGTGTCTCGCTGGCGACCGTGACCGTGGATCCGCGTGCGCCTTTGCGAGACTCTCGGTTGCCGGCCCCCCGCGATGATCCCGTGGACGAGCGAACCCAGCTGTCATCGCGTCCGTCTCAGGGGATGCAGCGTAGGTGCCTGGTGATGTAAACAACTGCTGGTTCTCGGGTGGGCTAGCGTGATGTTCGCATCTCACATCGGAAGGCCTCAGTCCCAGTTTGTTGGCTAACAATAGCCCATACGCTACGGGATGAAGCGAGTCCCGCGTGAGCATAACGTCGTTCACCGTGAGCGAGGAGTCGGGTTTTCTCCCGGACAAGCTGTCCGCAAACACTAAGCCGGACGTGTTCAAAAGTGTCACCAGCATCGAGTGGAAAGTGTGAACGGGAGACCCGGATTCCAACTCCCGAACCGTGTCTCTGTTATTGTACTGTATCGTGTTATGTCTTCTGCTGAACTGATTGAAGCCGGATAGTGCGCTCCGCCAGAAATTTGTCCACATACTCAACGTCTCCTCCAAGTGAGCGACGCTCACCGCGGACGGGTAGCTGCACACCAGTTTGACGTCCGATCCTAGCTCCGTGACAGGTCCGTGTTCCTCCTGCCCGTCGGCGTCACGCTCGAGTTTTCTCGCTATGAGATCGGCCGTTTGCAGCAACTTACTATTTTTACACACTTTTTTCAACTCGTCCACTGCCACGCGAGGACGCCGTGTCACTTCTTCCAAAAACTTTCTCACAACCAGAATCTCTTGTCCTTCGGAGATCATGGTCGCCATCATCTTACTCAAGCTATGCGACACGCTGGCTGACTTGTGTTCCGAGACCGTACCGCCGACTCCGGATCGCAGTAGGAAGTCGGGCAACTCGGACGCCGGCAACCCGAACATGTCCGTGCTGTTGTTGGCGGTCATGAAGCGAGACAAGTTGTCCAGGAGCGGTCTCCCCGATGCGTTTCCGTTGACGGAAACGCCCGTCGCCAGCGTCTGGTCTGCTCTGCCCGAGAGAATGGCATCTGCCAAGTGTGTCAACGAAGATCGATCCGCTCCCCCGCTGGTATAAACCTGTCGGCCCGACGCCTTCATTAACCCGGCTATGATGTTACGGAAAAGAGCGGCCCAACATTTGACCGTCTCGTGTACCCTTTTGGCTAGCGTGGAACCGTCCGCCCCGGCCGTCCAAGAGCTTTCCCACATCGGTATGTGCCGATACAAAATGCCGTCCACCGCAGCTGTGACGAGGCCAGTCTCGACGTCGAAGAAAGCCACGCACGACGAGGCCTTGCATTCGGGAACGACGGGACATCTGCCGTGTTCGAACGTCTTCATCACACCCCACAGCCCGACGGTGGCCATCTTAAGCTCTGTTTCCTTTATGGGATTGTGTCTCAGCCCAGCGTCGCAATCTATCCAATCTCCTACGATTTTACACACCACCGACACTTGGGGCTGTGGAACGCAATTGCTCATTAGCAGCTCGAGGGCGGTGGTCAGTTTGTCGAGCGGCACGTGTAAAACGGAAGATAGGGCTCGTTCGTGCGCACGGAGCTCTTGGACGGATTCAGCCACGGCCTCGCGGGAACTGAGCGTGTCGTACACGCTGGTGAAAAGGGACCTTTTGCAATGCCGCTTGTCCAGTCGCGGAGCACAGGAACAGTACCGGTCGGATTGCCGACGTCTGTTGAGGGTCCTCATATCCGAGGACACCAAAGCATTCAGACTCGCTCTGCTCGACGGTCCCACGCCTATCTTCCTTATCCTTTGCCACGGGACAAAAATGCACGGCACGAACCCCGCCAATACGGTCCAACGGATCATATTGCGCAACGTATTCTTGATGTGCTCGCACACGCGATTCGAGGAGTAATAGTTCACCAAGTACCGAACTAAGCAGGTGGCACTCTCGTTGTTGCTCCCCAAGACGTTGTACAACAACAACTCTATGGACAGATTTGGATTGAACGTGTTGACAATCTCTTCCACGGCTACTGCCAACTGAGGATCCTCGGCCACGTAAATCCAAGACTCTACGTCGTGATGAATCGGTATCAACCCGTAATCTCTATAGTCGACGAGGCGGGACGCATCTCGTTTACACTGCTGCTCGTTCCTTCTAAACCTGTAAAGGTCGTGCGAACACGGCCTGTCTCTCAACGCCACCTCTGCTAACTGTTTCTCCAGCAGCGCACGTTCCGACGCCATGACAATGGCTTTAATCACCCCTCCCACCAACCCTCTAATCTTTACCAGTACAGTACAGTCCGGTTAACAATTCTATCCTCAAATATACTTATTATCACACCTGCTTTTTAATACGAGCGTGTGACCGTCGTCTACTGTCGGGTCGGCGGGATGGTGTGGATGTTATTCAGAGCGCTTTGCTGCCTGTGTCAAAACAGGGACACTGTGCGCGGTTACATGGGCGGCGGCGAGTATTATCAGGAATTCGAGGACAGCGGAGATGACGACGAGGACAAGGAGGAAGAGGACGAGGACGACTCAAGTAACCAGAAGGAATTTCGGCGGAGAGCGTTGAAGTTGTCTAGACTCAAGCGAGACGCGATAGAGGCCACCACAGATGCGGTCGTTGCGGACAGACTGCTGAAGCGACACGGGGGTGATTCGAGTTTACTAATGTACTACGATGAGTGCTCCCATGAAATGTCCAGGGCTCTACAGCGACTTCCCGTTGGACCGCGCAGGACACAGATCAAGGCGATCGGTCGCTCTTCCTGTGCGAAATCTAGAGCGTTCGTAGTGTAGTGTAGTATAGTACCACAGTGGATCTACAAAGGAAAAACAAGCAATCATGAACGTCGTAGTGATGGACCCGGGCAGCTACAAGCTGAAACCGGTGGAAGCTGTGGCCAGATTGATCGGAGCCCCCGGGTTTCTCAGAAACCCAAATAGTGAATTTGCCGAATACATTGTGGACAAAGTGATCAGATCCTCTGCTGCCAACACGAGCGTGGTCACGGACGTAACTCTGCTGATGTCCCAGGCTCACATGGGAGTGACTCTGTTTCGACAACAGCGAGAAACTAGCCGTTTGCTGGCGGGGTTCGTTTACAAAATGTTAATCCCGGACGACAAGGTGCCCACGGGAACGAGATTCTTCAGAAAGTACAGAATCACGGATCAACGAGAAGCTCAGCATGGCACGTACGACACAATAACCAACGGAGTACAGTCTACCGTGCACAGCGAGGAATTCAGGCCCACGTCCAAAGTTGTGACCATGCAATTCGGCAGTCTGCTGAGCGTGACGGTGCCGTCGGTCGCCGTCGACCTCATCACGAGAGAGCTAGAGATGGCCAGCACGGCCTGGGAACTGACGAGAACGTGCGAAGTCTTGCAATACTGCGCGGCTCAGCCCACGCTAATCGACAGAATCGCCCGCCAGACCAAAACGGCGGGCCGCGCCGAACGGCTCGACTACGTGTTGACCATGGCCGAGCTCACGTGTGGCATGGTGAACATACAGCCCGACACGTTCGCTTGCGCTTTGGAAAACGCCAGGAGAGTGTTAGAGAGCGAAGGCCCAGAGGTTGTGATTATGGGCGAGAGCTTATTTAGAATAGTGTCCCAGCAGCACTCTGGCTCCTTCAGGTCTCGCATAGTTACAGAGGACACCGTCCTCTCGCCGGAGTTTGCGGTGTACACCATGGACAACGAAACGGTCAACGCGTCCGACGGTCACCAATTTGTAATGAAAGAAGTAGCGCACCACAGCTCTCTGGGAACGGGCCTGCCTTTCGTGAAAGGGTCTCTGTCTCAAGAGTCCACCAAGGTGAATTACATAATGGCAGGTGGCGGGCCGACCGACAAGATACCCATCGTACGCGTGGACGGCGTGCAAATGGAACACGGCGTGAGTAGGAACACGTCCACCGAGCACAAAGCCTTCTCCAATTCAGAGGGTTTTAAGTGGGAGTATTTCACGGTGGGGTGCACCGCTCCCGCCGTCGCGCAATTGAATCCGTACACCTTGCTCGACACCAAAGACACGGACGAGCTCAACTTCAAACACGTGGCGCAGAGGTCGCCGTCGTCCACCTTTCTGCACAGATACGACGGGGCGGTGGTAGAAGTCACGCTTCGTAGTCTTCACGCCAGAGGGAACCCCAAGGAACTGTTCACCGCCGAGCGAAGGAGATGTCTGCAAACCGAGGTGGATTCTCTGATGACCGGCGGAGAACGCACACGGATCACCAGAGCAACGATGATCGCGTTGGCGAAGACTAGAGACTGGCACGCGAAGACCAACAACCCGGCGTCTCTCTTGGAGTTCGACATGCGACATATGGTGATACCGCAAGACGACCGGTGGCTCGTGAGACCTAGGTTCGCGCTGTTCAACTCCTCGGGCATGAACTCCATCGAGAACGAAATAGCCCAAATCGGAAGCGAGTTACTCGCGTGTTTTGGCAAAACCACGCAAGCGCAAAGCATAATGTCGGGCTTGGAGTTTATCGACCACGCGCTACTACACAGCCCTGGCATCCGGGACATGTTGACAGTCAGAAACGAGGCGTTCGCGAACGACTTCGCGCTAACTGCTGTGATGAACGTCGCAGAGTGGCCGACATCTAGAAAATACTGGTCCCTGTTAACCGATCCCATCTGCACGATCGCGCTACACATAGCGCTTTTGGCTAAAGAAAGTCGCTCTGCATTGACACCGCAGGAGCGTACGATCTTGGTACAATTGGAGGATCTCATAAACGGCGTGCTGTTCCTATTTCATGCAATCGTTGCCGAAAGAACCAACTCGGTTCTCCCCTACATGGTCGCGTTCAACTCTGCAGAGGGACGGGAAGACAACCGCGGCTACCCGACGAGATTCACCGCCAACGACATCGACTACTGCAACATCATGTACTGGATAGTGTTGCCTGCTATGGGAGCTAGGGTGTATAGGACTACAGATTCACGGGATCACGATCCCGACGTCCGACATGTCCCCATAGTGCAGGACGGAGACCTTGTCAGGCTAGAGAGGGAGTTGAATCTGAGCAACAGTGAGATGCCCACGGTCCCCCAGATCACCGGTGTGTGTTTCTTTTCAAAGACGACACCGGGCGCAGGCTACGACGACGTGACAGATGTCTTCGTTCCCACCGCAGGGTTCTCGGAGAGCAACGACGCGAGCTTTCACCCCACGTCGCTCGTCACGTACATGTGGGCTGTCAGGATACAAAAACTTACCGGCGTCACCAACTACCTTGCCAAATTCCTCTTGGGAGTACACTATAGCACTCTGTTGACTCGCCAGGTCATACAAGACCACTACGACACCAGGTATTATTCGGGGTTGTCGTATCTGATGTTCCGAGGTCTGCGATTTACCGGTTGCGGGATATCGCTCATGCCGCAGAAGTCCATGCTGTACACCTTGGGCACAGGGGTAATATGCAAACCCACCAGCCATAACACTCATCAACTGCTATCCGTGAACCAGTACTGCGAATCGACGATCATCCCAGATACGATGGACTCCCCGGGGTTATACATTTCTAACATATACATGAAAGACTTGCGAGGAGGAGACGTTCACATCGACACGCAAGGTCCGTACGACGTGGTGGTAGCGGACGCGTTTAACGGCTTCTGCCCCGAATCCGACACTTCCTGCGGCGACCGCAGACCTTACATTTTCACGACCGGTCGTTCGGAGAGATTGACCTCTTCGTTGACGCGCGACCCGAGGATGCGGACGGAAGGTTACAGTTGCATACCCACCTTGCTTCACCCTTTCACTTCGGTGCACGCGGTAAAACCCAAATCGCATTCTCGGAGCAGAGGTAGCGAGGAGAGCAACCTGAGACTTTTCTGTAAAACCCAGCACGTCGTAGACTTGGACAAAGGCGTATTGGACGCCGTGCACGACCCCTTCAAGGACACGGTTGACAGAGCCAGTGGAAACAAACGGATTACGGACATCATGCACAAGGAATTAGGAGTGGCTTTCTGTGGTACTTATGGCGTGGGCCTCACGTCGGATAAGAAACTCAAGTTTGTCAGCGACGAAACGACGAGCAATCTGGTCGATCGACTGGCTCCTAGAATCAGCGGTACGGGGCTGTTTGCTAACAGCCCGGTTCACAGTGCGTACCAGCTCATCACTCCTATATTCAACCGCATATTCGAGAGTACGCGATACTCGCGCATTCTACAGTGCTAGCCCACATCTGAGGTTTTTTTAAAAAAAAACAACAAAAAACCCAAACAAACAATGGTATCGCGCTGCGCTCGCAATGCCTCGCTGGCGGACCGGAGTGTCAGATAGGCTGACCGAGGCCGTGTGCTGTTTGACGGACGCGCTGCTCTCTTGTGGAGTGAACTTTTTCACTTCGTTATACATGCATCCGATGGAACAAGAAAATACGCTCGTGCTCATGAGAAAGAAAGAGGAGGCGCACCTCGACGTGGCGATACACACGGTGTCGCGAGAAATATCGAGTTTAGACGCAAACATCGCTCTGCTCAAAGACAGCACCGCGACGGCGCTCGTCGCGGATCGCACGGAGGAGTACGAGAACCTCAAGAAAGAGCTGGACTCGGCTGAGCTGGAGAGACAGCGTCTGCGCTATTTACTCAGAGCTCTAAGAGGAAGACTCGATGTTCGGCGGCTGATTCCTGCAGTTAAAACATTGTCGGATAACGTGGGACTGCAACTCAACGCTTCGGAATACATAAACAAGCAAGTGCTCACTCTGGCCATACAAAGGGACTTGGATGACGCCAGGGAGCCTGTGACCAAAGTCACGGTCGAAGAAGCGTATAACGCATACGGAAGACCGCCTGAACCAAACTATCCTGTGCACATAGTGTAGATTGCCTTGCTTTCGTTGGATGGGTGTCATGTCATGGATGTCGTGTAGACTGAACCCACATTGTTTCTGTTGATCTGTGTGCAATGTACAAAATAAACACGATGATAGAATGATACAAATGTCTTTATTGGTGTCGTCACATACAGCATTCTAACACATGGGTACAAGTCACGCATAAAGCATTTCTAAGACATTGGTACACCACAGAGTCACAAAACACATTAGATGTTGACGATAATAACACATGATACGGTGGACCCAGACCAGATTCTTCGCCCGGACATCGGCAGGGATGCAACACGGCTGTTGCAGGGCAGGCACTGTGACCGTTGAATCCCAGTCGGAGACGTGCCCTTGCACCCTGTGTAGCTCAGGAGTTTTCATCTACCCAGGAGAGCCATTGTTTTACAGTATACACAAACGCCATAGGCTCTTCGTTCGCCTGGCACGTGTACATCTCTGCACGCGACTCGCCTTGGCAGTCCGTTAATCTGTACATAGATTGCACTGGGTACACACGACTCATATCACGGCCCATATCCACCGGCAGCTCCGATAGGATGTGAAATGTCTCGACCTCCTGCGATCCGGTGTGATATCCTTGCAATATCCAACCCGCGTGTCGGGTGATGTTCAGTAGTAATTCTCGATAACTGATATCGGCGACATCGCGAGTGCAACGCGCTAGTCTCTGCGTAACAGTCGGCATCACACGTTGTTGAAAGTACGCATGTCTGTCTCTGACAGTCCACAGTCCACGAAGCGTAGAACAAACGCAACTCCCACCATCCACGTCGGCCGCGTCTTTGAGATCCGTAAAGCACGGTACCCATCCTACATGCTCTCTAGATATCTTTTGCGTATGATCCTCATGAGTTACGAGTATGTGGGTTAACGCTCTCTCGTGATAGAAATGAAGCAGTAGAGTCTGGCCCATAATTCTGATCAACCAAGGCTGCATCTTTGCAGTTTCCCTCATGGTGCCTGGTTCGTCGCAGACGAGAGTGACAAAAAATGTCTTTACCCACAACACACGTTGACACCGAATAGTGAAGCCCAAGAGGTGTGGCGCGGCTGGCGCTGTCAACATAAACCTCAGAGCTTCGCATATCATCTCAAAGTTGATGTTGAAAACAGGCAATGGCCGTAGAACTCCAAAGTTGGAAGTCTTCCATTGTACTATGTTGGGTTGTGTGGCAGTGTGAACTAAAGTCACAGCACACTTTACGAAAACCCCATCGGTTGCACCTAGAGTGTAAACCCAGTCCTCTACCTCCGTATCCATCGCAGTGCAGCGATACAAAATGTTTAAGTCTAAAACGATGCTTTTCTTTCACCTCCCCGCAGAGGCCCACGTGGTACATGTACCGCAGCCGTTGGCTCTAACTCACCAGCTCACTGTAGAAATCACCACCACAACACTCTGGTTAGACCACGAGTACGAATGATCAAACTGTGCCCAGGTCTTTATTTATATTGACCGAAAGCACAACAGCTATAGAGCTCTGCGACGAACGGGGTGGGGGTGGGGGGTAGGTTTTGGGTTCGTCTTTCACAAGACAAATGATTACATACACCACATAGTCCAGTTCTTTTGCTTTTATTACATGCATATATACACACACACACACGCACACAAACCAATACACAGGGATAACACTGACAATTGCATTACAATTACAATACCCCTGAGTAGAAACAGTGGGTTCGCGTTGTCTTGAAACAGACAACCCTTTCATAGCAGCTTAGGTCTTCGGTGAAAGCGAGGCTTCACGCCAACCGGCTGCCAGCCACCGCCACCTCCTCCTCCTCCTCCTCCTCCACAAAACATCGTATAGGCTATCCCAGCAGAAAGGCCGGTACACCATGCCATGAGTACAGCAATACAAGTCCACAGCGCGGCATCGCTGGCAAAACCTGAAAGCCATCCTCCGAATGTGACCCTGCTAGCGGTTATCTCATCGTAGCGTTTATCGAACGCTTCTATGTTTCTGCTTATGTTGTCAAGTTCACCGTGGAGACTAATGAGTTTTATGCTTGTGTTTATATTCTTAAGCAGCTCCAGTTCGGGCCCTCCTGTCACGTTGTCCTCCAACAGATCCGCAAAGGACACCGGGCCTTGTGATATATGCGTCCGGGAAAAGGGTTTCAGAGGGGGCGATTCTATTTCCACGGTCGCCACACCTTCCATCCAAGTGACTTGGTTCTTCTGATAGCATACGCCTTTGTGACACGGCGTGCACACGGTCTTACAGTCCTTGGGATTTTCCAGGCATCTTAGGTACGTGTGATGAGGCTCGGGTGCACGGCAATACCTCCCGTGACATTCCGAAGGCTCGTAATATTTGCCATTTATGAGCCACACCTTGTAATCGGGCCAACAGGGGATACCGTCGGTGCTCATTTTGGGCATGGGTATAACACCCCTGATTGTGGTTTTCTCCACCGTGTTGGGCAAAGAATGCACTATGAACAGTTTCCTGTCTTTGTACAGAGCGGTGGAGACCGTTGGGAATTCAGACAATCCGGGGTGTTCCTGTATCACAGACATGCCGCTCGGGCAACTGCCGGATCGCTTCGATGCGATTTGCCTGAGACAGTTCTCGATCCCTCTGGCCATGAACCTCACCTGCATGGCCGCCTGCATCATTTGATGCGTAACGCTCTGCATTTGAGCGTACCACATCTGATAGCTAATGGTGACGGAGAATTTGATGTTGATGTCGCGCATCAAGGCTTCCCTATTTTTCATCATAGTATCTTTGAGCAGGGCAAAGTTTTTGTTGGCCTTCTCATTATTGCGCTGTATTTGCATCTCCTGCTCGTCTAGGCGTCCGTTCACCAACGCTATATTATCAGCGAGCTTCCTGCTGACTTCGACTATGTCCTGAGAGATTTTGACATAGTTGTTTTTCAAAAGGTCCGTCTGCTCTTCCAATTTATCAACTCTGTTCGACGTATGCCAGGCCAACCCCAACGCCGCGGTTGCCATGCCCGTGGCCACGAAACGTTTCTTTCTGCCGTGGGGTTTAGGTGGCCTGTCCAGCCAGGGAAACGGCGCCGAGTCCGGCAGTTCGTACGCCCTGGCTTTCCGTTCCTGCATGGCCAGCTCTCGTAGCCCCTGTTGCACAAATTCACTGGCTCTACGTGCGTCGTTTACTATCTCGTGAGCGGAATTGCACAGCCTGCCGTAATTCCTTCGACAGCTGTCGTCCCCTCCGCATATCGCTATTAGACACGGTTGCATCGCGCTCACGTCGTAATCGATACACCGCACATCCATATTTATGTAATCTATGCCGTGGGTAAAGTTCGATACGAAATACAACGCTTCGGCCGGTTTGACTATTAGTCCGTACTCGGCCTCGATCGTCGGCTTATCCACCGTGTACCCGTCGTCCACGGCCACCACGTTCATATTGTGGATAGTCTCTCCGCCGTTGTAGGTGTTGCACACTTTGTTGACCGGAGGCTTGTACTCCACCACGGTAGCGGTGTCCAGTATACCCACCATATAGTGACTGCTGTCCGTGGTGGGTACTAGCGTGTGTATGTTGATCGCGGTCTGCGGTGGGGTGCTGGACAATGGGGCCTCGTGTTTCGGTTCGCCGGGCGTGCAAGATTGCAACGTGTGCACGTTCACGATGTACATGTTATCGTAGCTTGTCTTGTACATCTCCTTGTACGGCTCTTTGAACACCCCCAAAGCCCCGTTCAAAATTATAAGCCCCGGACACACGAGTCTATTGCTGAGACCGACTTGATACTGCGGGTCGAGGCAATTTTTGGATCCTGACGCGGGGTCCTTGTATTCTCTAGGGACAGCGATAGCTTCCACGGAATCCGTTCCCACGACTGAGTTTGCAGACCGCCTATTCCTCACGCTGGCACGGAACGCGGCGTCGCTCGACACCCCCGCCACAGCCTGTTGTCTGCGCCAGTCCCTAAGCCTGTGGACTGCGGACGTCACGCTCGATATAGCGGGGGTGTTCGCGCGCACCTTTCGCTTGAAATCCGAGTCCACGGGGGAGATCACAAATTGGTTGATACCAAACGCGACCGCTATCAATTCGGGGTACTGCTTGAGGGTTTCAAGGGACGTAGTCGTGTACGTTACGTTGACTAACACGTTTCTGCCCCACATGGTCGTCGTCGATCCGGAGCAACATTTCGTGTACATGTCTTCCTCGCATCTCAAAATGTTATTACTTTCCATGTCGGCCAATGTGAGTTCGGTTGTGATTTTCGAGACGTCTGCCACGTTGTTCTCCACGGGTGTAATCGTCAGCCCCCCGGTTAGCGACAACGTAGCTATCAGCTTGTTAGCCTTAACGCCACCACGTAATACAGCCAGCACGTACGGCACGATGCCCTTGACCGAACCCCCTTTCGTCCACATGTTCTGACAGTCTTTGGGTTCGGTCATGTCGACGAACAGTCGGGGGGTGACAAAGGCCTCGAACATTCCGAGGCTCGCAAAGTTCATGGTCTTCACACGTCTCGCGTCTCTCGGTAAACGAAGGAATAGCTTGGTTGCCCGTAGCTCAGTTATTGCCCGCGCCACATCGCTCGCCACTTTGCTTACGTCGGAATCTGTGTTGACCTGAGAGCAAGTGGAGGCGCCCCACGCGCTGGCGTCCAGCATGATGGCGCTCGCGTACGTGGCAATCGCCGTTTTGTGCAGGGTCTTAGCTATGTTCCGTATCGTCGAGGCGTACCTCCCGTCCGTGGAAGCCACGGGGACCACGCACTTGTCCAGCGGTATCCTGAGAATAACGTGCCCGAATTCGCTCAATCCGCGGAACCTGTCGATGTCCACGGCCAGGGACAGATGATTCGAGGCGTACGTCGCGTTGTCCGCCGATACTACGGTGGCGTCACAGGACGAGGAGGCGATGAAAGCTTTGATTTCACCGGTAGTGGGTCGCGATAGTACATCTCTCCGCAGCAGCTCTGCCGCACTAGATATTTCGCACATGGCGATAGGGGCCGAGGCGTCTTCGTCGGCGTTGGTTATGCCCACGCTGTTGGTGTCGGCTTGTCCTATGCAGAACGTGTTTCCGTTTGAGCGAAAACAGTTGTCGCCCAGTTGAGTGTAGCACAGGCCTATCGACTCGCTGTCGCCCAGGCCCACGTATGATAACACGCAAGCGTACGGAGAGTTTCTGATGCTCAGCACGTCGTCGGTGTCGGGCCACGTTCTATTCCCTTCGGTTGCGTATAAGGTCCTTCTCAACAATTTATAGGTTGCGCACTGAGGATCGGGGTCGCACTGCGCCGTGGGATCGTCGCCGAAGAAATACTCTCTGTTTCTCTCATTGGCGTGCATCATTATGGATACCTTGTTGATGGGAATTGAATATACCACGCGATCTGCGCATGGGAACTTTCCTGGTATTTCTACGCACGAGTATTTGTCCAGCTTCAGCACGTACGCGCCTAGCATAACACCTTGACGTTCGTATCTACTCAGATCACCACCACCAGCACTCCTGTCCGGTCTCCAGCTCGCGTAAATGTTCCCGGAGCAGTAATGCGTACACATTTGGGCACTCGGATCCTCGCGCCCCTCGATGTCAACCGTCAAGGCGAAGCTTCCGTTGCTGTGACCTTGACACCAGCTGGACCCCGCAGCACATCTCTGAACCGATATCCAGACGTATGGAGCGTATCCGTACGGCTTGGCGTTTCTGTTATTTTTGTTATTGTTGTACTTGTACACCACGGGGCTGCATGCCGCAAAAGGCAACAACAAACCCACACACAATGCGACGATCATGGTGTCACAAATGTGCCGCTTACAGGTAAAGCTACGGAGTAGGTACTCTGATAGCATCGGCTGCGCAGTGTCATAGCAGAGGATGCGACCCTCCCTTGTCGTTTGAATCTGCGGGCCGGTGTTTTAGTAGAGTTCGGCACATGGCAGTGAGTCCGATGAATTGTTTCACTGCGTCGTTGTGAATTTTGGCCACGTCCTGATCCGGTACCAGTATCGCCTTACCCATATGGGTAGTCACGCGGTTCATGATGTGTAGCGAAGTACGGTTCGCTAATGTGTACGAGCGGGCTATCAAGTCTATCGACATGTTCTGCAGTACGCCGATCATGTTTTCGTCCGACGTTACGGTGTGACCCAGATGAACGTTGACCTCTTCGGTTGTAAACTGTCGTCCGCATGCCAGCAAAAACGATCTGACTTCGTGAGGTTTGAGTACCTTGATCGCATCCGCGGTGTTTTGGTCTAGTTTGCATAGACGACACTGTTTTGGGGGGCAGAGCTCGACGTCCGCGATACCGGGCTGCTGGTCCGCGTTTAACTTGATATATAACATCGGATATTGCTTCTGCATGAAGCGATCGACATCGCTGGTTTGCTGACATTCGAGAACGCCTTGGTCCGACGGCTCTGGAAACAAGCTGAACACGGGATCCGAAGCCATAGCGACGGAATACCCTGGATCTTGCGGCGTAGTTACACGAGACCTGTCTCGACGGGAAACTGGTCGCTGCGTCGAGGAGTTAGATATACTAATGGAGGGTTGTGCACTCGACAAATGTTCCGAGGGGCGACTGGTCATTGTTGTTGTCGTCGTGGTTATGGAACGTGTTCGGTGAGCACGGTTGGAGGAGGATGTCCAGTGTCACGACCTCCTCGCCTGAGTCACTGGAGGTGAATCGTCGCGCGGACGTCTCTTTATTTTTATACATACAGGCTAATGATATAACACGTCTGTATTACTGTGTAAACCTGGTCGAGGCCACCCCGGTAATCCAGTGTATTTACTATCAGCATTAACAGTAGAAGAACCCCACGCTGTTCATAGGATCACCATGGACGATGATTGTGAAGTTGTGGGTGTTACTACATATAGCACGGACGACGAGTACGAAGGTGCGGGTGCTACATGTAGCACGGAAGACGATTGTGAAATTTTGAGTGTTACAGCTGCAGATCCGTTTGTTTTCCATCCCCTCCATCCATTTGCTAAGCAGTTTATGTGTAATAAGCGGCTTTGGATCACTAACGTGAAGCATGCCACGGTACCACGGGCCATCGACGTACTACCCCTTGGCCAACCCTGCAAACGTATGGCCATAAAAGGCGACGGGAATTGTTTCTTTCGGGCCATCAGTCAAGTTCTTTCCGGCACCGAAGATAACCACGAGACGATTAGAGCGGTGCTCGTGTCAGAGATGCGACTGACAAACGCCGAGTATGTCCAAGAGAGTGGCATGGATCGCGTTGGCGTGTGGGCTACCGAGGTTGAGATAGAAGCATTGGCAGCTATGTTATCTACGAGAATATATACCTATTACCGTGGTCGGTGGCTAAGAACTGTCCGCAAGGGAATGTGGAAGGGGAATATTTATCTCAATAACGAGGGCTGTCACTACGAACCAGTGTTATGCACGAAGTCGGCATGCGGTGCCTTTTGCAACAGGTGTGATCGCGGCGTACGCCCGCCTATTCACGTGGACGTGCCACAACTACCGGAGCACTCAGGTTCACCTGGCTCCGTTATGTGCTGCAGCAGTGAAAAAGAGCTCCGCTGTGCGCACCGAGAACAAGTGGAGGACGTGGAGGGTCGCGAACAAACGGTCCTCGAGTTTGTCGAGGAAGCCCCCAGCAATATCCCGGACTACCACGGACAGACAGACCGATACCAGGCACGCCCGTCCGTCGAGTTTGACGACGAAGCCCTCGGCGAGAGCTCGGTCTACCACGAACAGGCGCAGGCGGACTACAACAAATACTTGCCCGTCGACGGCGACGAGCGACTCGACCCACAGCGCGACAGGACTGTGAGACCGTGGACATTGCTCGCTGAAACATGGCATGCCTTCCTAGCATACGCCGACGAGGGCTGGTGGGGCGATGTCTATTTGTCCACTGTCGCATCCTGCATGGATCTCGGTGCGGACGGTGACATCGCTATCACGGCCGCGCTGTCGAGCGACCCGGGGATCGTGTGCTCTGTGACCGTGCGAGCATTCCCTTCCATGGTCACCCATAACGTCGTTCTCTCCGGCTGCAGATTTCAATGTGACACAGTCCCCAATGAAACATTTTCATCTCCCATAACGTGCGTGCATCGCATTGTTTCGACCGTAACCCGCCCCGTTATACTGGCACGACCTAATGGCCTTAACGACGCCCGACCCTTGTCGGCGGTGTCGACTACACACAGCCGAGCTGACCGTAAGTTGCCTGTCAGGTTGTTCGGGGCGCCGTGCCGCGAGACCTCTCACTGTTGGCTGGAGGACCTTCCGTATCAACCCGTCTCCCTGACAAGGATGATCGAAGACATGAGGAGCCTAACGGATTCGCCGATATGGTTTCGGCTGGCGTACGGAGAAGAGACAGATTGCGTTACGCCAGACTGCATCGTAGGCAGCCTACGGCAAACCGATCCGCGCGCCGGGGTTGTTGTGTACAACCTAAGCAGGAATATCCCCGGCTACCTATTTGACATAGTTACGGCCGAAAGAACATGGTTTGTGACATTCAGTCAACACCTGGGTTATGTACTAACCAACGATGGGCCCAGCATGTGTTTTCGGGCCATGGACTCCCTTATGTCTTACGTGCACAGATATCGACACGTATTGTTTGTGAGCGAGACCGAGCTGTTTCTAGACTGATAGTGTGTGTGTGTGTGTGTGTGTGTGTGTGTGTGTGTGTGTGTGTGTGTGTGTGTGTGTGTGTGTGTGTGTGTGTGTGAGAGAGAGAGAGAGAGAGAGAGAGAGAGAGAGAGAGAGAGAGAGAGAGACAGACCACTGTTCATTGACATGTGCATTTGGTTTATTTGGTATACCTACAACACAACCGTTCTCATGTGACAATAAACATACGTGAACATAATAATGTGTAAACTGTGTGTGATTCGTTCAACATAAACAACACCAAAGTCCTCGGTTTCACTGACGATACGATGCAGAGGGTCGTCTGTAAAAGAAAGTCCTCCACGTGTGTAGGTCCATGTCGCCACGCATGTCGAACGTCAAGGGTGCTCGTCTCAACAACACCTGGGGAATGAGCTGGGGAATGAGCTGGGGAATGAGTGGGGCACCGTTGACTAGACCGTAATGTTGAGCTTCGTCTTCTGTCACGTCGGCCGACTGGTGCTGTGTCAACAGTCCGTTGTACACTTCGCGAACGGTGGAGCCGTATATCGTCGTAACGCCGATAGATCCTGACACCAGACCGATGTTTGGACAGGGGCTCTCCAGCAGCACCTTGACATTAGGCGTCACGCTGTCCACTATCGCGAAACTGTCCGCGTAGTCGCTCATGGCTTGATACAGAGCCGTCAAGTATTTCATGAGCGAATGCGGAATCACAATTCTTCCTTGGTAGCGGTCTCTAGGTGGAAAGCCAGTCGAGAACGGACCGTCGGGTAGTCCGCAGTCCGATCTAGTTAGTTCCGTCAGAATGCTCAGATTGTCGGCGCAAGCGCATCGGATCAGGGTCATGATGTCGCACAAAGCTTGATACGTGCGATCTTGTACATTTCGAGCCGAGGGCATGCAAACGTATGTGTCTTCGCACTCTGGAAATGAAAACGACGATCCCGAGTCGTTTTGAGTGTACACTACGCTTCGGCGACCACATAAGTCACAATGCACGTTGAACTCGTTAGCAGCCGAGGCCATTAAGAAGTCTAAAGCCCCCCTTGCTTTATCCGCGACCCAAAGACTCTCCGACATCATGAATCGTAACACATTTAGAGCAGCCTGTTTATTCTCATCCTCGTAGACAGATAGCGCGCGACTGAACGGTTCACTGTCGGTCCCGGCTATCTTGACGCAACGCCGACCGTCGGAGCGGTCCTTGTTTACGCCAAAGGCTTCTTCCTGTGCACCGAGGTCTACGAGCCACTTAGACGAATGCCTGTTGGGATCGTACGTGATGACCCTTGTCTTGTTTCCGTTTAACACTGCAAATTTCACAGGCACCTTCTTCCAATCCCCTCGACTGTATGACGTAACGGTCATCGAATCGATCGTGAACAGAGCACTGTGACCGGCGAGCTGAATCAGGTCCGCTAGATCGACGGTGAAGACGGCCGGATGGTTGGCATCAGTTTGGTTCTTCATAGTGTGGGAGAAAACGTAGTCGGTGTGGCTGAACGCCATGACGCTATATGATATGTCTTTAAGGTCTCGCTGGCCCGAGGCGAATGTGACCGCGCGTGGCGGTGATACTGTGTATATAATACAATCAGCTATGCTGACGTGGTACACTGAGACCACGGTGGCTCCAATCAATCACACGACGCGTCGTGGTGCTTCTGCGTCAAAAGCCAAGGCTTTTCGTTCACACAGCGCCCGATCGTACGCGTTTTGTCCGGACCGTACACATGAGCAAAGACCGCATGCGCGGGCACGTCGTTGGCCAACAGGTCCCTGTAGAAATTTTTACAGCCCGTACAATGGTACGAGACCTGTTTGGTCTCAAACGGCACACCCGGTCGTCTGTCGCTCCTGTCGAGGGTTTTCACAGTGAGCCACTGCATCTTTTTGAATTCGTCGATCCACATCGCCATGGCCGTCTCGTCTGCCATGGAGTACGGCATGATACAGAGAGTGTTCGATGGGCATAGTGTGTCAGTGGACAGCGTGAATGCACCGGGATTCAGTATCTGTAGCATGAGCGTGGTTTGGTAGAGAAGACCCGCTAGGTCGACCAGGGGTCTTTCGTGTAACTCGTTCCTTGACACGTACAGTTCTCCCGTCTCAGACGCGATCCCCGCTTCGCGTAGCATGGCGACAGGTAGCGATATTGATATCTTCTCGCCGGTGTGGGTTTGCGTGCGTGTGGTCGAAATCGCACCTTGTCTCATCAGCGTGGACAACGACTCTCCCAGCTTACGGCACACGTTACTGTACACGGCCGCCGGACGGAGTGTCATGTCGCCGATCACGACGTTCACGCACGCCGTCAGTTTTTCACCCCGAAGCCGGCTCACGTGCTGCCGGTTTAACATAATCCTGTCCAGCTCGTGCTCTCCGCACGCCGGTATCATGTGCTCGGGGCAGGTGTTCATGATACAGTTGAAGGCAGCGTTGGCCCTTTTCAGGCGGTCCTTGATGCAGCAAATCGACAGAAGCAACCGGGTCTTGCAGTCTTCCACCACCTGCTTTTCTGAGTTGTCGCTGTACATGTGTCTAGGTAGACAAAAGTCTATTATGCAGTGCGCAATCAGTTTCGCCGCCCGATTCACCAAAGATCGATCGGCCGAATGGGCCAGCATGACTTTCGAGTTGGCGTAACATTTGTTACCCAGCTGGTAGGGATGGTCGATCAAGCGATTGTCGGTTCTAGACCCGGGGTCCACGTGTGTAGACGGGGAACCCGTTTGAGTGTCGTCATCTCGTAGAGTAGACTCCACGGTGATTTCGCACAACAAGGAACCGCCGAACATGGCTGTCAAACAGCCCGACGTGGCCTGTAAAGCCACCGGGTATCTGTAAAACGTGGCTTCGCACGGGTTGCATTTGTGGAACTCGTAGCATTCTACCGGTTTCACAGCGAGGCCGGTGATGCGCTGCAGCCAGGTCTTGGTGAGCTCAACGTACGTCGTTTTGACGTTCGAGTTGCCGACTTTCAGGCGAGCCAGCGTGTGTTGGCTAAAGTGTTTGTTTTTAGCGCATTTGATCAGGGTGCTCCAGGGGAACAACCCTAAGCCCATTTTAGATGCGATCATTTCAGACGCCCTAGCAGCAAGCAAGTCTCTCAGGATACTTTCCCTTCTGGAAAACATGTGATTCATGCAGTAAACCCCGTCCTTGTACAAACTCAAACAGTACACGGTGCGTCTCGCATCCTCGAGCTGCGTGTTTTCCAACTTGACCAAGACCGCACTCTGACCACCCGTCAACTGGAGCGTATCGACAGATACGACTCTGTGTGGCGTCAGAAACGACGAGGCCCGGCTGAGTTCGGCCCATCTGCTCGACTCGTCGTCAAACGTAGGCTCCTCTTTCATGTACAGTATTTCGTCTCCGGCTCGAAGCCGATGCCACGGTGCGGTTGAAAAACACGACACTTGATCGGTTTCCAATTTGACGCAATCCCCTTTCATTACGCACGATATGAACGTATCCGTGACGGCAGAGTCGCAGGGGGATCGCATGCTTTTGAAGGCGGCCAGTCCCCTCACCTTAACCGAGATAGAGGAGAGTTGCTCGCCCAAACAGTCCACCGTGTGCGTCAAGGCCAGATACGTCTTCTTTGCGACATGACAATATATGGAGCAACTGTTTTCGTATTCTAGTTTCACCCGTCTGTCTTTCACAAACGCCTCGGTGACAGGAACGCGAGCGTCTGCGCCAGGGACTCTTGCGAGATACACGGGGTAACCTTCGTCGGTGAGATTACCCTGTGGGTCGCGGTGGAGCTTTTCGTGCTTGTTATCGCGGCCGATCGCGTACATTCGCTTCAAAACGTCTTCCACCAGCGCCACGTGTACATACTTTAGGAAATCGGGCACTTGCTCTCCGGCTCGCTTCAGCTTCGAACGTATGGCTTCCTGGGCCTTGTAGGCAAACTGTCGAAGCGAGGCCTTTTGTTGCTGAGGGTTCATTTCTTTGTCGCGCACGGTGTCCGGCACGTCGCTCTCGACCGAGTCCCCGGGTCCGTAACCCACCGCTACCATTACGCTGTCCGTGTCGCCGTACACCACGGGGCATTCGTGACGGTAGAACTCCGACACGCAGTTGTTTACAACCGCGCTCTGTTGCCTTCCGTGGCCAGATATCAGAGGCCCACAGGGGTACGGAGCGGTTCCGTAAAAGGAATTGGCCATAACTTTGCACTCTCCCTCTTGCAACTTGAAGTATATTCGCTCTGCATCGCCGACTGCGGGGTCCTTAAGCTTTGTTTTGAACGCCGAGCGTTGGTTCAGGTAATACTCCACCGACGAGGCGAACACCCCAGGCGCCCTGACGTACGAGCCGGTGCTCTCGTCGTACTTGAGAATCAGAGACGCGTACTCGTGCCCTTCGGCTTCCCAGCTGTAGCAAATCCAACCCGATAGATCGTGAGGGAAATCGACCGGGGGCCACGGTATGGTCGTTTCGGGCGATATGTTGAGCGCGCACATGATGGAAGGGTACATGCCCGCAAAGTCAAAGGACAACTCCAATCCCATACCCGGACCCGAGTAATGTAGACCGGTGAGAGGTTCGCACACGGCGCCTCCTTTCCAGGTCTCGCTGTCTCCGTCGGACACTTGCGATTTAGGGTCCCATCTCAGTCTCGCTTGCTGTTCGCCGCCGACCGGCCCCGCTTTCACTCTGAGAGTGTCGAGCGTGAACTTCAGTTGTGGTATTTGCACCGAATGGATACTCTGTACGAAACCGCTAAACATGTCCCCTCTGCCGTGAACTACAACGTCGATGTTGAGCGTAGTCCTGCATCGATGGAACAGAGCGGACACCGGTTTGAGCACCTTGGCCAATCTACAGCACAACTGCGAATCGACCAAGTTGTACACAAGCACCGCGAACAGGCTTTTGCCGCCCATGCTTATCATCTCGTCCATTTTGTCGTAGCTCACGTCCGCCACCTTGTACAGTTTTCTCGGGTCTTTGGCGGGTTTCTTGTGTATCTCTCTGACTTTCGTGACGACGTACGGCGCGACGTCGTTGAGCTTCATGCTGGTACACGCGTACTTGATATCCCTCGTGCCGGCCATTCTGTACAGGTCGATCACGTTCATGCCACAGCTGTTCATTTTGAAGTGGCCCAGTTTGGCTTTGTCTTTGTTGAACGTTTCCACGTGCGTCGCTATCTGTCTCAGTTTGTATTCGGTCAACGTGCCGCCGCCGGAAAGCACGGAGCCCACGTTTTTCAACATCTCCCTGTACATGTCCAGAAACCGTACGTTTTCAAACTGGAACACAGGCT
Organism: Neolamprologus multifasciatus; assembly: GCF_963576455.1. Taxonomy (NCBI): domain Eukaryota; kingdom Metazoa; phylum Chordata; class Actinopteri; order Cichliformes; family Cichlidae; genus Neolamprologus; species Neolamprologus multifasciatus. The sequence goes on along the minus strand of NC_140451.1, from coordinate 4,034,915 downwards.
CCGCGTCTGCGCTGAGAGCTCTCGTGACAAACAGGCCTGTCCACATTCGTTTGAGTTTCTCACATCGCTGTCTAGCGGTCGGCTCTAGCGTTTTCAGGTAACAGGGATCCGCGTAGAAGTGCACGCGTTGGTTCAGCACGCGTATGTCGAACTCGGCGTTGTACACGTACAACAGTTCGATGCTGTGGGTTCGCAATATGGATATCATTCTCTCCAACAGCGCGAGTTCCCCTCCGCAAGCGTGAAACTCCACGCGACGCACATCGTCTATACCGGCGGTTTTGGCCATGTCGAGGTCGAGTTCGGGGTGAGGACAGAGCGTGGCTTTCTTTTTGTTGTACGCCACCAGTAACTCTTTCCTGTGACCCCCGTACGCCTTGGGCATGTGTGAGTTTAGGACCACAATGGAAACGCACGTTATCTCGTGCTGTTGCCCCGGCATGTCCGAAGGCAGGCTGGGGATGGACACGCGTTTAACGTGTTGAGGAAACCGTTTTTGCTGTTCCTTTAGATTCGACACCATTCTATTGCGGCATGTAGTCATGTCGTCCACTGTACCCTCTGTGCAGTAAGGGAACCTGTACGCGAACGAGTTCGATCGGACCGCAGGATCCCGGTGAGCCCCGGCGAACACGGTTTCAATGTCCAGACACGCCGCTTTGTAGAAATGATTCACGTGAGAGGCGTCGAACGCTCTAGCCTCGATCTCCGACGCTCGGTGGTCGTAGACGAGATCTCTCGGGGACACGGTGCGATTAAGTTTGCTGACCGGAATGTAATACATTCTTCCAAACATTACATCTGAGCAAAGCGCCGGCGTGTTGCCATCCCTGGCTAGGTAGTAGCCCTTGTCGGGACTGAAATCCCCAAACGTCAGCGCGCCTCGTACAATTTTCATGTACGCAGATGCCCGCGCCACGGATTTCAAAGGAAAGACAGCGGCGTTCACTGTCCGCTTGATGTCTTCGTGCGAGACGCTGATGAAAATCGGCTCTGCTGCAAAATGCCTGGACCATGTAGCTTTCACCGCGTTCCAATTTTCGCTGTCATCCGCATCCATCTCTAGGTCGTAACCCACCACGGGTGCCATCTCGGTCACCTCCAAATTGACAGTAGTGTACAGTGGCACGGTTTCGCATTGTGACCGAATCACCAGTCCCCTGCACAGCAATGATTCTTTGTGATAAAATATCGACTTCAGTAACACTCCGACTACTGTCGGTTCGCGATCGATGTCGACGCTTCTACGCTGGGGATATATGTCTGGAAAATAGTCGACAAACGGCAGCGGCTTGTCCATGCTCTCCTTGTTAACACTAACACCTTGTATGTCTGGGATGTGTGACAGCTGTGCTGGATTGCAACCTTTGTAGTAGTAGTAGTAGTAGTAGTAGTAGTAGTAGCACAAAGGCTGTAGCCTCCAACCCTGAAACGATTCAATTTAAAGGCATCCCCCCCCCACCATGACCTGTAACCCCCCCCCTATGCTAAATAATACCGTGATGTCCACCAGCTATCGGTGTGGGTTTCGTGAGCGTGGAATAAATGACACGAATAACACAATCAAGGTTTACACTTTTATTGTAGACACAACACATGTATACCGCTGCATTATATATTATAGAGTTATACAGTAGAGGTAAACACAAGTGGATCAGTTGGATCATCTTCAACATCTGGTTGTCATGGGAATCCAAGTTGCATAATCGCTCCAGTTACTCCAGAACTTTTGCGTGAAAACGCCAGGGTCGACCAACGTCGAAGGGTTGTCCCATGGTATCATCCTTGTTCTCACCCTGTATGCCTTACGTGGATAAATATCCCGAATGGTTGTTTTGCACAGTGTACCTCGTGTACACATGACCTGTTTGGTGTTTGCCGTGACGCCAGGATGAGGCAGCTCCGTCGACCACTCCACTTCGATTTTGAAGTGCGACACAGCGTGATGCGTAAGGGTGCCAATGGTAACCGTACGTTCGCACGGTCGGGGCGTAGGAGGCGGATTTAATCTCGTGTAACACGCTGGGTTGTAGTTGTCGACCATGGCTTGAACGACGTTGTCGCGGATCGTGTCTACGGTCCATCTCTGCTCGTGATTGAAAATGCGTCGTTGTGGAAATTGCATGGTGCAACTCATGCTGCCGTCAGTGGCCTTAGTCAGCACACAGCTTGCCCGATACTCTTTGCCAGGACTTGCCATCGCGACGCTGGTGTTCTCCGGGGCTTCGTCTGCAGAACAATCGATCTTGTAGTCGTAGTCATTTACGCAGCGTAAGCCGTAGGGCAATGGTGGGCAATATGTGAGGAACGGACAGTCATCGTGAGAGGGATACAAACGTATTCCGAGATACAAATATCCGGTAGCGGCGACAAACTGTGAAGACCACAGGAACATAGCCGTAAAGGCTAAGAAAGACACCATGTTCCACACAAACACAACACTGGTCGATAACGAGCAGAGTTGGGATTCTACAAAGTCCAGGTTCACGCTGTGCTCCTCTCTTTGTATGTAGGGGCTAACACACTTAAGTCTCAATATAACAACCGCTGAGAAAGCAGAATCGTCCCCACGAAGGCCAGGCACCGACCTGTGGGTCGGCGCTTACCGATCCGTGGGTTTCGAGCTGCCGACCCGCGGGTTTCGAGCTGCCGACCCGTGGGTTTCGAGCTGCCGACCTGTGGGTCGGCGCTTACCGACCTGCGGGTTTCGAGCTGCCGACCCGTGGGTTTCGAGCTGCCGACCTGTGGTCGGCGCTTACCGACCCGCGGGTTTCGAGCTGCCGACCTGCGGGTTTCGAGCTGCCGACCCGTGGGTCGGCGCTTACCGACCTGCGGGTTTCGAGCTGCCGACCCGCGGGTTTCGAGCTGCCGACCCACAGGTCGGCGCTTACCGACCTGCGGGTTTCGAGCTGCCGACCCACAGGTCGGCGCTTACCGACCTGCGGGTTTCGAGCTGCCGACCTGCAGGTTCCGAGCTGCCGAATACACGCATACACTATAATAATTGCTCGGACACAGCAGTTGAAACTAAATAAAATTCCTGATAGTACATCACATAGTCACAAAAACGCAATTGAGCTGTGATACGTTCATCCGGAGTGCGTAGGTGGACCGATAGGACCTGTAGATCGAGCGAGCAACTGAAGCGACCATGTCTTTGAATGTCGCAAACCGTAAGCGCGTAAACGCGCAGCCCGTGGACGACATGACCGGGAGTCTGTTGCCACCGAAGAAAAAATGGCGAGGAGCGACGTTGGGCAGACGGGATTGGGACACTGGAAATGCCTTTACTATCACTTACGACGTCACAGGAGGTCTCCCCTGTGTGACGTTCATGAGTACATGGCCAACCGTGAAGTCTGGCCATAAGGTTCTACTCACGGTTATCAGCGCTGGTGAGCAGCTGTTTGCCGATAAAGTGGTCATCCCGCTCAGGGTCTTTCTGGATTTACTGCACATGCATCTCACGCATAATGAAGACAAATATCTGTACTTGTACACCGAAGCATTTCCTAGTACGCAAGACCCCGACGTTGTTGTGAAGGACATGCCTGCTAACTGCACAGATGCAGGTTGTTACCACACGGTGGTAATACATGGTCCTGATGAGGACGACGGCAACATCGCCGAACGCATACGCATGCCTCAGGATCAAGAGGGGAATGACGGCAACTGGCCTAAGATCCCCGAAGTGTCAAAGGAACACTTAAGATACACCGGTGCTCCGGGCGTATGGTGTACTATAGTCAGACAACCTAAAGGTCCACTCTTTCTTGCCACCGGTCGCTGGCACACTCAAACCGAGGAGGGAGAGAAAACAACCATGATGCCCGGGGACCGAGCTGAGACGGAGTATGTGTTTCCTTTATGTCACACTGAACACCTACCGGGCCTGGTGGCTGTTGTTCACAAGTGGTTGGAAACAGACTACCAGAAACTGGGCCTGCTAGTCACATGCAACGTGCCGAGCAACATGACGCTAATACCCACGCCCATTGAAGCGCTGGGGTATCAGTACACCCTCGCCAGTATGGACCAGTACTGGCCCCTGCTCTCCAACCCAAAGGATATGTGGCACACCTCGTACGAGGATACAGTTTTGTCCGTGGAACCACAGTACGGTACGTGCCGAAACGCAATGATCAAGTGTCCCCACAGCAAGAGACATTGTCCCATCAAGAAGCGTCCGCGTCCTTGAACATAGGAGATATTGAAATGCGATACCGGTGTCGGCAACAATAAGAGCCTGTGTATTAGGAATACTCATCACCGCTTCAATGTTTACGCTGTTTTTCCTGTATCTAAAAATAAAACAAAAAAAAAACACAGATTCAACTCTATACTGTTTCTTTGTGTTTCCTTGTCATACGTGCGGTCTAAGTTTTTTAACTCGTGTGTTTATGTACATTGGGGGATATGTATCTGTGTGCCAATAAAATTAAGAATAAACTGAGACTATCGACTTGTGTGTGTGTGTGTTGTAATTTCTGTTTATTTCACAACCATCAATTCCAACGTACAACACTCGAAATGCTTTACAAAGGCAGCTAATAACAGCAAACATCACACACTTTCACGTTTTTCCGTACTCATTTAACAGTCAGTCGATCCGCATGCAAACCGCGCGTGCCTCCCAGTCATCCAGGCCGTATATATGTGCATGTTGTGTGAGAGCAGTATAAAGGCTAATGCTGTGTTTAGTAACCGCTGGTATATCTGGATTATGGAGCAGCTTGCGAATCATGTCCAGCATTGCATTTTCACACGCAACAATTATGTATTCTCTATCATGTAGATAAGCTGTCTGCGACTCATAACATGTAAAAGTCTTCGTATTCTTCGGTCAGTATCACGCGTTCTGCGAACATGTGGTCCACAGCTGGCAGGATCTCGGTGACTTTGGTTAAGAAGCTTTAGTCGGCGATGGCTTTCGATACTCGGTCGAGCCCGCTTCCCAGCGCTGACTGCACGTCGTCCGTTAAGGTGTGAGTGGCTTTGGTTCGCTCTAGTGGAAAGCAACAGACAGGGCAACTTAGCATCGACGTAAAGTCAGCGTTTAACGTGTCATCTTACGAGTTATAGTACCCGGGGGACTTTTCGCTCCGTGCTTTTCCATGCTCTCGTACAAGTCCAATGGTTGTTTTGCACAGTATACCTCGTGTACACATGACCTGTTTGGTGTTCGCCGTGTCGCCAGGATGAGACAGCTGCCGACCCGCGGGTTTCGAGCTGCTGTGGGTCGGCGCTTACCGACCTGCGGGTTTCTAGCTGCCGACCTGTAGGTTTCGAGCTGCCGACCCGCGGGTTTCAAACTGCCGACCTGTGGGTCGGCGCTTACCGACCTGCGGGTTTCGAACTGTCGACCTGTGGGTCGGCGCTTACCGACCTGCGGGTTTCGAGCTGCCGACCTGTGGGTCGGCGCTTACCGACCTGTGGGTTTCGAGCTGCCGACCCGCGGGTTTCTAGCTGCCGACCTGTGAGTCGGCGCTTCCCGACCTGCGGGTTTCGAGCTGCCGACCTGTGGGTCGGCGCTTACCGACCTGTGGGTTTCGAGCTGCCGACCCGCGGGTTTCTAGCTGCCGACCTGTGGGTCGGCGCTTACCGACCTGTGGGTTACGAGCTGCCGACCCACGGGTTTCTAGCCGCCGACCCATGGGTCGGCGCTTGCCGACCCGCGGGTTTCGAGCTGACGACCCGCGGGTTCACTGTCTTTTATTTCGTAGTGTGGTTTCTAAATACACGCATACACTATATTAATTGCTCGGACACAGCAATTGAAACAGCACTCAATACAATCCCCGATAGCACATCACATAGTCACAAAAAACGCAATTGAGCTGTGATACGTTCATCCGGAGTGCGTAGGTGGACCAGTAGGACCTGTAGATCGAGCGAGCAACTGAAGCGACCATGTCTTTGAATGTCGCAAACCGTAAGCGCGTAAACGCGCAGCCCGTGGACGACATGACCGGGAGTCTGTTGCCACCGAAGAAAAAATGGCGAGGAGCGACGTTGGGCAGACGGGATTGGGACACTGGAAATGCCTTTACTATCACTTACGACGTCACAGGAGGTCTCCCCTGTGTGACGTTCATGAGTACATGGCCAACCGTGAAGTCTGGCCATAAGGTTCTACTCACGGTTGACAGCGCTGGTGAGCAGCTGTTTGCCGATAAAGTGGTCATCCCGCTCAGGGTCTTTCTGGATTTACTGCACATGCATCTCACGCATAATGAAGACAAATATCTGTACTTGTACACCGATGCATTTCCCAGTACGCAAGACCCCGACGTTGTTGTGAAGGACATGCCTGCTAACTGCACAGATGCAGGTTGTTACCACACGGTGACAATAGATGGTCCTGCTGAGGACGAGGACGATGATGAGGACGACGGCAACATCGCCGAACGCATACGCATGCCTCAGGATGAAGAGGGGAATGACAACAACTGGCCTAAGATCCCCGAAGTGTCAAAGGAACACTTAAGATACACCGGTGCTCCGGGCGTATGTTGTACTATAGTCAGACAACCTAAAGGTCCACTCTTTCTTGCCACCGGTCGCTGGCACATTCAAACCGAGGAGGGAGAGAAAACAACCATGATGCCCGGGGACTGCGATGAGACGGAGTATGTGTTTCCTTTATGTCACACTGAACACCTACCGGGCCTGGTGGCTGTTGTTCACAAGTGGTTGGAAACAGACTACCAGAAACTGGGCCTGCTAGTCACATGCAACGTGCCGAGCAACATGACGCTAATACCCACGCCCATTGAAGCGCTGGAGTATCAGTACACCCTCGCCAGTATGGACCAGTACTGGCCCCTGCTCTCCAACCCAAAGGATATGTGGCACACCTCGTACGAGGATACAGTTTTGTCCGTGGAACCACAGTACGGTACGTGCCGAAACGCAATGATCAAGTGTCCCCACAGCAAGAGACATTGTCCCATCAAGAAGCGTCCGCGTCCTTGAACATAGGAGATATTGAAATGCGATACCGGTGTCGGCAACAATAAGAGCCTGTGTATTAGGAATACTCATCACCGCTTCAATGTTTACGCTGTTTTTCCTGTATCTAAAAATAAAACAAAAAAAACCCACAGATTCAACTCTATACTGTTTCTTTGTGTTTCCTTGTCATACGTGCGGTCTAAGTTTTTTAACTCGTGTGTTTATGTACATGGGGGGGGGTATGTATCTGTGTGCCAATAAAATTAGGAATAAACTGAGACTATCGACTTGTGTGTGTGTTGTAATTTCTGTTTATTTCACAACCATCAATTCCAACGTACAACACTCGAAATGCTTTACAAAGGCAGCTAATAACAGCAAACATCACACACTTTACAAAGGCAGCTAATAACAGCAAACATCACACACTTTCACGCTCACGTTTTTCCGTACTCATTCAGCAGTCAGTCGATCCGCATGCAAACCGCGCGTGCCTCCCAGTCATCCAGGCCGTATATGTGCATGTTGTGTGAGAGCAGTATAAGGCTAATGCTGTGTTTAGTAACCGCTGGTATATCTGGATTATGGAGCAGCTTGCGAATCATGTCCAGCATTGCATTTACACACGAAACAATTATGTATTCTCTATCGTGTACATAAGCTGTCTGCGACTCATAACATGTAAATTGTATATCCGCCAGCCGTGAATTGCCCTTGCGGAACACAACGTGAAAGTCTTCGTATTCTTCGGTCAGTATCACGCGTTCTGCGAACATGTGGTCCACAGCTGGCAGGATCTCGGTGACTTCGGGTAAGAAGCTGTAGTCGGCGATGGCTTTCGATACTCGGTCGAGCCCGCTTCCCAGCGCTGACTGCACGTCGTCCGTTAAGGTGTGAGTGGCTTTGGTTCGCTCTAGTGGAAAGCAACAGACAGGGCAACTTAGCATCGACGGAAAGTCAGCGTTTAACGTGTCATCTTACGAGTTATAGTACCCGGGGGACCTTTCGCTCCGTGCTTTTCCATGCTCTCGTACAAGTCCTTGTTGTTAGTCTGTACTATACGGAGAAACTCCGTGGCCCGCTCTTCGCTCTCCAGACAGTGATCGATGACCGCACGGGTGTGCCTGACCAGGTTCGGGGTGGACACCAAGTCGTAGTTTTGGAACGCTTCCGAGGCGTCCTGAACTATGTAGTATAACGATTCGTGGCACTCGGCTATGTCGTGCCTGTACGCTTCGAGTTTCTCTAGGCTCATGTTCGCGATCCGAGCTTAGCCTCGGATAGCTCGAGATGGATGCTGCACAAAAGGATGTTAGCTCAGTCAGCTCCTCATTCTCCGTCGGCTCCACTTAGGATGCTAGCCAGCCGACCTACAGCTCCGAGCCAGCCGACCTACAGCTCCGAGCCAGCCGACCTACAGCTCCGAGCCAGCCGACCTACAGCTCCGAGCCAGCCGACGCACCATGAATGTCCTACAGAGTAGCACCACATAGCTGTGACCCGAAACGCAGCATACAACAGCAGTACTGTGCACGTGCCTCTTATCCATGGGTTGCTGACGTTACTGGGCTTGTTTGCGAACTCGTACATGTTGCTGTTACTTCATTCGAGAAAGGGAAGGAGGAAGAGGCCTGCTAACATCGATGTGTCAGTGTGCTGTACTTTCGTTCACATAGACATTGCAGCGTAGCGACAGTGTTGAATATTTGCACGGGTGTCAGTCATTTATATTGTCTACCAGGAAAGCGGTGTAAATGTGTGTGTGTGTATATGGTGTAAATGTGTATATGTTCTTTGTGTAAATAAATTTACCCAAAGCTTTACTCTGACTTTTGTATAGAATCTGCTTGCTGTTGAGGTGTGTTGGTCTTCTACACATTCCTGTCCTCCTTCTTTGTCCTGCGCCGTACACTGGCTGTATGTGAAGTGTACATTTCATACAACAAAGAAGCAAACTAGATGCGTGTAGTAAGGAAGCAGCAACACTTTATTTTGTGAAAACTATATACAACAACAACAACAACATCAACAACAATATGTAGTGTACACAGACACATTTAATCACAAGATGAACCCCGGTGTTTCTTGGACGATCTCCGTTTCGATCCGTGCGATCTCTCCCGTTGCGAAGAGTGGCGTGATAGCGTCTGTTTTCTTTTTTGTGAACGTTTCCCCTGTGGTGCAGCATGCGAGCATTGGGTTAGGTCACTACAATCATCTCTCCGTCCACGGTGTGTAAGAGGTGTGTGTCTCCGCAATGCAAGCGCTGTTCTACCCTCATCTGGTTCCCCACGACAAGGCCCCGAGCGTCGGTAATCGCTGATCATTGTGATCATGGTCACAGCGTAATCTCGTTTCAACATGTCGACCGTAAAAATGTCATCTTTGAAAACGCGATTGAACACATCACACGCATCCTTCCACTCCCAATCTTCTTCCAGTTCAAAGAGGTAGTCCCTGTCCACTGTATCGTTCGTCAGAAGCACTTGATCCTGATGATACGTAGTCCTAGTTTTGCAAAACGAACTCATGTTCTTAACCGGTACACCTGCGTAGTCTCCAGAATACACCGTCAACCTCGGTCCGTGGAATGTGTGCCGCGGGCCCACGTTGGCTTCTTTGAGGTGGCTTTCGTTGTAAGCCAGATCAGGAGCCTCTTCGCCCAGCGCTTCGAGTAAAACAGCTCCGTAATACAAAGGCGCCGAGCACTGAAACGTCTCGCCTCCCAGCACACATCTGTGGAAGGTTAGCTCGTCCAATGCCTTCACACCGGCTGTAGCTTCCAACACCAGTGAGCGAAGCGGGTCCTTTGTGAAGTCTAGTGTGAATGACAACCTAGGACACTGCGGCGGTCGCTCGTTCGCGTCCTCGTAACACTGAGCCATAGCATTCTCCCATTCCTCCTCGTCGGCGCTCTGCTCGTAAGACTCCACCATACCCGAGGTGACTTGAGACCAGAATCCAGCATGCGAATCGGGGGAGTAAGTCGCTAACATGTCATACAGCATTTCAAGTGACAACGTGACAGCGCTCACTTTTTTGTTCACCTTCGCCCGACCTCTCTTCACGTGAGAGGGAAGCTGGCTATGGGACAATCTGTACGTGCACAATTTATGCGTCTTCACCTCGCTGTTGACAGCAGACCTCGCCGGCACTTTGCACGTCGAACACAACATGAGCATCTCGTGCGCAGTGCCACTGTCGTCCTTGTTGTGCTCCGCCGAGAAAAACATGTCCTCTATCCCCGAAACAGACAGGGTGCCGTTTTTGATAGCCGTCTTGAGTTTCTGTTTGTACACCTGTGTTAAAACGTACCCCAACACCTTACACGCAAACCTTCCCTGCGAGTCGAGGGCGCGAGGACATATATCCGGTAGACAGGCCGCAGTGCACAGTTTGTACACGGCGTTGGTCTCTAAGCATATTTGTCCAAACGACAGCTTGTTCAGCGCTCTCAGTCGGTTGTCGTTCAGTGTCCTTGCGAACGATTCGCAATCCGGGTAGTCGGCCTTATCGGGAATACGAGTCCAGGGAGGGATCCAAATGTCAAACACAAAATGACAGGCCAGCTTCATCGCCTCAGCGAACACAAGCTGGTTTATGCAGAAAGCAACCCTCCGGCCCACCATCCCTGCGCACTCGATGTGCGTCTCGTAAAACGCGGCGATGCACGCGTCTCTAGCGCTGTCAAACCGAACTCCGAATTGCACGACCTCGGAGTCCGCGATCATCGTAGCAGACTGTATTAGATTTTGTCTGTATAGACAAAGCGCTGCGATGCGATCCATCTTCCGCTTCTCCACCACATCCCTAATTTGTACAGTGCTTCGAGTGCGACTGACCTCTTTAGGATGTTCAGATTCCATTATCAGACACCTGTCCGCCCAGGCGTCGCTCATGAACCCCATGGTGTTTGTGTTCCACACAAACCCGCAGTTGTGAACAGCTTGGAATTTCACCGTGGCGATTTTGCCGGTCATGGGGTCTTTGGTCACGACGTCGCTTTCTAGGGTGCTGGTGTCCAACAGATTTTTGAACGTGTTGGGGATGACGTTTGATTCTCTGTCGATCGATTTGGTGTTTTTCTCGTGTGTTATGTGCGCATCGTCTATCATCACCACACAAGCATTCCTGTTCTGCTTGTACTTGAAGGCCTGCATCGTGAACGAAGTTAGCCTCTCGATGCAATCCCTCACCGCGCGAAATTGATACTCCAGCACGTTGTTAGCGTAGCTTTTACCTTCCCCGGGACCGGTGATGTTCAACAGCATGATACGTTCGATGGTGTATCTGGGTGCGGTGTTTGTTATGATGTAATTAAAGGTGGTCGACGCTTGAAACAGTCTAGTTATTGCCAAGGTGTCACAGAACAGGTGTTTAACTACTGCCGCGTCGTACACCTTTACGCTGGCGTACTCCCGTTGGCCGTCGTCGCAGACTGTCCCGCATAGCTGTGAATGTATGTCCGGCAGGTGGTGTCCGAGAGACAGTGAAGCATTGCCTCGACTCCCATCTACGACTTCGTGTAAACCCATATATATCGCATCTCGTTCGCCAAAGTGGCGTCTTGTCAAAATTGTAAAGACCATATCCGCTATGAGCTCAAACTGATCCCTACCACCGTACTCCTGTTTCATTTCTCTGCTCATACGTTCGACTTTACCCAACTGTGGGAACAAGTGTGCGAAATAGTAACTGTGATCGTTTTTGCTTGTGACGAATGGGTGCGTGTCTGCGTGATTGTAGTAGCAGGCATACGCTGCGTAACATTGTCCTCGGCATGGCATGTCGTCGCCGCTCCTTCGGCTACAGTCACACCGTCCGCTGTCTAACATGCGCGCGAGATCTAGAGTTCTGCGCTGGGTGCGTATTTTGCGCAACCCGACATCCATGACACTCCTGTTCACCGGTACGTGTTTGTGAAGCATGCTTCGAGCGAACAAGTCTGGGGTGTCAGAATCTATGAGGCTGTCCAGGGTGTATCTAAACACAATCAGTCCTCGCGAGTCGACTCGCGATTGCGATCCCCGAGCAAGATCGCGGGTGAAGGCCTTGAGTTTATCCACGTGTGTCACATCGTCAGGCACATCTGGATTATACGTTGACATGACGCTTTGTTCGAGCCACCGCGTTGGTCCTAAAATACCCATCAGTGCTCTGAACAACGTCTGGCCTTCACCTCGCAGGTGAATGTCCGTCATCGTAGATATCGATGTCTCGAGGGTCTTAAGCTTCAAACGAGTTATGCTCTGCGGCAACACCACTGCCGTTTTCCCAGACTGACACACCGGTGTATACAAAGATCCCTGTAAGTCTTTAACTGTTTTCTTGTCCAACTTGTTAGAGTTCAGTGCGTCCGAGACTATGTCCACCCAATGGAATATAGCTGACAATTCAGCTTTCTCATCCTTCATTGCTACCATTGCATTGTTTAGCGAGGAGAGTTTCTTCCTGACCAGCTGCAGTCTCATGAAGGCGTTGAAGGCTTGTTTGTGCAGCTCGTCGTCGTCGTTGTCGTCATCATCTAATTGTACATCGGCCACGTCGTCCTGGTCAAACACGTCTATACCAGCGTCCATGTCAAGCAGATCTCGTAGATAATTCCTAGGTGTGTATCCCACCTGCGAGGAGTCGGGTTGCACTGGCGTACTGTCGTCTCCACTTGATACGTCGTTGTCATTGTCCATATTTAGAATAAAACAAAACAATCTTCCGTGAGCGTTATCCTCTCGGATAGGAGGCGACATGGACACGAAGTCCGGGTCCTCTAGTGTGACTTGAAGCACTGTACCTTTGCAACAATACGTGAGATATAGAAGCAGTTGGAACGTAGCTCTATTGGCGGGGGACAACGCAGAGAAGGACAGTTCGTCCGACGGACTGTCGTGTACGACATCATTGGAAACCGATAGAAATAAAGCTTTCCTTTTCCGGGGCACAGTGACATTGTCAATCACAGCGGTGTCCCTGTCAATATCAGGCAGGTAACATTGTCCAGTACTAAGCACGACCTTGGGCCTGTCGACCGTCATGTCGGAATGTACCGATAAAACTAATTAGCTACTACTACTACTACTACTACTTCTACTACTACTTCTACTACTACTACTACTACTACTACTACTACTACTACTACTACTACTACTACACAGTATGGACCGTTGCCATCTTGTAAATATCAACGGGTTGGGAAGGTAGTGCTACAGGTTGGGAAGGGTGTGCTGCAGGTCGGCCGGCTTTGCGCTGCAAGTAGGCTGGCTCTGTGCTGTAGAAACCCACAGGTCGGCAGCACGAAACCTGCAAGTCGGCAGCTCGAAACCCGCAGGTCGGCAGCTCGAAACCTGCAAGTCGGCAGCTCGAAACCCGCAGGTCGGTAAGCACCGACCCACAGGTCGGCAGCTCGAAACCCGCAGGTCGGTAAGCACCGACCCACAGGTCGGCAGCTCGAAACCCGCAAGTCGGCAAGCACCGACCCACAGGTCGGCAGCTCGAAACCCGCAAGTCGGCAGCTCGAAACCCGCAGGTGGGCAGCTCGAAACCCGCAGGTCGGCAGCTCGAAACCCGCAGGTCGGCAGCTCGAAACCCGCAGGTCGGCAGGTCGAAACCCGCAAGTCGGCAGCTCGAAACCCGCAGGTCGGTAAGCACCGACCCACAGGTCGGCAGCTCGAAACCCGCAGGTCGGCAGCTCGAAACCCGCAGGTCGGTAAGCACCGACCCACAGGTCGGCAGCTCGAAACCCGCAGGTCGGTAAGCACCGACCCACAGGTCGGCAGCTCGAAACCCGCAGGTCGGTAAGCACCGACCCACAGGTCGGCAGCTCGAAACCCGCAGGTCGGCAGCTTGAAACCCGCAGGTCGGCAGCTCGAAACCTGCAAGTCGGCAGCTCGAAACCCGCAGGTCGGCAGCTCGAAACCTGCAAGTCGGCAGCTCGAAACCCGCAGGTCGGTAAGCACCGACCCACAGGTCGGCAGCTCGAAACCCGCAGGTCGGTAAGCACCGACCCACAGGTCGGCAGCTCGAAACCCGCAGGTCGGCAGCTCGAAACCTGCAAGTCGGCAGCTCGAAACCCGCAGGTCGGCAGCTCGAAACCCGCAAGTCGGCAGCTCGAAACCTGCAAGTCGGCAGCTCGAAACCCGCAGGTCGGCAGCTCGAAACCCGCAGGTCGGTAAGCACCGACCCACAGGTCGGCAGCTCGAAACCCGCAGGTCGGTAAGCACCGACCCACAGGTCGGCAGCTCGAAACCCGCAGGTCGGCAGCTCGAAACCTGCAAGTCGGCAGCTCGAAACCCGCAGGTCGGCAGCTCGAAACCTGCAGGTCGGCAGCTCGAAACCCGCAGGTCGGTAAGCACCGACCCACAGGTCGGCAGCTCGAAACCCGCAGGTCGGCAGCTCGAAACCTGCAAGTCGGCAGCTCGAAACCCGCAGGTCGGCAGCTCGAAACCTGCAAGTCGGCAGCTCGAAACCTGCAAGTCGGCAGCTCGAAACCCGCAGGTCGGTAAGCACCGACCCACAGGTCGGCAGCTCGAAACCCGCAGGTCGGCAGCTCGAAACCTGCAAGTCGGCAGCTCGAAACCCGCAGGTCGGCAGCTCGAAACCTGCAGGTCGGCAGCTCGAAACCCGCAGGTCGGCAGCTCGAAACCTGCAAGTCGGCAGCTCGAAACCCGCAGGTCGGTAAGCACCGACCCACAGGTCGGCAGCTCGAAACCCGCAGGTCGGCAGCTCGAAACCCGCAAGTCGGCAGCTCGAAACCCGCAGGTCGGCAGCTCGAAACCTGCAAGTCGGCAGCTCGAAACCCGCAGGTCGGTAAGCACCGACCCACAGGTCGGCAGCTCGAAACCCGCAGGTCGGCAGGTCGAAACCTGCAAGTCGGCAGCTCGAAACCCGCAGGTCGGTAAGCACCGACCCACAGGTCGGCAGCTCGAAACCCGCAGGTCGGCAGCTCGAAACCTGCAAGTCGGCAGCTCGAAACCCGCAGGTCGGTAAGCACCGACCCACAGGTCGGCAGCTCGAAACCCGCAGGTCGGCAGCTCGAAACCTGCAAGTCGGCAGCTCGAAACCCGCAGGTCGGCAGCTCGAAACCCGCAAGTCGGCAGCTCGAAACCCGCAGGTCGGCAGCTCGAAACCTGCAAGTCGGCAGCTCGAAACCCGCAGGTCGGTAAGCACCGACCCACAGGTCGGCAGCTCGAAACCCGCAGGTCGGCAGCTCGAAACCTGCAAGTCGGCAGCTCGAAACCCGCAGGTCGGTAAGCACCGACCCACAGGTCGGCAGCTCGAAACCCGCAGGTCGGCAGCTCGAAACCTGCAAGTCGGCAGCTCGAAACCCGCAGGTCGGTAAGCACCGACCCACAGGTCGGCAGCTCGAAACCCGCAGGTCGGCAGCTCGAAACCTGCAAGTCGGCAGCTCGAAACCCGCAGGTCGGTAAGCACCGACCCACAGGTCGGCAGCTCGAAACCTGCAAGTCGGCAGCTCGAAACCCGCAGGTCGGTAAGCACCGACCCACAGGTCGGCAGCTCGAAACCCGCAGGTCGGCAGCTCGAAACCTGCAAGTCGGCAGCTCGAAACCCGCAGGTCGGTAAGCACCGACCCACAGGTCGGCAGCTCGAAACCCGCAGGTCGGCAGCTCGAAACCTGCAAGTCGGCAGCTCGAAACCCGCAGGTCGGCAGCTCGAAACCCGCAAGTCGGCAGCTCGAAACCCACAGGTCGGCAGCTCGAAACCCGCAGGTCGGCAGCTCGAAACCTGCAAGTCGGCAGCTCGAAACCCGCAGGTCGGTAAGCACCGACCCGCAGGTCGGTAAGCGCCGACCCACGTTTATGTGTTTACACCGCGCTCAAGAGGATCACAGCTCGTTTTCACTAGGGAACATGACAGAGTACTATGGACAATATCACTGGCGTCAAGAATACGACAGCGAACGGTGTGGATCCGTACGACCACCAGGAATACCTTCTGTTTTTCGGAACGTGCAGCGGCGACGAGAATACGAGAATAATAAGACACGTCGCATATACAACAAAGCAAGCCGACCATGCGGTCCCACGAGCCCAGATTTAAGAGAATCGACAACTGTGAATCCCACCCATTCGCGGCAGGAATACCCATTCTACACCCCAGCTAAACAGAGACGATCCAACGTGGCCAGCAACCAAACCGTTTCGTCTAGATACCAAGGGCAACACCCACAAGAAAAGCGCCTTCGTTTGGACAGAGACGCTGACGATTGCCGTCAGCGCCTTACGTCCCGGGATACCAATATCACACCCAGGTCTAACTCTAGGACTGGGTATAAACACGAGCGTCTGGATGGCACACCAAGTCGTTTCAACGATAAGCCCGCTGGACAAGAGGGAAATCGGAGCAATAAGCAGAAGGACACCTCGTACCCAGCAGCTAAGCCCGCTCAACCGCAGCATGAAAAACCAAAGCCTCTCCGGGTCAAACGAAAGCCCATCACCTTAAAACGAGCGCCTGTCACTTCTCCTGGGCTCGATGCACAAGACATCAGACACCGCGCTATCGGCCAAGAGCAGCATTGCAGTTCACACACTGTGTCAACCCAACCACCTCAATCGAGACAACCGAGTCCGAAGCAAACGCCACTGCGAGTGAAAAAGAGCTGTGTTAAAAGACCGTGGAGGAATGCTAAACTCAGGCACACCCCTGACTCCGACGACTACGACTCTGACGAAGACAACAATGCTAGGTTGACACGCAGCACGGAGTATAATGGACCTGCTGCGCCTCAGGAGGAAGAGAACACAGAGATCCAAAGACACCACTCTTTGACGAACGGCCAAGCAGACCAGGAGGGGAATGCCGATGATGCCTCATCATCCGATTCCAGTCACTCCGGGTCATCCGACTCGAGTTCATCTGGATCGAGCGCGGCGTCGTCATCTGCTTCGTCGGCATCGGACTCATCGGACTCGGAAGGCGAGGTGGCATTACCTGAAGAACATAAATCAAACAGTCCGCGCGCAGCCTCGGCGAAACAGACCAGTCCTACTGCCACTGTTACAGCCATCAAAGGGTCATCTCCAAACGTGGCAACGACATCAAGACAGGTTCATGGTATTGGAAAAGGATCATCTGGGACAAGTACGCGGGAGCAAGTCGGTGATGTCTTGCCGCGCAAACAAATGTCTAATCAACGCAACACCCACCGCAAGCCTCAAAGCGGCAAAAGCGCACTCGCTTCAGAACAACAGAGCGTACGGCCAGCCATCACGACCCCAACTAAGGTCACATCTCCAGCGAAATCAGGTGAGAAGACGCACAGCCGTTCCACCCCTCCTGGCCCTCGAACGGCGATGCAAACGCCGCACCACAAGCATAGGGCTCGCGGGCAGGCAGCGAGAACAACAACTCCTCAGCGAAAACGCAAGCCTGGTGTCGTGAATGGTCAGGAAGTACCCCATGGTGAAAAACCCAAGCTTAATACACAACAAACAACGCCAGACCTTCTTAGTGTTTTATCCAACAACCAAGAGCAAGATATTAAATGTCGGTGGGTTGCCTCAGTACAAGTAGAAGAATCCAGCCAAAAGGCCGCTGAGACAGCCCTAATGGAAATCAGCAAAGCGTGTTCGAATCTGCACTCCACCGCCAAACCTAGGGAAGCGGAGCCCCTAGACGCAATCGAAACAAACAACGCGTGCCGGCATCTGATATCCATTGCCCAGCCTAGAGAAGCGGAGCCCCTATACCCGACCGAAACAAGCTCACAGTTGCCCTTTGCTGACACCGATTCTACTGTGGCCGTGACCCTACAGTGTATGAGAGACATGTGTAGCGCTATAAAGGAGCCCGCAGAACAGCCGCAAGACGAGGTGCCAAAATACCAAAACCACAGCGAGTTGCCTCACGAAACCGTCAACGATTTAGATGACTTTCTTCTGCACAGAGATGTACCGGCCCTAGCGACAGCAGACCATGTCGTTTTATATCAGGGGGCAACAATGGAACAACACAGCACCAGCCCAAGTTTCAAAGGCAGCGCGAGAAGCGGGGAGACAAGCGGGGTTCCTGCGACAATGTAAGTGTATTTTCTACATGGCGAGGGTCCCCACAGTCTGTGTGTACATCACCAATCGCCTTTCTAACACTGACATCTAATTCGTACACTGTGTTTGTGTGTACAAAATAGGTTCGGGGACATGGCGACAGCCCAAGAGTCTGCAGATTACGTGAATGCATTCAATGGTGACGACGACCTCGGGTTTGTCCAGGCAAGAGCGTGGACGGAGGACAATGGCAACAGAAGCAGCAATGAGCAAAACGTACCAAACCCCAATTATGTTGTGTTGTCATCGACATCATCACATAACGCAGAAGCTGTCACGGGCCATGGGTACTACAGCAACGACGGCAACACCCCGATGATATTCAGCGACTCTACTGTTTCAGATCGCAAAGACGACACCGTCGCAATACACGCTGTGGGAGCCAAGCCAGCCACGGTCGAGCTGAGCTATACCAAAGAACACACGACGCTAGCACGCGCAGCAGATACCTTATCCTGCGAACGCGTGTCGCCTGTTAGTACGCCAGCTGTAGCCCCACCGCAGCCGCCGACACTCCACGTAAACCCAGATGACGGAGAGTACCGCGACGCACTGAAGTCTATACTTGAGATAGTTTCCAAAGCCGTGAAATGTACAGTGTGTCAATGTCCATTTAACGCCACTGTGCTCTGTGTCGACTACGCGATTAAGCTAAACAGACCGCTGCAGTGTGCCTGCGGGTGTGTCATATGCTCTGTGTGCTACACGAAACACAAAGGGTGTGCTATACACAAAGTGCAGTCGAGGCGCGCAATTGTCAATGTCACTGTCAACCAGCTGGCTAGCGTGGCACACGTGCAGTGGAATCTAGAGCTAGACCAAACGGCTGCTTTCAGGACCGAAGGGGACGAAGGTGTGCGTACGATCATGCATCTGCATTGCAGTGCTCCGACTGTGGACGAACTGAGAAATGGTTGGTTCTTCGCACACGCGCGCACACACACTGCATGGTTTCACACAATGACACACTATGCTAACTGGAACATTTTGTCTTCCAGCTTTCGAGAGATTAATCAACGACCGAGACGAGATGGCTTTCAAGTACTGGCTGAACTCGCCCATGCCGGAGGCGATGGCCTACAGATTTGTCTGCATGCCACACACTCCGGGCTTTTGGGATCACATCGCCATGGGTTGCCACACGCCTAACACACAACTCATGTTGTCGCCCGACGTGTACACGCCACGACTGTTCGACGTGAACATGGGCGGTCTGCATTTCCACTGGTGCTGTTTTGTGTTTGTTGACCAGACTATACTGGCCATGTGGTGCTCAGGGCAAACCAACACTGGTTTGGCAGAAGTTCTGCCTATCACAGACAGAACGGACCAGAGAGTACGCCAGTTGACGTCGTCTAATGGGTTCAACTCTATGCTATATTATCTACACAGATGGATCCGTGTACACTACGGTAAAGGTGATGCGGATGTCGTTGAGGTTGTGTTTGACTGTATGCCTTCCGAGAGCTCAACCTTTGCGCATTTCATCTCTACGCTGGCAGCTAAAAGTTTAGCCTTGTCCGTGTTCTCGCCTGCGATTACACAACGCAGAGCGCAGACAGACTTGCATTACACCATCGACCACAGATACCCAGAGCAACTATTCAGTCAACCTCCAAATGATTTAGACGGGGGTGTCAAAATTGACATCAGACAAGAGTTTGGATGTCACCACGGCGTGGGATTTGAAATGCAACCGAAGCTCTACTTTACTGCTAACGACCACAGGGCATATACTTGACACTTCCGTGTAACAGAAAATGTTGTAAAACCATGAAGCTAATTCTTTCTTACCGTACTTTTTTTTATATATATTCGTGTTTTTATATGGTTTTTGATATACATGCACACGTGTCGTAACCATGAAGTCTTTTCTTACTAATGTGTATCTTGGTAGATGAAGGCAAATGTTACACTGAAGGGAATGTGTCTCAAGCGAATGTGTCTCGCTTGGTGCCTGTAACCATGAAGTCTTTCTTACCAATGTGTATCTGGTATAATTGATGAAGGCAAATACTACACTGAAGGGAATAATGTGTCTCAAGCGAATGTGCCTCGCTTGGTGCCTGTAACCATGAAGTCTTTCTTACCAATGTGTATCTGGTATAATTGATGAAGGCAAATACTACACTGAAGGGAATAATGTGTCTCAAGCGAATGTGCCTCGCTTGGTGCCTGTCACCATGAAGTCTTTCTTACCAATGTGTATCTGGTATAATTGATGAAGGCAAATACTACACTGAAGGGAATAATGTGTCTCAAGCGAATGTGCCTCGCTTGGTGCCTAAAGCGTTATGTGCAAACGCGCATGCTACTGGTATTGTGTCTCATATTGTAATCGCTTTGTTTTTATACTCATGGTTTGCTGAAGTAAGTGCACCTGTGAAAATAATCCAAGTGTAATCTACAAACGGGTGAGTTTGCCTATGGTAAGACAAATTAAATGACGATAATATCAATAAAAAGTTACTCTGCGCTTCAACAAAAACATCATCTCTCCTATCGTCTGTACAACAAGCAACTGCTGTGTAGCCCCGACAGCTCCGTGCTGCAGGTCGGCGGGCTCCGTGCTGCAGGTCGGCGGGCTCCGTGCTGCAGGTCGGACAGCTTAAAGCAGGCTTCATGTTGCATCTGAATTCAGCGTAGCCTGACAGCAGTCACTCTTTCTCGTGTTCTGAGATGGAACTATCATGGCATTTCCGTATATCTTATTACCTGAGCAAAGAACCGTCCGCTTTTCGGTGGTTGGTGAAAACGCTCAGTGAAGACACTGAGTTCATCTACAAAACCCGACATCAAGAGATCAAACGCGTCTTGAAGAAATACAACAAGACCGGCGGGCACCCGGAGTGTCTGATCGTACTCCTTTGTCAGCATTTATCCTGCGATGTGACAAGAGAAACAATCGAGGCTTCGTTTCGAGCTGTGAACCCTGACGCGCTGACAAATGACAAGCATTACAATGCAACATGTCCAACCCAACTGGTTCTGGAGGACGTCGACCACATGCACGCCCAGCGCATGCTTTGCCAGTTGATGTGTGAACTCAGCGACAGTGAAATCCGTAGGGTTAAAATGCTTCTTGCTTGGAACATTTTGGACAGTCGCGATTGTCTGAGTATTCCATGTGGTTGGATGGAAAACAAGAGCATCTACGAACTGGCCCCCAAGATTGTAAACTACTGTAAAACATTTTACAAGTGTGTCATGTTTGCAATCCTGAATCTTTTAGACCGTAGGGATCTGCTGGTCTATCTGGGGATCTCGTCTGAAACAGTGTTGGCCTAGTGAAAAGGCACCACTGATTGTATGTTGTACCGCTCTGTGCATACATCTCATTACTAACGATGCTTTTTAATAAAAAAGAAGCTCTTATACACATTGACGTTCCTTGTGCAAGACTGTGATTTTTGTCTAATACCACCACACATTACACGAGCAACCATGAGCGTTCACAATGATTATAGCCCATATTGGTGGTGGACGGAGAACGAGGACTGGCTTAAGGTCACAGTTATAGCGGCTCCGGTCTTCATTGTCTTGGGGTTGGCATTGATCAGCTACAAACTGTACGAAAGACGAACCCCTTCGTACATTTACAAACCGGGGGATGGCACCGCAGTATACAGTGCCGTGTACAAACCCACCACCTGTGCAATGGACGACGAGTGCTGTGACGGTGGGCACACGGTCGTCGTTGGGCCACAGAGTCCATCGGTTATGATGACCGTGGTAACCGAGCAAGAGGAATCACTGCTGAAACATAATCATCGCAAGACGGTCCAAGACTGACACTGCTGGACCGTGTGTCTGTCGCCAAGCTTTTTTTTGTGGTTAGAAGCAGCATTTGTGGTGACACAGGAGGTCCGAGGAGCCCCGGGTCGCGGAACAAGCCTTCTTTGTACTTTTGTGTGTTGTTTATTATGAGTATGTGCAAAAAAGAAGACAACAATGTAATGTGACAATGTTTGTCTTTATTTCATGTCTCACACAAACATTATATACGAGTGCTA
Source organism: Neolamprologus multifasciatus (assembly GCF_963576455.1). Taxonomy (NCBI): domain Eukaryota; kingdom Metazoa; phylum Chordata; class Actinopteri; order Cichliformes; family Cichlidae; genus Neolamprologus; species Neolamprologus multifasciatus. The sequence continues at coordinate 4,012,885 of NC_140451.1, read as the reverse complement.
TGAAACCTGATGATTTGCCTGTGTCTATTTCTTTCGACGCAAAGCGTACACATGCAGTACGCACCATACACAAGAAGTAGGACGGACACCATCATTACAAGTATCATAGACCACGTACACCACATATCCCGGTGATGAGTACACGTCGTACTGTTATTCAGCATGGTGTATGCGGCTGGATTGCTAGATGAGCTTGTGTCTGAAAAGCCAAAGGAGAGTGTTCCCAGCCGACGCTTGTTTAGCCGCTCCTTTAGAGTCTGCCGTGCCTGTGGTGAGGAAACACAAAGTTTCACAAATAATTACTACACTTGTTACCGCGATTTACGTTATGGATATAACATGCAACCCCACGCCTGCCCACCGTGTTGCCCACCGTGTAGTCGTGTACAAACGCGATCAGACGTGGCATCTACTGCACAGTCAGCGTCACTTGCGTGGACGTCCAAGGGTATAGTAAGTTGACATTGACATGCGTACCGACGAGGACCCTCCGAAAGGCCAAAGTTATATTTGGGCAATGGCCAATTGTTCTGCTGGCAGATTTCCTGTTGAAAGAGGCAATACGATGTGTTATATGTACAGCAAGCATATTTGCAATTGTAACGGTGTGTGTGTGTAAATACACAAGCAGCCTGACACACCTGCAGTTGTCCAATGTGATTCTCAGACTGTTGAGGGTAGTGCTCCTGTGACCTAGGTGTCTCTGTGCAGTCGTCGGGGTCAGGTTGACTTTCTTCACACTCGGATGCTTCTCGGTCAGTCTGTTTTGGTTTATTATCGAGTACCGTGTACTCATGGAAGGGGTTGCTACACTTGCGTGTGTTGTCGTCGATTTGCTCTTGAAAAGGTTTGGATCCGGTGGCCTCGGAAGCCGTTTGCTGGTCGATCCTGTCCTGTAGTAACGCATAGAGCGCTTTAGCTGCTGTGCGTTTGGCCACTTTCTTTCTCGAACCACGGCCCGTGGCCTTGAGATCTGCAACGTTCTCCACGTGCACGTCGACGACGTGGACCAGTCTATGTTTCACACCGGTCACTCTTTCCCTATACACAAGTTTAAGACGCATGCGAGCTGCGCGCATTTGTAATGTGGAAATCCAGTCGACGTCCATGATGCACAAAGGCCGTAGTTAAATGTGTAGCGCTGAGAAATTGCAAATGCTACAAGGAGCACGAGGCCTAGTTGAGCGGGTTGCGGTCTGCGAGTGACACACTAACTTGGTGACTTTTACTCTGCGCCCAGCAACAAAGCTGCTGTGAGCAAAAACAAGAAGTGCTGTGGGTCGGCGGAGAAGGTGCTGTGGGTCGGCGGAGAAGGTGCTGTGGGTCGGCGGAGAAAGTGCTGTGTGTCGGCGGAGAAAGTGCTGTGAGTCGGACAAGAAACGCTGTGAGTCGGAGAGGAAGTGTGCTGGGTCGGCGGCGAAGGTGCTGTGGGTCGGCGGAGAAGGTGCTGTGAGTCGGACAAGAAACGCTGTGAGTCGGAGAGGAAGTGTGCTGGGTCGGCGGCGAAGGTGCTGTGGGTCGGTGGAGAAGGTGCTGTGAGTCGGACAAGAAACGCTGTGAGTCGGAGAGGAAGTGTGCTGGGTCGGCGGCGAAGGTGCTGTGGGTCGGTGGAGAAGGTGCTGTGGGTCGGCGGAGAAGGTGCTGTGAGTCGGACAAGAAACGCTGTGAGTCGGACAGGATGTGTGCTGGGTCGGTGGAGAAGGTGCTGTGGGTCGGCGGAGAAGGTGCTGTGAGTCGGACAAGAAACGCTGTGAGTCGGAGAGGAAGTGTGCTGGGTCGGCGGCGAAGGTGCTGTGGGTCGGCGGAGAAAGTGCTGTGGGTTGGACAGGCGTTTCACCTCACTGTGTGGAGTGTTTTGTTGTGACTCAAGGACATTTCACAAGAGTTGAAGATAAGGGGGGAGCTTATCCCAAAACAGCAATTGGAAACATCTCGGTTGGAGCGAGAGCGTAAAGCAGGGGCATTGTTTTTTCCCTTGTACATCAGAGCGCGCAGCAAACTCCTGTGAACCCAACACAAGTCTCGTAGCCGGCGAGCACTCACACACAAGACGAATATGCAGTTCGTGGTGACCGACAAGCCTGCCTGGTACTCAGATGCACAAAAGGACAGTCGGGCGTTCACATGCGCCAACACCGTTGGTTTATTCGACCAGGTAGCCGAAGCCATGACAGTGAAAGAGTCCATGTTATCCGAGAAGTGCAAAGCGTTTCAACACAAGACGACACGGAAAATTGTCAGAGACATGGTGATCGAAGACATCGGCCGTTTCAAGCAAAACCCTTCCAAGTCGCTTTTGACTGCTTTGATGGATATTATGGACTTGCGAGCCGATGGCTTGGAATGTATGTCAACCGAAGACAGGGCCGGTATGAAACAGCTAATGTTGGCTTTGAAAAACTACACCCTCTTTTACATACCCACTACAGCGTTGAAGTCCGTCGCAGAGGACCGCGTTGTCATACCGGTCGTGACAATGTGGTCCCATACGGACAAGGAGTTAGAGCTACGGTTCTGCGACAAGCCCAGATCGATGTTGGGCACGTACACGGTGAATTTGATGAGCGGGAGCGCTGCTTATTTCATGCAGCAGGTCCTAATCGTGCCGGGTGTCCAAAGCTTAGACCTGTTGAAGGACATAACGGGCGACAGATATGAGTTCTGGGACATGTCTCTAGAAGTCCCCACTCATCCGGATGCTCTCACTCCATCGTTCAAGCAGATACAACCGATGCAGTTGTTACGCAGCGGAGAGGACAATGACCGAACGTCCGCTACGCAGACGTGTGGGGCAAGCGGAGACACCGTTGCTGATGTGGAACCCATGTGTTGTGTACTGGACACAGGGTCAGCTGACCTGCAAGTCAGTAAACGACCGGGAAGCGTGGACTGTTTCTCGGACGAGGACGTGATATGCGATCTGTCGAGATTCACGTGTGACGCCGGCGTGGCCAAAACGGTGTACTTCAGACGCACGGCACGCGTGTGGGACCGTAAGCGAGGTAACATGACAGCGGTGGTTTCGTTGCGGGACCAGCAAAAGGACAAGCGAACGTTATACATATCTACCACCGCACGCTTTTGCAGGGCCTTGAAATACTCCTGCGTAAAAGGTAGCGGAGAGCTGCTGCGGTGTTGCTACACACTGCTAAACGAGCTCAGTGGCAGAGAGACGTTCCTGGCCGGACCCGAGTTGCATCAGGAGATAACCAACCCTGCGCTTACCGCGTTCCTAAAACGGGTGAGCCCTCCCGCCAGCAACTGGTGTAACTACACCCCAAAACACGTGGCCTGCGCGATCAAAGATCCGATAATGTGCGAGATAGTGGATCTGGGCATCAAGCTAATGGACGACAGGGTGCCCAATGCGTTTGCGGTTGCAGAGCTGTTACTGTGTAATACGCAAAAGGCCAATCAGTACGTTCGAGCCTACGAGTGCTACAACGAAGACGGCGCGTATCGCGCGCAGATTCATAGGAACAACATCGCTTTACTGCAGCAACAGTTCAAGGACGACTGGAGCCTTCTGGCCAGCATCGACAGGCGGATTAGAGTGTCCAACAGCGGTGTCATCAACAAAGCGCAAAGGCATGCAACGAGAGACCTGTTCAGGAACTTGGGCACCCACAACATAAACGACACCTTTAAGAAGTGGCAACAGCTGATAAAAGACACCCCGGCTCCGAAAGACACTGCGAGAGCCAGAGAATATAGCAACATGAAAGTGCTCTTCCACAACCTGAGGGTGTACCACAACAAAATGAACAAGCTGAAGAAGAGCACAAAGACCGCCGACGATATAGACGACGACAACGACGACGACACGCCGCCGGACGATGGTAACTCCAACCGCAAAGCGTCGAACGTCTCAGTCGGATCCGCCTCGCCCAGGTCTGAAAAAGCGTCGAGACGCGATGTCGACGTCGCAACTGGACCAGTATCACCATCCCAAAAACCCTGGTGCTTTTCTATGATCGTGCCTGACAACCCCCCTTTAGGCACGTGGGTCAAAAACATGGGGACTCTATTACAAAGCGCACCTTGGTTGTACGCAGATAACAAAAGACGAGAAGCTGTGTGCAGCGTCCTCGGCTTGGAGAAAACGCTGCTCCACGAGAAATACAGTTCGGTGTTGGAACAATGGGTGTCTAGCAATCCCATCGTGGTAGAACAGCTGAACGCCCATGGATTACGAGATAAACTGAGTTTGGCTCTGATCGACCGCTTGGACGCCATATCGACCAAAAACTGGATAAGAAAAATCAAACAAGCTTTCGCGCATACACTCGCAACAAAGACCACGCTGGTGGACCGTGATACGTGCAAGAAAAGTAGAGCCAAGAAAAACGTCCCGCTCCAACGCGGCCAGAGAATTGCTTTGCCAGGAAGCTATGAGCTGCGAGGAGGACACCGATGAGGAATCCGACGGCCAGGACGAAGAAGGGGAGTACGATTACACAGCGGCCCAAGGCGAAGAGTTGCTGGCCACGGAGGAGTATGACAAGGATGAATTGTCGGGCAGATACGATGATGACAAGCGTATAGATCAATACGACTTGGAGGACGACTTCATTGACGATAGGAGAGCGAGGACGATACAGCATCGTAGAGAGTGACTCTGACGCTTGCGGCCCTGTAAAACAGATGGCCTTCGGTCGAATTGACCGCCGCCGTCGCGTCGACGACTATGACACTGAGTCGGACCACGACATCCCCGAACACTCTGGTGTACATAAAGGCGTGTTATTTTCCTCTGACTCCGAGGAGGGAGGAGGAAACCCGCCCCGGCGAGAATAGCAAAACGACGCACATTGTTGTTGTTATGAAACAGCACGACGATGAAAGATGACACTGATGGTGACGATAGACCCGACGACAAGTACAAAGTTGACTAGCAAGTCGCCCGCAAAGTCTCCTACAAAGTCACTAGAAAGGCAAAGGAAACGAAGAGTGATCGCTTAAACCGTAAGACAACAACCAGCAGGAAGAAGCAGCACAAGGGCGATCGAGCGAAAGCACCGCCAGCGCCCTCATGTTCATCTGATTTTGATGTAAATAAGACGACCAAACAAACGTCTAATAAGAGAAGACGTCGGAGAAAGTCACCTTCTTTTCATCATTTGGATTCGGACGCCAGTAATCCCAAGAGCGAGTGCAAGTCTCCAAAGACTAAACGCCCAAGACTGAGCTCAAGCACGGACGACGACGGGTCCAGTGCGTGTAAGTCTCCAGAGATTAAACGCCGAAGAACGAGCGCCTCTACAGAAGAAGACGAGTCCATCGACCACGCTGTGGATTTGCATCGCCCTGTGGAAGACCCGGTGGCACCTGTAGAGTCCGACGACGGTGATCTAGAGGACAGCGAGGACTTTTGTGGACACATCGTTGCTATGTGAGCCAGGTCGAGGGTGTAACTACAAACGCCGATTGCCCCTGTGACACCGCCGTGGCCACTATGTCAGCCGTGCACAGGAAAGAAAAACCGTGCCCTGGTCCTCAAAGTAGTGTCATGATCAAATATTTAGAGTCGCTGGCAAAAACAATCGATGTCAGCCAAAACACTGCAACCTTGCCTCTGACAGAGCACCCCTCGCAACACATTCTGATTATGGCGAGCCCGCCGTGAAACGTACCCGTGTGAGCAATAGTGACGGTACATTGTGGAAATATTTTGACAAGAAATGACATTCGGTTTGTAGGCAATGTTGGTGTATTCAACACACGTGGATCATTGTACGCTGTGAAACTGTGTATGTTTGTTCCCATGTCACAATGCTCTTTGCTCTTTGTGTGTATTTGAAACAATGACAAAAATAAACAGATGCCAAAACACGATCACTTTGCTCAGTGTGATATTTTAGTTATTATGTTACACCTAAAACCCCCACTCCTACTCCAAAATAACAAGGTGGCCGCCGACCCACAGCGCCGGCCGACCCACAGCACCGGCCGCAAACCTACAACTGTCCCGCGGTTTATACGACACAACCTGAGAGGCGACACGCTTGCTTTGGGTGTTTGACATTGCTGGTAAAAGGTTACACCTAAAACCCCCACTCCTACTCCAAAATAACAAGGTGGCCGCCGACCCACAGCGCCGGCCGACCCACAGCACCGGCCGACCCACAGCACCGGCCGACCCACAGCACCGGCCGCAAACCTACAACTGTCCCGTGGTTTATACGACACAACCTGAGAGGCGGCACGCTTGCTTTGGGTGTTTGACATTGCTGGTAAAAGGTATTGCTGAAGCTGACATCCCAGATACAACTATGTCGTCTGCAGAGATCCACATAATCGCCGGCGTTATCCGCACAGGGAGGCCTGATATGAGACAAGCGCCTCCTGTGAGTTCGTACGTGCGACGTTATCGCGTGAGCAAATGGCGTATGCTTATCCTGAATCATAGGATCATTGAAACGACTTTAACTCTAATACATGCGGTGATCCCTGCAGATAAATTCGAGCAATACTCGTTACGCCTAAAGGCACGGTTTGAAGGCTGGATAAAATCTCACGCCCCGAACGAGCCGATCGCAACGACATCACTTGCAAGCGCCTTCGCCCAGGACGTATCTGACAATAGGTGGCCTTATTTTGTCAGCCGTCGAGAACTCTTGAGGGACCCCGCGATTACATTCGGTGCACGTATTGTAAGGTACGAGGAGGCACATGTACCGTATATGTGGAACTCTATGAAAACAAAACCCAAGTACACTGACGCCTTAACAGCAGAAGAGATGGCTCGATACAGGGGAGCTCCTGGCGTGGGTGTGGGCCGAATGCAACCTGTAGTCCGGGAGCCACATCGATCACCATGGGAGGGCATCACCTCGCCAGACCTCGCACGTGCATGGGGGTTGGCATTTGTTACCCAGGATCCAGGTCGCTTTCAAGCGAACGGGCCTGGTGGTCCGCCGGCTGTAATTGGCGCAGACGCTGGAGAACGCTCGGACTCGGCTGCGGATGCAGGGTCTCACGGGGCTGAACTGCTGGCGTGTTGTTGCTGTTACGAAAGGAAGCCGATGTGCATGTTGAGCTGCGGACACATGTGCTGCTCGGCATGCATCGAGCAGGGCCGTCAGGGTGATGAAGAAGCGCTCGTGTTTTGTGTGCAAAGCGAAATGGACTTTTTGTCGTGTGGTGGACGCGAGCAGTGTCAAGCCGGACATTGTCTGCGTAGAGTGCAATGAGCCTAAGGTGTACATAATGATATGCGGCCATGCAACCTGCGGCTGTTCTACCAGGGTTTGTCCAACGTGTAACACTGGGCCGACAGTAAGAGTTTTCATGTGACTGACCTCTAACTGTGGTGGATACAAAAATAAATACATTTGGATTTTGCCCGTTGACTGTTCAGCTCAGTTCTATTGTTACCGATCGCATCCATGAAATGTTGACATTGTGTCTAATTGCAAATAAACATTACAAACGCTGTCTTGTTTTATTGCATGTTTATTTTTGCATCCGTATAACACATTCTCAATATACATGACAGACATCATCTCGTCAAAGTGAACACGTACAGACTGTACAATCGCAAACCCAACAGCTCGCCGGGGTGCGCTTAGATTCTTCTATACATTAACATGTACAAATGAGCAGGCACGTTGTAGTACGATAGGGGCAATACGGGGCACTGTTTCACAACATCGCCGTCAACAAAATACCACTTGGACATCTTTTTCACAAAGGCTGCGTAATGACCGAACTCGTAGGGGCCTGTGTGAGTTATCATACCGTACAGTTTGTACTTTGTAGGCTGTGAAGTTGCAGACATCCTGCTACAGTCTAGTTCTTCTGGTACGTCGATGGCACTGGTGTTGACCATAAGCTCTCCGCGTTGCACACACCGCTGCCCTCTGGCAAGGGTGAAACATAGGACTGCGGGTAGCTCTGTGATATCCGTATTGACGTTCAGTTCCGTCTCCTCTTGACAGGTGCCACAGCGGTAGTCGGACACTCTAAAGGACTCAGAGTAGTCGTCCATGTAGTCCTGTAGCTTATTCGGCTCGTTTTCCCCAATATATACAATCACGCTGTTCGCCGCATGGTGCGAGACACATTCCGCGTTACACGTTGAACACTTTGCCGATTGTCGTTTCCGTATAGTCCACAGGTCAGATGCTTGTTTGCATCTAGGATCGCCGTCGTCCGCCAGTGCGTTTAGCACGCACTTAAACACAGTATCGGCATCTTGTTGAACCTCGTATGTCATGCCACTGTATCGAATTAGCGCGTCCACGAGTGGATTCGGATCGCACGGCGGCATTCCCGGAGTGTTACGGTCCATGTCCCGTAAGACACTCGTCAGTTCGCTCGCCACGGTGTTGTAGCTGGCTCTATCGCAGACGGCGTCATCGTCGTCATCATCATCAAAGCCACAGAGGCCTCCGGTCAGCGTGATCCTAAAGTCGTCTGTGACATACAGACACTGCAATACGCTGTTTACGGCGCAGTGAGTCCCAACGTTGATCAGCCCTCTCATGTTGATTATTCTGCGTGCGCGCGGCAGACAATGCTCAATAGTCCGTTGTGCAGTAAAGTGGCACACCCCTAAACAGTTCGTCCAGTGTCTTGATTGCTCCTTTGTTGGTCCCCTTTGTATCGATACACACTAGTAGTATAATTATCTTGTAGTGATACGAGCTGAAGTTTGACAGGGGAGTCAACGTGACATGTTTTGTGATTTTTAAAACAGGAGCCCAATCCAACAGCGCTGCCACGTCGTGAGTGTACAGGCGTAGTAGATCGAGGGACTCAAACATATGCTGCTTTAGCTCGTCCACGCTTGGGATTCCTGAAAGTGCACTAGCTCTTAGTGTGATCTTAGTAAAACCCTGAGTGCAGTCCAGAGTGGTAACTGCGAACGCGGTATCCCGTAGCGCCTTAGCCTTTACTCGCAAGACAATGTTTCGCACAAGGTCTTTGACGAGTCCGCTGTGGTCGAGTGTCACATCGGCCGCGCCGGGGGGCCGAGTCCGGGCGGCACGCGGTCTTGGAAAACTGCGCGAACGGAAGACGGGTCGGGTTTCCGCACACCAGAACCTTAGCTGTACATTTATTCAAGTTGGCCTCGCCGACCCTCGAGCCTACCCAATTTGGTACGTCGGACAAATATTCTCTGAACGTAAAGTGTGTGTGCGCTAGCGATGACACAACGGGCTGAACTCTTGTGATAGCGCTGCCAACATTCCGCCGGCTCAACTCTGTGACCAAACGCTCTATGTCTTGGCTATTTGAAAAGGAAGACTGCCATTTCTCTAGAAATGGCACAGCGGAAGATCCCGGCTCGTGCTTACTAAGCAGTTCCAAACACACAGATGCAATTCTCGGGCTGTGGGCACCTAGCAACTGTTGATGGTCCGGCTGGGGAAAGTGAGCGCTCAGATAACCCACTATGTCGATCATCACGGCCCCTCGGCCGAGTAGTAGATGCTCAGCTGCCATGTTCGTAGGTAGCACGTTGTTCTCGGCGGCAGCTTTCAATGTCAAGAGAACCTGCATCAAACACGGATAAAAGGACTCTCCCTGTTGCAACACCCAGTTGATCATCTTGGTGGATCTGAAGAACTGACCGTATTGAAACACGTATAGCCCATGAGCCTTAGCTTGCTTGTACACGGATTCCCTAGGTCCAGCAAACAATGAGGGATGTTCTTTTGTCAGTCGACATGCTCTTTCCACGACGTCGCGTTCGAAACACGCAACGTCGTCCTCCGTGGGGTTCGTGACAATGACCATGGTGACGTTGGACTCGCCTTTGGTCTGCTTAGTACGAACAAGGCATTTGACGCGACTGGGTTGACCGAGAGACGGGCTAGTCGTCTGACCTTGCTGCGTTCTCGACTGATGGTTTCCCGCAGCGGCTACATTGTACGCAGCTGGCACCTGTGGGACCGAGGGTGCGCGGGTAAGCGCGTCCTCCGCGGTAACAACACCCGTAAGCGGTCGCCCCCCCGTTTTATCGCTCGGCCGGTGGCCTCTAAGGGCAGCGTCCGCCGTGACACTGTGCATGCCGGGCACCGCGCCCGGCTGCGCGGCGGCCTGTGTTCGTTTTGCACACGGAACAAACGCCCCTACGCGGTCGGCATCTGCAGCGCAGAGCGTCTCCAGAGTACATTCCAGCGATTCGCCAGCTCTACGCTTTTCGGAGCATGCCTTTCTGACGCGATCGGACAGCGCTGTTTCTTTTTCTCTATACCACGCGGCGGGTTGCAAATCCGGCGATAAGCGTAACAAGTCTATGCCGTAGTACCTTTTGCTCGCGTGTGTATGCACCCCAAGCTTCTTTTGTTGTACTAGTACGCGGAAGTGGTCGGGAACACAGTCGTTTGCTACGATGGCATCCGTCGCTCTGTACTGGCCCACCCGCATATTACTGGGGATTACATGAACCGGCAAAGTGGTGTGTGATACGTCGTCGTTCAAATACGTGTAACGGTTCAATTTCAACAACTCGCCGGGCGTGCTACGTTCTTGGGGAAACAAGGTGATGCAAAGCACGCCCATGTTAACAAAAGCTTTGTCTCGAACGTTGCGGCCCATTTCACCCAGCGTACGCCCAATGGCTGCGGTGGTGGGCCTAGAGTGTCCGTACTTGCCGTACAGCGTCTCGGCGTCGTACGCTTTCATGTAGTTGCTTTGAAATGCAGTCGTGGGGTCCGAAGGCGTGTACACGCCGACGAGTCTAGAGAGGCTATCCCCGTAGGTCTTCTTACAGAATTCGGACGGCGTCTGAGCAGGCCTGTATTCTATCAACGGGGATCCTGTGTACAGTTCCCACATGACACAATACCAGCTGAACACGTCGCTGGCCGTGGTGGAATTTAGGCACCAAAGCACCTCGGGGGGCGTGTGCACGCGATTGCCCCGTTGCTGGTCTGGAGTCGAGTAGTTGCAGGCTGTGCCGAAATCGCTGATCTTAAACGACAGCTCCACCGGTTTTCTACCGGGTTGATGGCACACGAGGATATTTCTGTACGTCAGGTCTCGGTGTTGAACGTGTCTCGCGTGTAGGTACTCCAGTCCTCTCAATGTATCCAATTCCACAATGGGTATCAGCGTCAGGTACGCGGCGCTGTCGGTGGAGGTGCTCGATTTAGGCGTCTGCAGTTTGTTCATCTTAGCCATGAATTCTTGTAAGGAGAACAGGGCTCTCTCCATCACGATCACGGCCCTGCCGCCTAACGGATACTGCGGTATGTCGCACCAATATCCTCCGAAGGTACGTAGTATGTTTGGGTGCTTCATCGAAACGCCTATGGCGATTTCTTCCACTTGAGTGGCGATGTGCGCGTATCGGCTAAACTGATCCTCTATGAACGGCAGGCTCCAGTCTGCCATTTCTGGGAACATGTTAACTTTTGCAACTTGCACGGTGGAGGTTTCCACGATGATGCCGAACCCGCCTCGGCCCAACAGCATACTGGGATCTTGCATTGACTGCTGAACGTCAATGGAACACTGCAGGTTACTGGGTAGTCCGCTGTACACGGACCAAGGGTTTACCGTAGCTTCACAGTCAGCTACGTCGACGTACTCTCTATGGAAACTGTCTATGGAGCGGGAGAACTTTCTTTCTATCGCGGGTGAACTGTAGGTTCGTGGACGATGCACATGGAGTATCGGGTGATCGCCCTGGGGCCTCGGATGTATGTATTCGGGTGGTTGCGCGGCGAACGTGGGTAGGAACGAAGTGCGTGTGGTGTTTGTTTTAATCAGCCGGTTTGTATTGTCCAGTAGGTCGCTGACATTCTTAGAGTACGGGGCGGTAATCTTAGGGTTAGTCATGAGAAACACCACCACAGAGTTGTACTTACTGGATGTCGCATTTATTATGTACACCAGGAGGTATTTTGTTTGCTTGCTGATTTTAGCCTCTTCCTGTACGGCTATCTCCTGTACGGCTAACAGCTGCACATCGCTCCGATCTTCCTCTCGTATATATCTTTCCAGTTCGGCCACCGTGTCGCAACTGGGAACTGGCACGAATCTGCTTCGGCCGGTCTCCGAGACGACAGACAGTATCCCTTGTAGATCATTATAGCGAAACGTCCTCACGTGAAACGGACTGTATTTTTCGACCAGATCGAAAAGCAAGTCGCAGTGTCGTTTGATCCTGCCGGGGCGCGCAGCGGCAGCCATTGGCAGAGCTGCGGGGTCGGTTGTTGAAATACAGCGAAACCAGAGCAATCTTCCCCGTCCTTTCTCTCTCGACAGGTAAATAGAATATGAACTCTCGCAGAGAGATCACGTTTTCGGGGACAGCAACAGCCAACCTGTTTGAGTGTTTGGTGATGAGCGGCTCGCCTGCCACGGGCTACCTGCACGCCGCCTCGTTCAGGGATGTGAGGACACTTCAGATGGGCCTACAGCTTCTAAGGGACATGTGGACAAAGGTAGATGGGTTGTACATCCCGAAATCCGACTTAGAATCCCTGCATGCGATGGAATATAAGAGCGCTGGATCCCACACTCCGGATATCCCTCAGCGTATTGCAGTAGACACAAGGAAACTGGCTAGATATTACATATATCTCCTTTTCCGTTACTGTGTCAGCGCAGCGGAGCACGGTTCGGCTGGCAGAGTTCACAAAGAGCACACGCTGCATCTAACGGACATCCCAACGTCTTGGATGCAATCTGTGGCATCCACGAATTTTCCCTCCGCTCCTCCGATGATGAACACACACCAGAGCGTTCCCGGTGTGCGCCAGCAGCCTCAACAGCATCAACAGCCTCAACCTAGTGGAATGACACAGATGAATAGTACCCATCAACACGAACACAGGTATAACGCTACACATGATCAGGAACACTTGACGCTCCGTGATATTCAACCGCAACAACATCATCAACACCAGCAACTCTATAACCTCGGCGACGTCCCACTTCGGCATACTCTAGCACACGAACAAACAGCAGCCGAACGTAACAGACAACTCACCTCGACGCACAAGGTCAACCCAGAGATCCCACCAAAGAAGCCCCGTGCTAGTGTCGGGAAACGGCCCCACGTGCAGCGTCGCCTCGGAGGAGCGTATCAGTCTGCTGTGGAGAGCGAGGATGATGATTAGAGCTCTCTCTATCTCACGCGCACACACCCGCACGCAGACACACACACAGACAGACAGGTTGGTGAGACAATGTGCCAGGTTGGAGCTGGCCGACACACACACACACACACACACACACACACACACACACACACACACACACACAGAGAGAGAGAGAGAGAGAGAGAGAGAGAGAGAGAGAGAGAGAGAGAGAGAGAGAGAGAGAGAATATAGTATAAACACAAACACACATACAGGACTAGGTAGAGGAAAGGAGGAAAGGTGACGCGTTGGACACCAGTGGAATATACAGAAACAGCTCTTATGTCAAACAACTATGGCTTTGCAAGGACACAAGGCTGAGGTTGGTCATTTCAGGGAAGGAATGTATGTCAAATCTGAGCACCACGTACACGAAAGTCTGGCCAGAACATGTGGTGTGTGTATGGACGTCATACTCACCAAAAAGTATCCCTCGGAGCGCGTCTTTGCCATCTTACCGAACTGCCAACATTGCTTCTGCCTGCACTGTATACGAACCTGGAGAAGAAAGACAGATGTTGTGTCATACAACGCGGCGAAGGGATGTCCTGAATGTCGGACTGTGTCCTTTTATTTCATACCGTCTAACTGCTGGGTGACAGATCAGGACGAAAAGAACGAGATCATCAGTCTCTACAAAACGAGTCTTCTGTCCAAAATAACATGTAAATATTTTCTCAAAGGCAACTGTGTATTTGGGCCGGACTGTTTCTACAAGCACAGTGCAGTATCACCCAACAGACCACTGTTTTACTAGCGGATCGACACAGCCAGCGCAGAGAAGTGACTGTGGACAGTGTTACACGGCCTGCAAGTGATTGCAAGCGTCCTATTTGGAGATACCGTGATTCATAATACTTCTGTGCTCTTTCCTTTGTGTGTGTGTGTGTGAGCTGTAATCATTTAACCCAATGTTTATTCAAACACTAACAAACAGAATCACTGCTGTTTAAATGTTGACAATAAACTTTTTTATTACATGCCACAGTTGGTACAATATTGTCGTACATTTGTTGTCAGTCAAATAACTGTCATATGCACTTGTTACAATATCTTCATACATTAGTCGTCTTGTGTTGTACAATTTTCAAGTAATGTCCAGTCTTCCTATCACGCATCGGTGAGACATACGGCACGCTGGTTCACAAAGTTTCACTGGGGCTCCCAGTCTGGCTTTGACGGGAACCCGAGTCCCCTTCGAGGTGTACTGCTTATTCCTCCTGCGTGGCGTACAGCACATATTCACGGCTTCAAACTCATACGACAGGTTTCTGCGAATACGGTCCTCGCCACCCGCACGGTTCAAAGCGGACCGGTCTCGTCGTCTCAGCCCGAGACGACTCTTAACCGGAGCTCTGGGTGGCACTGGCGACACGGCAAGCTGCGCCATAGCTGAAACGACCCCTTCTGTGGGATAACCCCCTGTCCCTTGAGCAAGTGCAGACATAGTCTCTATACAGGCAGCCTCAGTCGTCAGGCCCTGGACTTTGTTCCACGCTTGCAAAGAGTTCTCGTGCGTTGTATCCATAAGTCGTTTTGAATACAACACGCTTCTAAGTTGGTTACACAATCTTTGATGGCGATCGGCGAATTCTTCACCGTATTGATGCAGAGCGTGGTGACGCGTCATGCCCAAGAAGGTTGTGAAAGACGTGTCTTTAAACCGATCGCACAAATGTCCAAGGTTCCAGATGGTCAGGTAATGGTGCACAGCCATAGCTTGCGTACGAGGTGTAACTCAAGAAGCTGTGTTGGATGAGACTTTGTTTCTTGGGTGGGTTGTCTTGTACTTGGCTGGGTAATGCAGCCAGGTCGGCTGGGTAATGCAGCCAGGTCGGCTGGGTAATGCAGCCAGGTCGGCCGGGTAATGTAGCCAGGTCGGCTGGGTAATGCAGCCAGGTCGGCCGGGTAATGCAGCCGGGTCGGCCGAGTAATGTAGCCGGGTCAGCTGGGTAATGTAGATACGGAGGCCCCCCCCCCCCCCCCCCCCCCAGTGTGATTGTGAGAATACGTTGACCGACTGACACAGAACACAGTGATCGTGGGAGCACAAAAAAAAACATAATACTGTTTATTTCCAAATAGTATGCGTTAAACACATGATACAGAATGAACGGTGATAACACAATTGCCATACTTTCAAACAAGCTGCTCCTGTAGCAAGCCTATATTATGTTACATTTGCAAAAACATTAGACCGCCAGGATGAACGCCAACACGCTCAGGAAGACTATCACACCGGAGCCTCGTGTGGATAGTGTAGAACGCGAATACGCACCATCTCCGCGGTTTGCGGACTCGCCGTGTCCTGCGGTTGTGGGGATGACATGACGCGGGATCTCTGTGCGTTCTCCGCGCTTTGCGGACTCGCCGTGTCCTGCGGTTGTGGGGTCGGAATGACGCGGGATCTCTGTTGAGACTGTGTGGTTGACATGACGCGGGACCTCTGTGGATTCTCTGCGCTTTGCGGAATCGGTGTGTCCTGCGACCGTAAGGTTCTTAGGGCACTCGATCGCTGTGTGTTCTCCGTGCATAGTGGACTCGCCGTGTGCTGCGGTTGTGGGGTCGGAATGATCCGGGAGCTCTGTTGAGACTGTGATTTCTCCGTGCATGGTGGACTCGCCGTGTGCTGCGGTTGTGGGGTCGGAATGATCCGGGAGCTCTGTTGAGACTGTGATTTCTCCGTGCATGGTGGACTCGCCGTGTGCTGCGGTTGTGGGGTCGGAATGATCCGGGAGCTCTGTTGAGACTGTGATTTCTCCGTGCATAGTGGACTCGCCGTGTGCTGCGGTTGTGGGGCCGAAATGATCCGGGATCTCTGTTGAGACTGTGATTTCTTCGTGCATAGTGGACTCGCTGTGTTCTGTGACTGTGAGGGCGACAAGGCATTCAAGCTCTGCGCGGTCTCTGCTGTCACCTGTCCGAACCATACACGAGTACAACCCTGTGTCAGCCACACTGACGTTCCTTACAATCACAGAAACGTTTCCGTTGTTCATGGATGGGTCGATCAGCTGCACTCTGCCGTGGAAGTCTACGTGTTGCTTGGTCTCCTCAGAACGCTTATTCAAAACGAGAAACACGTAACCGTCATCGGTGTGTCCTTCCTTTGTCCACAATGCGATCAGGTTGTCGTTGGTACGCCTCAGACTCTCACAGTGAAGACCGACATCTTGTCCGCTCGTCGCGCTTACGTGTTTGGGATCTGATGACGAGAGAACACATTTGAGTAGTCACACAGCGGGGGTACGATCGAAAGGTGACAACCTTACTTTGGCCGTGCAATGGACAGTGTTCGAGCAAAGCAAAGGTGTGCAATACAGGCCATTGCACTTAAACATTGCGAGTGACTACATACCTGTTGTGTTGAGAGCCGTAGCTAGGGACAAGGCACACAGCGACATCCAAAAGCACGAAAGCCGTAATGTTGTCATATCGTTCGCTGTCAATTCACCGAGCACACTTGTGGTCGTTATTAACGTGTGATACTTGTCTATTGTCCTATTACTGTCTGTGCCATTCGGACTATAAGAGTCTTAATAAAACACTTCCCCGGATCCCCGACCTGCAGTCAGACACACAAACAACAAACCACAACGCGACAAGACCAACCCGATGCGCTCAACGAGCGTTTATTTGGATGTAACATATGAATTAGTAGGCAGTGTAGTTCCTATACTCCACGACAACAAAAAGGTTCACACAGTCTATCGTTTCACCTGTAATACACTTCGCCCTGCACCCGGACCATTTCCCCCCCTTGTTGTAACTCTTCTCTGGTGTGACACAACAAAAGGAAAGCTGAAATCATGTCGTCTCTGGTGTACTGACCGGCCACGGACCTTTTGCCGCCCGTGCTCACGACATCCAAGCCCTTCTGTGATTTTGTTATGGTGACCATGGACATTTCCTCTCTCAGTTTACCCAGTAGCAACTTGCCCTGCTCCGCGTGCATTTTGTCCGTCAACCTGTGATCCGGTAACGATATCACATCGTGTGACTCCAGCACGCTCGAGGTGATAGCTGTGGGGAGATTGCCACCCCTGCGAGATCGCTTGTACATGCTCACGTTCATAGTCGAACCCATTCGGTTGCTGGAACCAGCACCCTTGGTGTAGCCCATAGTCATTTCTACAGCGTTGGTCTTCTTCGTGGCCTCGGAAAGCACGGCCCAGCCTAGAGACATCACGGTGTCGCAGTAACAAAGCGCACCCTTGCATATGCCGGAGACCGCGCTGAGCACCATGTCGAGTTTGGTCTTGGCGCTGACGTGTTTCCCGAGCATGTATTTGTTGTTGACGTGAGACCATTTGCTGTAGAATTTAATCAAAGACCCCGAACCCAACAGCGATTGTTCCATCAGGTTCTTCACGTCCACGAGTGCGTTGACGTACGTGTTTTGTTCGAATACTATAACCACGGGCACTTCCTTCCACATGACTCTGGGCATGAGCACCTTCAATAGCCTGACGTGAGCGCACAGCAGAGCCGAGTACACGCGAGTCACTTGATCCAGGTCCGCTATTTCCAACTCCTCTAAGCCCACCACCTGTAAGGACAAAAAAAAAGGACACCGACACACACATCATCGTCGGTCCGAGTAGATTGCGGGCACAATGTTTTGCGATACGTGTGAGACGTGCAGAAGAGACATCCGCCAGTTGCTCGCTGCTCCGTGGGACTATGTGATATCGCACTACGAATTCATGATCGTGTTCACCGCATACCGCCGCAACATGACGTTCTACTCTAACATGGACTTGGGACAACTTAAGACCATGTATGCTCAACTGGTCTCGTACTCCCCCGCCAGGATCCTAGTGATCGACAAATTGGCGTCTACGTACAAGGCGCAGCACCGTTACGCCGCGGAGCTCGTCGGGCCCACCGTGCCTTGTACACTGTCGGACGTTATAACCCTGGCGTTGGGCAACAGAGTGCCTAAGCGGTTCGTGCACGTTTGTATAGCCCAATGTAATTTTCTCAGTTACGACAATATGACGTTGGCGTCTTTCGCGTCCGTGGAAGGCATCCGCGGCGGTGCTCTGAGATACATGGCTGTGTTACAAAGTCAGGGAGAGCGGGGGCGACGTGATCTGCACGTAATAATTTCCACCGCCATCACGGGGTGGATGATGAGATTGGCAGGTTTGGAGTGTACGTGCGGAACGTGGGCTCAGGTGATGGACATGGTGTCGTGCTCTACTGCGGACACCGAAACCTCGTTGACGTTACAATCGGAGTCCAGGGTGACCGCTTACATTTGTACACTGCTAGACCTCCACGCGGACGACTTGCCTCAGGGTGACACACGGGGAGACTCGCGACGACAACAACGGGCTAAGGTGGATTACGACTACGCGTTCGACGAACTGCTCGTGTGGGGCTTGTCGGCAGACGACCGCACTCACCGCCATTTGTCCACCGCTTAGCTCCACGGCGCAGCACACTCCGGCGCAGGACTTGGAGCCTCCGCCGAACGTCGGGTCCATGCATATGTAGGCCCTGGCCACGCTACTCTGGACCATGCGTTCCAACTCCACGCAGTTGCTGGATAGGAACTTGTTTATGATGCAAGCCTCGAACGGAGTGGTCGTGTCGCACTTGGTGTCCGAAGAGGACGTGCTGCTGCTACCCGTCACCTCGCTCTCGAAGCCCCTAGGCACAATTATGTTCATCAGTTGCTTCAGATGGTTGTCTACGGCAATGTGCTGGGGACAGTAGATTCCCATGCAAACGCAGGTGGAATCCGGGTCCCTGGCGTGGTGTTTACACTTGAAGCTCTGCGATACAACGTGATAGGCGGGTTCTCCGTCGTCCCCACGGATGTCTGCTACTTTATTCAACCAAGGGGTGTTATTGACGTGACTGGTGATGTGAACTTGTTTACGTCCCCTGAACGCTATGTTGGGGAGAACGGCTAGTAGCACTTTGGAGCTGACAAATCCCACCTCGTCTACCAAGATCAGATCGGCGCTCTGGCCCCTACTCGCCTGTAACAAAAGCAAACAAAAAACACGGACAAAGTGCGATCAGAACCAAACTGCGCGTCATCGCAATCGCGGCAAACGTGCATGCAACGGTCACAGAGGAATCGTGACACAAGATAGAAAAAAAAGAAAGGACAGCAAAAGAAGGGCGCACACATGCAAAAGACGGCGATGGGATCGGGGGACCCGGGTGCGAACCTCCTACCTGTGGGGTTAATAGACGATCCCCAGTGGGTGAGCTATTGCGTCGAAAACGCATGCGCGTTCAGCAGCAGCGGGGCCCTAGGACACGTGTGTCGCGATCACTGCAGTAGACACGTGTGCTCCGGCCCGGGGTGTACCTTGGTGCGCGACATGGTGGACTGGACGAAACGTAAGAGGTTGCCTCCGCCAGAGTGCCCCGTCGAACAACTGCTGGTGTTCCGCAAACCGCAAGTGGAATTCAGAGCCTCGTACCACATGCCATTCAGGGACCCCAGCTTGGAATTGGGATACGGAGGCCTGGAGTACATGTCCGGACAGAACACAGCACCGCCTCGTAACACAGACCTGAACCAGATGATTTTGACGGCTTCGTTGCCGGTGACCGTGGCGCTATTCGCCACGCTATTGACCCGGGACTTTTCCGACGAGTACCGCCGTGTACATTACGATAGCGGGTCGACCAGCGCCTCTATCGGAGCGTTGTGCTCGCCCTGGATGGACATTACCCTGTCCCTTGCCAAAGAGGTAGCGTTTAGGTCTGCCTTTCCACTGGGGTGCTCGAGGGAACATCTGAGTGTTATTCGCGACGCGGCGTTCGGCAACGCCGTGGCCGTGTCGACTCTCTTTGATTGCAAAGAGGGTAAAATCCACCGGTTCATGAGAAAGCTGGCCGGCAAATACAATGAGAAGCACGCAAGTCGCACCGGGTTCTACACGATGGTGGCCATGGTCTCCCTCTGCCTTTTCCCATATTTAAAGCATCGCGTATTGAGTACTATGTTCGACAACAGAACTCTGGTGATCATGTTCTTTGACAAAGCTATAACTAAGCACAATCAGTGGTCCACTTTATCCACGCACGTGCATCGTCACGCCAACGACGCGGCGTTCGCCAAGAGAGTGCATCTGACAAACCCGGACAAGCAAAAGAGGCTACCTACAGTGGTCAGTGCGATCTTGGATACGTACATTTCAAACGCAGTAGTACGGCAAGAGATGGACGACAGCGACCTCGCCGACGGCAGACAATGCAACGACCCCAAGCCCGCGGAGAAAGGATCCATCTCCAACCTCCGTGCTACCGAGCGGCAAACCAAAAGGCTCTCGTCGAGAAAACGAAAAGGCCCGTGTTACGGAGGATACTACGAGGACAACACAGATCGAGTTGGACAGAAAGTGACAGTTACGCGTGGGATGCTCAACCCACACACGCCGTGTTAGAGTTCACGCCGTATGTTATGTAATGTCATGTTATGTTATGCTATGATGTTTACCCGATGTGTGAGCGAGTGAGCAAAAAAAAAATAAAGCATCGTGTCATGAACACAGACTAGTGTCTTCACTTTCTTTGTTGTCTTTATTGTCATCACCATTAGATTCAAATACATGTTATACAGTACAACAGAACAACAATTCCACCCTTAGACATGCACACAGTATGTACAAATGGGGTGGTATGCAGAACGGCAAATCCGTAGGGCTCACGGGTCGGATCGGCCCGTCCTCTTCTTTGGCCGTCTAGGCGTTTTGGCAGCCGACGCTGGCCTTTTCCACTTCACTGTGTTTTTCATTCGCTCGGTCGTCGAAGGTTTGAGCCTCCGTCTCGACTGTCTCGATTCTTCGTACTCGCGCCTAAGGGCTTCGATGTGAACGGCGTGGTCTTCCGCCAGTGCCGCGTTGTGTTTCTCCAACACGTCTCGTTTCCATCTCATGTTCACCAAAACGGTCAGAGGCATGTAGCCGCATTGAATGAGTGTATCGTAACAATGTTCGGGTTCTGACATCGATATCTTGTCAACAAAGTCTTTCTTTAGCGCGATCCCGCAATGCAAGCAGTTCCAGAATGCGTGAGAAGGGCATGTAGGCCGAGGCCCAGGGCACTGAGCGTCGATCGCCTGCTGCGGCCGGCATTCCGCCGGACACTCTAATCCCGACGTGGTCTTGGTCGAACACGTAGATTCCGTCGGCGTCCATCTCGTCGGGCGAGTCCCCCATGCGCACGTGTCCATGGTCCAGCTGACGAAGCGTGCAATACGCCGCGATGTGCGAGAATAGCCAGATCAGAGCCGATACCTTTCTGTTATAGTTTGTAGGATTTAGCGTCTTTCGCAATTGCAATTCCAGGGCCGCGTCCAGGGTCGACTCGACCATGAGCGCGCGTTTCACCGATAGCACGTTCTTCACCAGCATCGAGGCGCTTTCCACGGGAAAGCCGGACGCTGTAAGGTGTTTGAATAGCACGACTCTGTCGGCCACGCATCCGTACCTGGGGTTGTATCTACGCAGGGGTCCTATCATCGCCATGCACACGTACGACAGTAGCTTGTCGTTGTTGCCGGTCGTCGAGACGGACTTTAGATTCATGTGGAGGTCCTCCATTTTCAAGGACACCGCGGTCCTTTCCACGGGTGTCATCAGCGCGTAGTGGTCCGAGAGCAGCTGCGCTCTCTGTCTGCTTCTGTTCAGCGAGCCGTAAAACCTGTACAGCGACGCGATGGGATAGGCGCTCAGATACCGAGGCGTCTCGAGTTCCCGGAGAGTTCGAGTGTGCAAGCAAAGTTGATGGAATATTTCTTTGCCCATCGTCTTCTGTTTAATCATTTCGTCTCGTCTCTTAAGCATCGCTATCTGCTCGACGAACCTGACCGGGTTCGCGACGCGCTCGTCCGCATCCGCCTCGTCGGCTCCCTGATTTACGAACATGGTTCTGCAAGGTCCCAGGCGGCACATTTCGCCGTTTCCGTCGATGTGAAAATTCACGTTCGCTTGTCGCGCCTGGTCCCGCGCGTAAGGTATGTGTTCGTGTCTGAGCGTGAAGTGACAACAGGAAATCTGCCTCCTGACTTGCTCCCACGAGTCCATCGTGATCTCGGTTTCAAAATAGCACTCGGGGCACTCTTTGGTATCCACCGACAGTTCTGGCATGAACGGATACCTTAGCATTATGATGAAAAAGCCCTGTAACAGGTCCAGCGTTGCCACGGTCTCCTCTATGGAGCAAGTCACAAAGTCCCGCAGTAACGCTCTGTAGACGTCCACGGCCGCCGACAACGTGATCGGTTGAGCTTGATCCGATAGCATGAAGTGAGATCTCTCCAGCGCTTTGATCGTCAGCCACAGCGTGTACTCGCCGACTTGTTTATCCGTCGGTTGCTCCGGAGTACGCGCGGAGGACTTGGGTTCGCTGTAGGACGAGGTGAAATCCATCAGCCTGGGGTCGATCGTTCCCGTTATTCTGCCTCGACAGGCCACGTCGTAAAGCTCTAGCGTGGTCGACGGAGCGTTCGAAGCGCACACTCTATCGCCCCCGGAGTCAACTTGTCCGCTATCGACCGTTTCCTCTCCCATTCGGCGAGACACAAAGTCAGGCCCATCCATCTCGGGTCCCGCGAACTCGTAGGGTGTTTCACGTCACCGCGTTTGGCGAGATGCGGCCAATGTTGCATCAGTTTGCTGTACAGAGACACGCCGACGTGGCATAGGAAATCCGTGGGGCACGGACAGTTGCTGAACCTTGACGTTATACCCCTAGGGAGAGCCACGTTTCTGAATTCAGTCTCTAGCGTTTCGGGCAGCCGCTTGAAAGAGTACGCCGCAATTCCCCTTCGCTTAATACGAGGCGTTGTCACCACCACGACACGGTTAATGCCTCTGGCGATTGCTAGGGCTTGCTCGCGACCTCCCGGCGTAACAACTGCGACACTTCTGCACGGGGTGCGGGCCATTGGTGTTATGTGATGTGATACCGCCACGGCGCACAGGGCTAGATTCAGCACATTGTCGGCCGCGGCATCCGAGCGCGCGATCCCACTCTCCTTCGCAAACACCGGCGTTAGCCCGCATCCGTACATCAGAACGGTGTACAAGTCGCGAGACAGAGATCTGTAGTTGTACGGCTTGTAGAACTTGATCAACTTCCCGTCGTCCTCCTGCAACTGCACTACTCCGGCGTAATCCTTGTTGCGGACGGGGTCGAAGAACACGTGTCCCTCGGTGGCCGGGGTAGCATATGCAAACTCGATGGCAATGTGAGAATTGAGTACCAGCACACCAGCCGCAGCCTCGTCGTACCACTCGCAGCCCAATGTCACCGAATCCGAGTCCTCGGGCCTCGGGTCTGCCCGAGGGCGACCGCTTTCACGCGATTCTTCTTCGCTGCCCAAAGAGCGCTCGATCGTTCTCGCGAACGATCTTTTGTGATCTACCGAATACCAAAACCTAGCTTTTTTGGGGACGAGCATTCCGTCCGAGGCGCACCGTTGCCACCTGTGAATTTGCGTCTCGTACTGAGAATGGACGGCGGCGGTGGCGCGAACGGGAACCCGCGTGGGCTCGTCGACCCCAGACTCCCATCTGTATTTCAACTGAGATACTTTGAAACAAAAAGCCGACGGGTTGGTCTTGGACCAGGGTATTGGTCTGGCCCACAGTTCAGGTCCCCGTATCCCCTTAGGCACATTGTGGAATTCACAAAAATGCTTCAGTGAACGATCGCAGTAAATGTAGACTCGGTCCAAGTCGTCGCCTTTCGCCGTTTCGGCGCCTTGCGATGCGTCGTGACAGTAGAGGGTCTCAACAGCGACATGCAGTCCGGCTTCCCTCTGTTGCCGTGAGAGCTGTACGCTTTTGCGATCCGCGTGCAACACTAGGTTACCGAAGCTGTTCACCGTCTCGGTCGCCGCGGCGTTAGCTAGCGTCGCTTTCACGTCCGATCTCTCGGCGCACTGGGACGTACAAGATACGATGTAACTGCTTCTGCTGGACTTCAAAACATCCACCCCCGCGGGGAGGGTGTGCGTCCACGGCTTGGTGTCACGCTCGGCTTCTGGTGTAAACACGGTCACGTTACGGGACCTAAACGGCCCCGTGGCTCTGGCGAACCAAGCCACAGACCGTTGAATGTACGCGTAAACTCCCTCGCGAAAGCACCTAATCTCCAGTTCTTCGTGTACGTTCCCGGATAGCATCACACGAGCCAAGGCGTAAACAAATTCCGCCGCCGAGCAAACCTGCGCGTCGGAAAACGACAGAAGGCTAGACTCGACGGCCGTGTCGCCGGTGCCCAAAGGACGCGCGTACCATTCGTTCGAGTGTACTATTGTTACGAGGTGCGCCGCTGGAACCGCGGATCTGTCGCCGAATGCATCCAGCGCGTGGTTCGATACTTTACAGAGACCCGTAGACCACAGCTTTTCGGCAGGACAGGCCATCACACGCGAACACAAGATGTCGAAGCCTCGCCACACGAGCGGGTCTTTGAGCCGAGCCATCTCGGAATGCAACTCGAAGCGACCCAGCGTGCTGTCCCCGGATTGCAACGCCGCCGCCACTCCATCGGAAAAACGCTCGGGCGGCGCCCCGCACAGCCATCTGATAGCAGCGACACCCGGGTCCTCAGGCCCTACGCTGACTAGGCTCTCGGATACAGGATACTCGGTTTCCCAGTCGCGCTCAACGCCGCCGTGACCGCGGCGCTTGACAAAAGTCCATTGCGCGCGTAGGAGCGAAGACCACGCTCTTCGCTCCACACTAGATACGTCCAACGGGTCCCTGTAACCGTTCCGCATGAACATCTCGTCGAGGACGGCGTGTTTAGGCCTACGTCTTATGGGGTCTCGTATGACAGTAGGATCTGGCCAGTCGGGTGTCTCGTTTCTCAGTACGTCCGTCCTGTACTGCGAGCTACTGTCCACTATCACCGCGACCGATTCCAAGTGTTGCACCAAAGGACCCTCGCCTCTGAGGTAGAACAAGGGCGACTCCGAGGCGAACGCTATGGTGTGGCCGTCCACAACAGTTATACCCGGGAACCGCTTGACATCTGAGGACGTCGTCGTCAGTCGCAGAAAACGCCACGCGCCCAAGCTAGTGGTGACTTTCCCTGGGAAAGCGTCGACCCGTTCAAATTCAAACACCGGTCCTAGGGTCCTGGAATACGCTGCCCGAAGCAGCTCTTCTTCGTCCCCGCGAGGCAATAGGCCGCAGCCGTTGTAGAATTCCGAGCACAGCAAAGGCGTCGGGTTGCAACATCTCGCGAGCAGCGTGGCCAATCTGTGATCTTGGGCGCACAGGAAAGCACCCACCGTGTTGGCTCGCAACATGCGAGAGTTTGTCTCGTCCGTGCCCCTAGTCCATACCGACGCCCCCCTGTGTCTACTCAGGATTATCAGTCTATACGAGGGAAAGCAGTTGACCCTGCAACTCTGAGCCAAATGACTAAGAAGCGCATACACCGGATGGAGCCGGCCTCTACCGTGCACCACGAATTCGTAATCGAGCACGACGTCCCCTACTTTCATATCGGGCACGCAGGGATGCACCGATCTGTAGAAACACGTCAAACACGCACTCACGTCGAAGTTCCTTTTGGCGCCCGCCGTTTCGGTCACCCTGACGCAGTGTCCGAGTAACACGGCCTCGTCCAAACAGGCCTCGTACGCGCAACCGCACTCGCCCGCGGATCTGTCGGCTCGGGCCATCGCGCGCCGTCCCGGTTGGGACTTACGGGAAAGGTGGAGTTTGTATTCGGCTAGAGGAGACGATAACAGCTCCTCTTCCTCGATCCTGTCGCCGTCCGAGTCCACGGCGATGTCGATCAAAGGGAAGAACACGCCGTCTCCTATGACAGCTTTCTCCTCGCGCACCCCCGGGGGTTTTTGTCTCTTTGCCGCCACGATCCATGACAGCGTCTCTCGTTGACACGCCGACGGACCGTTGCATTCTTCTGTCACTACGTCGAATAGACATTGTTCGTATTTCGCGCGCGCAGACTTGAATAGGCGTACGAGCCTTTGTTCCTCGTAGCCTCTGGCGGTGTCGCTGCATATAGCTTGTTCTATCCTGGACATCGTCACCTCCGGGTCATCCGATGCGGTCCGTTGCGCTCGCTCGTAAGGGTATGATGGGGAATAATTTAGTTGAAAGAAGAAACCCGTCTGCTCCATCAACGGAGCCGGTAGGCCGTCGGTGCGACTTGCGTTGAGTTCGATCACACACAGGTCGTCGCTCAACACTGTGTCTTCACCCAGCCATTTGGGTCTTGGAACGACCCCCTTTGTCCGAGGTATGTGGAGCACAGCTCTCCCGCTGCCATGCTTCTTGTGAAAAACCCCACACGCTCTCAATATCTTTACGTTCAAAAGACCCAATGTGCGCACACCAACAGTCACACGTGCAAAGCACTTGCTGTCATCCACACCGTGACCAAATAACACACAGTGTCCCGTCGGAATCATGTGCGATCCAAATCTCAGCTTTGTTGTTGTCGAAGGGAGAATGCGATCGGACGCTCTGTCCTCATCGCGATCCGTTGCCCCCTGAGCGTGTTCGGCCGTTATGGCAGCAGCAGCAGTAGTAGTAGTAGTAGTAGTAGTAGTAGTAGCAGCAGCGTCTCCGTTTTCTTTGCCTTCAAAGTACAGTGCTTCTTGTGCGTCGAGTAAACCTTGCTCTATGTCAGGTGCCATTGGTCTTTCGGTACCCGGCACATGCAGTCTCACGGTCGAAACCAAAGGCCTGGGGTTAGCGGATAGCATCTTGCGTAGTTTCATCAAGCTCCCGTGCGATTCCACCCTTAGTTCAAATGTACTGTCGGTAGGCAGGACAAACGAGTTGGATAACGACAGATAAGTCGCCATGATAACTTTAGCTTCGTCTAACTCTACATTCCAGGCAAAGAGAAGACCGGTCGGAGTGTTTGACGACTCTGTGTTGTCGTTCAGAGTCAGGCCTCTGAACGCAAGAATGGAATACATGATAGCAATGCAACTGGGAATCTCCAATCGTTTCTGGGTTACAATTGACATAGAGCCGGGCAACAGGCACACCGCGTGGTCAAACGCATAACCGCAAAACCCACGGCGTGTTGTTGGTGCTACACGATTGGAAGGTGTAGCTGGGAACACGCGCAACGTTGCCACTTTAGCCGATGCGCCGTTGGTACACGTGGGAGCGTCACCGCTCATCTGCGCGGTGGATATAGCAAGCGGAGGCACGCCCGTGACTCCTCTGCGTATCACAAACGAAGAGTAATTGCACGAAAACCATTCCGTTACACAACCCTCGGGTACGACGGAATCAGGGCAGTCTGCGGTCCGGTTCGTTTCCAAACAAGTGTCCTTGGGCACGACGATGACAACGTCTCTTAGTATGTGTCTCAACACTACAACTAGCTCGTTTTCGGCTACGATCGAGAATCCCGCCGGCACCCTGACCATTTCCTCTAAACACATAAGGCCTCTCTGTACACTCGACGCATCCCCACGCTGACATTGATCGACGTGCCCTATGTTTGGCTTAACTAGGGTCTTGTCGGCAGCCCGCAACGGTTGTATGCTTCTCAGGTCCAAATCTCGTACTCCTTCTGGTATGTTGCACCGCAGCGTGAAAGCGATCCCGAGCTCCGGATCGCCTAGGGCCAAAGCGCACAATGTCCGAATCGTATCGGTTCGACAAGAGGTGTCAAACACCAAACACACCGACGTGTTCCACGAAGCCACCATCATATACAGGCACACGCCGTCTGCGGTGTATACGAACTCAGAATCCATTTCCAATCCACGTATGTCTTTTTCCTTCACTGTGAAATACGCGTCCCACGAGATACCGACAGACGGCTCGTGAAGGGACCGATGCGAGCCGTCACATAGGACCAGAGACAGAACCGCTCGATCGGCACGCTTCACAAACGCCGCGTTGTCAAACAGGACTGTGCTCTCCTCAAAACGAGCGCATTCTTCACACGATAATTCTCTGGTTTCGTAAGGATCCGCAAAGTTGTGAAGTCGCACAATGCGCCCGCGGTCATCCGCCACGGTGCGGGTGCTGCGGGACGTTCTCGCTTCGTACAGCAGCAATCCGTCGCTAGAGAGCACGGAGCTAGACGAGCGCATGTGTTTGCTCACATAGTCATCGTATAACATTCTGCATCTAGTTAGAAACCTCGCCATCCAGATGGGATCTAGCTTAGGGAACACGGTGTTATTTGGTCCAAACAAATGTGACAACTCTTTGTCGACAAGCTGAAGCTTGCCTCGCTTTAGGCACGTGTACACATATGTTATGTATTTATCATGCATACGAGGCGGCCGTTTGTGGGGTCTGCCGTTGTGAACAATCACAGGGTTGTGTTTCCTGTCGTCCGGCAGGTTATCGCTACCGTCATGACCGAACCCGGCGTCTCCGCTTCTCTTTGGAAGCGACATGCTGATTTCGACTACTCCGGGTCGCTGCGACCCTTGCTGTCTAATGCAATTGATGCTGTGTTTCATAAATACAAATTGGCGGTTGAGGAAACTGCAATGTCAATAACAGACGGACAATCGCTGGAACGCGAAGAGTCTATGGCAGTTAGCAATCAAGGGTCTGTTCATGATGTTGATGTTGATGATGATTATGATTATGATGACGATGATGATATGAGTTCAGCTGAATCAAACGGGCAGCCAAACGTAAGTGGACGACCGTTTCTCAATTTTGATGACAGCGACAGCGACGCGACCATGAGCATTTCGCCATCCGAACTGCATCATCAGCCGGACAAAAGTGTGGATCGGGACGTTGAGATCGTGTGGCAGCCTGCTAAGTGGCCACCATCCGATTTACATAACACCTCTAGCTACCGCAGAGAGCGCAAGTCAAACGACGAAGTACCGTGTCAGCGGTGTAAGGCCTACGATGCTCACTGCAAGTCGTCGGCCGAAAAGTACAAGAGGACGTTAGACAACTACACGAAAACCGTATCAGAACTGATGGCGGGTTTCAAGAAAGTGTTGGAGCGATACCCCGAGCTCAAAGTAGACTGCAGCGATGAGCGTCTGTACTACATGGTGCAAGCGGCCTTAGGTCGCAATAACCTAGTTCGAGAAATGGTACGCTTATCCGCGATGAGAGCAGCCTGCGCGCCAACGTCCCACGGCGAGTCTACGACGGGTGACATCGCCGCGGTGCACGACGCCCTGAACATCTGCTACAACGACGCAGACGCGCTCAGGTTGATATTAGACAGATACGCTGATCTGTATGTGCGATACATACAAGTGTGGCGCGAAATGTGCGCCAAGGTGTCCAAAGACATCACGGTGATGGAACTGTTGAATTACACCGAGGGAAGACCCGGTGTTGAACACGGAGAACCCTGGTGTGAAGCCAGAGCGTACATACGCCGCATAATCGACAGGTCGAAGCGCCTGGCGCCGCGCTCTGTGGCCGATTACTGCGCTGAGAAACTGAACGCTCTGAACCTCAAATTGGCTCGCGTTCCCCGGGACCAGGGTGTTCACAAAGAGGATCTCGAAGTACTGCTGGAACACATGCGACAGAGATTGGACCTGGATGCGAAACGATGCGCCTCGGATTCTCACATGTCTGACCTGTACTTGGACGTTCGGAGCGACCTCGCGGTACTAGACACGTTAGTTGGTGTGGGATCGCTCTCTGCCAAGACGCTGTTACACGAGAGGCATTTGCTTGTGTGTCAGATACGCAAATTGGTGAAAACTCAGGGTTGCGTTCAGTTCCACTGACCGAAATGCCGCAGTGGAAACGCACCCTGTCAGTGGAAGTGCAAGTGGTATTGGAGATCGCGTTACCGTCATGTACTAATAACCTCCCTGTTGTATATGTGATTGTATAAGGCAATGGACAGTCAGTGTGACTACTTGGTGTTGGATATACCTAAAGGGCCAAAGGAGGATGAGAATGAGGATGATGATGACGTGAATTGTGAACTATGCAAAGGACCGATACGACAAGGGTTGTACGAATGGAAAGGTAAGCCGATATGTGTATCGTTGGACCAAGCCACAGCCGGAGCCATGGTACCCTACGTAGATGCGGGGATCAGCGAACACGCTTACGGTGAGTCCGCGGCGAAGTCATCCACGGCCGTGTGGTACGTGGCGGACAGCACCGTGGTTGCGTTGAAAGGGGACATACATCTACAAGACGTACCACCCAACGGAACCTGGTTGTCATCGCCCAAGGAATGTGTGGGTTCAATTCTACGGCTACGGTGCGCATATCTGGTCTGCATCAATCTGCCCGAGCTCAACAGAATGGTGATAGAGCAGAAGAACGACGACGGTTTACTAAGCTTGACTCGCGAATGCTTAGCGGACACTGACAATTTATCCTGGGCCGTGGATTTGTTCGGTGCATTCGCATGCGATGCCATGCTGGCTCCCGTGCTGCATGTGATCTTGCGATCGAGCTGGGTGAAGGAACGCAAGGATACACTGGACACTAACAACGATCTCAAGTTAGGTTGGGCTCAAGAATTCTACGACTACAAATGCGTCGCCAAAGACGCCAGAGGATGCCCGATCTTCACGCATCTGCGTGATTGTGGAGCCGGAGACGCATGCGGCAACGAGCACGCGGCGATCACACGCCTTGTGCTCCGCTTAATGAGACTGTCGGGTTACACGCCTTGGTCCGCTGTGCATGCTGTCCGCGTAGTCGAGTCTGCTCTAGAGAACACAAAGTGTCGACAGTGCAAACCGCGTCTTCTGGCCTCCTGTGCGTTTCTAATAGAGTGTGCCGCCGTAGAAGCGTCTAGGGAAGGCGATTGGCTTGTGAGAAACGAAGCCGTGATAGAATTATGTTGGATTCTGTACGGCATACACTTAGGAACTCGCCCCGGGTCCGATGATGAAAACTTAGTGAACTGGGCCCTGGCTACGGTGGCGCATTCCGTGAAATACCACGCGTACAAGCCTCGAGAGCAACAGGACGCAGAGGCCCTGGTGGTTATGTTCGCAAATGACCACGTATCTACACCAACACGCGAGAAGTCCGACGGATCGCCGTCGCCGCAGTCCAGTCAAACATACAAACCCGACCACGAGCTCGAGAGTAAAATCCACGCAAACGCTAGATACTCCACTGGCAAGAAGCTCTCGCGTCGCACAGACAAAGTAACGCAAGAGTTATACGCCGGCATATCCACTGCAGTGGATGTGATGGACGTGGCTCCGATTGCCATGGAAGCCAGAGCGCAAGACCCGAAGGACGTGACTTTAGCTATTCTGTTGTGTTTCCCCAGAGTCGCAGAAAACGCGATAGATCAACTGACGTTCGAGCCGCCTGGGAGAAAATGCTACACGACGGAGCTGTGGCCCGTGTTTGTGAATTCCACCAGGGCTTGTTACCAGTTATTTAGAGCGCTGGCCATTCCGGTTGCCCCGAGCCCAGCGTACTTACTTGAACTGTTGGCCAGGGGCTGGAGAGGTCTACCCGAACGCACGCTGCAACGGTTCCTGCCCATGACAGCAGGCCCGTATTGGCACGTGGATCGCAAACACTACGATGATTACTTCTTAGGTCCACTGGGGAATCTCGTGTCATTGGGTGTGATGACGGAGGGCGACAGAGGTGCGATCGTCGAAGCGCTACGCCGCGGACTCGTGCCCTGCTTTGCAGGTCAAGGCGATAGCTCGTGCGATCGCCTCTTGAGCTCGACTTTAGCGCTGAGCTTTGCCGCGTGCGGGGTCACGGCGCTGTCTCGGTCTCGCCGCGTCGTCGCCTCGACTCTTACGTGCGACTTGGTCTGCGTTACTTCGGGAGGACTGTTATACTTCGCGGCTTGGTATCTCATGGTGTATCTATCGGCTATATACGCTCACCCGACGTTACGGAGCAAGTTGTTACAGTCGGGGTCCGACGCCGACAAGTGCCTGTGTCGCACGTTTGACATTTCCGACGCGGACGACTCAGTGGTGGAGTACAGAAGTGGGGAAATCTCAAAGGCCACGCGCTTGGTGTTTCGGGACATGCTCGCCGAACACACCCGCCTCAGACTGGTGCAGCTTTACGTGCCCGAGATGCTGACACAGCTGCCTTACGTACGTCGCACGGCCCTGCTACCGGGAAACGTGAAGACGGCTATAGAAAGCAGAGACCGTTGGTTCGCCGAACATCACGGTCGAGCCAGTCGACATGAGGCCGATGCTAATACGGGGCCTAAGTTCGAGTACCTGGGTAACATAGCCTACGGTCTTCACAGTAGCATTAAGGGCAAACTGAGCGCAGACACAATGAGACCCGTGGCGACGTCGCTGGTGGACGGCGCCGTCCGAGACTTTGATTTGTGGTGCGATTCGCTATTCGTGTACGGTACGGACCACGGTGACACAGAAGAATCGCTCCGTGACACACTGGAGGACGGTGTCACTGCTTTCACGGATGTTGCAAGATCACTCGACGAGGGTCCCGTGTCGACACCGGACAAGCCGATCGACGAGACGACAAATTCAAATAAAACCACCGGTGAGGAGAATACACATCGACCCGATGCCGACGTCGAGGTGGACATGTTGACACTGGCTGTAGGTAACCTTAGTGTGTCCCAGGGCGTCGTACCGAGCCAACACTGTGTATGCAAGGGACTTGTGGTCGACAGCGTCGAGAATCTGGGGTTTGACGAGGAGGACGCGTTCTTGGCGAAGCTGGCCCATGTGAACAAAGAGCCGCCGTACACAGTAAACGACGATCCCGTGATAAACAATCCCTGTATGACAAACATAGGTCAGACGTCATACAGCGTACAGGGGTCCAAGGACCACCACGACGTGAATGCTGACAACATTTATCCATGGTTGATACAAGCGTTATGGGTGCTCACGACTAAACGGTCTCATGCCGCTAGCGAGCCCAGGACACCAGAAACGCTCGCAGTTATGATACATTTGATAGTGAAAAGACTCCCAAGTCAACCCAGCACGCTTTCGGTGTGCAACAATATTGTGCAACTGCGTGAAATCTGCGACAAAGAGGGTGAGTTTCTCCCGATAACGGCTATAGTCGGAGGTATGTTCGGGCTGAACATCCAGGTGATCGCGCACGGAAGCGAATACAACGTGTTCAATCCGCACTATGTAAACCGGCCCCACGGTGCGTTGCATTTGACCCAGTGCGGTTGGTGTGTCATCAGCGACCAACCTACACCACGGGGCTCGATACCCGTGGGTGACACCTTGAAGGAATATCTTCGCTTGAATGACATTGCAGTGAAACCGGTGAAAGGCGACGGGTACTGCGGATTTCACACCGCTTCGGTGTTATTGGACCTGGAGCAAGAATGTTTGGTCAAGGCACGAGATGTATTGGTACGAAAAACGGCGGCTCATATCTTTGCGGACAGAGCGAACCGAGAATTTACAGTGTACCTTAACGACAATAAAGTCGACTGTGAAAAAGCTTTGTACACTCTGCTTATGACACCGAAGAGATGGCTTTCGGTGGAAGAAGTACATTTCATCTTATTAGCCCACGGGAAAACCTCTCTGTGTATAACAAAGAACTCGTACCCTCTGTACAGCGATGAACATGTTTATTTCCACATTGACAATAATCATTTCCAGCCTATTATTAGGGCAACAATGCCCTGAGCGGCGGTCCTTGAATGTACAATATAAAAAAACCAAACAAAAAAGCACTCGTAGACATACAGCAAATGTAATCTCATGTGTGTATAATAAAAGAACCCTTGCCCTCTGTACAGTGTGTTTAGTTTCACATTGACAATAATAAAATTCACTTGTGGATATATAGTAAATGAAACACAGTGCAGCAGGGACTAGTTGTGTCACTCATTAAAGCATTAAAGCAAACACACACAGGCGCGTGCGCGCACACATAAATCGGCATTAATATATACATGTACCGGTCAAAGTGAACAGGGAGACAAATCAGCCGTCGTAATAAACACTGTTACATGTGTTCATGTAGTCAACACCGCGGTTCAACGCATACGCGTAGCTCCGATTGCTCTCAGTGTCAGGGACGGGCGATGCGGGTCGGGGAGGTTGCTCTGTTTCGAGGGAAGGTGGTGTTTGTGGTAGCGACACGGTATCTGCTCTCTGGCGGGATGCTCGTGCTTGTGACACGGCCGGGGTTTGTATAGAACTTGACCCGCGGGGGGCCGTTCTTTTGGATGGTCTTGGCGCAGGAAGCTGTCTTTGAGCAGGAGCGGTTTCGTTGGGCTCACGTGCAGGAATCCTCGTTGTGGTCGAAGAAGGACGCCGTGCGGTCGAAGGAGGACGCCGTTTATTTTTCGATGGACGTCGTGGGATCAACGTAGGCAGTGGCAGCGCGTCCGCTGCCTGCACCGGTTCGACTATTATGACCTTGTTCCACTTGACGTACTGATTGTGTATTTGCACATGGAACGGCGCAAACGGTGCAGAGTGGCAGTTTGCCGTCGGTACAGTGAAAGGTTGATATGTTTCGCGTTCACCCAGGAGAGACAATATGTCCACGTCCCGCACGTCTTGCTGTGTTAACTGCTCGTACATACTATAGAAAACCTCTATGCCGCCATCGGTAACGTCGTCTTCGTAATCGTCGTGGTAGTCGGGCAGGTTTTCCCACTCAGGTACAAATCGGTCGAGGTCTAACGTTCTGAGCGTGTCGGTGATGGCACGCACACCACCCGGCACCGGTGCAATGCGTCTGTCAAAGCCCTCTTTCGCGCTCTTGCGCGCGTGGACCTGCGAATTCAGTTTGGACGTGATGTGATCGAGCAGACATGCCAGCAAATCCACTTTGAACTGCGCGCCATCTCTCCATATCCTACCAGGGTGTAGTCTCAACAAGGGAAACCCGAGTATACGCATTGTCAGAATTTGTGCTTTGATAAGACAAGTGGTGACGTGGTACGCCAGCGTACACTTTTGGCTGTCGGTCATATTTGCCAATCCGGCCGGACCCCCTAAATTCCACTCGCCCACATGCTCCCCGACAAAGGCCGCGGTGACGCCTGTGTCCGTGAAGGGCATCTTCATGAGGTGCACGGCGAATGTCCTTGCCACAAACGGGTGTATCTGCAATCGCGTGTGCATGTCCAGTACAGTCTCTAATAACTCTGCGTCTTCAGAGAAAATCCTGTGGACCAAAAGCCCGGTGATGTTCTGTGCGGTCAGTACGTGGCCCAAGTACAAGGCTTCTGTGCTCTTGATGTCGAGAATGGTATCTATTCTCGTGCCGATCGGGAATTCGTTGACGTGCAGACACACGTAGCGAAACCCCCGCTCGGGTGGCTTCGATAGATCTACTGCGTAGTATACCCTATCGCCGGTCTTGCAGTTTATTGTCACCGATGGTATATCCAATCGCGGCGTGTAGGTGAATCCCTCCGGACGGGTAAATTTTCTCGTCAGTCTAGAACATACGTATATGCCCATAATGTAGTTCGAGTCGATTTCGGCGACAGCTGTTCTGCAAACGTCGGACGCCTGCTGAGCGTTGGCATCACAACCGTGCGTGCAAACGACTGGCTCTAAGCCCACGGTGGGGTCGGTTTGAGGCGTGTCGGGGACTTGCCTTAGCATTAGCTTAGTGGCATAGCCTTTGTATTTCTGGATCTCGAAGGCTGTCACGTAAGCCATTGTGAAGTAGGGTGAGTGCGTCGTCCCATAGCGTGCATCGTTCAGGTGACTGTACTGCACTCCGTTAGACCTCCATTTTGGCACTCTATCTAAGAACCTCAGATCGGCTTTGGTTGTAGCACGCAGTACTTCTGGCTCGTCCGATGTGTATTCGCTTGGGTACAGGACACTGTCAGGTAGTTCGACTGCCGCCGATGCGTCGTCGTCTGTCGGCGGTGGATTTCTTCGGGCGCGTCGACATGTTAGCCTACCCGGCTGTCGTGCGCCGTCACCGCTCACAGGGCTGTCGAGTCGGACGTCATGCACTGCCTGGGTTGGCTGGTCTCCATGACTCGGACCCGCCGGTGTGTCATCGCAACCACCCATCTGCTCGCACTGTGGCGTCACCGTTTGCCTCTTGCGTTTGTTTGTGTTACTCAAAGCCAATATGTCACAGTCTTCGCCATTACTGACATGTATTTTGTCGGCCGCTACGTTGGGAAACAAGCCCGAGATCGTGGTGTCGACATCGAAAGAGGTTACCTGGTCGGGGTCAACCTCGGAGAAGTCTGCCTCCGAGGGGTCTACCTCCTCGGCGTCTACCTCTATGTTCAGACTTGGAGCCACGATGTCGCAGGAATAATTTGTGGCGTTGTGCATCAGCGCGCAAGCGTCTATAGTATCGAGGTCCTCGCTGATGGTTGCCATCAGCGGATTTTCAGTGTTTAAATCCTCGACGGCCGCCAGCGAGGTCCTAGTGTCGAACAAGCGGCTGTTGAACGAAAAGCTGGTGGAATGGCATGGCCCACTCGGGACAAATATACTTGGTAGTGTGATGTTGTGGGTGTCGTCGTTAGAGGTAAGGCTCATTAGCTCTACGATGATGGGATCTTCGGTGTGCATTTCAACATAAGACATTTTAGGTCGAGCGCTACCGTCGTCCTGCGGATCGCTGCCGCTGTCAGGAGCCAAGGGCCTCTTACCGGGTCCGTGGTAGGCATTATTACTAGCTTCGCTACGACGGAATTCATGTCGGCGCATTATCATGTCGTCGGGCATAGACACACACATAGCATTCACTGTGAGTGCACTTGTCAGTCCTCTGAAACATTCTGGCACTCTTGTGACAGGCCTGTGGATCGGCGCGGCGAGAGTTCCTTCAGATGCCACGGTTTGCTTCGGTGGTATCTCGATGACGGTGACGCGGACAGGTTCGATCAGGCCGATCTCCGACAGCTTATGTCTCATAACGTTGTCGTTCGTCACGCTGTCACCCAGCCAGACATAACCTCTGTCCACTAGCGTGACGCATCGGACGCCTAGCGATTCGGGTTGCAACGTGTCCCAAGTGTTCAGATCACGGAAGCCTTCTTTGCACAAGAGTAAGAACTGCGTCTCGGTAGTATGGGCCCTGTCCGACGCCTCACTACTCCACCAACCGTTCACCTCACTCTCAACATCACCGGTGAGGGGTAGCAATATCTGCACCATTATCCCGCAACAGGCCTTCCTCAGGCTCGTCTCGTCCACCGCACTGTTTACTGCCCTGTACATCTTATTCATACAGACGTAGGGTAATAAAGACATGACATCCCACGTGCATGTGTTCACTAGCAACGTTTTGATCAAGTCTCGGTGGGTAGCATACAGTTGCCTGGGAGGCACTGTGTTTCTCTCGTACATATCCCTGAAGCAGCCCAACACGCCCGCGGCAACCCTGTGCCTGGTCATGCGTAGAATGGGATTGCCGTCACAGCGTTCCTCCGTCAGCCACGACTCGAGAGGAGTCCAGATCTTGTGCAATGATACAATTGCACGCAGCAACAGCACGGTGCAGTCCACAGACTCCTCCAACACCAGCGAGTCCAGCCTGGGGGCGAGCGGTTTGCAACACGGCAGCGACATACTTAAGGACTCCCCATCTCTGGTCTTGTACGTTGTCACAGTGGCGTCCAAGACTGTATCGATGTGAAGCTTAGACACGGGCGTCTGTAGCGAATACACGACAGCGTCGTCACTTTCACGTACAGCCCTTGTTAATGTTGGAGACGTACATCGCGGAGCGTTGTACGCGTCGTCCTCGCACCACACGTCGCGGCATATGCACGCACTCTTGATAAACGAGTAGACGGGCTCCGGTGTTCTATCTGCAAATTTGTCGTGCACAGGGTTCCACGTGCCGTGGGTTGTGGTGTTGGGTATTTCAAGATAATAAGGGATCTTGAGATTCAGTAGCTTAGAGCTTTGTCGGTTCGTGTATCTCCACCACAGCTTTAGGAAATTGATATCCCTATCCTGTCTATTGTGAAAGGTCAATGGCGTCTCCCCGTGCCTGTACTTGCTGTAGATGACACGCACCAGTTCCTGCCTGCTCGCCTGATCGCTGTGTAACACGTGTCGTTTGTTCTTCACTGACTCCAGAAACAACATCACAAAATATGGCGTGTGGTACACAGCTAAGTGTTCCAAGTGTTTCAGAGACAACTGTTCCAAATCTGACATCTCACACCATGGTCCTCCGTTCCCGACCCGGTAGGAGACGGTTCCGTCGGCGCTCGGAGCCATTGTCACACCGTTGCACAACACGCATCGATTGTCAGTGGCTGCCCCAGAAAAAAAAACACTCAATTTAAGTTGACATTGATGAGTGGAACACGGTTTGTCTTTATGAATGTAGCAGAAATCACGATACTGTCCACGGTCATGGCTGCTGACCGCGGCGATGTATAACTGCTGGTAACAGTACAGATGGTTGAGAGCGGATTGGGTTGTTTCGAAAGTCACGTCGTCCTGCAAGGCTCCAGAATGCAGCGCTTTGGCAATGCACTTCCACTCTGCAACACCATAATCCCGTTGAGCCATGATACTGTCCTGAAATACAAAACGTGAAACAGTATCGACTAGATGATAGTATGCTTTATAAATAGTGTATAGTACTACCTCAGTCTTTGTCTGATGGTAGCCCCAGCAGTGGCAATTTATTCACACACACACACACACACACACACACACAAATTTCCAAAAACGAAGGAGACAACGTAGAGTATCGCACAATACGACGATCAAAGCCTGAACATGTTAAGCGAAGTGTCTGCGTCTGGTACAGTGTGACACAACATCATCTTGTACTGAGCGTGCTCCCAGTGGTAATACAGCGTGTGCTGAACGGCAAGGCCTTGACAGTCAGCGGCGTCTGTTTTGAGTGTCCATTCGATCAAGTCTGCCTTCATCTCATCTGTTATGTTCACGTCTGCGTATCTATCACCACAAGTGTAAGGCGTCGGATGGCACGAACCCATTGAGGGTAATGTGTACCAGACGTCGAGCGGTTTACCCTGACAAGGCGAGCCCATCCTGCTTTTAGGGCCCGTAACACGGCCGATTGCGGCCGTAGCTGAGGCTAAATCGCCGGTGAAATGTGTGTGTGTGAAAAACGACATGCCGGCGCGAGGAGGCTGCGGTAAAACGCCGGTGAATGTGTCCATGTCCACTAGTACGTAACGGACTCCGAGAGCTTCGGCCGTGTAGTCTACCATCTGCACGTCCGAGGGCAATTCGTTGGAGTGGCCAAAGAGCCAACTCAACACTTTGCACTCTGTATTCTGTACATCGCCGTTGTGGTTAGACCATAAGACGGCTTTCATGCCTTTGATCCTGGGTATGGCGTGGACGCATCTCGTCCTGGTGTCGAACGCCCTCCACCGTAGGTCTAACACATACATCCTCTCTGTCCTGATGGCCACTTCGTAACGCTCGGACGCTGACATGCATCCGGGTGGATGCACCAACTCCATGATACCCAACGCTGCGGCCTCTCCGAATATCCTATTGCCGTACTCGGGTGTGAGCCTGCTCTGTTTGCGCGTCACAATGTACATGGCGCTGTAGTTATCGCAGCCCGGGAACATGTCGATCGTTATGGCGTTCGGCAGCTCGGGGTCGATGGCTGGTCGGTTAAGGTTGAATTGTTCAATCACAGCTACGGGTCTGTCCACTGTACAGCCAAAGTGCGCAGGCCTTCTTCTGTACACGTAAAGCCCCGGAGGCAGCCACTTGGATCTCTCTATCTGATACACAACCACAGCGTCGCAACACTTGGTGTAGTCCGTGCTGCGATGCTTCAATATCCATCTGTACGCTGTGACGACTTGGCTCATCTCGAAGGCCCATAGCGGACTGCCGCCGGATCGCGCTCGATATCCCGCTGCTCTCGCGGAGACCCGGTCATGTCTCACGTGATCGACTCGTCGCACTATATCACCGGCTTTGGCGTCTGAACGCTGATCACAAGGACAGCGTGCCTTTGCCGAACCGGAGGTCCGCTGCAACAGCACGTGTACGCTGTGAGCAAAGTTGAACCTGTGATCTGCGCACGGGGCCACCGACATCACTTCAGTCAGACGGAAGCCTTCCGCCCCGGGGACGTAGACCATGTCGTCTATCACAGGCATGGGCTCCAGCGACAGTGCTTTGAATAGAGCACAGCAAAGCCCTCGGTTCGCCATCGAAAACGCTTCGTTGTCCGCGACTCGGGTTCCAGAAGACTTGCTGAGAGATTGCGAGAAGAAACGCAAAGACGCACTGGTCAGGTCTGTGCGCAAAGCTACGAACTTGTACAGGCGCGTATCTACGACGAGCTACAAAGACACGCGGAGCGGCCAACCGGGTAAGCCCGGACACAAAAGACACAACAGCAATGACTCCAAGTGCCTAGTGTGTCGGGTGACCTTGGTGAAAAGCAGCAAAGACAGACACAGAGCAGGCGTCAAGCTTCGGTGTCCCTGCAACGTGAGAGTTTGCAGCATGTGTTTAGGAGACAATCCTAGATGGTACTTAAGTCAGCCGCACTTCACGTCGTGTGAGGTCATTTCGCGCTTTGTGTGCGGGATATGCGCGACTTTTCAGGATGCTGTGGAAAAAGTGTGCTGTCTTTGGCTCTGTGCCGGATGCTCGGCCGAACGTAGCACGGGCGAGCCTTGTGTCAAATGTTCACGGGAGACTACACGCGGCAAGCGTCGTGAAGTGTGCACGTTGTGGCCAAAGACCAGATCTACGGCGGACTGCCCGGTGGATGACACACAGCGCGTTTGCGACGTGAGCAAAGTGGACCGTTATAGACAGGAGATCAGACATCGTGTACTGCGCAAAGTGTCGCAAAGCAGACACATTTCTCCGTCCGACATCAAAGTATTGTTTCCTGACACGCACGCCGCGTCCGAGCCGTGTGCGTGCGATTCTACTCAGGGATCGGCTCTGTGCACAAGCTGCACTCCGGTGCTGACCATAATGGAACTGCTGGCTAAGAACCCCAAGCCCCTGATGGCGTCTCTCGCAGAGAGAGCTATACCGGGTAGAGCCCTCGTTCGACACACGTACAATAGAGACCTGTTACTCCAAATGCTAAATGATCAACGGTTGCCATTTTGTTCAAACGCACATAACTGCAAAGGCATGCTGGTCAGCGCGGCCGACGGTAAACGCCGGCCGCTGAGAGCGTTGATATCACCTCAAGCGTACGCCGACATCGCGAGGTGCGACAACGACACCGTGAACACATACAGAGCAAGTCCTACGGCTTGCATATTGTGTTTGCTGTTCAACCAGTCGAGCTCCGTGTCACGCATGCTGAGCTCAGAATCACTGTACCTAGAGCCACCACCAGCTGGACCCGTGTACTATTTCAACATAAAGTTGTCACCTGACCTTGGAATACCACAAGTCGATATTGGAGATTATCACAATTACACAGTGTGCTTTAAAGGCACGGTGGGCTGCTTTAAACCTACATTCTATTACAACTGGAGAGACGTGTTGGCTGCATTACAGATTGACAACGTGGGAAACGTAACACTCTCACCTCTATGTATTGAAAGAAATGAAGCTCGTCAGAATCCTGGCCGTGCACTGGAGGAAGCGGTCTCCTACATGTCTCCTATTCCAGAATATCACAATTAATTACACGGTCTGCTTAAAATCCACATTCTGGCTGCATTACAGATTGACAACGTGGGAAACGTAACACTCTCACCTCTATGTATTGAATGAAATGAAGCTCGTCAGAATCCTGGGCGTGCATTGGAGGAAGCGGTCTCCTATTCCAGAATATCACAATTAATTACACGGTCTGCTTAAAATCCACATTCTGGCTGCATTACAGATTGACAACGTGGGAAACGTAACACTCTCACCTCTATGTATTGAATGAAATGAAGCTCGTCAGAATCCTGGGCGTGCATTGGAGGAAGCGGTCTCCTATTCCAGAATATCACAATTAATTACACGGTCTGCTTAAAATCCACATTCTGGCTGCATTACAGATTGACAACGTGGGAAACGTAACACTCTCACCTCTCTGTATTGAATGAAATGAAGCTCGTCAGAATCCTGGGCGTGCACTGGAGGAAGCGGTCTCCTATGTGTCTCCTATTCCAGAATATCACAATTAATTACACGGTCTGCTTAAAATCCACATTCTGGCTAAGGCAGGCTAAACCTCTGTGTTACAACTTTCAGAAATGCCTGCCGTAGCTATACAAAATATCCCACACATTCACACTTTCCTTGACTCTCAGCACAGATCTTCCATTGTGCCATGCAGGTGCAAGAGAGCTGCAACAGGAATCACAGCAGGTTTACCTATGCAACATGTCAGAAATTCACCTGTGCCAAATGCAGGGATGATGGATACTGGGTCTGCAAAACGCTGTAAAGTCTGAAACACTTTGAAATAAAAACAGACTTGTGTACCCATATATTGTGAATGTGTGTCTTTTGTTGTAACAGAGAGTTTTGGCCTGCCTTGGATCTGAGTAAACAAATGCCAATGTTGCACACGCACACACACAGCAAATCTGGATTTATTTAATCGTCCCACAAGTGGAAAATCTGCATTGTCATTGCAAAAAAGTGGACAGAGCATGGTATAGAAAGTGCACGATACAAACAATCTGGAAACATAAATGTTTGCGCAGGCTAGTGTCACAGCCTCATCAGAGTCATAACTTCAATGATGAGTGACTTCCATAGAGAAACGGGAGGGAGGCTCAGCCCCCACCCATCTCAACATAATGCTTTTTCCTGGCCAAAATTAACAGTGACTGAATTACATGCTCATGTTGTACCAGTGAGACGGG
The DNA here is from genome assembly GCF_963576455.1 of Neolamprologus multifasciatus. Classification (NCBI taxonomy): domain Eukaryota; kingdom Metazoa; phylum Chordata; class Actinopteri; order Cichliformes; family Cichlidae; genus Neolamprologus; species Neolamprologus multifasciatus. The sequence goes on along the minus strand of NC_140451.1, from coordinate 3,970,097 downwards.
AATATATTCCAATATACACATTTACGGTGGCCCTGAGAGGCCAAACGGACTGCAATGTCAGAAAACACTTGCAGAAAAGAAAAATGCTCGCAAAAAAGAAAAACACTTCAAAAGCGCACACAACACAACAGAAATGTGTCTGGGGAGACAATAACCGGACGGACCAGTTGCACGAACTAAAACATGTATACATGGCTGTATCCCAATCCAGGGTCTGCAGCCTTAAAGTACGCAGCCTTAACGGTCCTCAAGGGCCGCGTACTCAAAGACGGCTGAGGCCGGAAGTGCGAGGCTTGTAGGCTTGTGAAATGGGACGGTCTAGCCGTCAGCTGGAAACGTTTCATATAGCTTTGTTTGACAGAAATGAAGGACAATATATTTAGTTCATTTGTTTCTACATGAGTCTTGTGTGATTTGATAAGTATCTGAGGCTGAGACCACAGGACTGTAAAACATGATTTTTGGGCTTCATTTCTGTACTGAACAGTCATATAAGATTAGCTAGTAGTGATGAGTCCTGCAACACTGACACACCAACGCTTGTATCAAGCTCACCTAGCGATGCCTGTATCGGCGTGCGTGGCTTTAAGAAAAAGTCACGTGATCGATACAGCTGCTGTATCGCTCATTGCCAACGCGCCAAACTGTGTTTAAAAGGTACCGCATCCGCATCTGCAAACGGAATGAGTCGCCACCAAAAGAAACACGAAATTACTCTCGCAAAGTTAAAATGAATAAAAAAAATACACATCTCTCCATATCAAAATGGAGCCCGAAAGAAAAAGAAATGGTTCTGCTGTGTGGGAGTATTCTTGATTTGTTAACTGCAAATAAGGTAATAGTTTGTCTTTCTGTATTTCAGTGTAATCTATCAGAACAGGAAAACAGCAATGTGGCTTGCAGTGTAAATTATTTATTTCATTTTATGCAGGTTAGATGTTGCATCTGTTCTGCATTTCTTACACAAACAAAAGCACCTCCTCAGTGTTTAGGCATTACAGAGCGAAACATGAAAATAAGACAAACACACCGAGAATGAACACAGGTCGGCCTATATAGACACTGAACAGCTTTATTATCATTTGTTTTTATTAATACGTGTTTTATTATTTTCAAATCAAGCATCTAGGAAGACTATTCTGGACCAGGCAGTCCTGAATTTTATTATAAAGGACTGCCAACCTGTGGAGACGATTGTGGAGCAACACCAGGTGAGCCATCAAATGCCATGATAATATAGCATGCAGTAATGTTACTAAATGATATAACAATATTATACAACTGTAATAAGTTACGTGTGTGATATTTATATTTGTGCTTTGTCTTTATTGTCTTTCCTCAGGAGAATCTCAAATAGATGAAGACCTGGTTAGCATGGTGATCGAGGACTCCCAGCCATTTAGCATTGTGGAGGACAAAGGATTTAAAAGATTTGTTAAATCATTAAATCCTAGCTATGTTCTCCCCACTAAAAAGGTCATAAAAGCAGTGAAAATTTAGTTTTTACATAATAAAATGTGAACAAGCAGGACTGAGGCCTCAGTGTCTAGCTGTCCATACCTCAATGTTACAAAAAGCACAACCACTGTCCACACTCCAACCACACCTCACCTCACAGTAAATGATCATTTCCATTTTAAGCATTTCCAAATGATCATTTTCCATACTGCCAGTATAAATATACACAGTATACTGCCATCAATAAAATATACATGTTTTACACACTCCTTTTGTTGTTGACATTTACAGGCTGTGTGCAAAAGGCCACACTCTTCAAATTCATGCCAACTAATATTTTAAGTCCAGTAGGTGTCCTACTAGAGCAAATGAAGCTTCAAGAAGCTTTGCGCTGGAGTGCACCAATTGGATGAAAAGCTTCAGTGCTTCATGAAGCTTCATCTGCCCATCACTAGTTAAAGGACCAGGGCGCCTAACTGCAGCTTCAAAGATAATAAGCCATCAGAAGTAGTTTCGACTATGGATATATATATATATATATATATATATATATATATATAGGTCTACAATTCTTTTCCTGGTGTCCTTCGAAAGCTCTTTGGTCTTGGCCATGGCGGAGTTTGGAGTCTGACTGGTTGAGGCTGTGGACAGGTGTCTTTTATACAGATGATGATGTTTCCTTGTTTGAGGTGACCACATACTTATTTTCCACCCTGATTTATGAATAAATTCTTTACAAATCCTACCATGTGAATTCATGGATTTTTTTTTCACATTCTGTCTCTCACAGTTGAAGTGTACCTCTGGTGCAAATTACTGGCCTCTGTCATCATTTTAAGTGGGGAAACTTGCACAATAGGTGGCTGACTAAATACTTTTTTGCCCCACTGTGTGTGTGTGTGTGTGATATATATATATATATATATATATATATATATATATATATATATATATATATCACAAACACAAATAATGTTAACAATACAAAACAGCTTCTTAGGTTCCAAAAGGAGATGGGATGAGGTTTAGTCCAGTATGAGATGTAGTTTAGTTCCATGGACCTGTGATAGGTCATGTGTCAACAGTTTAATTCAGTACATAGGTTTACGTAGCGGTGGTGGCTCGCCATCCCACGCTGATCAGGGCTGATCGCGGGAGAAAAAACCCTGACCTAAACAAGGTCAAAAACATAAATTATCATTCACAGAAGAAAAATGAAACATCATTGTACTGCTGTGACAAAATAAATAAGTCAAGTAATTAATGCCATGTTTCATACAACAATCAATAAACAAACAAATCATAACATTATCTCTTATAATAACTATCATTCAAAACACTATTATAGAAAAACATTCTCATGGGTCCCATCAAAGTATATCAGCAATAAAGCTAATAAACATTATCCAATGTTAATCAAATATATTTACAAAACTCATTTTAATCCCAGGTGTTCCCAACAGATTCAATAATCGAATGGAATTTAACTCAATGCAAAATCTCATAGGCCGTTTTGGCATTTCATCAGAAAAGTAACAAAAAAAACATCCAAAACGGACAAAATTACAAAAATCAAATCACTCTTTCAACGCTAGATACGTTAAATCAACATTCGGCCATAGTGGGATAAACAAAAAACACAATAATATTCAATAAATGCAACTAGCAATTGCATGTACTGTCGCTAGCCTAGCATTAGCTTACCGGCTTTTTAGAATGCAGAATGCAGCTTATTGACCCGGAACTTATGCAGGGTTCATTCCCGCCACAATAAAGGGAGTAGCGGAAGTGGGGTCAGAAGTTACCGTGGTTACACCAGCAATGATATTTAATGTCCAGCAGGTGTCAGTATGGAGCAAAACAGCAACACTCATGTGCTGAAACGCTTCACAAGGCCTCAGCTACCCTAACAATTAGCTAATATTGTTCATGAGACTAAAGTCATCTCACTTTGGTAATGTAAATATAATATGGCCAATCCAATATTATATTAATCATTATTAGTTATTACAGCAGCGAACATGAACTCTGTACCAAACACTGAGTTTCAGTAAAGATTCAACTTGCATTTATTTGTATTTCCTCACCTTAAATCTTCACTTAAAGACAAATATCTTTGAGAGTGTATCTATAGATGTATTATATATAAAAGAGATAAATATTGCTGTTTAATATGTTGGCATTACTAAATTTGGCTCAATGCTTACATATATGTGTAAAAACAAAATGTACGAGCTGTGATAACTTTTTCTGATTAAATGAAGAATAGACTGATATATGAAATATTCCTTTATCGGGTGAGAAAATCAGACCATGTCATAACTGCTTTAAGTCATGCAGAATAGATATCAGAGCCCTAAACAGGCTGATTTCTGCTAAATGGGTCAAGAAAATATTATGTGTGTGTATGCAGAAAGCATACACACACATAATATCCTTATGGAATATGATGTAACACTATAGATCAACCTACATCAGAATATATAAAGCATTACATACAACAGGTTGTAGCACTACTACAATCTGGTTTGCCTCTTACCTGTAATTATTTTTATTTAATTTAATAACTGTACAGTACTCTGTTCATAGTAACCATTGTCATTAAATATGTAAGAAAAATTGTGTATGTTTCTGTCCTGTGTCCTGTTTGTTTGTATATTTGTCTTTTTGGCTGCTGTTACATGAACAAGTACAGCAATATGATGCAACAAACACAGCAGTACTACAAATCCAAAATACTCAAAGTTTCATAGAACTGAAACAAACATTTATCTTTAGCTCCATTCTGCTGCTGATACATACTTTAGGTTTCTGAACATTAAACTTGTTGCTGCCTTTTATAGTGTGTAACTTGAAGGCCCCGAGTACTTTCTCCCACACTGAAAACACTGGGATGATCAAATTATTTGAACATTACATAATAAGACCGATTCAGGACAGACAGTTACTTATTTTAAACTTTCTTAGCGGTCCTTCACAAACAGCGAACAGTCTGTCTATTCTCTCCATCTGTCAGCTGCTGCTGGCTCATCCTCTTCCTCACACACTGCTCAGTTTTTGTCCTGGTGGGTCATCAGGGGTGCAAAGTCTCACATATGATGTGCAGCATTGGGTCCCTCAGTCTGTCCCAACTCCGGACACCTGCAGTTTGTCATACAGAATAGATGTCAGAGCCAAACTGGGCAGAAAGTCTACAAACACATAACATCCTTATAGAATATGATGTAACACTATAGATCAGCTTACCTCAGAATATATAAAGCATATAAACAACAGTAATGTTTTTAACGTTCTTCATTATTAAACATTTGCACATAAATAAGGGACATAATATTCAGTACTTACTTTTGAAAGTTTACTCTTCGGCCGCTCGGCTCCACTTGTTGGCATGGTTTGGTTCGTGCAACTGGTCCGTCCGGTTATTGTGTCCCCCAGAAACATTGTGTATTTTTCGGTGGTTTTAAAAAAAAGTTTTATTTGCTTAATAAATAATTCTGACCAGTAAACTCTTCTTGTTTAAACCTGCATCATTGTGTGGCCTTTCTTTGCTTGTGACTTCTTGATGGTGGTAAATACAATAATTGAAAAATACCACATCACATATAATACACATATGATAATGTACAACACATTATGGAGTATGCTTCTGCTGTGAGGTCCTGCCTCCATGCACCTATGCAATCAACCGCTAGATGGGTATATTTATAAATAATATTATATTAGGGACATTTTCCCAGACATATTTTTTGATCTAGGGGTAGAATTGAACCTGTTCCTTTTTGTGGAGATAATTTCTCCTGCCTTAAGGAAAAAGCTCTTCACACGGCACAGAGGCTAGAGTGCAAGAAACGAGTGGAGAAACTAATAGAGATGCAGTTATACAATTCTACCTGGGCCCCACAAACTATCAGCTAAAGACAATAAATAAATTAAATTGCTGCACATTTGGCAGACTAATATTTTCAGATTAATTAAACAATAAAATATATATTTTACAACATTACATGTAAAGAGTCAAGTGGAAGTTGTTCTAAAGTTATTTAATGATATTTATATTATGGAAGCAGATTTTTGACATTTTACATTTTTTTTTCCATTTTCAGATATAATAAACACGCACAAAACAAAAGCAAACAGCCAGAACACAAAGCTGGAAACCCCATCCGATTGACGAGACAAAAAAACCCCATAAATCTCGGAATAAATTCTACTACAACTGGAGAGACATGCTGGCTGCATTACAGATTGACAACGTGGGGATAAGTAACACTCTCACCTCCGTATTGAAAGAAATGAAGCTCAACAGAATCCTGGCCTTGGAACTGGATAAAGCGGTCTCCCATGTGTGATCCTCGGTTACAGTCTCAGGTCGCTGGACTCTATACCAAAAGCTACCACTTCACACAGTCAATGTCTGCCTTACAGATGCTGCATTTATATTTGTATGTGTTTGAAAAACACTGCACACCCACATGAGAAAGTACCTCAATGGGTAAACACTCCCACTCCCACACAGAGATAGGAAGGTTGAACGTACATGGTCATGACGAAGTATTGTATATGTTGAACGAATCACACTGCTTATGAACGTATTCTGTGTGTTGTACAATAAATGCACTTTGAAGGCCCAGCAACATCTACGAAAATGGGGAATAAACAAACAAAATTAACACCTGATGAAGAATGTTTAGAAAAACAACAAGCCGGAGCAGGAACAATCCAAAATAAGGGGAGAGGAAGACAGGCAAAAAAAAAGAGTAAAAGCATTAACAAACAAACAAAGAAGACAGTGACAGGATAGCAGCTCAGGTGACAAAAGGCTAAATTGAGTTAGAACTTAACTGTAATGTATTCAAGTTGATGATAGCAAGGATAACAACCTGTAAAAGGGTAAGAACACATCAGATGGAGGGAAACAGCTAATAAGGTTAAACATGCAGCTCTGTAGTCTCTCTTGTTCACTGCAGGCTCAGCCAACTGAAACGCAGATTCACGTTCCATAGGTACTGTGCGATACCTTTGACATATATGCAACACTTTGTTATCACCATGTATGTTCAAGGCGCCTGTCTGTCTGTGTGCGTGTGTGTGTGTGTGTGGGGGGGGGGGGCTGTGGTCACATCAAAGATGGTAGAGGACAGAGCAGGAGTCCAGGTCAACCTTGGCTTTTCCGGACTGTCAAAGCAGCCTGTAATCAAGAATAAAGAGAAAAAAAAAACAAAAAAAAACAGACAAACAGGAAAATGATGTTGTGTTTGGCTGTGTTATTTAGAGAGGGGAGAAAGAGTAAAAGCATTAACAAACAAACAAAGAAGACAGTGACAGGATAGCAGCTCAGGTGACAAAAGGCTAAATTGAGTTAGAACTTAACTGTAATGTATTCAAGTTGATGATAGCAAGGATAACAACCTGTAAATGGGTAAGAACACATCAGATGGAGGGAAACAGCTAATAAGGTTAAACATGCAGCTCTGTAGTCTCTCTTGTTCACTGCAGGCTCAGCCAACTGAAACGCAGATTCACGTTCCATAGGTACTGTGCGATACCTTTGACATATATGCAACACTTTGTTATCACCATGTATGTTCAAGGCGCCTGTCTGTCTGTGTGCGTGTGTGTGTGTGTGTGGGGGGGGGGGGCTGTGGTCACATCAAAGATGGTAGAGGACAGAGCAGGAGTCCAGGTCAACCTTGGCTTTTCCGGACTGTCAAAGCAGCCTGTAATCAAGAATAAAGAGGAAAAAAAAACAAAAAAAAACAGACAAACAGGAAAATGATGTTGTGTTTGGCTGTGTTATTTAGAGAGGGGAGAAAGAGTAAAAGCATTAACAAACAAACAAAGAAGACAGTGACAGGATAGCAGCTCAGGTGACAAAAGGCTAAATTGAGTTAGAACTTAACTGTAATGTATTCAAGTTGATGATAGCAAGGATAACAACCTGTAAATGGGTAAGAACACATCAGATGGAGGGAAACAGCTAATAAGGTTAAACATGCAGCTCTGTAGTCTCTCTTGTTCACTGCAGGCTCAGCCAACTGAAACGCAGATTCACGTTCCATAGGTACTGTGCGATACCTTTGACATATATGCAACACTTTGTTATCACCATGTATGTTCAAGGCGCCTGTCTGTCTGTGTGCGTGTGTGTGTGTGTGGGGGGGGGGGGGCTGTGGTCACATCAAAGATGGTAGAGGACAGAGCAGGAGTCCAGGTCAACCTTGGCTTTTCCGGACTGTCAAAGCAGCCTGTAATCAAGAATAAAGAGAAAAAAAAACAAAAAAAAAACAGACAAACAGGAAAATGATGTTGTGTTTGGCTGTGTTATTTAGAGAGGGAGAGAAACAGGGCCAGGGCCTGTGTCAGCCTTCTCTCCCCCTTTTGTTTTGTTTCACCATATAATCAACTCATAACCCACCAAGTTGACAGAACAACACAGGTACATATTGAAATTCTTAAGATCATGTTTAAAAGCCCAAAAAAAACGGAATTTTATTTCATTCAGTCTTACTCATACATTTCTCTGGTTGTGTGTGCACAGCATTCCATGTCTTCAACCAGGAGTTAGAGCTTGTCTGTGAGATTGTCGCTATACTCAGGTTTCCAGGTTGAGAGAAATCCACCTGTATTAATCACACAAAAACATCCACCTGTATTAATCACACAAAAACATCCACCTGTATTAATCACACAAAAACATCCACCTGTATTAATCACACAAAAACATCCACCTGTATTAATCACACAAAAACATCTCTCTCTCTCTCTCTCTCTCTCTCTCTCTCTCTCTCAGCTTATTTAACAGAACAGCACAGGGTAGCAGAGTTGTGCTGTGTCTACAGTCATGTCCTTGGCAGATAAGCACATCATAGCCGGTATTGTACGCCCCACAACCCCGGACGCCAAGCGAGCATTACCCCGGGCTGCATACATGACGCGTTTCCATGTAAGCAAATGGAAGTGCGTACAGGATCAGCGAACCAAGACGCTGGCGGTGGTGCACGCATTGGTGCCCGAACGGAAGCTATTTGCCTACTGCGAAAGGGTACGAAGAACCTTCCTCTCCTGGTTACCACCGTACAACAAGAACTTGTGTTCAAAGTTATCGCTTCAAGACGTTCTGGACTGCGAACTCGATCGTGGGGCTGTTTTCTTTATCAACGCCGTAGACTTCACCGGCCCCGATCCAAGTGATAGGGATTACGCCGAAAGGTCTTCCACCGAGCCCACATTCGGCTTACAGATCCAAAGCTACAATGGAACCGTGCCCACTGGACGTCCTAACTCGTGGGAGACCACGCGTACACCTCTCATGGACGATTACACCCGACGTGAAATGGGGCTACCTCCCCGCCGTGTGTCTTCTGCTACAGTGCCCGCCGCGGTACAAAGACCTGGGCCTGGGAGCTACAGGGCGGACGGGCCGTCCGTGTCGCAGGAGGTAATCGACGTGGACGAACAATGGAGCTGGACGGATGACGTGGACGTGCAGGAGGTACTGGAGGTGCACGAACCATCCGTGTCGCAGGAGGTAATCGACGTGGACGAACAATGGAGCTGGACGGACGACGTGGACGTGCAGGAGGTACTGGAGGTGCACGAACCATCCGTGTTGCAGGCGACAATCGACGCATCTTTCAATGAACCACAACCGTCAACGTCCTCTACGCCTCCTGTGTCAATCGGAAGACCTACGGACCTATACACGTGTCCCTGTTGTTACGAATGGACACACATGTGTGTGTTTAACTGTGGACACGTTGCATGTGAGAATTGCATCCTGAAAAGCGTGACAGTGTCAAGGAGGCGAAGGTGTTTCTACTGTAAAAGCCGATGGACGTGGTACCGGTTTGTTCGTATCAGTAGCGTTTCACAGGATGAAATCTGTTCGGATTGTGCCAAGGCTAAGATGTACATCAAGCCTTGCGGTCACGCCAGCTGCGAATGTCCTAATCCCGTTTGTTCAGAATGTGCACGCGGACAAACGGTCAGGTTGTATCTTCCAGTGTAACATATGTCACGCATAGACATAGTTCTTGCGCAGCTGTACTCTACTACGTTTTAGCGAGAGAATGGCATGCGTTTGCTCGCATTGTGATGTTTGTACATGTATGTGTTGAAACTGTAATCACCATTTGTCAAATAAAACAAAACAAAAACACAAAGGGGTTACCACGTATCAGCTTGAATTCTGTGTCATCAGCTATGTACGACTACGTGTGCTGTGTAATACCAAAACGTTCACAGACTCTGTATATCCTCCTGAGACCCAGCAATTCATTTTTGTGCACTGTAGTACACATTTAGTTTTTGCTTGTACCTCTCATGCTATACTTGTCTCTCTCTCTCTCTCTCTCTCTCTCTCTCTCTCCCCCCCTCCCTCCCTCTCCCTCCAGGGCCACCTGAAAAGAAAAAACACAGGGCCACCTACCTGGCTGTAGCTCAGGTGGCAGAGCAGGTCAGCCACTAACCAGAAGGTCGGTGGTTCGATCCCAGGCTGCTCCAGTCTGCATGCCAAATATCCTTGGGTAAGATACTAACCCCGCGTTGCTCTCCGATGCATCAATCGGAGTGTGAATGTGTATGAATGTTAGACTACTCAGCACTTAGGTTAGAAAAAAGTGCTTGTGTGAATGGGTGTGATTGGGTGAATGAATTAGTTGTATAAAGCGCTTTGAGTGCTCAGACAGAGTAGAAAAGCGCTATATAAGAACAAGTCCATTTACCATTTACCAAAAGAAAAAACACAGGGCCACTTGAAATCTGGCGTCCCATCTGGTAACATTGGATAAACCTATTTTTCTGAATAGAAATTTACAATAAACTCTGAATCAAATGACTAGGTCATTGAATCAGTGCCTGCAATGATATTTAACCCTTAAGAGCCCAGACCTATTTCTACTTTCATGAAAATTACGGGGGTCTTATATCAAATGAATCATATATAACCAATCTCTGAAGTTTTTTTGTAATAGCAGTGGGTGGAGCAGTAGACGCCACTTAGGGACTTTATTAGTTAAAAGTCAAAGTTAAACCATTATAAATGGTTTTTCTCTAAGTGTAAAGGGTCTGTGCGATACCTTTGACATACAACACTTTGTTATCACCATGTATGTTCAAGGCGCCTGTCTGTGTGTGTGTGTGTGTGTGTGTGTGTGTGTGTGTGGGGGGGGGCTGTGGTCAGGGTCACGTCAGAGATGGTAGAGGAGGGAGCAGAAGTCCAGGTCACCCTTGGCTTTCTGGACTGTCAAAGTAGCCTGTAATCAAGAATAAAGAGAAAAAAAAAACAAAAAAAACAGACAAACAGGAAAATGATGTTGTGTTCGGCTGTGTTATTTAGAGAGGGAGAGAAACAGGGCCAGGGCCTGTGTCAGCCTTCTCTCCCCCTTTTGTTTTGTTTCACCATATAATCAACTCATAATCCACCAAGTTGACAGAACAACACAGGTACATATTGAAATTCTTAAGATCATGTTTAAAAGCCTAAAAAAAACCGGAATTTTATTTCATTCAGTCTTACTCATACATTTCTCTGGTTGTGTGTGTTTTTAAATTTGTTTCCCAAATTTTGATTTCCCACCTTAAATAACAGCATTCCATGTCTTCAACCAGGAGTTAGAGCTTGTCTGTGAGATTGTCGCTGTACTCAGGTTTCCAGGTTGAGAGAAATCCACCTGTATTAATCACACAAAAACATCCACCTGTATTATCACACAAAAACATCCACCTGTATTAATCACACAAAAACATCTCTCTCTCTCTCTCTCTCTCGTATCAGCTTGAATTCTGTGTCATCAGCTATGTACGACTACATGTGCTGTGTAATACCAAAACGTTCACAGACTCTGTATATCCTCCTGAGACCCAGCAATTCATTTTTGTGCACTGTAGTACACATTTAGTTCTCTCTCTCTCTCTCTCTCTCTCTCTCTCTCTCTCTCTCTCTCTCTCTCTCTCTCCAGGGCCACCTGAAAAGAAAAAACACAGGGCCACCTACCTGGCTGTAGCTCAGGTGGCAGAGCAGGTCAGCCACTAACCAGAAGGTCGGTGGTTCGATCCCAGGCTGCTCCAGTCTGCATGCCAAATATCCTTGGGTAAGATACTAACCCCGCGTTGCTCTCCGATGCATCAATCGGAGTGTGAATGTGTATGAATGTTAGACTACTCAGCACTTAGGTTAGAAAAAAGTGCTTGTGTGAATGGGTGTGATTGGGTGAATGAATTAGTTGTATAAAGCGCTTTGAGTGCTCAGACAGAGTAGAAAAGCGCTATATAAGAACAAGTCCATTTACCATTTACCAAAAGAAAAAACACAGTGCCACCTGAAAAGAAAAAACACAGGGCCACTTGAAATCTGGCGTCCCATCTGGTAACATTGGATAAACCTATTTTTCTGAATAGAAATTTACAATAAACTCTGAATCAAATGACTAGGTCATTGAATCAGTGCCTGCAATGATATTTAACCCTTAAGAGCCCAGACCTATTTCTACTTTCATGAAAATTACGGGGGTCTTATATCAAATGAATCATATATAACCAATCTCTGAAGTTTTTTTTGTAATAGCAGTGGGTGGAGCAGTAGACGCCACTTAGGGACTTTATTAGTTAAAAGTCAAAGTTAAACCATTATAAATGGTTTTTCTCTAAGTGTAAAGGGTCTGTGCGATACCTTTGACATACAACACTTTGTTATCACCATGTATGTTCAAGGCGCCTGTCTGTGTGTGTGTGTGTGTGTGTGTGTGTGGGGGGGGGGGGGGGCTGTGGTCAGGGTCACATCAAAGATGGTAGAGGACAGAGCAGGAGTCCAGGTCAACCTTGGCTTTTCCGGACTGTCAAAGCAGCCTGTAATCAAGAATAAAGAGGAAAAAAAAACAAAAAAAAACAGACAAACAGGAAAATGATGTTGTGTTTGGCTGTGTTATTTAGAGAGGGGAGAAAGAGTAAAAGCATTAACAAACAAACAAAGAAGACAGTGACAGGATAGCAGCTCAGGTGACAAAAGGCTAAATTGAGTTAGAACTTAACTGTAATGTATTCAAGTTGATGATAGCAAGGATAACAACCTGTAAATGGGTAAGAACACATCAGATGGAGGGAAACAGCTAATAAGGTTAAACATGCAGCTCTGTAGTCTCTCTTGTTCACTGCAGGCTCAGCCAACTGAAACGCAGATTCACGTTCCATAGGTACTGTGCGATACCTTTGACATATATGCAACACTTTGTTATCACCATGTATGTTCAAGGCGCCTGTCTGTCTGTGTGCGTGTGTGTGTGTGTGTGGGGGGGGGGGCTGTGGTCACATCAAAGATGGTAGAGGACAGAGCAGGAGTCCAGGTCAACCTTGGCTTTCCGGACTGTCAAAGCAGCCTGTAATCAAGAATAAAGAGGAAAAAAAAACAAAAAAAAACAGACAAACAGGAAAATGATGTTGTGTTTGGCTGTGTTATTTAGAGAGGGGAGAAAGAGTAAAAGCATTAACAAACAAACAAAGAAGACAGTGACAGGATAGCAGCTCAGGTGACAAAAGGCTAAATTGAGTTAGAACTTAACTGTAATGTATTCAAGTTGATGATAGCAAGGATAACAACCTGTAAATGGGTAAGAACACATCAGATGGAGGGAAACAGCTAATAAGGTTAAACATGCAGCTCTGTAGTCTCTCTTGTTCACTGCAGGCTCAGCCAACTGAAACGCAGATTCACGTTCCATAGGTACTGTGCGATACCTTTGACATATATGCAACACTTTGTTATCACCATGTATGTTCAAGGCGCCTGTCTGTCTGTGTGCGTGTGTGTGTGTGTGGGGGGGGGGGGGCTGTGGTCACATCAAAGATGGTAGAGGACAGAGCAGGAGTCCAGGTCAACCTTGGCTTTTCCGGACTGTCAAAGCAGCCTGTAATCAAGAATAAAGAGAAAAAAAAAACAAAAAAAAAACAGACAAACAGGAAAATGATGTTGTGTTTGGCTGTGTTATTTAGAGAGGGAGAGAAACAGGGCCAGGGCCTGTGTCAGCCTTCTCTCCCCCTTTTGTTTTGTTTCACCATATAATCAACTCATAACCCACCAAGTTGACAGAACAACACAGGTACATATTGAAATTCTTAAGATCATGTTTAAAAGCCCAAAAAAAAACGGAATTTTATTTCATTCAGTCTTACTCATACATTTCTCTGGTTGTGTGTGCACAGCATTCCATGTCTTCAACCAGGAGTTAGAGCTTGTCTGTGAGATTGTCGCTATACTCAGGTTTCCAGGTTGAGAGAAATCCACCTGTATTAATCACACAAAAACATCCACCTGTATTAATCACACAAAAACATCCACCTGTATTAATCACACAAAAACATCCACCTGTATTAATCACACAAAAACATCCACCTGTATTAATCACACAAAAACATCTCTCTCTCTCTCTCTCTCTCTCTCTCTCTCTCTCAGCTTATTTAACAGAACAGCACAGGGTAGCAGAGTTGTGCTGTGTCTACAGTCATGTCCTTGGCAGATAAGCACATCATAGCCGGTATTGTACGCCCCACAACCCCGGACGCCAAGCGAGCATTACCCCGGGCTGCATACATGACGCGTTTCCATGTAAGCAAATGGAAGTGCGTACAGGATCAGCGAACCAAGACGCTGGCGGTGGTGCACGCATTGGTGCCCGAACGGAAGCTATTTGCCTACTGCGAAAGGGTACGAAGAACCTTCCTCTCCTGGTTACCACCGTACAACAAGAACTTGTGTTCAAAGTTATCGCTTCAAGACGTTCTGGACTGCGAACTCGATCGTGGGGCTGTTTTCTTTATCAACGCCGTAGACTTCACCGGCCCCGATCCAAGTGATAGGGATTACGCCGAAAGGTCTTCCACCGAGCCCACATTCGGCTTACAGATCCAAAGCTACAATGGAACCGTGCCCACTGGACGTCCTAACTCGTGGGAGACCACGCGTACACCTCTCATGGACGATTACACCCGACGTGAAATGGGGCTACCTCCCCGCCGTGTGTCTTCTGCTACAGTGCCCGCCGCGGTACAAAGACCTGGGCCTGGGAGCTACAGGGCGGACGGGCCGTCCGTGTCGCAGGAGGTAATCGACGTGGACGAACAATGGAGCTGGACGGATGACGTGGACGTGCAGGAGGTACTGGAGGTGCACGAACCATCCGTGTCGCAGGAGGTAATCGACGTGGACGAACAATGGAGCTGGACGGACGACGTGGACGTGCAGGAGGTACTGGAGGTGCACGAACCATCCGTGTTGCAGGCGACAATCGACGCATCTTTCAATGAACCACAACCGTCAACGTCCTCTACGCCTCCTGTGTCAATCGGAAGACCTACGGACCTATACACGTGTCCCTGTTGTTACGAATGGACACACATGTGTGTGTTTAACTGTGGACACGTTGCATGTGAGAATTGCATCCTGAAAAGCGTGACAGTGTCAAGGAGGCGAAGGTGTTTCTACTGTAAAAGCCGATGGACGTGGTACCGGTTTGTTCGTATCAGTAGCGTTTCACAGGATGAAATCTGTTCGGATTGTGCCAAGGCTAAGATGTACATCAAGCCTTGCGGTCACGCCAGCTGCGAATGTCCTAATCCCGTTTGTTCAGAATGTGCACGCGGACAAACGGTCAGGTTGTATCTTCCAGTGTAACATATGTCACGCATAGACATAGTTCTTGCGCAGCTGTACTCTACTACGTTTTAGCGAGAGAATGGGCATGCGTTTGCTCGCATTGTGATGTTTGTACATGTATGTGTTGAAACTGTAATCACCATTTGTCAAATAAAACAAAACAAAAACACAAAGGGGTTACCACGTATCAGCTTGAATTCTGTGTCATCAGCTATGTACGACTACGTGTGCTGTGTAATACCAAAACGTTCACAGACTCTGTATATCCTCCTGAGACCCAGCAATTCATTTTTGTGCACTGTAGTACACATTTAGTTTTTGCTTGTACCTCTCATGCTATACTTGTCTCTCTCTCTCTCTCTCTCTCTCTCTCTCTCTCTCCCCCCCTCCCTCCCTCTCCCTCCAGGGCCACCTGAAAAGAAAAAACACAGGGCCACCTACCTGGCTGTAGCTCAGGTGGCAGAGCAGGTCAGCCACTAACCAGAAGGTCGGTGGTTCGATCCCAGGCTGCTCCAGTCTGCATGCCAAATATCCTTGGGTAAGATACTAACCCCGCGTTGCTCTCCGATGCATCAATCGGAGTGTGAATGTGTATGAATGTTAGACTACTCAGCACTTAGGTTAGAAAAAAGTGCTTGTGTGAATGGGTGTGATTGGGTGAATGAATTAGTTGTATAAAGCGCTTTGAGTGCTCAGACAGAGTAGAAAAGCGCTATATAAGAACAAGTCCATTTACCATTTACCAAAAGAAAAAACACAGTGCCACCTGAAAAGAAAAAACACAGGGCCACTTGAAATCTGGCGTCCCATCTGGTAACATTGGATAAACCTATTTTTCTGAATAGAAATTTACAATAAACTCTGAATCAAATGACTAGGTCATTGAATCAGTGCCTGCAATGATATTTAACCCTTAAGAGCCCAGACCTATTTCTACTTTCATGAAAATTACGGGGGTCTTATATCAAATGAATCATATATAACCAATCTCTGAAGTTTTTTTGTAATAGCAGTGGGTGGAGCAGTAGACGCCACTTAGGGACTTTATTAGTTAAAAGTCAAAGTTAAACCATTATAAATGGTTTTTCTCTAAGTGTAAAGGGTCTGTGCGATACCTTTGACATACAACACTTTGTTATCACCATGTATGTTCAAGGCGCCTGTCTGTGTGTGTGTGTGTGTGTGTGTGTGTGTGTGTGTGGGGGGGGCTGTGGTCAGGGTCACGTCAGAGATGGTAGAGGAGGGAGCAGAAGTCCAGGTCACCCTTGGCTTTCTGGACTGTCAAAGTAGCCTGTAATCAAGAATAAAGAGAAAAAAAAAACAAAAAAAACAGACAAACAGGAAAATGATGTTGTGTTCGGCTGTGTTATTTAGAGAGGGAGAGAAACAGGGCCAGGGCCTGTGTCAGCCTTCTCTCCCCCTTTTGTTTTGTTTCACCATATAATCAACTCATAATCCACCAAGTTGACAGAACAACACAGGTACATATTGAAATTCTTAAGATCATGTTTAAAAGCCTAAAAAAAACCGGAATTTTATTTCATTCAGTCTTACTCATACATTTCTCTGGTTGTGTGTGTTTTTAAATTTGTTTCCCAAATTTTGATTTCCCACCTTAAATAACAGCATTCCATGTCTTCAACCAGGAGTTAGAGCTTGTCTGTGAGATTGTCGCTGTACTCAGGTTTCCAGGTTGAGAGAAATCCACCTGTATTAATCACACAAAAACATCCACCTGTATTATCACACAAAAACATCCACCTGTATTAATCACACAAAAACATCTCTCTCTCTCTCTCTCTCTCGTATCAGCTTGAATTCTGTGTCATCAGCTATGTACGACTACATGTGCTGTGTAATACCAAAACGTTCACAGACTCTGTATATCCTCCTGAGACCCAGCAATTCATTTTTGTGCACTGTAGTACACATTTAGTTCTCTCTCTCTCTCTCTCTCTCTCTCTCTCTCTCTCTCTCTCTCTCTCTCTCTCTCTCTCTCTCTCTCTCTCTCCAGGGCCACCTGAAAAGAAAAAACACAGGGCCACCTACCTGGCTGTAGCTCAGGTGGCAGAGCAGGTCAGCCACTAACCAGAAGGTCGGTGGTTCGATCCCAGGCTGCTCCAGTCTGCATGCCAAATATCCTTGGGTAAGATACTAACCCCGCGTTGCTCTCCGATGCATCAATCGAGTGTGAATGTGTATGAATGTTAGACTACTCAGCACTTAGGTTAGAAAAAGTGCTTGTGTGAATGGGTGTGATTGGGTGAATGAATTAGTTGTATAAAGCGCTTTGAGTGCTCAGACAGAGTAGAAAAGCGCTATATAAGAACAAGTCCATTTACCATTTACCAAAAGAAAAAACACAGTGCCACCTGAAAAGAAAAAACACAGGGCCACTTGAAATCTGGCGTCCCATCTGGTAACATTGGATAAACCTATTTTTCTGAATAGAAATTTACAATAAACTCTGAATCAAATGACTAGGTCATTGAATCAGTGCCTGCAATGATATTTAACCCTTAAGAGCCCAGACCTATTTCTACTTTCATGAAAATTACGGGGGTCTTATATCAAATGAATCATATATAACCAATCTCTGAAGTTTTTTTGTAATAGCAGTGGGTGGAGCAGTAGACGCCACTTAGGGACTTTATTAGTTAAAAGTCAAAGTTAAACCATTATAAATGGTTTTTCTCTAAGTGTAAAGGGTCTGTGCGATACCTTTGACATACAACACTTTGTTATCACCATGTATGTTCAAGGCGCCTGTCTGTGTGTGTGTGTGTGTGTGTGTGTGTGGGGGGGGGGGGCTGTGGTCAGGGTCACGTCAGAGATGGTAGAGGAGGGAGCAGGAGTCCAGGTCACCCTTGGCTTTCTGGACTGTCAAAGCAGCCTGTAATCAAGAATAAAGAGAAAAAAAAACAAAAAAAACAGACAAACAGGAAAATGATGTTGTGTTCGGCTGTGTTATTTAGAGAGGGAGAGAAACAGGGCCAGGGCCTGTGTCAGCCTTCTCTCCCCCTTTTGTTTTGTTTCACCATATAATCAACTCATAATCCACCAAGTTGACAGAACAACACAGGTACATATTGAAATTCTTAAGATCATGTTTAAAAGCCTAAAAAAAAACGGAATTTTATTTCATTCAGTCTTACTCATACATTTCTCTGGTTGTGTGTGTTTTTAAATTTGTTTCCCAAATTTTGATTTCCCACCTTAAATAACAGCATTCCATGTCTTCAACCAGGAGTTAGAGCTTGTCTGTGAGATTGTCGCTGTACTCAGGTTTCCAGGTTGAGAGAAATCCACCTGTATTAATCACACAAAAACATCCACCTGTATTATCACACAAAAACATCCACCTGTATTATCACACAAAAACATCCACCTGTATTATCACACAAAAACATCTCTCTCTCTCTCTCTCTCTCTCTCTCTCTCTCTCTCTCTCTCTCTCTCTCAATGCCGCCTAAAAGAGCAAACCCAGGAGTTGAAGAGGAGTTGGAGGAGATTAAGAAATCGCTTAATTTCATGTCTGATGAACTGAGCAAAGTGGCTAAACAACAAGGTATGCTACATGACCTAATGGATGAAATAAAACAACTAAAAAACCTCATAAAGGACAAGGACAAGAACATAGACGACTTGGAACGGCGAATCGAGGACCTTGAACAATACACAAGAATGGATGATTTAGTCATAAGTGGACTGGAGACGCAACACCGAACCTACGCCGGAGTAACAGCTGGGGGAGGTAAAGATGGTGAAGATGCCCCGGTAGAGGAGCTGCAAACGCTTGAACAGCAAGTGATAAAATTCCTTCAAACGAAGAATGTAAGTATTCAGAGCCATCATATTGCAGCATGCCACACGCTCCCCAGGAAAGACAGTAAAACAAAGCCATCAATTATTCTTCAGTTTGTGAGTCGCAAAACAAAGATTGAGTTACTGAAACAGGGTAAGAAGCTTAAAGGGACTGGTGTGTATTTAAATGAACATTTAACGAAAAAGACTGCTGAAATTGCAAGACAGGCACGCAGCCTGAGAAAACAAAATAAGCTACATTGATAGATAATATATTCACAAATAAAATTGACCATGAAATAGTAGGTGGACTTCTTATAACTGATATAAGCGATCATCTTCCTGTTTTTGCCATTTTTCAAAATTATTTTGGGATTAAAACTAAACAAAAGAATCAAATATTTGATATGATACGACTTAGAACAACAGGAGCCATTGCTGCCCTCCAGGTGGACTTAAAGGAACACAATTGGAATGAGGTTTTTGTAAATGAAGATTCAAATAGTGCATATGATGCATTCTTATCAACTGTAATTTCACTATATGAAAAACATTGTCCTTTAATGAAAATCACTAGAAAGCATCACAGATCAAATAAGCCATGGATCACAAAGGGGATAGAAGATGCATGTAAAAAGAAAAATAATCTATATAAGACATTCATAAAACAGAGGACAAAAGATGCTGAAATAAAGTACAAGTTATATAAAAATAGATTAGTAAATATTATAAGAACAAGTAAGAAAGAATATTACCACAAATTATTGGAGCAAAGTAGAAGTAACACACAAGAAACATGGAGGATATTAAATAGTATAATCAAAAAGGGCTCAAAAAATAAGAATTATCCAGATTATTTTAAAAAAGATAAAGATATTGTGCTTGATAAAACTAAAGACATTGCAAAATGAATTTAATGATTTCTTTGTAAATGTTGGCTTTAATTTAGCAAAAGAAATTCCAGAGTCAAGAAATAATAACGACCTAAATAAACATATTACTCAGAATGTGTCCTCCATGTTTATTGGTGCTGTAACTCATAGAGAAATAATTAACATTGTGAAGACATTTAAAAATAAAAAGTCCACTGACTGTTTTGGTATTGACATGATATTAGTTAAAAGTATTATAGAATATATAGTGCAACCTTTCGCATACATTTGTAATCTGTCCTTTCAAACTGGTGTATTTCCCTCACAAATGAAAATAGCAAAAGTTATTCCAATCCATAAAAAAACGGAGAGAGAAGTCAGTTTACCAATTATAGGCCAATATCACTGCTCCCACAGTTCTCAAAAATTTTAGAAAAGTTATTTGTTAATAGACTTGATAAATATATTGAGAAGCATAATCTCCTAAGTGATAACCAATATGGCTTTAGAGTGAAAAGGTCCACTTCGATTCCCACTGTCGCCAAAGTGCTTGCTCATAGGGGGTCATATGATTGTTGGGCTTTTCTCTGTATCTATGAAGCGCCTTGAGGCGACATTTGTTGTGATTTGGCGCTATATAAATGAAATTGAATTGAATTGAATTTTATTATTTGCTTCAAGCCCTGTGTACAGGAGCTGCATGCTAAAAGATCTTTTGTTAAAAGGGTTGGCTTAATAAGCAAATGCTTCAGCCAATACCTTTTGATTAGCCTTGTCTCATGCTTTCTTGCTTTGTGGTAAATCTTTGTTCTGTCTTCACTGAGATATTTTAATGCTAATCAATAAAAAAACATATCACATATCACATACTATCATGAAAATTACGGGGGTCTTATATCAAATGAATCATATATACTTAGGGACTTTATTAGTTAAAAGTCAAAGTTAAACCATTATAAATAGTTTTTCTCTAAGTGTAAAGGGGCAGTGACACCAGTGTCACTGTGGGTCCTTAAGGGATAAAGTCCAGCAGGTGACACTGTTTGCTTAAACGCTTCACAAGGCCTCAGCCTCAGAAAGAGCCTCAGTTCTCCCCACTGAAAAGGTCATAAAAGCAGTGAAAATTTAGTTTTTACAGAATAAAATGTGAACAAGCAGGACTGCCATCAATACAATATACATGTTTTACACACTCCTTTTGTTGTTGACATTTACAGGCTGTGTAATCTCATAGGCCGTTTTGGCATTTCTTCAGAAAAGTAACAAAAACCATCCAAAACGGACAAAACTACAAAAAATCAAATGACTCTTTCAACTCTACATACCTTAACTCAACATTCGGCCATAGTGGGATAAACGTGAAATCAACAATATTCAATATAATCGCATGTAGTGTTGGTAGCTTTAGCGTCACCGCTTTCCGCTTCGTCATGACGCAACAGTTTGGCCCAAACAGACTCCTTGACTGTGTGTTGTGTTGTTTTTAAAAAGACAAGATAACTCTTTCAACTATAAATACATTAACTCAACATTCGGCCATAGTGGGATAAAACGTAAAATTAACAATATTCTATAAATGCAACTAGAAATTGCATGTAATGTTGCTAGCGTAGCATTAGCTTACAGGCTTTTTAGAATGCGCAACCGCGCCTCTGCATTTTCATTAATTGTGACAAAAACAAAACAAACGAACAACTCACCGTTTATTCGATTGTGAGGCGATATAAAGATGAATGAATCGGCCGGGTTATTGCACGCTGTCAAGTAGTGATGTGTCCTGTGTGTCGAAGCGTCGAATCGTGTGTCGGGTAATCTTGGGGGCGTGTCTGTGAAGCGCGTATCGAGGCTTGCTTTGATTACGTAGCAGTGACGTTCGAGGCCTCGCGGGCAGTCCGTACCACGTGACTGATTCAGGGACTGGTTCACCGGTTCGCGCCAGATTCGAAATAAAATGGACAGAAAAACACAGCTGATTTCCCATCACACTGTGTTATGGAATTGGATTACGTACGTGTTACATAGTTACTTGAGCATTTCCTTAATCGATGGAACCAGGAAGGAAGAGATTTTTTATTTTATTTTATCTCTCCTAATAAAGATATGCACACAGTAATAAATATCACAAATGATAAGCACCATAATATAAATAAACAACACTAAAGATCCTATAATCTGATTTCTGTCTTTGAGTTTATTAAAAAGTGAAGCGCCAAATACTAGTTTGTGTCATTATCCAGATGTACATAAGCATGATTACACAGGTACTAGCGGTTTTTGATTATCGATTAAAATCGATTCTAGCTTGGATAACGTGATATCGATTCATTAAAATTCTGAATCGATTTTTAATATAAATATTAATACATTTCAACCACCACCAAACAGCTAAAACAGTAAATGAGAGCAGGTACACCAATTCTGCACAAAGACGTGCAAAAACACAAAGCGCTGACGCGTCAGAATCAGTGAAATGTCGCCTTTCTCACCAGACAGCACGGACACGGTCGGGGCTGAAAGCCGACAGCTCACTGATTCTAATCTAAGACATCTGCTGTGATGCTTACACATTAGATAAAGTCTCGAAAGTGTCAGCTTTCTTTTTATAGTTATAAAAATATGCAAATGTACTGATCTATGATCTGAATTATACTATTGACTGACTGTCTGAGGCTAACAGTTACACAAACATACCAAAACTCTGTCCTGATAGTTTCCACTTTCTCTTTTGTTTCACACATACTGAGACAATATTCAGGATAAATAACCAAGAAAACAATTTATTTATTCAGTTTAGAGGTTTACACATCATTATAATCACAGAGCCTTCACTTGAATTGTCCACTTGATGGCGCAGTAGAGCAAATGAATCATCACAATGCTTCGAACCATGAGTCGACCAATTGGGTGGAAAGCTTCAGTTCATCATGAGGCTTCATCTCACCATCACTACTGTCAAGTAGTCTGTACTGTATAATTTGTCAATATCTAACAGCTGCCAGATGACAAGAACATGAAGCGTTATTGACCCGGAACTTATGCAGGGGGGGGGTGGCTTACTGAGCTTAAGCCCGGGATGTTTTTTCAAAAGCCCGGGGTCTTTTGGAGTGTAATTTTTTTCATAGTTAGATGCCTTGCTGACAACTGTATAAAACAAAAACTACACACAATACACGAAACACATAGTGCACACTGTGGGAATTTACGACTGTGCATAACCCCCCCCTAATATTGGTATGATCCAAACTCAGGCACTAAGCGGGGCGGGGACAGCTGCAGCCTGTTGGAGAAACGGAGCCAGGCAGACAGGAGAACTGAAGTTCGACCAGGTACCAAAACAAATCATTCCTACTGTACAAATAATGTAAATATGACGGTGTATCACGAAAGATTTATAACAAACTGATCACTTGACCCATATTACGTTACTTGCTCTTCAAGTGAATCAACAAATGGCGACATCAGGGCTGTGCAGAGAGGTTTAAAGGGGCGGGTGCTCAAAGTTAAAAAGGGGCACATTGAACCAGGCTGAATAACAACAACACACATTCATCAAGAATCTAATATGGGAAGGGCAGGGCTGTGTTGATCTGAGACTGTAGACAGTAAAAAGTCCATAGGAGAGATGGTAGCTGATTAAACAAGTATCATGAGATAATAACAAAATGCAAAGATTGGTGACAGTGCTTGGAACCATAAGGCAACAAAAAAAACTGTGAGAAATAATTTAGGCTCTGCCTGTGAATCACTCTTTGCTTCTCTTCTTCCTTCCATCATTTCATATATCACTCTCCACTTGCTGTCTATCTGAGAACAAGGCACAACTTGCTATTGCAATAAACTATAATCTAATTATCCACACCTAACAACTCTTGCACTTAATCTATAATAAAATGATGACAGAAAAATGTTATAGCACTGCCTTTAGTAGCCTCACACAGCTCCTACTGTTCCCTCCTCATGTCCTTACCAGGCATGTCTGGACAATGTTATATCATGAGTAATATATATATTTTTAATCCATCTAAATAAAACACACACATGCACGCACACACAGTGACATTTTAGACCTCCTTCAGAATACTGTATATACTATGGGCATCACGGTGCTGATCCAGAATCCTTACATTATTATTTATTACTAGAGCTACAATAATAAAGCAATGAGGAGGGGGGAAGTAATAAATATGAAATAATGTATTTATGATTCCATTTGTTTCACTATCCACTCTGTGCAGGAGCAAAGCTTTTTTAAACTGTAGAGATACAATCATTTTACTGCTGTAAAATCCAAATTTTGTCTTATTTAAAATATAAATCTAATATAATCTGCTTCTTAATGTATGTTCTTTAAAATACAGCGTGTGTTTTTTTTAATATATTATAATTATAATAATGCATAATTATGTGGACATGCATATTAGACCGTTTTTTAGTGAAATATAATCCTTCCAGAAAGGCAGGAAAAGCCCGGAAACTTCTTTAAAACTAAATATGTTCCCTAAAACGGTGACAGAGCTACAGACGCATGACAGCCTTACACAGGTAGCCAGCAGCTATGACCAGCACTACCTGTGCAGTTAATAAAAGGACAGGTAATGTTTGTCGCGCTGTTGCACACACAGCACGCTCGTTTGTTTCCGTTTGTCAGTTGCAACAAGACAACTTACCAACGTGTACGTAATAAGCCAATACTCCTGTGTGCTATACACTACAGTGTACGCTGTACACCTACTTACTGGTTTTGTCGCATCAGTCTGTGTCTCTGAATTAACTTGTGTTTCTCCTACAGCTCCGGATCGCTGGAGCCCCCCCCCCCCCCCCCCCCCCCCCTCTGCACGTGCCTGGGCGACATGAAAAGCCGAACAACAACAATGCTGTTTCTTTAGAGAGTCTTAGCTTACGTGTGTTTATTTCATATTTTCAGTTGTTTCCCTCCACGGCTAAATAAATCGGTTTCAGTAATGCACTGATATACAGGAATGGACATAAGGGGCTTCTTTCAAAGAAAAAAACTCTGGTAGTATTTTATATATTGTGCTTTGTATGTTGTTCAGTATATTTCTATGCAAAACAAGAGGAACTTCAATACACAGCAGTATATTCACAGTTTAAACCAGATATTTACATACACTTTATGGAAAACACAAGAACATTTTTTTTTACTGTACAACATCAATTTAGAGTAAACTTGTTTTGTTTTGGATAAATAAATATTGAAATATCTTTTGAATTAGTTAAATGTCAGAATAAAGAGAGACAGCTGTCTATTTTATCACTTTCATCAAATTTAGGAGTACATGTACACTAAGTTTATTGTTAATTGATAAGAAAACTGCAGATGATTCCATTCTGAGCTGAAGAAGCTTATGATTGGTTAGCAGAGTCCATGTGAGTAAATTGGTGGCACAGCTGTGGATGCATATAAGGCAAAACACAGATCCTGTTTCTTTAAAATGGGAAAATCAAGAGATGTCAACCAAAACACCAGGAAAAGAATTGTGGAGCTCCATAAGTGTGGCTCAGTTATGAATACAATTTGGTGCCATTTGCAATTAAGAAATACAGACAATTTTTCTCTTTACTCTTAAAGTTAACAAATATGTTTTGTTATATTTATCAATCTACAAAAATTAACATTTAGTCTGATTTGATATTACAATTAAAAAAGTGTTTTTATCTGAAGAGTTTGTAAATATCTTGTTTCAACTGTATATTTGATGATTGTCAGCACAAAGAGGGAGAGAGAGGAAGAGAGAGGGAGAGAGAGGAAGAGAGAGGGAGAGAGAGGAACAGAGAGGAGAATGAGGACAGAACAGAGATGGAACAAGAGCAGGTGAGACACACATGTTAGTCAAATGGTTGTTTACCAAAAGCATCACCGTATCATAGGTACTCATGTATCTCCCCATATGGAAAAGAAATAGTAAAAACTTATATGATTTACTCATGAAAGTGGCCACTTTCTCATTACTTTCATATATTGTTTTAGTAAGAATCCAAAACATACAAGTTTCATTATATAATTCTTCAAGGGATCTTATATCTGTTTTCACTCTTGTATGCTTTTCATACAAGTTTCACACAAAACAGATACAAACTTTATAAGATTTATATATATCTTTTCCATATGGGTCGTACCTAGTGTTTCTTTTTAGGTTTGTTATTTTTCCAATTCTATATTTATTAAGTTATGCAGGCTTGTTTGCACAACAAGGCTAAATAATTATATAAACTTTTCTCAATCTAAATAGTGGACCGATCCGATATTACGTATCGGTATCGGTCCGATACTGACCCAAATTACTGGATCGGATATCGGCGAGAAATAAAAAAAATGTAATCCGATCCATTAAATATCAAAAAAGCACCTCACAAAACTTGCTACACGGCGTAACTCGGCTCGTAACCGTAGCAGTTGCAGCAGTGTGGATCACGTGGTAGAGCGGCTGTGTGTATTTGTAGCCTAGCTAGCAAACCAGCATTTCATCTCCGAGGAAGTTTTCCCAGAGAGAATTAAAGCAAGTGTGTAAGTTCATCTCTGAATGTCTGTAAAGCGTTCCCACGTTAAGCTTAACAACCATATTGCTACTTCAATCGTGAAACTGCTTAATGATCAGCTGATCGGCTTTTCTGTCGCGAGTCCGTCTCTCTTCTTAGTTTTTGGCCCACTTCTCACCAGAAAGAGGAAACCAGCGGCTGAACAACAGCAGCACTATTAAGCTTGATAAGCTGTTGTTAGAATTAATTTAATATTACCTTCTACACCAGGATCTTTTTCTACGCAGCTGACGGCTGGTAACTGTGCAGGGGCGGATCTAGCAAAGTTTAGCCAGGGGGGCCGATAGGGTATGAACAGGGAAAAGGGGGCACAAAGACATACTTTTCTTTCTTATTCTCATTTAAAATGTCTAGCTTTTAAAAAATAATTGTCTGACTCTTACACCCAAAGTTTTAATCTGATGTAAAATATATAGAAGTCCATTACTGTATATAGTAACTGTTAAGTCTAATATACCCTAGTAAGCTATAGTACTTTTTCCTTTGGGAAGGTACCATCTGTGCAGTCTGCAATTCTGTTGAAGAAAGATGTTGAATCTATTTAATTATTCTTGAAAAATAATTTATTTTTGTGCATTTCAGCCAGCACAAAAATGGCTGACCCAGCCAGCCCAGACTCGCAAAGTCCTCAGAATGCCGGCTAAAGCGAGATGTGGCGTTCTGCATTAACCTCCTCTCTAGCATAACCTTGTTCACCAAGCGTACAAACAACCCACATAAAATGTTGTAGTCGTTGTTTATTGTCAACAATAAAACAATCATGAACAGAAGCATGCAGCGTTTGTGTTCTTTCAAGCAATGTAATAACACAGCATACATGCACTCATTTCACACATCGGTCGTTATCATGTTGCACAAAATACGTTCGGAGAACGTCTTCCTGTTCTTCTCCTTCGTGGAAAGAATGATCAGCAGTCTCCTAAAAATGCTAATGAAATCCATAAACAAGGTCACACAGTGCCAGATGTAGTCCTTGTCCCCGTTCTCTGCTTTCTCGATAATGAGCTGAGTGTCAAACAGGACAAAGCCGCACATGACGAGCTGTCCCAGGTACGTGTTCGCCTCAAACAGAAGCGTAGATCCAAAGAACACGTTCGCCAGAGACATCAGCAACAGGATAGAAAAACCGGACATGAGTGTGCCTCGGAGGAACAGGTGGCTCCTGTGTGTGTCGTACAAGGCGCTGAGAGTGAAGCAGATGAAAATCACAGAGGCTCCCAAGAAGGCGGTCGCGATGACATTCGAATCGACGGCGATGACACTGTCCAGTATGGGTCCGAGGCTAAAACCTGTGAGAAAGGCAAATCCTTGAAGGATTGCTAGTCTCTTCCTTTCTGTCTCATGATTATGGGGGGTCACGGCAAACCAGATAAACAACCCCAGTGAGGTGAGGGTAGCCACCGCAAGACAGATCAAGAACCACAGGACTGCGAGGGGGGGGGGGGCACCGCACTCACTGTAACCAGGCGTGCGACCAGATAGATGTAGACGTAGGAGCCGACAGCGACCAGACACATGCACATTGCCAAGCTTGAGTACACGTTTTTCAAGTGCGCCTGGGTGGAATCAGATATGTGGGTAAACTGGAAGAGGGCATCCATGTTGATGTGACGCCTAATGAAACTCTCTCTCTCTCTCTCTCTCTCTCTCTCTCTCTCTCTCTCTCTCTCTCTCAACCCAGTTCCTTTCGCTGCTTTATGGTTAATGCTCTCTCTCTCTCTCTCTCTCTCTCTCTCTCTCTCTCTCTCTCTCTCTCAACCCAGTTCCTTTCGCTGCTTTATAGTTAATGTGGTGTCTCAAAACACATACCTGTGCATATATACAGGACTGCTCCTCTGTCACTGAGAGAAGTGTTATCTGCGAAGCAATGGCAAACATATGACACAGACGTTACATGCTTCTTGTGATTCATGTTTATTGTGGCACAATGTGCAAAGCGGCAATCGTAGTACATAGGAAACATGGTAGGATGTTATATTTGTCATTCCGCGGCATCACTGATACACACTTGCATTAGTCCCTTCTTCTGTGTACGTTGTGTTAGTGTGTACATTCAACATACCCTGGGATGGAAAAGGCGGCCTTTGCTGGCCGTGCACCATATCAACACGACCGCGGACGGAAAGGCGGGGCTCGCGGGGGGTATGCCATTAGGGCCGCGCGGGACAGGGGGGTGCGTTTTTAAAACGCCCCCCTCTGGCTGTATATTTTATTACAGCGTGAAGAAAGCGTTGGCGTCGAGTCGGTTGTTTCCCTTAACCCTTGTGCGCCCGCCTGTTCTCGGGGCGTGGGTCGTGGTGACCCCCCGAGGGGCGTGTGTGTTGTTATTAGGATGGTATTGATGATGAGGATGATGATGATGATGGGGGGGGTCGTGGTGACCCCCCCTCGAGGCGTGTGTGTTGTTATTAGGATGGTATTGATGATGATGATGTTGATGATGATGGGGGGGTCTTGGTGACCCCCCCTCGGGGCGTGTGTGTTGTTATTAGGATGGTATTGATGATGATGATGATGATGATGATGGGGGGGTCACCAAGACCCCCCTCGGGGCATATGTGTGTTATTATGATGATGATTAGGGTGGGGGTCGCTAGGACCCCCTCGGGGCATATGTGTTATCATCATGATAGGGTTGGGGTCGCCAGGGCCCCCCGTGGGGCGCTCGTGTTACTACAACGTCGGTGGCGTCTGGGGAGCGGCGGCGCGGGAAGAAGAAGAAGAAGCGGCGCAGTCGGGACAGTACGTGACGGCGCAGTTGACGCACACGTGCACTCGGCACTCGTGGCACAGGTTCTTGGTCTTGACGTCTTTGCTCCTGGGACACACGCGGCACCTTCGCCTCTTGACCGGAGAGGAGTCACGTGGTACCGTAGCGTTATTATCATTAGAGGCGGCGCGTGTAGTACGAGCATCCGCGTCGGCCTCGGCGGCAGCACCTCGGGCTGCGGCTCTTCCTCCTCCTCTTCCTCCTCCTCCTCCTCGCGCTAACGCCCTGGCTTCGAGCATGGGGCGCGCGAGCGCTTTGCCCAGTCGCTCGAGGAAGAGCCTTCGCTTGTTGAGCTTGCCCGCCATCCAGTCGGGGTGAATTTCCCTCCAGAGCACAAACGAGTTGTAGGCCGCCACGTCGACCATGTTGTGGAAAAGGGCCACGGGCCACCTGCAGGTCTTTCTCCTGCAGCTGTACGTGCCCACGACCTTGTCCAGGTTGTCGACGCCTCCCTTGGTGCGGTTGTAATGCAGCACCAAGGGCGGTTTTGCGCCGCCGCTTCTGCCGTCGCTGCTTCTGTTGCTGCTGCTGCTGCTGCTGACGCCGATGCGGCGGCAAAGCCGGGGCTCGGGACCGGAACGATGGTAGCGAGGAGCGGTGGTGAGGAGCAGCACGTTCTTGTTCTTCTTTGCCACGTAGGAGAGGATAATCGTGTCGGGCCCTCGTCCTCCTCCTCCTCGTCCCGCGGAACAGCCGCCGAGTACTACTGATTCGACGGAGCCCACGGCCCTGCCCTTGACGCAGCGCAGCTCTCTGGGGATCTCGGGCCTGTTCGATCGCAGAGTGCCCAGCACGGTGTGGCCTCTTTCGCGATAGAGCCTGTCGGCGAGCTCGCGCGAGGTGAAAAAGTTGTCGCAGGTGACGTTGCGTCCCGGCGTCAATCCCTCGGTGAGGTCCACGACCACACGAGTGGCCAGGTGCTTTTCGTGAGGGCCGCGCTTGTCGGGCTTGCCGGTGTAGACTTGCATCTTCCACGCGTAGCTGGAACGGGCGTCGCACGCCACCCATATCTTGATCCCGTACCTGGCTGGTTTGCTGGGCATGTACTGTCTGAACGGACACCTTCCTGATGGAGAGATGGAGAGAGAGAGAGAGAGAGAGAGAGAGAGAGAGAGAGAGAGAGAGAGAGAGAGATGGGGAGAGAGAGAGAGAGAGAGATGGAGAGAGATGGAGAGAGAGAGAGAGAGAGAGAGAGAGAGAGAGAGAGAGAGAGATGGGGAGAGAGAGAGAGAGAGAGAGAGAGAGAGAGAGAGAGAGAGAGAGAGAGAGAAGGGGGACGTGAGTAACCCCACACACACACACACACACACACACACACACACACACACACGTACCTCTGAACGGCACCAGCCTCTCGTCGACGGTGACCTCCGGTCCCGGGCGGTACATGGCGGGCAACCTCGCGCACCACTCGTCCCACACGGCTCTGATGGGGGCCAGTTTGTTGTAGCTGCTATCGTCTCGCCTGGCCGGTCTGGTCTCTCTGTCGTCGAAGCGCAGCGCGCTCGAGTAGGCTCGAAAGGTCTTGAGCGGCATCGTGGCTCTGAACACGGACCTGCCGCTCTCGGCGTCCCACAGGCTGTCGCAGGCCTCTCCCCGGGACCTGTACACGCCGGCGAGCACGAGCAGCCCCACGTACGCTCGGAACTCGACGCGACCCATGGGTTTCCATCCGTCGATGGCGGGCCTGCGCCTGTCCGCTTCCAGGTTGGTCATGGCGATCACCGAGTCCTCGATCTCCGGCGGGAAGTAGGCCATGAACGAGGAGGCCTCGTCTCGCGCCGCCGCCACGGCCTCTTCGGTGGGGCCTCCTCGTCCTCGCGGGTCTTCTTCTTCTTCTTCTTCTTCTTCTTCTCCTCCTCCTCCTCCACAGTCTTTGTCTTCATAGTCTTCGTCGTCTTCTTCTTCTTCTTCTTCTTCTACTTCTTCTTCTTCTTCTTCTTCGTCATAATCATCGGCTACATCTGCATCGCGAGTTTCGCCGACAGCGCCATGGCGGCGATCGCGCCCAAGATCATGAACGCCACCTGCAGCACGGCCGGCGTCCTCTTGCCACAGCTCCGAAGCTCCCCACCCTGGTTCGGCGCCTGCTTCTTCGTCTTCGTCTCGGCCTTTCGGCTCGCCTTGCGAGCCGCCGTCCTGGCAAAGTTGCAACGGCATTTCACAACCCTGATCCTCTGTGTCCGCGTACCCTTGGTGGTCCGCCGCCTCATCGTTTTCGTCCGACTCCCGATCCTCCCGGTAGCGCTCCTCGTCTGCGAGCGTTCGGGCCGTCGTGTCGTTGTCGTCCCCCTCGGCCTCTTGCTCCTCTTCTTCCTCCTCCTCCGAGTTCTCCTCCTCTTCCTCCTCCTCCTCCGAGTTCTCCTCCTCTTGTTGCTGCTGCTGCTGCTGCTGCTGCTGCTGCTGCTGCTGCTCTTGGTCTTCCTCGACCCCTAGCCCTCGATAACGAAACGTGGCCGGTCGCAACAACGGAGCGACCGCAGCCCACCCCGCGTACGCCAAACGCGCTGGCGATGGCGACGGTGATGGTGAGCGGGAGGAGGAGGAGGACGATGATGACACCGCCGGTGAAAGCGGTCCAACTGTACCGACCTTTGTGCTCTTTGGCTCCCACGGTCTGGTGCGTGACATTGTCTTCTTCTTCTTCTTCTTCTTCTTCTTCTTCTTCTTCTTCTTTCACGTTGGCACCTTGTTGCCAGAGCTGTTGTTGTAGTACAGCCCGCGCCTGGATGCCGCCTCCGTAACCAAACCCCGACACACTTAGTACCCGCCATCCACGCTCTTATCGTCTCGCCACGCGACACGCTGTGCTTTCGCCGGGGTGTTTCTCGACCACCGATCTCTCTCTCTCTCTCTCTCTCTGTCTCATATCCACTCGGGGGGGGGGGGGGGGGGGGGATCTCGCGACCCCGACCTCCTCATTACACCCCTCCGTCCCTCCGCGGGGGATCTCGCGACCCCGACCTCCTCATTACACCCCTCCGTCCCTCCGCGGGGGATCTCGCGACCCCGACCTCCTCATTACACCCCTCCGTCCCTCCGCGGGGGATCTCGCGACCCCGACCTCCTCATTACACCCCTCCGCGGGGGATCTCGCGACCCCGACCTCCTCATTACACCCCTCCGTCCCTCCGTGGGGTACCCGCATCCCCCCGACCTCCTCATTACACCCCTCCGTCTCTCCGCGGGGGGACCCGCATCCCCCCGACCTCCTCATTCCATCCCTCCGTCCCTCCGTGGGGGTACCCGCATCCCCCCCCCCCCCGACCCCGACGCTCTCCCCCTGGCGGGTGCATCAGGGTTAATTAATTATTTAATGGTGTATTTAATCAATTCATTATGGCAGTCTTGGTGTTCCAAACATATGAGCTGACCATCTGACGTAAAAGATGGTCAGCTCAGTTTCTCAGTTTCAATGCATTCAACAAAAAGACATATTTTGTTGAACGCATTGAAACTGAGAACAATTTTTACCTTTTCCATGGCCACTTTGTGAATCATTTGTCCCAAATGTTCTGCTTCATCTTTTGAATCATCTTTAGATTCATCCTGTGTGGGTCTGCTATCATGTGTCCCATCCTCTTCAGATGCTGCCACCATCTGTTTTAAGAGAAGACAACAATATGTTTGGCTAATTTTTGATATATAGATTGTGGAAGCACTGAAACGGAGAATGAATTTCACCTCTCTTTGTGGCACAGGACACCCAGTTTTGTTTTTCATGGCTACCTTAGGAATCCTTTTACGTTCTTGTTCTTCCTCCTCTTCTGAATAGCCTTCAGATTCATCCTGTGTGGGTTTCCAGTCATCTGTCCCATCATCTTCAGATGAGCTCACAGACTGCTTTTAGAGCAGAAAAATATATATTTTGCTCATTTTCCATGGATGTGTGAAAACAACATATTTACATCGTTAACTACAGGAGAAGAAACTTAGCTGGATTTTTCTTGCCCACCTTAGGAACCCATTCTCTTGCTTCACTCTCCTCCACACCTGTCCTATCGTTTTTAGAAAAGATCACCATCTTTGCAGCAGCAAAGCCAGAATATGATTTGTCAATTTCAAAAGGAGCAAAGGCAAGCCGCTGAGGAGGGCTGGTCTCCAAGCTTGGTCCTTTTTCAGTGCCTCCATTTTGACTTTCACCAGGTGGTGGGATTTTTGACAGGTTAGGTCCAGGGTCCAAAGAAATTTCCTCTTCCGGCCCATACTTCACCTCACTGTCAAGGATCTGTGAATGAGCTCTAAAGGGGCTTTGCTCCAGGAACCTGAAAGTGTCAGAGGTTAAGCACAATAAGTGACCTTTGGGAGGGTTATTATGTAGTCTGGAAGTTTTTTTCAGATTGGAGCAGTCATCATATGGCATGCATTCATAATGGCCACAATCCACTAGGTTTAGGACCACAGTGGTGTTGATGTGGACAATTTCAGCCCTAATTTTATTTTGAAAGTTAAGCATTTCTTTTACAGGTTTTTCTTTTCCCCGTGTCCGTTAGTTTCAGGTAAGTATGAATTTTGGTTTAAATTTCGAAAGGTATTTCTTTTTTTGCATTTTGTTGTCTTCTTTTGTGTCCGTTACTTTGGCCTTTTTTCAATAAAGCGTTTTCAATGCCAAATTGTTTTCTGTGTCATTTTTTAATTTAAGGTTAGGGTCAGGGCCAATACAAGTAATCTGCAATAAATTACAGGTAGTAATAAAATAAAGTACTAACTCTTTTATGCTACGTCCACACCTACACGGGTATTTTTGAACACGCAGCTGTTTCGTCCATACGTAAACGGCGTTTCGAAACACCGAAAACTGAGACTCCTCATTGAAGTTCAGTGGAATGTATAAAGACCTACAAATCTTCAAGATTTAAGCATTCAATATGTAATATCGTGTGACAACATCACTGAAGAGTTTCCATTAAACTCCATAAAAATTAAAGATAAATGGTACTGAAGAGTACCATTTATCTCACTGTCATCTAAATTTTTATATCACATACCACACGCATCCCATACTTGAAGCACAGGTATGTATGTTTCTTTCATTCTATTAATCTATACCACCTTTACAGATGCACCTCATTTTCATATACTCGTACATGTATATATGAGAAGAAATTAGAAGGACACACCTAACATATCTAAACTCTCTTATGTATGTCCCTTTACTGTGACAAGTCCCACCCAATATAGTTAAAATGAGAGCCATTACCAACTTTTGGAAGATTGGCAAACCAAGAGAAGGGAAGCATCTGCTGCCTACAACTATGACTTTCTGTTACATTCAAGCACACGTTAAAAAAATTAAGGATATTTTAACCTACAAAATGGCACAAAGGAAATATAGACAAAAAAGTGTCAACAATATTGGAGGGAGAGTGGATGTTTGAGGATTCAAGAACAAGGGTGATGTGCAGAGCTGTAGTAACTACAGAGGGATAAAGCAGATGAGCCATGATGCGGCGCTACAGAAAGTTGTTGATGGTAGGTTAAGAAGAGAGGTGACAACAGTGAGCAGCAGCATGGCTTCATGTCGAGAAAGAGCACTACAAATGTGATGTTTGCTTTGAGAGTGTTGTCGGAGAAGTGTAGAGAAGGTCAGAATGAGCTGCACTGTGTCTTTGTAAATGTAGAGAAATCACATGATAGGGTCCCAAAAGACGAACTGTTGCACTGTCATGAGTGGCAGATAAATTGGTGAGGGTTGTGTAGGACATGTATGAGGATAGTGAGACAGTGATGAGACTTGAAGAGGTGGAGATATGATTTGGAGAGAAGAAGAATGAGTTCAAATACCTGGGGTCAACAATACAACGCAATCAACTATGCATAAGCAACGCAAAGAAGAGAGCGCCCTCCATCCACTCCCCCCACTTAGGCAACCTGCTATGATTTATGGTTTGCAGAAAGTGGCAATAACACAAAGGAAACAGATGGAGATGGAGAGTTAGAAAGGAGTATATCACAGGGACGGCTCATGATGAGCAGTTTGGATATCCTGAACAAAGGGCGGTGAAAATGGAGCTCCCAGGCAGGAGAAAAAAACCTCAGAGGAGGTTTACAAATGTAATGATAGAGGATAGAGAAGACTGGAGTGACAAAGGTGGATGATTTGGACTAAAATGGAAGCTAGATTAAATTCAAATTAAAACCATGTAGGTTGTTATGGTGTAACATTTATTTCAATATACAAAAACATTTTTAAAAATGTTTTCTGTCTCTGAGTCTCTCTTCCCGTCGCTCACCCTCTCTCAACTCTGTGGGTCTCCGCTGCAGTCAGGAGTTAAAGAGAAGAGGAAAATGTATAAAAGGGCAGAAAATGAAGCAGAATAAATAGAGCAGTAACGTCCCGGCCAAGCTGCCTCCCGGTTACTCGCTCACTGAAAGCTTAACCTGCTTCGCGATCCTCTTCGCAGGTCGCTGCTCTGTTACCGTTAATCCCCGGAGCGTGTCAGGTCCGACAAGTGCCATGTTTCATCTGAGAGGAAAACATCGCTTCCTCATACAGATTTCAAAATAAAAGCAGAGAGTGGCGCTTTTCAAGTACTTTTTTTTTAACCACATGGGACTGGTTTTTAGGATAAGGACATAATCTGACAGTGTGACTGGATATAGGAACATTTATAAAATTGCACTACTGGTGTTACAGTGGCAGATGGCTGGAATACCATTTGAGGAATCTATCCGTATGCATGTCATTCAAAATGCATTCCAAACTTTCCCAAATTCCTAAAAGTCTTCACTTTTGAATGGTAATAGAACCCCCCACCCCAGGCACCCTCCATACCATGAATGTGAAGTTTAATTTACATCCGCTCTTGATAAAGTAGTCATATAAAAATGTCTGAGGCTGCCCTTAAGTGTCTGATTGTCATTGTCTGCCCATAGAAGATCCCTTTGCTTCCACGATGTTCCTATGTAAACATGAATTCTGCTACCAATCACTTAAAGAATTTTCCCAAGGGTTTACACCAGGGATGTCCAAACTTTTTTCACTGAGGGCCACATACATAAAAATATAGGAGGGGCCACTTACTAGAAATTAGGTATATAACCTTAAATTTACTGTATTAAAGTTAGAAAAATCACTTAAAAATGGTCAAATATGTTATATTGTTGAATATAATTAAAGACAAAACTGCCTTCATCACAACTTTCCATAAATGGATCTTTATTGATTTATTCAGAAAAAGCTTTGGTCGCTCATTCTCAGAACAGCAGCCTCAGATTTCTTCTTAGAGAGAAGATTTACAGCACAGAGAAAAAACAATAGAGGGGAAAATGGGACGGGTACATTTCAAGTTTGTTATTTAAATTATTAGGCTTAGCAACACACCTATTAACGTTCGTTTGAAACCGTTATCAACATAACAGACTGAACTGGACTTAATAACAGGAGTGCATAATTTTAGTAAATTATTCTGGTGACTATCAGCTGCGCTGGGTTTGTAAATCGGGCCATCCAGCTGCGGTGCTGATCGCCACTCGTGCCAAAAATCAGGACAAATGTCACTTGATCAAGGAGCAGATCTGCATCAGATGAGATCAGCTGACTGCGTGTGCGTGCGCTGTGCACAGCGGTGTGTATTCTGTGTGTTAACAAGAAAAACGCATATAAGAAAGTGGTGCGCAAAAGCAGGGTAGTGACAGAATTGATGCGCATTATTGGTATTTGAAGCATGTGTACCTGCACATGGATGCTTATTAACACACGGGCACTGTGGAATATATTTTTTACTCACCTAAAGCGCTCGTGCTCTCGTCCACTCCCCGCAAAAAAATTAGCAGCTGTGCGGTGTCTGTGGCATCGGTGCTCTCATCAAAATCAAAAGCACAGCTTTATCAGACAGTTGCAGTTTAATGTTGGCTGACAAGTCTTCAATGCGTCGCACAACTTTATCTCTGGACATG
This sequence comes from Neolamprologus multifasciatus, assembly GCF_963576455.1. Taxonomy (NCBI): domain Eukaryota; kingdom Metazoa; phylum Chordata; class Actinopteri; order Cichliformes; family Cichlidae; genus Neolamprologus; species Neolamprologus multifasciatus. The sequence goes on along the minus strand of NC_140451.1, from coordinate 3,933,091 downwards.
CTGACGTTGTTGAAGTCCTGCACTTTTTCCGGGCACATTATTTCGGTGACTTTAACGAGGCCGTGTTTTATGAGGTCTCCATCTGAAAAAGGCTTGCCATGTGTTGCGGTGAGTTGGGCGACCTCATAGCTGGCTATTGGAGCCTTTTCCTGGACAATTTGAGCACGAAAAGATACTGTTGCTGACCCTGCAGGAGAGCTACCCTTTGCTTTAATTTCTGCTCTCACTCAGCACCAGTGTAAGATGCATAGGCCTGATGTTTGGTTTCATAATGAGGTCGTACATTATAGTCTTTCATAATTGCCACAGTTTCAGTGCAGATAAAACAGATACACTTCCCCTTGAATTCTTTGAAATATTCACTCTCCCTCCCACCGTGTCTGAAATTTTCTGCACTCACTTTCTACCTTTCGCTTCTTTGGTTCTGCCATGTTTAGTAACTTGGGGGTACATTTCTTCTGTGATTGTCCTTTTTGGTGGAGCAACTGCCTTGATTAACAGCAGCTCCCCCTGGTGTTAAAACTAATAAGTGCAATACACTCAAGCAAAAGTTGAAGTGCGGGCCATATTCTATTCTATTTATAAAATTACTGGCGGGCCAATTAAAAATGAACCGCGGGCTGGAGTTGGCCCGCAAGTAAGTTGTTTGGAAACCCCTGGTTTACACAATAAACCAGGCTGTTGTGGAGGACTGCGCCAACAAGCTTATAAAGACATAAATAGATACTGAACAGAACTGAGTTCTGTCCCATTTTCAAATGTTACCCTTGGGGAAAATTAATTGCCCACCCTGCATTAAGGGGACTGCAGACTATGCAATGCAGAGAACTGAGGGTTACCTTTAGCCAATGTGGGCCAATTAACAAACGCATTAAGTCAATTAAACTAAAATAACCTGTTTAATATGGTAAATTAACTTTAACTTGTATTTAAACAAAATGCTATCAATTTAAGAGAGAGCAAAAGACAGCCTGGTAGGTGTGATGGTTAGTGTCTAACCATAATATTCAACAACGTTAACGCTGTTGACCAGAGTACCAGAATACGTTCTGTATGAAATTGTTGCGCTTTTATTCTGAAATAAAATGACTATACTTCTGGAATACCCACCGATAACCCTGTGGTATTTTACAATGCTCAGAACGGGTGCGTGGAAGTTCTTATTTGAAACATTTTTATTCCATGTGTGGAGCGCACGAACATATATTTTTTTCCTCTTTATCAAAATTAGTTTTCTTGCCAAGCCTCTCTCTCCCGTGCCAGTTAGTCTTGACGGTGGTCGTCAATTTGTTCTGGCTCATTTGGAAGTCCACAGTACGCTAAACATCAAATATGCATCACCTGTCATGTTATCATTCAACTCACTTTCTCCTTGTTCTTATGTCTCTATGTGACAGATGGTTGTGGCTTAAAGAAAAGAAAGAAGTGAGTAATCAAGTGACCCCTCTCTGGGTTGATAGGCAGAACACTGAGAAAATAAGGACATGGAAGGGAGAGGTGAAGCTGCTGACAGAGATTAGAGAATTTATACAGTTTGAAGTGGATCTTCTCTGATTTTTATGTACCCACTTCACAGTCGACATGATGTTCTGAGACAAGTGGATATGTAGTCTGAGAACATGATCCGGGACTGCAAAGCGTCACATACCTTAAATATATTAAAGCTGTTAAGGCTAGGTTGCAGGGATATCAGATTCAGTGGTTCACGGGGGATCCCCTCAGATGTATGGGGTCTTATCAGCTCTCCATTCCACAAAAGCCAAAATTTAAGATATGGCTTTTCTGCAGGACACTGATAAGAAATGCTGGTGGTCCATGGAATCAGAGACTGGGTGGTCTATGGTTAGGATTGCTGGAGCAGAAAGGAAATAATAAATAAATAAATAAAAATCAGTGAGCACTTTCAGTTTTCTGTGTAGCTTTGCCATACAGTCAAGATGTCATTACTGACTAATGGAGTCTCTCATTTTGTAATCATTAATGTTTAATTAATCAATGGGCTAGTCTTTCCAAATCATCAACAGGGTTGCTGGGTTAGGTGCCTTGAAGGCTAATGAGTTTTCATTTAACCTGGCATGTTCCATAATAATTTGTCTATTTAGTCTCTATTGGCCATGCTAAATTTGCGTGGTGAATGAGCGATAACCCCAAATGTTGTGCAAAAGTATCTTTTTCTATGTGATTTACTTGTTAAAGAGTTGTAAAGCTGTTATGACTGAACACTGCTGTAGTCTATTAAAAAATGCTGAATTGCAATGTCCTGTTGGACGGAAGTCATATCTGAGGGATTAAATAAGGTCATTTTCCTGTTATGACTCAAATAGCACTTAAGAACTGCTGATGTCAGCTACACTAACTACTTTACATCCCTCCAGAATGTCAGCTTAATAGAGCTGAATGTTTACCGTTACATGTGTGACCTCAGTGCCACAGACAACAAATGGATAAAGTCTAACCTTCAGGCTACGGCTGCTGCCAATCAGTTTATTGATTAGCTCTTAACAGATGTTGAAATCAGTGAGACATTGTCAGCTGGCTGATGGGATTGCTCCCTGCTGAAATCACAATCCATTTGTTAGCCAAGAGCCCACAAATGTGTGAAATCAACAATCGATTAACCATTTGAAACCTAATCAGACTCATCTACTACGGCATTTTATAAAAACCATCATGATAATCTATGCAGTGATGGCATAGATCCCGAAGTGTCACTTTGTTGTGGTTAGGTTAACTTTGAGTATAATCAAATGAATGCTAACACCTTCAGATAAAATTCCCATTTAGTTTTGTACAAGGATAAAATATACACATTTATGGTCCTTACAAACACATCATTGTGACTTTAGTAATCCTTTGGCTGCCCCTCTAGATGGTGGGGATGTTATTATTTTCATTAATTACCATGGGACATGGTTTATGAGTGAATTTGGATAAAGTAGGACAAATTTTGACAAATGTCCTGACAAACTATAGACAGTACTTCTTTTCTTTTTTTTAATCTTCTGTCATTTTTATTTGAAACTAAAATCAGTCCTACCTGCAGTTTCATATATAATAAGGAAAGTCACTGACCGATCCTCTTGACACTCCAGAAAAGCAGAGACTTCCAGTGGTGCCGATCAGTGCATTGATTGTATGATCATCCGGGGACCATGTTGGAAACAGTGGTAAGACGGAAATAATTGGATGGCTAGATAAAAATCCGCTCACTGAGACTTGGATCAGTGATCACAGAGGTAGACATCCAGTAACCAATTGAAGATAAGGTCTGATGTGGTGTGAGGCTGTGTGAAGCAGCTGTAGTTCAGTGATATATGTATTATTATTCTGTATTACCTCAGAACATTTACTTTACAGATATAGCCTTTTAGAACAGTCCAACCTGTTGTAGCTGTCAGCGTAGACTCTTTTGAGATAATCTCTTAAATTCTCTTCATTTACCAGAATGTGACTGTGTCACACATTATTTTCACAGAACTGGCTGTAACTGAAGCTACAAAAATCCCCAGGACAAGTACTGTTTGTGTCATCCTCGATCCACTGGAGCAAAACCTGGTGATGGGAGCACAAAAGCACTGTAAGTATCAACATAAGCTGCCGAAGCTTTAGCCTTCTGTCACTATGGCTCAAGCTATTGATTAGCTGTTATGGCTTTTGCAGATGGCAGCAGGTCATACTGACTGCAATCCGTTTGCACACAGATGAGTGGTCAAGGGTGTAGGCCTACCTACTCACAAGTGACCCAATCTAGGATTTTTTTCTTTTAATCTTTTATATATTTATTTATTTATTAAAAATAAAATAAAAACAATTAGAGCATGCATGAATGATCTGCTCCAGGCAGGGCATCTAGTGATCTAACCCTGAACTAGTTTTCATCTAACCCTGAACTAATTTTCACTCAAATCTCCACATCATAGTCTCTATGTGAATCGTTATAAAACACAATATCTCCTTAGGAGGCATATTTACGCACTCATATGGTTTAAAGCCCCTGCCTGACTTTTCACAGGAGGGGGATGGACTCCTGCTCACAGACTTGACTTTAGGGACGAATCCTTAACTTGGAGATGCAACTCACAGAAGTAATAAGAACCATTTATCCTCATTGCCAGCACATCATTGAATCTCTTGCCTAAGGCATTTTGATGACTTGATGCATCTACACACCGAATTACAGATCTATGCCCTCTGCCAGTGGGTGCTGTAGAAGGTGCAAGTCCAAATGCCTCTGTATTCTTTATAAGTAAACAGGAATCATGAAAATGATAAAACAAATCCACAAGACTTTATTTCTAACACAAATAAAAGTTTAACTTTCAAACATATATTTTTGGAATATAGTTTGGGTTAGTGTATTTTTTGAGTATTAATACCAGGCAATCCACAGGCAAACATTGCTCAGGACTTCAATGTGCAGATAGCGATCTGGTCAATTTGATGGCAGATAAAGAACTATGTTTAAAGATGACCTAATCACTAGCACAACACTGATAAAAAGGCAGAGATCTCACAGGCCATAGATCTGAACAAAACATACATATAGAACATAATATTCATGCAATTTCAAAAAAATCAATAAAGGTTTTGGAAAAACTCCATAGACCTGTGCCTGCTTCAATTCTCTCTGAAGGTTTGTTGCACTTCCTACTTTCTTTAAGCCAATAATAATGGTGTCATACTGAAAGAGATGTCAGATTACCATCCACAATGATGCTTGACATCTTTACATTGCATCACTGGCCTGCAAGTGACACAAGAGCATTCTAATAAAGGTCATTAGCAACTTAAGCCAAACCCTGTGCATTAAAGCTGGGTTTTTCTGTCCCTTGTAAAGACCCATGTGGACAGCTGTGAACACCGTGGACGAAAGGTTGTTCTAATTATACCAGTTTCCCAGTCTGCTTTGAGTAAGCATGCATAGTAGTGCCCCTGTAATGGTCGTTTGGTCTCTAATAACGAACATAAAATTCTACTTCAGGTAAAATGTGCAAAAACAAAAAAGAAAAAAAAGAAAGAAAAAAGCATGGCATGACAAAAGCTGAAAGGACTTTTTGTCAGGATTCAACCGACTCTGAGCCAACATCTCAAGACTAAACTCTAGTAGTAATACATTTAGTATTACATACATGCTTTATGGCCTTTACGGACCACTAAGGAGCTTCAAGGGTTGCCATTCATGTACTAGAGTTACAGTTGTTTGCATGCGGAAACATTTCCTGGCTGTGCATCGACTTTGTCAAGCCTTGGTGATGCAGGCAGACTACAGTTTAATCTTTTCTGGATGATGAAGCGTATTGTTTTATTTCCACTGTAATTTTTATGTGGCCTACCTGCCTCAATAGAGGTAAAGTAATACTTGAAGTTCTTGGCACTTTATTAAATAACTGTGTTATAGCAAAATATTCATGCATGCTGCTGGACTTGAACTCTTTCACCAGCAGTTCTCAGAATGTGGATACTGAACAGCAGACTATATAAAAGACTTGTAAATAACTGACTGATGATGACTAGCTCTTCATCGATGATGGTCACCAATCATGACAGCAAAGCCTTTCAACTGCAAAGAGAGCACCGCTTCAGTGACAGTTGTCAGTCATGTGACACACAAAGACAAGTGATCCCTTGATGCAGCCATGCTGTCATTTTTTTCTGTCATACCATTGATCAGACATTCAGCACCCAGTAGATATCTATGCCTCGGACACTGTACTGTACATGTGCTCCTACTGACATGCAAATACGGCCAAAGAAACAAAACTACTTTTAGATTTCTGTAATCACAGTTAGATTTAGATTTTAGTTAGATTTTTTTCTAGTGCTGTCAGCGTTAATCTCTTTAATACAACGTTAACGCCATGACTGATTTAACGCTGCACAGCGTCAACACGTTAGCGCTGTTAGCTCGTTAATGTGTTAACGCCATGCAGCCCTTATTAGCGTTAACGTCATATTAATGAGATTAACGCTGACAGCACAAATTTTTTGGTAGATTTTCTTTACTTTTCGTTACATTTATACAATTAATTATAGAATATTGTCGTATCTGACTTGAAATATCTGATTGTGAAACAAACAAAAAAAGCAGGAAAAAAGAAGGTCGTTAAAACTAAAGAATGTGCCGCAGATTTTTAAAAACATCTAAAGCAAGTTTTGGTGCTTAGGAGAATATAAAGAAAAAGTCGGACCACATGAGATTCAATTTTAAATGATCGATAATATTGACTGAAAAATCAATAATGCAAGAACAGCAATATCTCACGAGTTGACCCAATGTTCTGAATACAAATCTGTGCGTCGACAGTTTGGTACTTGTGTCTATGTCCATTTACTTCATGCTTGATTAAACGTTGCTGCATACTGCTATGCCGTACATACAGAAAAAGCAAAAGCCACAGGTACTCTTCATCTATACCAGGGGTCAGCAACCTTTAACACCCAAAGAGCCACTTGGACCCGGTTTCCACGCAAAAGAAAACATTGGGAGCCGCAAATAATTTTGAAATCTAAAATGAAGATAACACTGTATATATTGTTTTTTTTACCTTTATGCTTTGTGTGAACAACTAAAGTAAGTAAGTAAAGTTTATTTATTAAGCGCTTTTCACAGACAGGCAGTCGCAAAGCGCTGTACACAAATTAAAATAAACAATACAATCAATAGACATTATATACAATGTAAAAGATCAAATGTAAATAATGTAAAGAATATAAAATACGTAGATCAACAAAAGGCTTGTTTGAACAGAAAGGTTTTTAACTGCTTTTTAAAAGAATCCACAGAGCAACTAAGGTGTGTTGCTTATGAAATCCATGAAGTGCTACAGAGAAAATTACATTTTATTTATGTAATTAACACATTTTGAACTCTTAAAAAAATATAACAAAAGGAAAGACACCCAGCTGAACTAAAATGATCCATGTAGCAAACAAAAACTGTTGTGAGCCGCCACCCTTATATTGTCTTTGGGCTTTTGGAGCCTTGACCTGACTTTTAAAAAGTAATTGGAAAAAAAGCACTATGCTGCTAAAAAAAATTGATATTTGCAAAATTCTGCCTAAATATGTATTTTACCTGGTTAATGTGTGTGGCGGGGCGTGGTCTGCAGCGCCGCTGCAGGGGAGGCGGACACACCTGAGCGGGACCCGCAATCACGCCTTGCTGCCTTAAAGTCTGCGCTCCCTCTGAAGACAGCTGAAAAGCTACAGCCGGCTGTATGAGTACAGCAACCGTGTGTGAAAAGCGATCAATAAAGAGATGCTGAAAAGCATGTTCATTCAAACATCGTCGGGTCTGCCGTGATATGTTTACAATGGGACTTATGGTCCCGAACCTCTGCGCACAGCATCTGCAGATCGGGGCTTTCATCTTTACGCAGGACTGTAAGCTGTTATCTGTGAGGCGTGAGCGGTGTTTGTTTCTAACATAGTTCATGGTGGAGAATAGCTGCTGACATAATGTGGATCCGAAGATCCATAATCGGCCTACCTGGGGTTGAAAGTCTCGATAAATGCATGGCGTTTCGGCGGGTACACCGGCTTGTGTGACGCTTATTTTGAGCGATGAAAAAATAATAAAATATAATTTTATTTTTATATTACAAAATCACAATAATCTTCCAATTTAGAACTACAAGTTAAAAAAAGAAGAACTAAACACAAATAAAATACACTTCAGCTAAATACTTCTAATTTATTTTCCCAAACCACCCGGAGCCGCAAAATGAAGACTAAAGAGCCGCGGGTTGCCGACCCCTGATCTATACTTTTGAGTGTGTAGTTGGTGATTGCTATGCTAATGGTCTGTCTGTGCGGCATTGATGAAAATACTTTATTTTTCACAAGCTAGATTAGTTTTGCAAGAAATGTATGATTGCAGTGTAATTTAACCCAGGTGATGAGAGCTCAATTAATTGCATTATTCATCATCTACTGATTTGTATGTTTGCACAAATAAATCTAAACTGTTTTCAGCAGCTTATAAATATGTCTGTGACCCTGTCAAGAGAATGTCACAGCTTTCTCACTGCAGCATGAGCTTTCTTCCGTAGAGACAGTGAGCAGGAAGGAGCTGGTAAGGAAAATTAATAAAAATACATTCATTTTAGAAGTAAGGGGCTCTTCTGGGACTAATTTTGAACAGTGACATGATATGATATAATGATTCAAAACAGAAGCAGAAATATGCGCCAACTACAACTACGACAACTGGCATTGGCTTACATCGTTATAGACTTCACTCATAGACTCACAGACACGATTTTGCAACAGAAAGCCAATCTAGGCCAGGAGACCTCTTGTATTCTGGCCAAGAATAGAAAAGGAAAGAGTGATGAACAGAAGAAAATGTGTGTAGCGCTCATAAATCTGATCAAGATGTTGTTTCCATTGTTATTCATATAATTGTGTATTAGCACCAGATGGCTTATGTGGCATTGTTACGTTCCCCTGAGGGGTATAGGCGGTGAGGGGGAAGTAACAAAATGTGTCCAGTTCAGAAAAAGGAGACAGAGGCAAAATGGTTCAATTAAAGAGTTTTATTAAAGTTTCTATTAATATTCAACTAAAAGAGACGGACAAGCCGCTATCACCATTTAAGGAAACAAACAAAACTCAAGCGTTGGTCAATAAAGTAAAACGTAAGTCAAAAAGAGAGAGCAGCTCACTAGCTGCAAACGCACAGCTTGCTGGCTACAACAGAACACCCACAGCTCACTAGCAGCAATCATCAAACACACCATTCAGTAGCTACAAACACACAGCTCACCAGCTGTAACCATTCACATGGCACTCTGGCCCAGAGCTCACCTTTCCCTGGGCTTAAATACTTTTAATTACTGAATTGAGTCAGCTGTGTAAAAGAGAAAGGGTGGCACCTCAGGCAGAAGAGATTGAAGGACACGCCCACACAGGCACCTTCAGGGGGAGGCCCTGCTAGGGCCGTAACAGGCATTGTGTGTGTGTGTGTGTGTGTGTGTGTGTGTTTGTTTTGTGAATGGAAATTAGAAGCTGTGGGTGCTTTTGCACAGGAAAAAAAACACTACTTGAGTAGGTTATTCATGCTTGTATAACTACCCAGGCTTCATTTACAACTTCCAGTGGATGAAAAAATTGAGTTAAGAAAAACATAAACAAAGGATGAGGAAAATTTTTTAAATGAGAAATAGAAGTGCAGAGGAAATGTGGGGGAGTACCTGGATGGAAAGAGAATGAGGAAATGCCAGCTAGTGACACAGGGAAATACATGGCACCTGTTCCTTCCTAGTGCCTAAAGAAAACTCTTTTGGCACACAAGATGTGAGGTTTTTTGGCTTCCCTGCTGTTTGGAAACAAGGTAATGAATGACACAAGCATGCAGTGTGGTGCTGTGAGCTAAATGCTATAAACAGTGTGACCTAATGACTGAGCCACATACACACTTTGTTCAGCTTAATCTTGTATTACCAAGGTGTCCCCTCAAGACAAAGCACATACAAGACTGGGTGCAAAAACGTTAGTGGAAATCAGCTGGAAATGCAACATTTACAAAAAGCACTTGCTACAAATTTTCAAAGTGGTAAATGGTAAATGGCCTGTATTTGTATAGCGCTTTTACTAGTCCCCCCTAGGGACCCCAAAGCGCTTTACACACCGAGTTATCCACCCATTCACACACACAAGTGCAATTTACTGTTTTTTTTCCCCATTCATGTAATGTTTTTACTTAAATTATGGTTTATACACTTAGTTCAAATCATTTAGCTCTAAACTTTAAGAATAAGGCATACTGTGAAAAAAACTCCTGGGTGGAACATAAGTCAGTAGAATTCATTCAGTTGAAGACAATGAAGGTTAGCAAAAACAAATTCCAATTCATCTAAAAGTTGTTCGGTGGAACAAAGTGGTGCCAAACAATGTCAGCAATAGAAACATGCACAAACAGTGAGTTTACAAAAAAAAACCCAAATACCAGTCAGTTGCGCAAAAGACTAACTTGAATAGATCTCAAGGCAAATGCTTTTTCATTTTTTTAATTTTAGGAAAACAACAACAACCTAGCAAAGGGGACACAAGGCAGTGTGCTCCTCATGTCTGTCTATGAGGACCGCAACAGTGGTAAGATGCAAAATGGACAGATGTAGAAATGAATACATCAGAGGGACAGCTCAGGTTGGGCAGTGTGGTGACAAAGTTAGAGAGGCAGGGCTGTCATGGTCTGGATATGTGCAGTGGATGTATTGGGAAAAGGGTGTTGAATATGGAGCTTCCAAGCTGGAGGAAAAGACCATAGAGAAGATTCATAGATGCAGTTAAGGAGGACATGCAGAGGGTTGGTGTGACAGAAGAGGGTGCTAGGGATAGGGTGAGATGGATGCAGATCTGCTATGGTGACTCCTAAAGGGACCGGCTAAAAAGAGAAGAAGAAAAATGCTTTTAGTGTAGTACCTTCTGCCATCATAAATGCTCTTTCTGCTAAAATATTTTCATAGCACCACAAAGAATTCATTTACAGTGCAAAGAACCATCTTGCAGTGCACGCATCAAAAACCATACATTAGGACCATTATAGTTACGTTGGCTAAAAGCATCCAGTAAATTATATGTTTGGCGGAGCAATCACTCTCCTTCACTCTGCATAATATCAGCATAGCAATGAGCAGGTGAATTACATGAGCGTCTTTTCTTTCTGCAGTGTAAGTAGCAGCAGCGTATTGCAAATTATGCCTATGAAAGCAAAATATGTTGTAATGGGAATAAAAGTCTCCCTATGGATAACATGGAATACCAGATAGCCACATGATGGTAATTCACTTTGCTTGGATGAGTGTGCTTTGACATTGTTGTCAGGTACACAGAGCCCCTCTCCAAGCTATTTTGCCCTCAGGACATGGTAAGATGTTTACATGATACTCACAGACACGAGTCTCATTGACATGCTTCTGTCTCAACATGCGAGTAGATGCTATGCAGTAAATAAATTTGCATCTAGGAAAGAAAAGATTAGCTAGTTTTTCCTGCTCAAATTCAAATCCTGTTGACATACATGTATAAACCTACTCTTCCATACACAGCCTTTCATTACCGCCGGGCAGACAGAAAAACGTTTTAGATTATCAGCTTCATTATTCTGAACACATGAAAGGCAATGTGTGCTGAATAACCTGACTCTAAATTATTCCCTCAGGCCCTTAAGTCAAATTAAACCTGGTCCGATGCATTTGTATGTGGAGCAGTGCAATTGACTCGGTCGGTGTTTGCTTGCTGATTTTAAAATGTAATTAAAACCATTTTAACCTCTGTAAGGTAAATTGTTCCTGATAATCGGGAGAGAAATCCTTGCAGGTTACCTTTGTCAAAACACAACCATGCTGCATGTTAGCGTCTAACCACAGGACTGATCAGAATTCACTCTGTATGATGTTTTTTTTCCCCTAGAATTAGATTTGCCACGAGTTCTGATGCTGCCAATCACACCAAAATCATAAGTCAGAGTATTCGTGAAAAGTACAAGCTTCTTAAAAAAAAATGAAAAGAATAAAATAAAGCACATCTGTGACATTTATCCATCAATTTTATCTTGTCATTTTCTGACAAATTACACTTTGATTAGATTTCTGTTGCAATCACAGTATCAAAAATGCTTCTTCAACTTTCCAAAGAAGAAATTTGAAATGCTGAAAATGAGCTTTTAGCAATTTATGCACAGTAGAATGTTTGGCCCAAGTTAGGTGTGTCCTTAAAGCACAACAGACAAAACGTCTGGTAGTTTCCTGATTTATTATTTTTCTACGAGTGATCTGCAGGGCCCATTTTCACGTATAATAGGCCACAGTTTGTTTTCTTTCAGAAAATACCATAACAATCTTGATGTTTTATCTATGCATTGAAAATGGAATTTGTGGTAGAACAAAATCAGTCTAGTAACCAGCTAGAAAAAGCTAGTATTTGGGTGTCAAGATGGCATGTGAATGAGGTTTCTCTTTAATGTGCACGCAGCATGTTTTTAAAAGTTGCATATTTGTATTCATCTCATAGATGGCGCTACTCAGAGGACATGTTTGATTATCTGAAATAAACATAAAAATGTTAAGTTGAAGTGTTAATTAGAGAATTGTTTGTACACAATTTTACTGGCTAATTTCACATCATGTGGTAGAATTATGTCTTTTTTATGAAGATGCTACCAGTTGCATGTATTGTGCATTTAAATCTTTTCATCTTCAAAAACAACTTAAAATGTGCTTAAAACACTTGATAGATCAATATGCACCAATCTCACGCTGTCACTTCTAATTATATGTGGTAAATTTACAGCACTAATCATTTTTCCCAGACTGCAAGAATTTAGATACAAAATAATATTAAGTGCTATGCTACTGTATGTTTTTTTTTTTTTTTTTTTAATTTCCATCTCTGGTACAAAATCACATATTTTATATTCAGTTTCTCAGTCAGTTATTTAAATATCATTTTTGCATGCGATAACATCCCGATTCGACATGCAGATGTTAATTATTGATTCTAATTGTTAAACATTAACATTTAAATGCAGTTATATTATGATTAACATACGCATTTTAATTACAGTCTCAGTCCTACATTTTAAACATGTCGTTTAAGATCAAGAATTGATTAATCACTTGGTGGCTAATCATTCATGTGAGAGTCAGAGGATGCACTCTGCAGGTGTGTTTGAGTATGGGTGTGTTGCAGTGTTTGTATGCTTTGAGCAGATGGTGTGTGTGTGTACACATATAGCCAGAGAGGCGAGTGTACTGGCATGCAAGAATTTTGAAACAAGACAAACACACGCAGATGGAGAAAGAGGCAGGAAGATACAGATAATTACACATGCTTATCATGGAGTTTTAACGGTTAATAAACCAGCCTACACCAAACTGAGAGCTACCTCACACCTACAAGTCAAGTACATTCTGTTTGTTTAGTGTAGCTGTGTATCAGAACAGAGTGTAAAGTTTGAAGTGCAGAGTCTGAAGATCGCATCAAATCTTAGATCATTTTGCAAAATTTTGTAACTGCCATTGTAATTGTTTGTCGTTTTCGCGGTGTTTGGTGGTTGTAGAACTTGTTTATATCAGCTTTTAGCTGAGATCTTGAAGTTTCTGTGGATACCACACATATTTACATTAAAAAAAAAAACTTGACTTCACTGTGTCTTAAACTGCAGCTCACCCCCTTTGCCCCCAGTACCGGGGGCACTGGGGCTCAAGACATATCGTGATATAGCCAAAAAAACAAACAAAAAAACAGCAACTGTTGGATCCTAAACAAGATTTACTTCTTGCTGCTCTCAGTAAGAATGGAATATGTCCAAATTATATTGGATATATACTCTTAGGCTGTTACATAGCCCTTTACAACCAAACAATCTCGATCAGCAGTGTTGGGGAGTAACGGAATACATGTACCGGTGTTAAGTATTTAAAATACAAAATATGAGTAACTGTATTCCGTTACAGTTACCATTTAAAAAGGTGGTATTTAGAATACAGTTACTTTGTTGAAATAAAGGGATTACACTGCGGTCTTTTCCTGTTTCATATGATAGGTTATGCCCTGTCTGTTGTTGTAATTCCACAAACCCGAACAAAACATGCATTAAGAGGCTCTCATGCCTGTGTCTCAATCTGGCGGCCCACGTCACCTCTACTTGCATAATGACGTGACGAAATATTTTTTTGAAATTACTATTCAAATACTTAGTAAATATGAAGGCAATAGGCAGAGTGTTACAGGCATAGCCTTAAAGAATGTAGCCTCATGGGCAGTGTAGTCCAGTTGTAAGTAAGCTATTAAGACTCGACTGTTTGCTTTGTTCGTGTTTTCCTCTGAAACAATAAGTTCCATTGGAGCAGCCTTTCAATGCCCCGTGCTGTCTCTTGCTAGCAAAGTTGACCCAGACAACAAAGTAAAGCTAGTTTTTGGCTACGAGATCAACACGGAACCTGATGTATTAGCCAGAGGTCCCTTTACTACAGTTCGGAGCCGCGGACCTGTTTTATATACGCACAGAATAGTTTTCTATACGAGATCTCTGCAAAAAGTGCAGCCTTACCTAATGTCCACCCTACTGTTACTCATTTAACAAGTGAAGCATTTGATCACATCTTTAGGATGAGCCTGAATTTGCATGGTTTGGAAGAGGTCATGCCCGTTTTGAAGAAATCACATCCTAGTGGCCCTAAGGACTATGCATCCAAGGGACTTACGTCAAACATCATGAAGACCCTGGATAAACTCATTCTGGACAAGCTCCAGGCCACAGTGACAGACCCCCTCCAGTTTGTCTACCAATAATATAGATTCAGTAAACTGATCTGCAAGTCCAATTGACTTTATATTCTTGGTATACTCTTATATTTTTCTGCTATCTGTACCTGAGCTATGGTAACACACAAATTCCCCCGCTGTGGGATGAATAAAGTCTTATCTTATCTCATCTTATAATGCTGTGGGTTTGGTGTGAGAAGTTGACACTGAATTTTTAAAATGGAGGATTCTGTCCAATGTTTGGACAGTATCAGACAATTCTTCATACCCTCTCCATCTCATCTTGGACAGCCATAGGAGTATATTCAAGAAAACAGTCACTCCACCATATAACACCATAAGAAATATTTTCTGTTTGGGTATTAAGTCATTCGGGAGTCAAATGAGAGAGCTCTCTATGACACCATGGCTATTTTAATCAAGAGATATGTCTATATGTAAGAGGGCACCGTGTAGTCCAGTGAATCAGCATTTTAACGTTTTTTGTTTTTTTTTAAATTTTAAATCACGGATAAATGTGCTTAAAGCTAAGCAGGAGAGGGTGCTTAAAATCACTGCACAGTTCAAAAAACATCATCTATGATGAAATATTATATCTATAAAGTTTTTAGATACAGTATTAAAATGAAAATATAGCATAGCAATGAAAATATAGTAATCACACTTGTCAAGATAAACATCACAAAGTGCTTCATCAGGGCATAAAAAACTGTCTAAAAAGTGGAAAAAAAAAGAGGACTTGTTTTTATATGTTTTTTTAAAAGAGGCCATCAAGTCTGCAGATCTCAAGCTCAGAGGGAGAGATTTCCAAAGTTCAACTGCTGCAAGAGCTCTGTCTCCTTCAGTTTTTAGCCTCATGTGATGCACAGCCAATAGGCTCTGATCACATGACTTCAGGGACATGCTGGAGACGTATGGATGTAAAAGTTTACTGATGTAAGATGTTGCTTGTCCATGCAGAGTTCTAAAGGTCAAAACCAGAATCTTAAAATTGATTCTGAATTCAGTGGGGATCCAGTGCAGCTGGGTCAGCAACAGTGTAATATCAGAGTATTTGGAAGACTTTGTCAGAATACTAGCAGCAGTGTTTTGAAAAAACTGCAGGCGTTCCAAGTAGTTTTTATTGGACAAGCAAATATTGAATTACAGTAGTCTAAATGAGATTAAATGAATACATGAATAACAATTTATAATTTCACAGCCTTAAACAATAGGACTTATAATGGGGCAATATTTCTTAATGGATAAAAAAAAACAAAAACAAGAGTGAACTAGAGATTTAATACATGATTTTGCACATCTAGCCAGGGGACCAAGAGTTTCCATTGCCTCTGAAAAATCTGAAAGGAGCAAAAACGAGAATTTGAGTTTTTTCTAAATTACATTGAACAAGTTGTCCACCGTCCAATTTTTAATAGTTTAAGCACCAATTAAGGATCAGCAACTTAGAAACATCGGGGGGCTTAAAAGAGATATATTAATGAAAGTCATATGCATAGCAGCAATAACAAATGCCACATATAACAGAAATAATAAGGCCCCTAAAACAGAATCTTGTAGCACATCATGGGTAACAGAAGTGGAAGAGGATTTGTGCTTAGAAACGGTAACAGAAAATGACCATTCAGATAGATGTGATGCAAAGCACTCCAAAGCACACCCAGATCCACCCAGCCAGTATCTCAGCCTATCAAGCAAAATGTGACACACAAAGCAGAAGTGAGATCCAACACATATGTTATGTCATCCCTATTAATTTGACAAATTCAGCTCTATCCATTCTCACTGACACCGATATTATTTTTTTTTCTGCATTGCACTTTTTTAAAAAGGCATTTGCTTCTGAGATGTTCTCCAACTTTCAACACTTTGCTTAAATGATGCACATTTTCCATTCTAAAGTTGAGATAAGCAATATCTAATTGTAGTTCATCTATTAGTTAATAGAATAATTCCTGGGTTTATTAATAATGTTTGGCTGCAAAATTATGTGCATAATAGCCGTTTTCAGATGCATATATTATGTATTTTTTTTTTTGTATTTTTACCAGGCAATCCTATAACAGTTTTGAGTAACCTACCAAGACACAAACAAGATACAAGACACAAATGAAACATGCAATCCATCTCTTAAAGATTTAATGATGCAGGTGTATAATTTCACTCTCCTGTCCGCGTGTTTCTCCTGTCTGACCTCTTATTTACCTTATGTCAATACCTCTCATTTATTCATGTCTTTGTTTTTGCCACTCACCCTGCTTTTCTCTTGGTTTCCCTTGGTTGTTTCCCTCTTGTTTTCCAGAAAGACTCTTAGTGACTATATGGATGACATCTCAAACACTTTATCTTCTCTTTCTTGATATTTTATGCCATAGCAAGATAAGCCAACCCCTGTTCTTTTTACAATATTCACAAATAGTTCCAAGCTTGTTCACACAGAATAGATTGCTTAAAGCTTTGTGTTATAAATCAATTTATTAACAAGGCTGAGAATTTTCTTCTTTTTTTTCATTGTGGAATTTTAAAAACTGTTACTGGAATATTTACTTTCTCAAATCAAAATAAACTTAATCTAAAGAATATTAAAAATGCTGTAGCAAACATCAGAAAGTTCTGACTTCAGCTCTTCAGTATTCTGTCAAAGCTTAGCTGAGGATGAAACACTGGTCTATCAATAACAACAAACAAATCTAAGATTACAGCTTGAATAGACTCAGTACATAGATCACGATATACATCAATCATGCTGCTTAATAATCTGATTCAAATTCAACACCCCCAAAGAGATAATAAGGAAAAAGATGAAATTTAGATTTGCGTTGATTGAATTAATGCAAGAAATAAAAACAAATGTCTTATTTAAGATGTTTCCCACTTTGGTATGTATTGTTGGAGGGTTTATTGCTGCCTTTTTATTAAGTAGTTTCCATTCTTTTGTTTTGCTGACTGGAGAATTTTGGCCAGTTGTGTATCTTAAAGATCTGGGTCCTAATATTCACAGTATTGGCTAGAATCATGCAAATTTGCTCTTTTGCTAAACTTCTGGGAATTTGTGAAAAGTGGTTGTAAACCAACTTAGATCGCATTTATCATGAAAAATTTTACTAGCAACTAACACTGTCCCACCTCACATTACATGACTGATAGATCATTTATTTATTAAGGTAGCTAGCAAACAAGTCAGCTGGTGAGGTTAGAGAAAGGGTGTGAAGTTATGCTTTGTTAGACTCATAGTAATTTACTCAGTTTGGTTTAAAAAGGTGGGTATTTCTTATTTTACATTCCACAAATGTTCTACAAATAGTTTTTCTGTTTCCTGTTAATCATACAAACAGTCCTTGAAGAAAGTAGTAACACATATCAGGTATTGTGGTTTTATCTAAACTTTCAGTGATTTCCTGAAGCTAGTGGTAATCTGTCAATTTTCATGCATTAAAACATTAAACAAGTTATGATGAATTTCCTTATAAAATAAATGAATAAAAAAAAAACAGCCTTATTTTATTGTGGGTATCAAAGTGACTGTGATGTTTTGGATTAATTTCAAATCCCCATGTATGATTCTTTAACCTCAAGTTCAAAGCCAGTATGTGTCAAAATTGCAAAGGCTTTAACTGCTAATAAGCTCATTGAGTGTTTAAGGAATGATTACAGGATTGTCCAGCAGGTATCATGCATCCAGTAATGGGTTTAACTGGACAGTGTGCATGCTCTTGCAGTGTGTTATCTCACTGTGAAAGTAATGTGTAATAAATAACAGGTCACAGTAAAAACAACAATAATATGTGACTCAGCTACCACGTTGAATACAAACCCCAATAAAATGTTGAGATAACAGTGTTTTTGCCAACTGGGCCACATAAGTGTTTCCCCCAGGGGCATGTTATCCCTTCTGCTGTCATCACTGACTGACTGACAGCAGCAGACTTTAACTCTGTGGTTTTCTAAGAGGTGATCGAAGTACCTTTCTGTTGCATTTTCACTCAGCTCACAGTGATGTATTTAGCATTTGCTGCTCTATGGTCAAGAATTTAAAGGCAGTTGATGCAATCATTGCTTAACAAATCTTGTTGTGCTTTAATTTGGGAAATCACATTATATCTTCATTGTTCTTGCTATTATGTTTCTTGGGAATTATCTTTTTCTATTTATTGGGAAAGGCAAAAACATCTTTATTTTGGTTGTGTTTCACTGCCATTTCCCAAAATGTACATAATGTTATGAAGCAGTTTGTTTATAGAGAATTATTTTTTGCTGCAAAAACATTTTTTTGCAAAACAAAACAAAAAAAAAACCAAGGACTCTACTTTGCTGACAAAAAATAAATAAATTTTTTGACTAATTTCATTATTTGAGTACAAGACATCTGGGTAAAAACACATAACTAATCTATGCAAAAACTGAAGCATGGTTGGAAAAATATCCACTGTGGTTCAGATCTCTGAATAACATGGTAACATTGCTGATTTGATGGATGATTTCAGCAAGAGAAATATTGAAATGTGATGCAGATTTTTATGTCATTATCAGGCACCATCTGAGCGGGATGGACACGCACAACTCAAAGTCCTTTAGTGTTGAGGAGGTTCATTTGAATGACATTTATGTCCATTAACTGAAGCATGTTCCGAAACATGCTTATTTTACAAAAATGTGTTGTCAAAGGAGCTTGCAAAGAAAAGCGTCTGGACTTCTTTAAGTTGCTTGAAGACGTTTCACCTCTCATCCGAGAGGCTTCTTCAGTTCTAAGGTCAAATGGTGGAGAGTCCCAGATATAAACCTGGTGGGAGTGTCCCCCCACAGAGGGACAAAAGGACCCCCTGATGATCCTCTAATCACCTGAGCCAAGGTGTGGAACTGGGTGTGGGTCCCAATCAGCCAGAGTTTCGGGTGAGTTCATTGTGAAACCTGGCCCCACCTTATCATGCGAATTCCTGAGGTCAGATGGCCCAGGATGTGAGTGGGTGTTAAGATGTCTGGGAAGGGATCTCAAAACTGGATTATAGATGGCAGAGAGTTGGTGTCGTAAACCACCGCCTCTGTTCAAAGATGGTCGCTCACAGTGGACATAGATGCTTCTTTCACTCCTCTTTCAAACCATCTGTCCTCTCTGTCCAAAATGTGAACATTGGCATCCTCGAAAGAGTGTCCTTTATCCTTAAGATGCAGATGGACAGCTGAGTCTTGTCCTGTGGAGGTGGCTCTTCTGTGTTGTGCCATGCGCTTGTGAAGTGGCTGTTTGGTCTCTCCAATGTAGAGGTCTGGGCATTCCTCGCTGCACTGTACGGCATACACCACATTGTTAAGTCTGTGTTTTGGCGTTTTGTCTTTCGGGTGAACCAGTTTTTGTCTGAGTGTGTTGCTGGGTCTGAAGTACACCGGGATGTCATGCTTGGAGAAAACCCTCCTGAGTTTCTCTGATACACCGGCTACATAGGGGATGACAATGTTGTTGCGTCTGTCCTTCTTATCCTCCCTCGCTGGTGTCTGATCTTCTTTTCTGTGCCTCTTTGCTGACTTTAAGAATGCTCATTTAGGATAGCCGCACGTTTTGAGTGCTTCCTTTACATGTGTGTGTTCCTTCTTTTTCCCTTCAGGCTTAGAGGGAACATGTTCTGCCTGGTGGTGTAGGGTCCTAATTACTCCAAGTTTGTGTTCCAGAGGGTGATGGGAGTCAAACAGGAGGTACTGGTCCGTGTGTGTGGACTTCCGGTAAACTTCGATGTTGAGGTTGCCATTCTCTTCAATGTGCACAGCGCAGTCCAGGAAAGGCAAACAGTCGTCCTTTGTGTCTTCCCTGGTGAACTTGATGTTTTTATCCACAGCGTTGATGTGCGCAGTGAAGGATTCCACTTCTTGTGTCTTGATTTTGACCCAGGTGTCGTCTACATATCTGTACCAGTGGCTGGGTACTCTTCCTTTGAAAGAGCCAAGAGCCTTCCTTTACACTTCCTCCATGTAAAGGTTGGCTACAATAGGTGACACGGGGGAGCCCATGGCACAGCCATGTTTTTGTCTGTAATAGCCTTCGTTGTATTTGAAATATGTGGTGGTGAGGCAGAGGTCTAACAGTGTGCAAATCTGATCGGGTGTGAAGTTGGTCCTGTCCTCCAAGGAGTTGTCTTCTTGTAGTCGTCGGACACTCTTTCGAGGATGCCAATGTTCACATTTTGGACAGAGAGGACAGATGGTTTGAAAGAGGAGTGAAAGAAGCCATCTATGTCCACTGTGAGCGACCATCTTTGAACAGAGGCGGTGGTTTACAACACCAACTCTCTGCCATCTATAATCCAGTTTTGAGATCCCTTCCCAGACGTCTTAACACCCACTCACATCCTGGGCCATCTGACCTCAGGAATTCGCATGATAAGGTGGGGCCAGGTTTCACAATGAACTCACCCGAAACTCTGGCTGATTGGGACCCACACCCAGTTCCACACCTTGGCTCAGGCGATTAGAGGATCATCAGGGGGTCCTTTTGTCCCTCTGTGGGGGGACACTCCCACCAGGTTTATATCTGGGACTCTCCACCATTTGACCTTAGAACTGAAGAAGCCTCTCGGATGAGAGGTGAAACGTCTTCAAGCAACTTAAAGAAGTCCAGATGCTTTTCTTTGCAAGCTCCTTTGACTACGATGACCTGGATGACTGAGAACCTTCACAGACTAAAATGTGTTCACTTTTTAAATTATGTTTCACCAAACAACATTAATCTATTATTTTAAGGTTCTTTAAACTTCTTAGGCTTACACAGGGTGCAGTCTTTGAATAATTAAATAAAAAGAAACAGAAATGTTGATTGTGTTCTGAGCTTAAACTTTGCACGCTAATGTGAAAACACGATCCTAATCACTCCAAACTTAAGGCATTCAAATTAATGACCTATAACACTATGTGTAAGAGAACGATAATGTTTCTCATGTCACTATTTCAAACATACCGACAGACAGACATAGAGTCAATTACATTAGCGTATCAACATTACCTCAATCAGCGAACTCATTTGCAGGGAACTCAGTTCTCAATCTGTTAGTACAAACATTTGATAGATAAACACTGTTGTCAGCAATAGTGCAACACTGTCAATGTGAAATTACATCCTGCTATTGGGGAGGAGTACACCTCACGGTGAGGTGAAGCAAAGAGTTGGGCAAGAGAAAGGTGGTGGCTTGGGAAGTGTGGCTCCTACAAGGCAATTAAACGCACCTTGGGCTTGATGGATTTCTAATTGGAGGCTGATCACATCGGAGGTGTGCTGGATTATAGTGTCTGTAATGAATGGGAGAGACAGAGCGTGACAGATTAGTGCTGTTACGCCTCTCCCTGAATTGTGGGGAGAGTGTGTATAAAAGGCAGTCAGTGTGTGTCTGTATTACAGCATTTGCGTGTGTTTGTGTCCGGATATAAGAAGAGTCAGGCGTCTGTACGTGTGTGCAGCATGTGTGCATTACTTTTGCTTGTTTGTTTATTCCGTATTTCTTTCAGGACTAGTTACAAATGCATTAACCACACAAAAGAGAAAAGATGCTTTGTACCAGTTTTGGCTAGTAGCTAATTTCCATCTGGAGTCCCTGGATGGATAAAACACTGTAAGCTGTGGTTAAAATGTGCTGCAGATAGCCCTACGAGGATGTTAGTGTATACTGTATCAGTGTAAAATGTTGTGTATGTGTGTGCGAGTGCATATATCACTAAAATGTTACAACACCAATTACAAAAATGTTGTGATGCTGCCTGAAATACAAACTAAATTCAATGATTTGCAAATCTCATAGACACATGTTTTATTCACAAAACATCATAGATGCCACATTAACTCTTTGAGCTGGGAAAGTTTGTTATTTTAAGAAAATATTAGCTCATTTTCAATTCGATGGCAGCCATACTTCAAAATAAAAAAAAATTAAAAAACTTGGAGCACAACCATGTTTACCACTTTGGAGCAGCTCATCTTCTTTTATCAACAGTCTGTAAATGTTTGGGGGTAGCACTTTATAAATAATGTCACACTCACACTAATAAACATTAGTAAGGTATTAGCAAGTGCTGAATTCATCATTTAGTAATGATAAAAACAAAGTGGAGGAAATGCAAAAGAACAAAAAAGACTTTTAGAGATGGGAGAATGTGGTCAAATAATCTCTCTCTCTCTCTCTCTTTCATGTTTCATGCTAATCATCCTGTCCATCACCATTACATCCGCAGTGATGATGGACAGGCTGACAGATGCTGACAGGCAGGAGTCTCTATGGACTATAATGTTTGCAGCCAACATTGTGACCTCTAGTGAGAGTAGGGAGCAGGTGGAAAAGAGAAGTGGAGGTATGCTCTGGAGAATAGGGGAATGGAAGTCAGCAGAAACAAGATAGAATACATGTGTCCGTCAACGAGAGGGAGAAAGATATAGCCCGGCTGCGACAAAAGAAGAAGAGGAAAGAAAAGATTAATAAATGTTCTGAAGGGGGACATGCAGAGTTTTGGTATAACAGAAGAGGGCATTAGGACAGGATTGAGGCAGAGGATCCACCTAGCCTTAAAAGGAAAAGCCAAAAGAAGAAGGAAAAGGGAACAACTGTGCAACTGCACAATCCAAGAAGTACAGAAAATAAGATAAATTTGAATCCGTGACTCCATAAGTCGAGTACAAATGAGAATGACAGGTATAGTTTTGTATTTCTGTGTGATGTGTAACAACAGTGTTTGAGTGTGCTTCTGTACAATTTACAGTGTCATCCCCCTGTTGTGCATCAAAGAGAGCATCAGCTAGTTGTTACTAACATGACTGAAGATAACCAAGGGTGCAACAATAGGGATGAACTGGGAAGGGTGCTATGAAGGCGATGACAGAGGTAGAGACAAAAAAAGAGAGAAAAGGGGATCAGAGGGAGTAGTCAGCTTCGACTGTTTTGAACAAGCAGACGGAGAGGCGGAGAGGAGGTGGAGAGAAAGAGGGGAGGATGAAAAGGAGACTGAATGAAGTGAGAAAACAGAGGGGGAGACGAGAGACAGTTGGTGTGTATGTTTGTATGTCTAAAGTGAAGGGGAAAAAAACAGGAAGAAAGAACAGGCGAGGAACTGTTAATGGCCGTGCTGTTGTCTTTGTCAGCACACTGTGACAGCCAGAATCAATTATTAAACAAGACCATCAGCCTTTGGAGGAGAAAAAGAAGACACTATAGTGGCGAGGTGATGAGAGCAGGGCAGAGGGGTGGAGGGAAGATTAGAGCAGAGCGTTGATGTAAAGGGGATCAGGAAAGGAGAACAATGTATGGAAAGGACAGATGAGGGTAAATTAGGAGATCGAGCAAAAGGAGAGGACGAAGGGAAAAAACAAAGCTAAGGAGAGAAAAAAAGTCAAGAGCAAGATGAGACTTATTTTTTTGGTTTTTTGCAGAGAAGCAACTATAATTGAGTGATAGAAGTGTGGATTAAATGAGATGCAAGAGGCGTTGTGCCTTCTTTCATGTTGTAGTCCTTCAGGTCATGCTGTGTGTGTTTCATTGTTTTATAACCAAGCAAAGGAGAACTTGAGCCTCTGGGAATGTTGGTATGGAGGAGCTGGGTTAGTGTTGCACCACGCAACAGAGGTTTGCGAGTGTTGTTTTTGAAGGGTGGTAACACAATACACAAAAAACAAAAATATATGCCAGGATTATGGAATTTTGTGTTCTGCGTTATAGAGAATGGAAAGCAAAATTTAGAAAAATTAAGTACGCCTCTAACGATTTCATTGCTTGTATAACCACTTCTATTAACAACTTGAAATAACGCTCTTCTGTGTTGTGCCATCCATTTAGCCAGAGGTTGTTTGGTTTCCCCGATGTATATATTACATCCATCCTCCTGCACTTAACAGCATGCACTAAATTACTCTGTTCTGATGAACCCAATCCTCGGGGTGGACCTGTTTGTGGAGTAGTGTGTTTTGAAGTTTGAAAGCCCCAGAAACAGGTGTTTTGAGAAAATGTAGCTCAACTGTTCCCTTTTCAGAAGATTTTCTTCTGCTTCAGAAGACCGGCCTCTTCTGAAGGTTGAGAAAACCTGCAGGCCAGGACTCCACAGTCTATTTACACCTACAGGGCAGTGACCACTCATTCAATGATGAGAGCGTAGGATACACCTCATGGATGGGGAGGAATGCTGTTTGAAAGGGGAGTCAGAAAGACCATCTCTGAAACCAGGAGGGGGCCTATCTTAGATGCTACAGCTTTCACCATCTTACAGTGCTGTGATTACAGCCATTCCCCAACTCTATGTAAATGGTACTCATGGCTATTGAACATTTCTCTCACTGAAAATGCAACATCAGTAATATTTTCTTACCTGGATGATCTAGCATGCATCAAGACATAATAAGAGTCAGTCTTATTTTGAACTAGTGATCTTAGCATCGAGGATGTGATGCTAATTGTTTATTTATCAAGCTTTTTTTTTTTGTAGAAACCAGACACTAATGATTCCTTCCTAAACAAATCAACAAACACAAGCAACAGCTCAAGAACTAATAAGTACTCCTTCATATTATTTACTTATTTGATGCCTTACTTATATGCAGTAAAGGTACAGCCATCAACAAGGGATGTTGAAATAATGATAAAAAAAAATCTAAAGAATCATTATCAATGAATTTAAAGGTCACTGCTGGGGGCCTTTAAATTCATTGATAATGAATTTACCCCGCCTCTCGCCCTATGACAGCTGGGATAGGCTCCAGCGCCCCCCGCGACCCTGAAAAGGAGAAGCGGAAGCGAATGGATGGATGGATGGATGCTGGGGGATTATTAGATTCCTGAGACAAGCATGTCAGAGCAAAGCAACAAATGAAACAATCTCCGCACACAGAGAGGCCACAGATTGTGGCTGACCCAGCTTGAGAAGAGTGGAAGAACAAACAAAATAAGAGACAGGCAATTTATTTCATCTCATTACGGTTATTTAGCCAGAAAATGTTTTTTAGGACACACTGAATGTTGCAAGAGTGGTTCTACAGTGTATTACATACCAGATATAATGGATAGCTGAAGTGTCCCTACTCTTTAAGACTGTGTAGTTGTTATTCCTTAAACCCTACTGCAGTACAGTACAGTACAGTACAGCAGCTGAACTTTTTGCTCTCTTGTTGTCAGTTTTATATAATGACCAGAAAACGACTTCTTCCTGATAGTCATGCGAAAACCAGCCCACCATGGCTACACATAAGTCTTAGCTGGTTTATACTTTCAGGAAATACAAGTGCATACACTAATCCTCAAGCGATTGTCCAGATTTTTAAATTAGTCCTTGTTTGTCATCTTGTCAAATTGTAGCAGCTATCATATTGGTCATAACTAAGCTTAATATATTAAATAATTTATAGTAAAGTGTTATTTTTCTATGTGGTACAGCACTGCCAACATACCCACGAAGTTTGTGCTTCATTTAGTCAGAGAAATTCTAGTATTTGGAGTTTGTTAATCTGTAATCTGTAAACCCAGCCATGCTAGGTTGACTGATAATTTTGCACTGAAGTCTCGCTCTCCAGACTCACTCACTTCACATTTACTTCAGCTACAGATCCCAGAAATAACTGGACAAATAAAGGTTGAATACTTTAAAGAGGTGTGTTCTCAACACAGATGCAAGAGTCCAGTTTGACCAAAGGGCACTGAAAGATCCACTTAAAACAGACGTGACTAGACCAGCTTCAAAGGGATGGAGAATGCACAGTTTAAAGAAAAATTCTTCAAATAAATGATCGTAATGGTTCATTTTTTTCTTTTGTATACAAAAAGAAGTGACAAAAGCCGGAGAACACCACAGTAGATTATCCAGTGGATGAGACATTAGCAAAACAGTTATGAGCTAAAATAAATGACTGAGGAAACCATTTTTGGATCATGCATACAGAATATTGTTATTATATGATCTGTATTGTATTATTATAATCCCTTCCAGCTTGGATGGGCAGTTAATTTTCAATAGCATTAACAGACATTATTTAAGCCTGTTATTTTAAAATGCCCTTAACCTTTCCTACTGAAATGTACTATTTTCAACTGAGGTTTTGAAGCACAATTATTCCTTAATGTCATGAGAATAACAATGGACACTGTGTAAATTACCTTTTGTTTGTAATGGTAACTGTATTCTAAAGAAACAGTGTCTAATTTCACGATGACAGAAAGCCATCACAAAGTACTTTCATCACAGGGATGGTTTTTTTTTTCCTCAGGCAATACTTTTAAAACATACATTTTTGTAAGACAGAACAAACTAATAATTTACTAATACAAACTTAATACTGATAAGCTGGTGTATGGAATAGCTTCAATGAGAGCTTAACTATGAAAAAGCAAAACATCCAATTTGGTGTGCCTTCATTTCTAGCTGGAATAGCTGTTCATCTCCTACTTAAATCACATCACATTTACAAATGATATTTTTGATGAACGTTTAAATTATGCAAATATAGGTTTTACTTGCTGAGGCATGTTTTTTGTATTTATAATCACTTAATATTATTATTATATTTCAGTCATCTTGCTTTAACAAGGTATTAAAGAGCTTGTGATTATCATCTGGCATTATCTACTTAGAATAATTTAATCACATTATAAAGTGGTAATCTGCCACCAGTCCATCTTAAAAATACTTAAGGTGTTACATTTGTCACGTTTTTTTTTCTTATGCTGCAAGTGATGTAATTATGATACATTTCTGCCATTTTTAATAATCCAGGAAAGTGCAGGTGCAGAAGACTCTTTGCCTCATTAAACCAATCTCCTTTCAGGTTCTATGATATTCTGACATATTTAACCAGTGTTAGATTTTCAGCAAAACCCCAGGTTTTTTTTCCCTTCCAAGTTCAATCTATTTTTGCAACAGCAAGTAAGTGAAGGCTCAGTTGTGGTTTGGTCTTATCAAAAGTGATGGAATTATGAATGTAGAAAAAAAAGTCAAATTTTTACCATCTAGAAAGGCTATAAAATATTTAATGTTCAATCTTTGTTTTTTCTTCAGATTAAGCATGCATAAATTCAATAAGTAAGACCTGCATTTTTATATCTGCCTGCATTAATTGACTATTTGAAAGGACATTTAACTCGTTGACCTGTTTAATAATTACCATTTACAGTCTGCCAGTAGTTTAGTGGTCATGTGTTTACTTGAAAAAGTATCTATGATGAAATAACTAAAGCCAAGATGTTTGGGCTGGACCAACCCAAATTATTTTGAAGAGGGAATTACTTCACATGGTAGCATTTATCCAACAGGCAA
The DNA here is from genome assembly GCF_963576455.1 of Neolamprologus multifasciatus. Classification (NCBI taxonomy): domain Eukaryota; kingdom Metazoa; phylum Chordata; class Actinopteri; order Cichliformes; family Cichlidae; genus Neolamprologus; species Neolamprologus multifasciatus. The sequence continues at coordinate 3,905,563 of NC_140451.1, read as the reverse complement.
ACTTCACACTCCAGGCATGACAGAAAGTTGGAAACATGAAATTGTCCAAAAACGTTTTGGTGTACTGAAGCATGAAGACTTCCTTTCACTAAGGGACTGAGTATACCTCTTAAACAACAGCTTTCATCTCCACCAAACTTGGCACAATGCAGTCAGACAAGTACCGTAATCCTGGCAACCACCAAACATAGACTCATCCATCCGATTTCCAGATGGAGAAGGGTAATTCATCACTCAAAAACAAATCTCCACTGCTCTGTAGTCCAGTTGTGGTGTGCTTTACAGTTCTGCGTCCAATGATTTGCAGTGTGCTTGGATGCAGCGGCTTGGCTCTGATTGGACTGTTCTTGAGCCAATCTGAAGCTCACATGAAGTTTGGAGGTCTGAGGTGATTGACTCTGAGAAACTTGGTGACACTCTGCCACCACTTGACTAAGTTGCTGTCATTCTCAGTCGCTTCCTCTTTGTTATTATAAACTTTTCCACAATCACTAACAGCTGACTGTGGAATATTTTGTAGTGAGGAAATTTCGTGAATGGACTTGTTGCACAGCACCTCTTATTATGGAACCACACGTGTTTGCTGAAGCAGTCTGCAGGCCTAGGTGCTTGATTTTTTATAGATCTGTGGCAATAGAAGTGATTGGAACACCTGGATTCACAGATTTGGATGGGTGAGTAAATACTATTGGCATTCCATGTATAAATATATGAAAACCAAATAAGAGGTGTTAAATTTGTCTAAATCAAGGACATGAATCAAGGATCCAAAACAAAAACAGGTTCGACTCATACTGACACTGTAATGGCTACATCAGTTAAAACAGGACCAAAGGAGGATGTTGAGTAATGGTAATTCTTAAGTGTCCAAATAATACTAATACTAATACTAATACTAAGGAGAGATCATTTGGAAGAACTGAACATAATATATGTTCAGACAGAGAAATTTGGCAATTGGACTCCAATGACTCATCATGACAGAATGGAATTTAGGATTTAGGACAGGACCCACCAGAATTTAGATGCTGGTGGTGAAGATTAAGACTGAGGCTTGGATGGAGCTCTGAGTGTACTGGGTGCAATTGAGATGGGAAGGGTGTGGGTTGCAGGAATGAGAGTCTGAAAGGGAGAATGAATTGATGCAGAGTGGCATCTAATTGGCTCAAATGTGGACAAGAAGATGACTGGAATGGAAAGTAATGATGTCAGTATTGACACTGACAGCATGGGAATGTGGTAGTGATGTAAAGAACAGGCTAGCAGCCAAACACCCAGAAAAGGCAGGTGAGTGATTACAGATCTTTCTTATTAAACATATGCATAAGCTTCAGACAAGTCAGCTTCTTAGAGTTTCTAAACCTTTATCCATAAACCCTATTCTTGATTTTTGCTCAACCCCAAGACTAAATAACTTTTCTTCCTTAAGATTAAAGGTTGCCTTATCCAATTAAAAATCATATTTATTTTACAACAGTGATTGCAATAGGTTTGGAAAGCCATGGCATCCTGCAAACGTGGATACCAGATCAGAAAAAGTTTCTCTGTGCGTTTTGACAGAGCACTTGTAAATTTGCTGTCAAACTTGTACAGAGCATGTTTTTTGAATACCAGTGATAAATAAAGTGCTTAAAAAAAATAAAGATATTATCAAATGTAGCTGTAACTTTTCTTTAGTGGTTGCTTGTTCAGCACTGTGGATGCTGAGGTGAAACTTATAACCCACTGGGAATTTAACTTTAAAGCAGCAGGTGGGACTTAAGGGGTTTTTCATCTAGTGGATATCCCATTTGGGAACGAATATCTTCATGCTTGTGCCTTTATTAAACCTGGAGGGGAGCAGCTCTGCATTTCAGGAGTCACATTGACCAGCAGAGCAGCTGTTCTTCACCCTGCTCAGTCAATATGTGCAGTGAAGAGAGCAGAATGGTCACGATCACACAGCTTGCCCCCTTTTTTATTGAATCACTTTGCAACAAACACTAAGAGCTATGAGTTAACCGTTAGAAAACAAATTAGAACAAATGTAAAAGACTTAATATTGTATTGTCTAAATCATCATGTATTTGATAACTGATGAATAATTCAATTGTCAACAGAGCTATCTGCTGTTTAGAAAGAACAATCAATTACAAACTGCTCTGATATTCAAGAACCTCCAGGATATATGTGCCAGGTTTGAAATTAAAAGCAACTTAATATATTGTTCAAATATTGTTGCTTTATTTATACTGACAGTTAATTCATGTTGCTGTTTTATAAAACATTTGTTTTAAACTGACTTAACTTTAAAATTTAAACGACATCCAATTTGCTATTTTGCAGTAATAACAAATGTGATAGACATTTATTGAAATACAGATTTGTTTGCTGAAGGCCATAATTTGGTACCATGGCCTTCCTTTGGCCATGTCCCAACTCTTTGCCCTCTGTGTCTGTGTTTATATAGTTATGTGAGTTCGTGTCTTTTTTTCCTCCTTGTGTTTTATTCATTTATGCTCTGCCTCTCCTCTACTCCTGCATCATGTTCCTCTGTTTCCTGTTTTATTGTGAAGGTCTCGTGTTTCCATGTTCATTCTGTTCAGTTTTGCTTCCCCTGTCTCATTATGGTTATTTATGTCAGCTGTGTTTCCTTGTCTGTTCTCATTTCCTTGTTATCCTGTGTATTTATGTCAGGATCTCCCTCACAGTTGTGTCTCTCCCTGTGTTTCTCCATATGTTTAGATTTCCCAGTTTAGGTTTTCGTATTGCTTTTTCCAGCCAGCAAAAAAAGCTGTGGGGTTTTTTTTTTCAGTTTACTCTTTGTCACCGTGAGTCTCCATTTGGGTGCATTTCCTGTCTGCACACAGCCAGTTCATGACAAACAGATCTGAAATGCTCATGAAATCATTTGGATCTCTTGGATCTCGAGTTGGATCCCACCTGGCTGCATCTGTGTTTTTATGCTATGATTAGTCTGTATTATCAAAGTCTACAGGTTAGTGAAAGTGCTTTGGGATTTTGCAGAAATGTAGTCTCACATGTGCAAACAAAAAGAATACAGACACACACATTAGCACACAGGATATATACATATATTTTGCAGGTTTATATCCCATGTATTTGTTGTAAATCAGACGACCTTCTGCATAAATAGTGTGTTTAGATTGAGGCAGCTGTTCTCTGCATAAATCTCAAAGTCCTCAAACAATCTCTGCCACTTTCTAATGGAAATTGCTCAACCTTATATCAATTAACATATTGATTCTTCTCCAGCTGCCTCCCACTGATCTGAATGGCAATGTCTTTTTCAGGGATTAAGATTTCTGTAAAACCCACTGTAACACGCCATTATTTTTATTAGTACAGAACTGGCTCTTTCAACAGGTGTCTTCATTTTTACACTGTGATTTGTCATGTGCTTAGTAGATAGTGTTGGTCAGAACTGAAAGATCTAGCTGCATCTCTGTTCACTTAGGGAATTTGGGCCAATGTCTCCTACTTTCAGTGGAAATTCTTGGATTTACTTACAATATTTATCTCTGTTTGCTAGGACCATTGCTCACCATCCAGCCTGCAAACTCTCCAGACCAGCTCTGCATCACCTGCTCAGCCAACCACAACCTGTCACGCTCTCTTCGTCTGCTTGTACCTCTGTCTATAGTCAACCATAGCTCAACAGTAATTCAACTGCTAGGTCCCTAGGTAAGACATCACACACACCCAAGCTTTTAAAGAAATCTTGTCAGTCATTTTGTTCTAGTTTCTATTAGAAAATAGAGGCAAGTAACCAACTACTATAAAATGAAACTGTGAGATTTTTTTATTTTTTGAGTAACCAACCAGCACTTTAAGAAGCTTATTGTGTTTTGAGAGAAAAATTGTAAATACTTACAGTGACACTACAGTAACTCTTTCTTACATTAAAAATAAATAACTGTAATTTGATGCATTAATATCATTTAAACAGTGTCATATGTTTGAGTATGCAGATGGCCAAAGACATCTGTTTATATGACTAATGGTAGGACAGATGGAGAAATGGATGAAATCCTTTTTATGCGCGTTGCAAATAGTGTCAAAAGAAATCGTAATAAACTTAAGCCCGCTGCTATGGCACGAGATATATTATACTATAGTAGAGACCCGTGGTCTGAAAAACTCTCACTGGTCACACTGCAAGATGAAAGCCAAATCCTTCATGTTGTAAACGGTAGTTGGGATGCCAGACTCGAATTCCGGTGGCTTAAAACAATCTTAGTCTTTTTGATACCTACCGATGTCATCACTTTTCTGAGTACACCCAGGGGCTGCATTTGCATGATGTGATTGGACACTGCTGGAGACTTCTCATGTGTCTCTTGAGGCATTCAGCTCATAGTGGAAAGCAGTAACCCACTATGATCAGAAGGAGGAATTTCCAAAAGAGCATCACTGCACTGATAGCTTGCTGATACTGAGCTTAAACAGGCATCTGAAGGGTGTTTACTGCAATTCTAGTGTGTGGGAAAATGGTCCAAAAAAACCTACAAAGAAAAGTGCGACAGTTCGGAGCTGTATTAGACTGAGGATCAGGGACTAGCTAACATGACCAAACAGCGAGGAATTGAGCATGACATTAACTTTTTCATTTTTTTTCTGTAAAATACCAAAATATTTGTTTGTTTTTTTTCTATATTTTAGTTATGTGATGTTTGATGTTACACTGATATATAACTGGATGAAGAACTCCACGGTGTATGAGCTCAACCAAGCAAAGATGATGCAAATAAGCACTCCATTTATAGCTTTATAATTGTGTGTTAATGTATTTATCCTACACGTTATGATAGAAAGGTCATTGGTAAAGGATTTTCAGACATTTGGCTTTGTATAAAGGATTATTTAAATTTCTGTAATATTGCACACCTCACTATAAAAACAGAAAAGATGCTACAAAGGCTTTGCGCCCCGTGTATAACGGTAGTCCCAAGGTCACTATGGAACAGATTTGTACCCTTTCATTTTCAGCCTGTCACATGCCACTGGGTTTGAATGGAAAACCTGCACACTCCTGGGCTTTGACAGAATATAGTTTGACACCACAGCACCATGCAGAACACAGTGAAGCACAATGTTAAAAACAATGCCAGGTTAAAAGTCCATTCTACCAGCAGACATTACTTCGTGACAAAGGATGTATTTTATAGGAGAAATGAGAACAAATCTGATAAATTAGACGAGAAAAAAAAAACTTTAAAGGCATTTGTAAAGTAGTAGCAGTGAAAGAAGAGCTTATTTCTTCTTGCGGACCCTTTAGCTTTCTTGTACTGTCAGCTCTATTCTAAACTCAAACCCAACTCTTCAGTACACCAATAAGTGCAATTTACCCATATTATATCATACAATTGAATGAATGAGTCTCTGAATATTTTTTAAAGGAGCTTAAATGTTATTATTGGTCATCTAAACCCCATACTTAGGGCAGGGATAGCTCAGTAGGTAGTGTGGTCGCCCCATGATGGGAAGGTTGGGGATTTGAATCCACTGAATGGCTACCATGAACTACCCCATCATTAATAAAGTACACATTATTATTATTATTATACTCAAAAGGGATGCAAAGTTTGTCAATTTGAATTGTTATTTCTATAGATCAAAAGTATATTGCAGTCATAATAACACTGTGTTACTATCATTTACATTAAATCCAAAGAGCTAGTTGTTCAAATGCTTCTTAATGTTCATACAACACCTTTGTTTTGCATGCATGCTCTGCAGAGCTGCAGAGGTCAACATAAACATCTGTTTCTTTAGCATGGATCAAGCTCTAAAAGCACTAGATCTAGACTTCCTTAAACAACCCCAGTGCTTTAGGATCAATCTCAGGACCCCCAAACATGCAGGCATTATAAGGATTGTACAGACAGACAAATGTGGCTGTATTCTACGGTGCATCTTGTTTGAAAAATTGAATACAAAAGTAAATCCTAAAAGTGGTTCCGCACAATACTTCAAGTTTCCAGGGAAAAGTCAGTTGCTTTGTAATGTTGACTTTGTTGGATATTGTAAGTGTTTATGATGGCACACAAAAACCAAACTATATCACTGTTTCTTGAAGAGTAAATTTTAATGTAAACATGCATAAAAGCTCTGACCTTTGGGTGAAAGGCTTTTATACAGCATGTACTGGATAATATGAAGGTAAAGATGTGTGTAGTAAACAGGAGAAAACTTGGTATTGATGGAGACACCTGTCCCGGTCCACATGTCTTAATAGCACCCAAAAAAGAAAAGAATAGCACTTTACAGTCTGTGCTAATGTAAAATTCATCCAGAAGTAGGTGACAGCTGCTGTGACTGTACTCGGACGAATGATGGATACAGATGTCTGACTGAATGACTCCCATGTGTGAGTAGGCGTCACTTTATATGTAGTGTGTGTTTTTTCTCTGTGTGTGTGAGTGTTTCACTATGAAGATAAAGGATGTTAGCTTACACTAAAAGTCTACTCTGAAGAAGATTATTCAAAGCATGCAACACAGACTAACACAAGTTTAAATTAAAATTAAACAAATCAAAATCTTGTGGACGTATGCCTTTTACATGTTGGTAAAATATTTAGGATGAGATGGAGATATAACACTCATGCACCCTGAAAATTATGAAGGTCTAAATATGTATCAAAGGGGCTCACTGAACATCAGTGGATTTCTATGGGGCAAATGTACTTAAACTAGCCACTGTGACCATTGCGGCAGAGCAGAATGAATGATACTGATGGGGACTAAGAGGGTTTGTAGTTAAATTGCAGCTCTTACAGGATCAGTGACTGTCTGTTTAAAGATTATTAACATACTTTTACATCACTATGGAACACCAGCATTTCTGCAGAGAACAGAACTCCCTGCTTTAATCTACCTCTGTGTTATGTTGTCATGGCAATATGAAGTCAAATAAATACAAATATACAAAAATGCACATTTAAAGGAGGACAAGAAGACAGGCAACTGGAAGAGCTTTTGAAGCAGGAAAACCTTTCTGGATTTCTCTTAATTTAACTGGAAATTTTGCAAATACAAGTCAAGGAGGAAACAAGGAGGCAGCTGGTTGGATTATATCTGAGGACAGGACGCATGAAGGAGAAGCATGAGGAGAGAGAAAACAGCAGAGCGATGGTGCAGAGCTAATCATGGATCAAGTCGAAGAAGCAAGCATCAAAACTGTGAGTGAACATAACACACAAAGACTGAAAAATTACTGTGCTGATTATGGAAACATTACATTTGATTAGTTTGGGGTCTGCAGCTTCAGGTTTGTGGATTCAGTTGGTCTAAAAATTGAGGAAAGACAAAAAATGTTTCTTTTGAAAGGTTGTTGGAGGATTCTTACTGTAAGAAATATCTGGGTGTGCATCTGCTTTTATTTTAAAAAGTTGAATTGTATTTAGTCACATTGGAAAGGGAAAATTGGAGGATCTGGACAATAATGTGGCCAGATTTACTGTTTCCTTAATCAGAACAATAATTTTGATCTGAACTAGACATTTTAAAATGGGTTATTTTCTTTCTTCTCTACTGATCACTGTGTTAAATGTTGAGTTACTTGTCAGTCTACATTAATGTTAATGGTACTTTTAAAAAATGCAGTTTATTTGTAATTTTGTAGAAAAAGGCTCTGCACCTGTGAAAAAAAACAAGTATCCACACCCCCAAAATCACTGTGGATCAGAGTAGCCAAGCCCTGGTTAACTGCAATTATATTACAGGAGATGAAAAATATTGGAATGATTGAAAGAAACAAAGATTGCTTTAGGGTTTGAAGATTTGACTTTCTTATTGAAAGAGACGAAAACTAATCTATGTGTGACACTGAGAAAAAAACTGAAAGCTTAACAGATCTGGAGGTCTGACTGTTGTTATACAAATGTGCAAACTTGTTTTAATGACATGAGAAAGAAAAATGGGATGTTTAAAAAGGTAATATATAAAATTGATTTTTATATTACTTGAAAAAATGATGTTGGTTAGCGCTGCTGTATTTGGAAAAATGCTGGGTCACTAGTAAGCAGTGTTGGGACTAACGCGTTATTAAGTAACGCGTTACAGTAACTACGTTATTATTGTGGTAACGAGCACCGTAACTAGTTATTATGCCAAAACCGGGAACGCGTTACTCGTTACTGGGATTTAGATAGGCGCGTTATTCGTTACTTCGTGTGGTGGCTATCGCGGAGCTTCCACAGATTCAATAACATTAGCAAGTGGTGGAGCCAGCAGGTGGATGAAGGAAAAGGGAGGCAAGAGGAGAGACCGGAAGCGGCCGCTGCTCCGAGAGTGTCAGGTGAACTGAACTTCAGGTAAGAAGTTATAACCTGCAGTCCATCTGGGTCAGATATGAACCAAGTTTAGGTGGAGTTTATTTTCGTTATGCTGACTTTTTCGTACTGCGTACTAGCTAGCATGACGGAGTTTCTATACAGCTGGGTGGGTGCTATGTTACTGATGTTGAACTTTATTTTGTTCATAAGGTTAATTATTAGAGTTGCCAACCGTCCTGTAAAAAACGGAGTCCTCTCGTATTCAGAGAAAGTATTAAGCGTTTCGTATTGAGGTGAAAAGGAACACAGTTTGTCCCGGACTTCAGCTACAATGAAAAAGACACAAAGGTGGATTTATTCTGTGTCTTTACGCTGTCAGCTGTCTCTTCTTCTCTCCCCTCCCTCTCCTGTTTCTACTTCAATCATGAAACTGATCAATGATCAGCTGATCGGCTTTTCTCTCTTGTTTATTTATCGCCCACTTTGCGCCAGAAAGAGGAAACCAGCGGATGTCGCGGTAAACAACAGCAGCACTTTTAAGCTTGATCAGCTGTTGTTAAAATTTATTTAATATTAATTTCTAGGATCAGCTGATGTTTGCTGGAGCCACAGCTGTAAACCTGCTGGTCATGATATCGGTTTGGTTATCTGGTGAGAGGGAAACATGAAGATGAAACCAGGAGATGTCCTTACTGAATCATCAGAGCTGTGATGGAGAAACAGGTTTACCTTTTAGTTAACATGAATGAGTTGAAGGGAAGTTATGAACTGTTTCTGAGAGACAAATAACACCAGGATCCTTTTCTAAGTAGCTGACAGCAGGTAACTGTGCAGGGGCGGATCTAGCAAAGTGTTGCCAGGGGTCCATGTAGGGCATTAAAAGGGAAAGGGGGGCACAAGGAAATACTTTCTTATTCTCATTTAAAATGTCTCACTTTTAAAAAAATAATTATCTGAGTCTTACAACAAACAATTGATAGATTGATACATATATACCATCAGAACAGTGTACATCATTGTCACAACAGCGTTTGTTTTCATTCAAAGGCTTTATGATTTTTCCTATAATGGTGGGCCGGGACGATTTTTTTTGTCCCAGTCCAGCTCTGTATGCAGCTCATCTGCAGTCTGGTGTTACCTACATCTTCCTATTCAGAAGGCAGAATTTCCGAGTTCTGAGTACAATCGAAAGCACCACGACTGCAGTTTTTGTGTTGGATGTAAAAAGCAGGCTAGGATAGAATCAGACATGGGATTTCTCTTGTGGAAATGTGCACATTATGTTTTCCTTTCTATTGGTAGGTGGCACAGTGCACTTGTGGCAAGTAAGCAAGCTAGAAGACTGGCAATCTTGCTGGGTATCCAGTTACGGAAGCAACACATTAACAAGAGAATTCTGAGTAAAACCAAAGTTACTTTCCCTAGTAACTAGTTACTCTGAAAGTAACGAGTAACTTGAAGTAACTGAGTTACTTTTGATAGAAGTAACTAGTAATGTAACTAAGTTACTAGTTTAAAGTAACTTAGTTACACTGCTAGTAAGCTGAGATGAGTATGAGGACAGGGAGACACTGTAAAAAAGTTATGAGCTGTCTTGCTGCAGAGAAAGTGGAGTCTGTCATCCTTGACAAGCTCCCAAGATAGGCAGCTGGCAGGATTGAATGATGCTCTGCCTCTGTGGTCAAGTACAGACATAGGCCTTAAGCAACCATGAGCCACTGATAAGCGAGAGAAATTAGTGCACTTAATGCATGTTTACTAATTATATACGTATGAGCCACTAATAGGAGAAAATGAGCACACAATAAAGTGGACGTATTAGGGAGAGATTGTCATCAGAGTTAAAACACTCCAACTCAATTTTGATGATAGACACAGCTAAAATACAAATGAGCGTTTTGTTGGCACTGATGACAAAACCCTGATCAGATTGTTGGGTCTGCGCTTCCACAGGCCCCGCTGGTTTAGAAACGTATTCTTGTTAACGACAAAAACAAGACAAGCATCTTTTACTTGCTAGGAAGGGAAGGATGGTCGAAACCAAGCTCTTGGAGCTCAACGCTCCTCAACTGTCTCCAAAACAACTTCTTCAACAAGCAGCCCTCCTCGCAGCTATTTATTTCCATGACAGTTACAGTTTACAGTTTACACAAGCACCTCCCCTCGTAAAACCCCCCTGTGGTTCTAAAAGACAAGGCTCTATGTGTGTATGTGTGTGCATGTGTATGCATGTGCAAGAACATGTGTGTGTGTGTGTCTGTGTATGTGTGAGAATGTGTGTGTGTGTGCATATGTTTGTGTCATGGGGTGCGTTTGTGTGACCTCCTGTTCACCAAAGGGATCATAAAAGCAGGAAGCTTACCACACAAGAAACAGATCTTTCAGATAGGATGTGCCTATAATAAAACCATGTCAGCCTCCAACACCAACAAATTGGCTGGAGAGAAGGTCAGAGACAAAGGAATGTCTTTGATCCTATAGCTTGAACTGAGACTTACAAATTTAAGAAACACAATGACAAAATTGAACAATTAGACTCCAACACAGATAAAGACAGACACATCCATAGAAAACACACTACTGCTCAAAAGTTTGTGGTCAGATTCAAACAGTCATTTTTTAATTATTAATTTAGATTTACTTTAACATAATGTTACATAAAATTTATCAGTAATGTTTTCACAGATGAGTGTTTAATGAATTATTTCTGTTAAATCACCCATGATAAATTAGGACATGTCTACACAGTTATACATGGGCCCATTTTTAGTAACAGTCACTCCTGTGTGGACCGATCACATGGTTATAAACCAGATGAAAATTGACTTCAAGCTTTTGAGCTGTAGTGTACATTGCAATGATAGTGTGTAGTTATCTATTACAGAAGAATATATAGATGACTGAGCAGTTGTCATACTCTCACACGCACTGAGCAGTTGTGATACTCTCAAACGCACTCAGCAGCTGATAAAGTCCCCCAAAGAAACCAAATTCCTAGAAATCCAATAACGGAAATGTTTGCACACAGTTGTGATTTTGTGCAGAAGTCCACCCTACCAGCCAACCTCAGATCTCCACGCATACACAAACTAAGGCACATAAGTCTGCACACATCCAGACATTAACAGATACACACACATGGCCACCCTTTATATCGGTGGACCTCCACCAGGCCTCACTGCACTCCTCTTCTCAGAGAAACCCTCAACAGAAGAGTTGAGAAACACAAAACTTGTGAGATCTGAATGTCCTGGTGAGTCTCCACCTGTTACAGGTGGGTGCTGCCTGGACTGTCTCAAGACAGACCGATCAGCTGCACCACAGACACTTCAAACCTCATCTCAGGACAAAAACTTAAGAAGGGTTAGAGGAGACGGCAGCCGTGTAGAGATGAGCCTGTGTGAGTCCTTTTTCTTTTAGTGAACAACAGAAAAACAGAAAAAAGAAAGAAATCTTACCTTAAAAATCTGTAGGGTTGTTTTCACTGAGACATGTTGGAATCTGTAAGCAGTTACTCCGAAAAGGATCCAGATGTTTCAAAATACTTCTCTGGCGAACGTTTCAATTCTGCGAACATAAATGCTGTGATTAATGGACTAAAAGTCATCGCTTCTCACCCCCATTTATGGATTCAAGGATCAAAGGATCAAATTGGTGGTAAGAGTCTAAATATATGTGATGTCATAATCCTGTTAGTTTGGAATACACAAAACAATAAGCACAGTTGTACAGACACATACACACACTCCCAAAAACTAGCCAGCCCTCATGAGGAGGTTGCGACGCCCTCCAGGTGCGGGAAAGAAAGCAGGAAAAACCGGGAGCGGGCCACCTCACCGCTCTTTACATTAATGGACCGCCCCAAAGAAATCCAAACACGGAAATGCTTGCACACACATGTGATTATGCGCAGATGTCCATCCTAGCAGCCAACCTCAGATCTCCATGCAGGCACACATTAATGGACATACATCTGCACACATCCAGAGATAAACTCCCCCAAAGAAATCTGAACGTGGAAACCTTTGCGCACACTGCACACACATTCAGAGTTCATAATGTACTGGTGAGTCTCCACCTGTTACAGGTGGATGCAACCTGGACTGTCTCAAGACAGACGAGACCAGATCCACCAAAGTAACTGCAGATGTGAGGACATGCATCTATTTGAAATATATAAAACAATAAACACGGTCGTGCAGACACATACACTCACACAGGCTGCGAAAGCCTAGCCAGCCCTCGTGATGGGGTGGACCTCCTCCAGGCCTCACTGCCTTCCCCTCCTGAGAGAAACCCTTTATAGAAGAGTTGAGAAAGACAAAATTTGTGAGGTCTGAATGTTCTGGTGAGTCTCCACCTGTTGCAGGTGAGTGCAGCCTGGACTGTCTCGAGACAGACCAGATCAGCTGCACCACAGACACTTCATACCTCATCTCAGGAGAAAAACTGAAAGAACAACATAAAAAAGGAGAAAACCGACCTCAGAAACATGGCCAACATCTGTTTGATTTGACTAACAAATAACGGTTGACCATTTTCAGGTCCTCGCCTAACCTTCAGTAGTTGTTCGAGGTCATTGAAACGCTTAGGTTTTATATATCCAGTTTCCTTGGATTGATAATCTGTCTCGTATTGAAATTGTTCTTTGGTCAGTTTTACCTGTTGCAGAATTTCAGGGTCGCTCTTGTTGACTTTAATAGCCACGATCTGTCTGTTTGCTCTGGGAATTGGTTAGAAACAAAACTGAACTTGTTTTGGTTTCTTTTGTAAAATGCTCTGAAAACATCTGGAAAGGGTTTGGGTTGGTGTCAGGTCAACGTCCGTTATGCCATAAAGTATAATGGGTGAGCGCTCGTATTATGGGTTTGTTTGTGTAATATTGTTCACACTAAATTTGACCGTAGGCAATTTAATATGAGTCAATCAAAGAAAATGTTCGTTTTGGAGAATTTTGAAATTACGAAACTGACAATTACGAGAATTTTTGTTCCTGTATTTTTTTTTTCTTTTGCATAACATGTCGAGCTTTTCTGTATATAGCCATGTCGTAGATTTCGGAGCAAACAAGAAATTGATGAAAATGTTCTATTTTATTTTAACAATCATCAACTGCATATGCAGGTTTCGTACGGGTGCTTGAAATCCTTAAAAAATCTTGGATATATTGTAGTGCTTCTATTTCGGATTTGGTGCCTAAAACGTCTTGAAACTGTATTTCATTCACCACAAATAACTATCTGATTGAATAGTTTTCTTATCAGATAGAGAAATAAAATGGCAAAGTCTAAAAGCAACATTTCTCTGCCTGGGCTGCCTTGTACCTCTGCACGTCAGTCTCTCAATGTGTGACCCCCCACCCCCTCCCCGAACAGTCGGGGGTGAGTGCACTAACGTGCCTGGAGGCCGTTTTAATGAGTGTTTGCTGGAAAACGAAAAATACAAGAAGGAGTCTGCAAGAAGGATTTGTACGTTTTCACTGTGGAGGAGTTTGCGTAAGTCCTAGTAAATCATTTTCTCCAGTGTGTACGTTACACATGCTAATTTTTAAAATCGTTTTTATTATTTTGCTAGCTAGCAAACTCGCGGGATAAATAATTGAAATGCACTCAGTGTTGTGGTGTATTCATAATTGTCTCTGGTACATTTGTTGTATGGGCAGTATGTGTTCATTGTTTGATTGTGTAATTACGTGTTACGCACTGGCAATGCATGCCGGGAGATGGCAATACAGTGAGTAAAGAGATGGTCTTACCGCACACAGTGGTCCCGCGTACTTATTCAGATTTAGAGTAAGAACCACACATGGTGTCAGAAGTGCTGTGTGAATCGTAAGACTCCAGACATCTGCCGAGTGTGAGAAGAAGGGGAAGGTGGAAACAAAATGCAGAATGACGACGTAGACGATCGTCCGAGGGCAGGAGTTAGCACCGCGGCTAACACTCCCAGCGCTACGTTTAGCATCCAACCACCGGGGCCCTTTGATTTTTCCAAACCACACGAATGGACAAGATGGGTCCGTCGCTTCGAGAGATTCCGTCAGGCAAGTAATCTGTCTGCGAGCTCGGAGGAAAATCAAGTGAATACTCTCATATATTGTATGGGAGACGAAGCGGATGACGTCCTGAGAGGACTAAAGTTAAGTGATGCAGACCAACGGGACTATGCTAAAGTGAGAGATAGCTTCCATAACTTTTTCATTGTCAGGAAAAATGTTGTTTATGAGCGCGCACGTTTTAATATGCGCAAACAAGAGCCGAATGACACTGTTGATGCATTCGTGACTGCCTTGCATGCATTAGCAGAGCACTGTAACTACGGACCGCTCCATGATGAGCTGATAAGAGACAGAATAGTAGTGGGCTTGGCCGACACGAGGCTGTCTGAGCGCATGCAGATGGAAAAAGACTTGGACTTGGATAAAGCTATAAATATGGCCAGGCAGTCAGAAGAAATCAAAATGCAACAGTCAGCTTTGAGAAGCGAAACAAATATAATGCAAGTAAATGCGAAAACAGTTGACAGAGTGATACAAAAGCACGACAAAACAAAGTTCAACATGTTCAAAAATAAAACTGCCAAAACACAACAGCAATATAGCAAGAGACAAAGTAATAAATGCTACAAGTGCGGAGGCTCTCCACATCCGAAACCCGAGTGCCCAGCACATGATGCAAAATGTCATTTATGTGCAAAAAAAGGTCACTACCAGCGCGTCTGCAGACAAAGCAAGACAGTGCAAAGTATTGAGGAGGAAGAGGAGCAAGGTTTCTTCCTAGGCTCAGTTTCCAGTGACGGCCAGGCGTGGACAGCCATCATACAAGTGAAAGATGCAAAAATTACTTTCAAACTGGATACTGGAGCAGATGTGACTGTAATAGCTGACTCGGACTTATCAAAGATTTTTGCTAACGAACACAGACCAGTTCTCCAGCAGCCAGAAAAACCTTTGTTAGGCCCTGGAAAAACACCACTGGACGTTGCAGGTTTTACAAAGCTACAGCTCAACTACGGCGCAAAACAGACAACAGAGAAGGTCTATGTTGTAAGAAACCTGAGCACTCCACTGCTAGGCCTGCCCGCCATTACAGCTCTTGGCCTGCTGGTGCGAGTTGACACGGTTTCAATGGACACTCTGAAGACTACTTACCCTAAACTTTGCAATGGTCTAGGGAAAGTGCAGCGGGCCTATCACATTAAACTCAAACCGAATGCTGTGCCGTACTCACTCAAAACTCCGCGAAGGCTTCCTCTGCCTCTAATGGGAAGGGTAAAGGAGGAATTCCAACGAATGGAAGAGCTTGGTGTCATTACCCGAGTTGAGGAACCAACGGATTGGTGTGCCGGCATGGTTGTTGTTCCAAAGAAAAACAGCCCTAGGCTAAGACTTTGCGTAGACTTTACCGGACTAAATGAGTATGTGTGCAGGGAAAAATATGTGCTGCCATCGGTTGAACAAAGTCTCGGAATGCTCGCGGGAGCCAAAGTGTTTAGCAAACTGGATGCCAACATGGGCTTCTGGCAGATTCCCCTGTCCAATGAGTCTGCCAAACTCACCACCTTCATCACACCCTTTGGGCGGTTCCACTTTAACCGTCTACCGTTTGGGATCAACTCAGTGCCCAAACACTTTCAACGCATGATGGCGGAGGTCATCGAGGGTCTCGATGGTGTGGTGTGTCACATTGACGGTGTGTTGGTGTGGGGACGTAACCATCAGGAGCATGATTCCCGTCTCCATGCTACACTGCAAAGATTGGAAAAAGCAGGCATAACACTGAATGTTGGAAAATGCGAGCTCTCCAAGAGCAAGGTTGCTTTCTTGGGTCACATCATAGCGGATACAGGAATCAGTCCTGACCCGAAGAAAACGGAGGCAATTACAGAAATGACAGAGCCAACTAATGTGTCAGAGTTGCGCAGTTTTCTGGGCATGGTGAATCAAGTGGGCAAGTTCATCCCCCATTTAGCTGAGAAAGACAAAGCCCTGCGAGATCTTCTTTCCAAAAAGAACGCATGGTATTGGGGAACTGACCAAGCGAGAGCTTTCAAAACATTAAGAGATGCCCTGACCTCACCCCCAGTGCTCGCAATGTATGACCCCAACAGAGACATTAAAGTATCAGCAGATGCTTCATCCTATGGTCTCGGAGGTGTTCTTTTGCAGCTGTGGGAAGAAGGATGGCGACCAGTGGCGTATGCATCGAGGTCCCTTTCTCCTACAGAAC
Source organism: Neolamprologus multifasciatus (assembly GCF_963576455.1). Taxonomy (NCBI): domain Eukaryota; kingdom Metazoa; phylum Chordata; class Actinopteri; order Cichliformes; family Cichlidae; genus Neolamprologus; species Neolamprologus multifasciatus. Next base: position 3,889,057 of record NC_140451.1, on the reverse strand, counting down.
AACGATACGCACAAGTGGAAAAAGAGGCACTGGCATCTACATGGGCGTGTGAGCGTTTTCGTGATTTCCTGATTGGTAAACATTTTTGTCTTGAAACTGACCACAAACCTCTCGTTTCCTTACTGGGAGGACAAGCTCTGGATCTCTTGCCACCCAGGATCCAGCGATTCAGAATGAGACTCATGCGTTACTCGTACACTGTGCAGTACGCCCCAGGGAAATCGCTCTGGACAGCAGATACTTTGTCCCGCTCACCTCTGAAAAAACCAATGAACCTGTCAGACAAAGAGCTAATGGAAAGCACAGACATATATGTGGACAGTATTGTAGCAAACATGCCTGTCAGTTCATCATATATGCTAACACTGAAGGAACAACTGAAAAGTGACAGTGTGTGTGCTTGCGTCATGGACATGTGCACCGAAGGCTGGCCAGAACATGCAAAACAAGAGCCTTTACTGCGAAATTACTGGCCTGACCGAGCCACGCTCACTGTTGAAGACGGCCTTTTGCTAAAAGACACACGGCTTGTCATTCCTTCAGCAATGAGAAACGAGGTGCTGAAAAAACTACACGAAGGTGTTGTAAAATGCAAAGCTCGTGCACGCCAAACAGTGTGGTGGCCCGGGCTGAGTCAACAAATCTCTGAGATGGTGCTCAAGTGCAAAACGTGTATTCAAGAAAGACACAATAACAGTGAGCCACTCATGCCAACAGAATACCCTGCCCGCCCATGGCAGAGAGTGGGCACAGATCTTTTCGAGCTGGGAGGGAAAACTTACCTTCTCGCTGTTGACTATCACTCTAGATTTGTTGAGATTGCTTTGTTAAACAGGACAAAATCAAATGACGTCATTACTCACCTGAAATCTTTCTTTGCCCGTCATGGCATCCCAGAGGTCCTCATGTCTGATAATGGGCCGCAGTATTCAGGTCAAACCTTTACAGACTTTGCAGCAGCGTACGGCTTTAAACACATCACAAGCAGCCCCAAGTTTCCGCAAAGTAATGGAGAAGCAGAACGTGCTGTGCAGACTGTAAAAAATCTTCTGAAAAAAGCAGCTGATCCTTATCTAGCTCTTCTTGCCTATAGAACTACACCACTGCAGTCCGGATACAGCCCCGCAGAGCTTTTAATGGGCAAACGTCTGCGAACCACACTGCCGATACTTCCATCGCAGCTGGAGCCTACACTGCCGGATGACGCACTGCTCGCTCAAAAGGAAAGGGAGAAGAGGATGATGGACATGGCAAACTTCAACAGGCGCCACCGCGCAAAACCTTTATGCAGCCTGTCCCCAGGAGAGCAAGTTTGGGTGACTGATGTCAAAACTACAGGCACTGTTATCCAAAATCACTCTACACCCCGATCATACACAGTGGAGTTACCACAAGGGACTGTGAGGCGTAATCGCGTGCATTTGATTCCTTTAAGTTCACCAGTGCATGAACCTGTTAACATGCCTGTGTCGCAGAAGCCTCAAACACCCAGTGTGATCCCTGCTACACCTGTTAACAGTGATGTGGTCAGAACCAAGTCAGGGAGGCCAATAGTTAAACCTAAAAAGTTAAATCTGTAAGAAAAAAAAAAAGGTTGTTGTTATATAACTGTGTTATAATGGTTTTGTAGAGCACAGTAAAATAAATCTAAAAAGAGTTGTCAAAAAAAAAAAAAAAGAAAACAAAAGGTTAAAAATGTAATGCAGATTGTTTGCCAGATGTTCTTGTATGGCTTTGAAAAAGAGAAAGGAAAAAAAAGAATCAAGAGGTAGTCTGGTTTAAAGTTCTGTCCTGAGAAAAGTAATATTCTGTTTTTGTTTAAAAGGGGAGATGTGGTGTATTCATAATTGTCTCTGGTACATTTGTTGTATGGGCAGTATGTGTTCATTGTTTGATTGTGTAATTACGTGTTACGCACTGGCAATGCATGCCGGGAGATGGCAATACAGTGAGTAAAGAGATGGTCTTACCGCACACAGTGGTCCCGCGTACTTATTCAGATTTAGAGTAAGAACCACACAAGTGTGATGCAATACGGTGCCGCTATTCTAACAGTTAGTTATTGCAGGGTAATTTCTGGAATATGCTGTGAATTTATCCAAGATTACACAACAGTAGCAGTAATGCGAGTTACTTCCCCAAAGTGAAAGCTTTAAACGTTAGCCCGATGCTTAACTAGCCAACTCAAGCTTTCTGATTGAAGGCTAAAAGCAGCGTTGTCACCAAGTAAACAGAATATTGATTATATTTTGGTGTATTGCTGCAGTTTTTTCAAGTATTAACTTGGTGCTTTTGGCAACCTTAGGGGGAAATAATGGTAATATGACTGATCCATATGGACACAAAGAATATAGACTTTTTTGTGCTACCGAAGTTCCGTGGCTTTCATTCAAAATCTGTTTATCGTTAAACAACTTGAACATTATAATGGCTTCAAACTCACATTGAGGCCTGTGGGGCACTATCAGCCACTGAAACAGTTGACAAATGAATATTTCATACCTTAAGGCTGCCTGTTTATTTAAGGGAGATGAACAATACATTATAATTGTATATAATAATATCACAGATGATAGATTAAATAGGTTTTTGATAGATGCTTGTGCATTGTTAAAGTCTTATATGTTGAATTGATCTGAGTATGTCATCTGTTCAAAGCCTCTCCCAGTCAGTGCTGTTCTCTATGCCTGTCTTACTCTACATGATATTTTTTAACATCAGCATGCTAAAGGACTTGTTTGGAAGAGACTGCTATTTTATACGCTAAAATATGTTTTTCTTCTGGTTGGTGAAAACACTTTATTATCCTCTAATAGATTTTTTAAATGCTTGGTGATGGTAGTACCCAAAACTAGCTGCATCAGGTACTTCCCTGTGTATTTGGAGAGGATCAGAAGTCCCAGGAATAAAAAAGTAACTAATTATTTATCTGCACAGCCGTACAAGTGGCTGACTGCTAGTTTGGTCCTCTGAGGCCGTGTCCTAGTCAGTGTGTCTCGCTAGATTTCTCTCTCTTCTGTTAACTGAGCCTTGTTGTTTGTTTTGTGCAGTTCTGGTTAATAAGTGAAATTAATAAAAGCCGCAGTAGGGATGGGTACCGGTATCCGGTGCCATGATGGCACCGGTTCTGACATAAACGGTAGTAACCAGACCAAAAAGCAGCGCACATTTCGGTGCTTTTTTTCCTGAGCTGTGGTACACTTCTTCCTTACATTTGTATTGGCGGTTGGCAAACAACTGAAAGGTGCATTACCGCCACCAACTGGTATGGAATGATACGCTTTAGATTCTAGCCAATCATTTTAAGTTTCCGAGGATAGTAGGCGGGTCCAGGTACGTACGTTCTTTTAGAGCAGAGCTACAGATTAAAAATGTCCAAGGCGAAGCGGTCAAAAGTCTTGCTGTACTTCACAGCAAAAGATGCAAACTCAGCAGCCTGCAACAAGTGCTTTAAGCTGATCCTGTGATACTGTCAAAAGAGGTAACACCTCAAATCTGATGAAACACCTGGCGCCGCATAGCGTTCTTTTTTAAAGCCGAGAAATGCGCCGTATTTGATAGCTTGCTGCGAGACCTCACACCAAGCACATCTACTGCTTGTGGGTTGCCTGTTATCGGACCCGGAATTAGCAACATCCCCCAAAAACCCGAAGAGGAGAGTCCTGGCCCCTAGCCCTGCCAGTGTAGCAGAAATGATGACGGATGATGATGGCAGCAGCAGCCGTTCTTCTCTGTGTGAGTAGCTTAATGTTGTTCGTGTATAATTTACGTTGAATAGGCTAACCACGTTATTACTTTAATGCATGTAAGGTGAACAGCAAATACCATCATAGCTACATGTGGCTGTCTTCTTGTTTGATGGCAGATACTCCCTTCACCCTGGCCAAAAAGGCTTAAATGACCAAAGAAAAAGTGGAAAACAGCTAAACATGAGAGGTTTTTGGACAAAGTTTGTGTTTTTTCCATTGTTTAAGCACTGCTTCCAGCCAAGAATGATGCCACATATGCCCCATAGCTGCAGAAAAGGCTAACATTGTTATCTTTTTACAAAAAAACAGCTGAACATGAGAGGTTTTCGGACCAATTTTGTGTTTTCCATTCTTTAAGCACCAGTTTGAGCACCGTTTAAGCACCGGCATCAAAAGTACCGGTTTGGCACCGGTATCGGATAAAACCTAAACGATACCCATCCCTAAGCCGCAGAAATATTTTCATTGCATTTCTGTTTGTTCTGTACTTGCTAACTGTCAGTTCAGAAGAAAATGTAGCTGCTGTTTGCCAACAAACTCAGTTCTTTTGCCCGATAATTTACTTCAAAAAAATGCCTACATATATATTTATAAGCTGAGTTATTATATAGCTGAATAATTATATCTTTCAATTCATAACTAATAATGTTTTATTTTAAATTTGTGTCTTTTAGCTTCTTCTGCTTATTATTGTTATCCATCCATTTTCTTCTGCTTATCAAGGACTGGTTTACCCGGGCAGCAGCCTAAGCAGAGAAGCCCACATCTCCCTCTCCCCAGCCACCTCCTCCACTTCTTCTGGGATAACACCAAGACATCCTCAGGCCAGCTGAGAGATATAGCCTCTCCAGAGTGTCCTAGGTCTGCCCTGGGCCTCTTTCTCCTTTTCTCATCAGCCTCTCTTCAACGTGTAGGAATAGCAGCTCTACTCTGAGCCCCTTTTGAGTAACTGAACTCCTCAGCCTGTCTTTAAGGGAGAGGCAACACCCTTAGAGAAAGCTCATGTTTTTCATCTGTCAGTCCTCTGCTCACCTGTCCCCAAACTCGTAAACAAGAGAAGATTAAAGTCCTCCGCTTGATGCTGCAAGTCATTGTTTTTTATTGTCTTTTTCTTAATATATTCAGATAATTCTAAAAATATATGTACAACAGTTTGTTTATGCAGTCAGCATTTGTATATATACAGCAGTATTCTCAAACAAGCAGCAGTGAACGCACCTGTGTGAGGCAAATTCCACAATCACAGTTCAATCAGTCCCCCCACCCTGACACTTTTTTCCACTTTAAGTGAGGAAATGGAATTAAATCTGACACATCTTTATCTTTTTTGGACATATCAACATATCTTTTTAAGGTTAAGAGAATATGGTCGTCAGATTGGAGAAGCTGAACAATCAGAGCTGTGATAATGATATTTAAGGATATTTAAGGTGTGTTGACTGGTTCATAACGTCAGCTCATGTGAGAAAACATCCCATGCTAAAAGTTGCCGCTAGCTGCTGGTTGATGGTGAATTTATTGTGTGTTTCCACAGTCTGTACAGATGAAGAGTAGCAGAGCTGGAGATGAGGCAGGAGGAAAAGTTGACTCAATTCAATTTCAGTTTATTTATATAGCGTTAATCACAACAACAGTCACCTCAAGACACTTTATACTGCAAGGTGGAGGCCCTATTGTAATACAGAGGAAACGAAATGATCAAAACAAGCCCTTTTGAGCGAGCACTTGGTGACTGTGGGAAGGAAAAACACCATTTTAACTGGAAGAAACTTCCAGTAGAAGCAGGTATAGGGAGGGGCAGCCTCTGAGGACTGGTTGGGGTTGAGGGGAGGGAGAAAGGACAAAGGACACGCTGTGGAAGAGAGCCACTCTATGAGCTGATCATTCAGTTTGTGGTTTAGCTTGACTCCATGACGTTTCTGAACTAATGCTTTGCTCAATTAATGTTGCAATGAATTATGGGTGGATTTTACTGATATTCTATCTTTATGTTGTCACCAAACAGATCTACAGATTTAGGATTAGCTACAGGCTCCTCTACCCCTGCTAGCCCTTCTGTCCTGCCCAGGATGGCGTCCCTGGTGCCCCCTCATAAGGTCCAGCAGTCCTACTGTCCATCCAACAGCTCCTTCTCCCCTCTTACAGCCCCTATGGGAGCTCCATCTGTGGTGGCTACAGGCCTTACAGCTACAGCTACAGTGGCGGCTACAGCCTGGGAAGATACAGACACACACCTCACCTTGAGGACGTCCCCCCAGCAGGTTTGTGCAGCAGGCTGAAGAGATGGAACAACAAGCACTCACATATTCATATGAGTACATTTAGTTGTTTTGAGAGGTGTACTCAACACAGGACAGTGGCTGCAGGTGCTGATTGTTTTGAGTTCAAAGTAATTAAGGCTGCTGTTGCAAAGTTTGATAATAGAATCTGAAGCTGGTAATGTTCAGGGCTGCAGTACACGTGTAAAGATGAGTCTGCTTGTATGACATCATATGTGCCTTTGTGTAACTCAGTGGCAAATAAATTGGGTACCATAGCTCCATATGCCATTAGTTACTTTACAAGTGTAAGGAAAAGCAGAAGGACTTGTTTTTGGTTAAGACCAGTTAAAATGATGAATGTCTTTCATTCAGTTTCCTTGCTTGGTTTAGACACTAACTGGGCGAGCGAGGAGGACGACCATGTGGTGGCCAGAGGAGAATATGACTTTACAGCTGCTTCTCAGGAGGAGCTTTCTATGCAAGCTGGAGAGATGCTCAACCTCGCTCCTAAAGGTGATGAGCTTTTTACTGGCTGCGGGACATTTGATTCTGAGTGCTTTGACCCAAAACCTTCTATTTTTGTTTTCCTTATCTTAGAAATAACAGATGAGGGCTCTTCTTTTGTGTGAGCGTGCCCCATGTTTACAACTATCTCCCTCGTGTTTAGAGCTACAGCCCCGTGTGCGTGGCTGGCTCCTGGCCAGCGTGGACGGTGAGACCACCGGCTCGTCCCAGCAAACTACGTTAAGATCCTCAGCAAGAGAAGAGACCGCCAGGCCAGATGTGGAGAGGCTCGCTCAGGCCCAGCAGGCGAACACGCAGGCACCCCAAACAACCTCAGCTGCACAAATCTGTGTCTCTCCTGCAGCCCATAAATGTACAGCATCTACCCGCATCATGTACAGTACATGAATGACCCGTCTCGTCAGATTCATTAGGCTCAGCTGTGTCCCCCTCCTGTGTGCAGTTTCCTCGTTTCCCTCTGTGTGTATTTATAGTAGTGATGGCCAAACAAAGCTTTCTGAAGCTTGTGTTGAAAAACGATTCATTACTGGAAGCTTTTTAACACAGTCCTCTGTGGTGACATCTGGTGGTCAAAAATATGAAGAGCAGCTTGAATCTACAAAAAAACTGAACTGCTTCATTGTGATTGCCCACTCTGCAGAGTGGAATTCACAATTCACAATTGGACGTCACTGATCACGTGACTGTGGCCAAACGAATCGAGCATCGACAGAGTGCTTCTGAAGCGGTGTGTTGGTGTTTTTGACACATGCGCCGGAGCGTCAGCTTCAAGCGGGCCATCACTAATTTATAGCATTCGTCCTCTTGTGTGCGTTACTGGTCCGTCTGTGTTCCTCCATGCTGTTTTTCCTGCTTGTCATCCTTCGTGTTTTAACTCCATTCCCTCGTGTCCAGGTTTCTTATTTGGTTCTCAGCTTTCCCAGTTTAGGTTTTCCTAGTTTTGTTTCTCGCCTCCCTCGCCTTTATTTGTATGTCACTCTCCATAAATAAAGCTCACTCACATCAGCAGTGCCTGCATCTTGGGTCCTCCATTCATATCTCAACACGCAAACCCTGACATTTATTGTGTAGTTACATACTGCTAGGAAGTGCTGACAAAATATGAAATTATGATGTTATTTATGTAGAGGCACAGTACCAACACAGAACAGCGGGGACACAGAACCAAAACCTAAGAACTAACATCACACATCAAGAAATCAAAGATTAATAAAACAAAACACAAAACACTGAGCCAGCAACCCAGGACCGTGACATTCAGTTTATCAAGGAGTAATCAAAGCAAACATTTTTTTCTTTTTATTTCCTTTATGGGTTACGTGATGGTGTAAGTTCCAGCACAGCTCATTTAGTTTGCAGAAGTGCTCCGAGGCCCCTATGAAACACATGATTGAAAGAATAATAAATTAGAGGGGTGCAGCAGCTGTAGTATGACTTTTTGTTCTCCTGCTGCATGACGACTTTACTTTTTTCTTTTTTTTGGTGGGAGGAAGTTGACATCTCAGTCCATTGTGACGTGCAGATCTTTGACTGGCTTATGAACTCCGTCAGGAGGAACTCAGCAGGAGAGGGAAACAAGGACCAACAAACCCGGCTTGGTAAAAAGGAACAAGAACAGAAAAAATCAACATCATTACACATCCCTGAGCTGTCATTTACACCACCTGTGGCGCTTGATTTATTGGTCACTAAACGTGGTGTGTGTTTGGTGCGTCACTGGCTGCGTGTTCTGTGTTATTTGTCGGTCGTGGGGTTTGGGCGTTGATATTTGACATCACAACAGAGAGACTGGATGTGATGTAAGACCCATATCCATACATACGTATATACACATACGCACATATACACATTTTCAATAACCCCATTAACACCTCAAAGGATACACAACCTACAAATATATATATACCCATACCAACATACCCGTGCACCCGTACACACATGAAAATATTAGAAAAGAACACCCTATCAAATCTCTACCTCTTCCCTGTACCCTGTAAAAACCATCTCCTTAAACCGCTTTTTAAACTGTGTCATGCTCGGACATTGCTTCATATCTTTACTCAGTCTGTTCCACAGCTTCACTCCACACACAGAGATGCAAAAACTTTTTAATGTTGTACAGATACAAGGATGTTTTAAATTTAATTCCCCCCTCAAATTGTATCCCCGTTCCCTTTTAGAAAACATTTTTAGAATATTGTCAGGAAGCAGGTTATTTATTGCTTTATATATAATTTGTGCAGTGAGAAAATGAACCAGATCTGTGAATTTTAGAATTTTTGATTTTAAGAATAGTGGATTTGTATGATCTCTGTAACCAGTTTTATGGATTATCCTTATGGCCCTTTTTTGTAATATAAAGATTGATGATAGCGAACATTTGTAAGTATTGCCCCACACCTCTGCACAGTAATTCAAATACGGTGCAATCAGGGAACAATAGAGAATGTGGAGTGATTTGTGGTCCAGAGTGTGTTTTACTTTACTCAAGATTGAGACACTTCTTGAAATTTTGTTATGTATATGATTTATATGAGACTTCCAGTTTAATTTATCATCTATAATCACACCAAAAAACTTATGTTCAAGTACTCTTTCAATTTCCACACTATCTATATGAATCTGCACTTGTGCATTTCTAAGGGAATTCCCAAATAAGATTATTTTAGTTTTACTTAGATTTAGCGATAGTTTGTTCCTGTTAAACCATTTTTTAATTTTGCACATTTCTGAAGTAATTGTATCCAGCAGCTCCTTTAGATTCCCCCCAGAACAAAAAATACAGTGGGGCAAAAAAGTATTTAGTCAGCCACCGATTGTGCAAGTTCCCCCACTTAAAATGATGACAGAGGTCAGTAATTTGCACCAGAGGTACACTTCAACTGTGAGAGACAGAATGTGAAAAAAAAATCCATGAATTCACATGGTAGGATTTGTAAAGAATTTATTCGTAAATCAGGGTGGAAAATAAGTATTTGGTCACCTCAAACAAGGAAAATCCCTGGCTCTCACAGACCTGTAACGTCTTCTGTAAGAAGCTTTTCTGTCCCCCACTCGTTACCTGTATGAATGGCACCTGTTTGACCTCATCATCTGTATAAAAGACACCTGTCCACAGCCTCAACCAGTCAGACTCCAAACTCCGCCATGGCCAAGACCAAAGAGCTTTCGAAGGACACCAGGAAAAGAATTGTAGACCTGCACCAGACTGGGAAGAGTGAATCTACAATAGGCAAGCAACTTGGTGTGAAAAAATCAACTGTGGGAGCAATCATCAGAAAATGGAAGAAATACAAGACCACTGATAATCTCCCTCGATCTGGGGCTCCACGCAAGATCTCATCCCGTGGGGTCAAAATGATCATGAGAACGGTGAGCAAAGATCCCAGAACCACACGGGGGGACCTGGTGAATGACCTGCAGAGAGCTGGGACCAAAGTAACAAAGGTCACCATCAGTAACACACTACAACGGCAGGGAATCAAATCCTGCAGTGCCAGACGTGTTCCGCTGCTGAAGCCAGTGCATGTCCAGGCCCGTCTGAAGTTTGCCAGAGAGCACATGGATGATACAGCAGAGGATTGGGAGAATGTCATGTGGTCAGATGAAACCAAAGTAGAACTTTTTGGTATAAACTCAACTCGTCGTGTTTGGAGGAAGAAGAATACTGAGTTGCATCCCAAGAACACCATACCTACTGTGAAGCATGGGGGTGGAAACATCATGCTATGGGGCTGTTTTTCTGCCAAGGGGACAGGACGACTGATCCGTGTTAAGGACAGAATGAATGGGGCCAAGTATCGTGAGATTTTGAGCCAAAACCTCCTTCCATCAGTGAGAACTTTGAAGATGAAACGAGGCTGGGTCTTCCAACATGACAATGATCCAAAACACACCGCCCGGGCAACAAAGGAGTGGCTCCGTAAGAAGCATTTGAAAGTCCTGGAGTGGCCTAGCCAGTCTCCAGACCTCAACCCCATAGAAAATCTGTGGCGGGAGTTGAAAGTCCGTGTTGCTCGGCGACAGCCCCAAAACATCACTGCTCTTGAGAAGATCTGCATGGAGGAATGGGCCAAAATACCAGCTACTGTGTGTGCAAACCTGGTAAAGACCTATAGTAAACGTTTGACCTCTCTTATTGCCAACAAAGGTTATGTTACAAAGTATTGAGTTGTATTTTTGTTATTGACCAAATACTTATTTTCCACCCTGATTTACGAATAAATTCTTTACAAATCCTACCATGTGAATTCATGGATTTTTTTTTTTTCACATTCTGTCTCTCACAGTTGAAGTGTACCTCTGGTGCAAATTACTGACCTCTGTCATCATTTTAAGTGGGGGAACTTGCACAATCGGTGGCTGACTAAATACTTTTTTGCCCCACTGTATTTGTGTCATCTGCAAATAATACTAATTTTAATATATCAGATGCCTTACAAATATCATTTATATAAATAATAAATAATTTTGGACCCAGTACAGAGCCTTGTGGAACACCACAAGCAATGTCCAAGCATGATGAGGAATGGACACCCAGCTTCACAAATTGTTTCCTGTCACTTAAATAATTTTTCCCCCATTGCAGTACAACCCCCCTGATCCCGTACCGTTCCAGTTTATTAATTAATATATCATGATTGATTGTGTCGAATGGTTTCTTGAGATCCAGAAATACTCCAGCTGCATACTGTTTCTGATCTATAGCATTCGTAATCTCCTCAATTGATTCGATTAATGCCAGAGATGTTGATGTTTTTGATCTGAATCCATATTGACTGTCAAAGAGTAATTTATATTTATCTAAGAATTTGTCTAATCGTTTATTAAACAGGTTTTCTAGGATTTTGGAGAATTGTGGTAGTAAAGAAACAGGCCTGTAATTTGTGAAGTGGCATCTATCCCCAGTTTTATACAGCGGCACAACTTTAGCTATTTTCATTTTGTTTGGCACTTTTCCCATCTGAAATGATAAGTTGCAAATATATGTTAGAGGTCCTACAATTCCTTCAATGACCTTCTTGACGATTTCCATGTCAATATCATTACAATCAGTTGATGTTTTATATTTACACATGTGTACAATGTCAATTATTTCTTTTTCCTCCACTGATGTGAGGAACATTGAGTTAGGGTTCCTATCAATCAGGTTTTCACTACAGTCTACTGATGGCAGTGACTCAGAAATTTGTTCTGCCAGTTTTGGTCCAATATTTACAAAATAATGATTAAAGCTGTTGACCTTATCAGCAGTGTTTTCCATAATATTTCCATTGTCCATAAAGTATTGAGGATAACTTTGATGTCCAGAATTATTTTTAATGATACCATTTAGAACATCCCATATTCCCTTCATATTATGTTTATTGTTGTTCAATATTTTACTATAATACTCCTTTCTACATACACGTATAATATTGGTCAACTTATTTTTGTATTTTTTATATTTATTTTCAGCATCTTTTGTTCGTTGTTTTAGGAATTCCCTATAGAGTGTATTTTACTTTTTTCATGCATTTTGTAAACCCTTAGTGATCCATGGTCTATCTGAATATTTGTGCTTTCTGTTGTATTTTATTGTTGGACAGTTTTCATCATACAATTCCATTAATATTCTTAAAAATATGCCATATGCAATATCAATATCAGTTTCTTTGTGCACATTGTCCCAGTCCTGATTTAATAGATCATTCTTAAGTGCATTCATAGTTTCTTCTGTCCTTACACGTCTGTATCTCAGTTGTTCTTCATGCTGATTTTTCTTATAATTAGTGTCATAAACTGCAAAAACTGGTAGGTGATCACTGATGTCATTAATTAATATTCCGCTCACAATGTTGTTTTCCATATTGTTAGTGAAAATATTGTCAAGTAAGGTGGCACAATGTGGTGTAATTCTGCTAGGCCTGGTTATTTTAGGATGTAAACTCAAACTGTACATAGTGTTTAGGAATTCGTCGGTCATTTTATGCTTTTTCGGATTCAACATGTCAATATTAAAATCACCACAGATAAACATAACTTTTTGATTTGTTTTAGAGAACATTTACTTTATGAAGTCATTAAATACTTGAATACTAGAGCCAGGTGTTCTATATATACAGCTAATTATTACATTTTTCTCTTTTTCCTTATAAATTTCAATTGTTATACATTCTAATAAATTATCAATTACAGTTGTCATGCTTTCTACCACCTTGTAATTTAGGTTTTTAATCCACATACACAGCTACTCCCCCTCCACTCTTGTTCCTTCTATTTACAAAATTCACTTCATATCCCTCCAGTCCAAAGTCCAGTCCTTTCTCCGCATTGATCCATGTTTCAGAAATGGCAATAATTCCAAATGGATTTGTCAACTCATTTAGATATTCCTTTATATTGTTGAAGTATGAAGCGATATTGATTCATTAAATCCTGAATCGACTTTTAAATATAAATGTATTTTGCCAGAAACGCCAGAATCTCAGGTTAAGGCTCACAAAACTATTTCAACAACCACCAACCAGTAAATGAGAGCAGGTACACGGACTCCACACAAAGACGTAAACACAGACCCGAAGCATCACAATCAGCTTTCTCTTTCTCGGCTTTCTCACCCGACGGCCCGTACACGGACACGCCGTCAGGGCTGAAAGCCGGCAGCTCACTGACCGCGTCAGCAGTTTCCGTCTTTTTTGCGCTCGATTCTGAGCTGCAGGTTTTATCTCTCTCTAACCAAAATTCACTGAAGCAGCAGAAAAAGAAGATCCAAACTACGCTCCACATTTGATAAATCTAGTCATTAATCCCCTCTGACTTTTGCTGTTTTGCTTCCACCGCCTGCACAGCTCTCTCTCTCTCAGTGTACTTCAAGAACAGTTTCCCATCTCAAATCTCTGTTTCCTGCATTATTCATTTGCTTTATTATGCACAAGTCATATACAGTGCTGTTGGTCGCTGTTTTTCCCACCAGAAAATGTCCTTGGAAAAGAATCATTTCTGCTGTTTTATAATAAAGAAATTTAAACTTTTTAAAACAATGCCAAATTGCAAAACTTTTGCTGTGTCTGTAATCAAACCTCTGTAACTTTGCTCTGCTTCACTTCAGCAGCATCAGGTAATGGTCAGATGTTGATTCATGGTTTTCTTCACTTTTTGTTCTACTGCAGAATATTTTAAAGTGTATCTGCTACAGAAAACAGGGCAGGAAAATCTCCTTCATGTTTTTCTGTGTTTTATCCTCAGTTACTTTGACACAAAGGCATCTGCTGTGATGCTCACACCTCTGATGAAGTCTCACATGTGTCAGCGCTGATAAATCATCAGAATTATAATATTTCTGACTGTCTGAGGCAAAATCAAATTGAATGGAATCAGGACCTCGTGAATCGGAATTGAATGGATTACAGAAATCAGTGATGATACCCAGCCGTAGTGAGCAGCCTAGGCCCGACAGAAGTGGATGTAGCTGTGGGTAAAAAGGTGGAAAGAACTACTGATAAATTTTTTGTTAAGTTAAGGCCTGATCCTTCTGAAATTCATAGCCAGCTCTGACACGGAGCCATCAATCTCTGGGCGCTGAAAAAGCAGCAGTGTATCCAGAAAACACATTATATGCTGCGATAAATGCCCAAGCATCCCCTCTAACACTGCCTTTCATATGCAGCAAACAGGTCGTCAGAGGACACAGGATGACATCATACTGTAAGGCTTATATGACATCATACTGTATGCCTATATGACATCAATCTGAATGCATATACGATATCAAGCTCTCGTTCCAGGACTTCAAGTTGAGTGCATACATGAGACAAGGCTTTATGACATAAATGACATCTGTGACAATATTGTGTTTTCCAGTCTTTCTGTGGCACAATCTTTCCGTTTGGAGCTCTTGATTCGCCCATCTGACGTCCTGTCCTCTATCCTGAGGAACCAGGGATCAGTGTGGCGGTCTGCAGTTTGTACAAAGATCACTTGGTTACTACTGAATCAAAACACCTGAAGTAAAAGCCCCAAATAAAGATGAATTTAACAGGTAAAGGAGACTTTACTCACCTAGATATTTACGCACACCCACAGCACGTGGTGTGGTAAAGGTCGGCCAAGATTTTGACCACATGTCAGAAACTGGATCAAAATTGGACTAAACTCACTTGAACTCTGACTTTGTCTGCACTTAGAACTATCACAAGACATTAAAACAAAACATCGGGCATTGATGACATCACAGGAATCTAACATTCTAATCTATGCAAACTGTCTCCAAGGCTACATAATATCAAATTAAATCATAGCAAAGGAGTAAAAAGCAGGATCAGTCTTAGGGTGTATGTTACATGTTTGCCAGTTTGGATGAGTGAATGCAATACTTCATCGGCCTGTGTTGTAGCAACCTGTTGAACCTGCTGAGAAACTTTTCTTTGTCCACTCTGCCCCAAACTTCACATGCTCCATACAAGTCGAGGCCTAGAGACCTCTGCATAGTTATTAGCATTAGGTTATCAGTATCATCTGATATATATGACATTTACAGTACAGTACTCACACATGACATAGGAGGAATAAATATGAACTTTTTGACATAAATTTGATCATATGAAATTGGATATTTTTAAAAATATGAAACCTTTTCCTTCCGCCATACTTCAGAAATATAATATATTAAGTTTTGAACATTTTAAAACATTTAAGTTTGCTCGTTGTATTTATAAGATCCTACATGGACGTGCTCCACAATCATTGGTCAGTCATGTTAAAATCCATTATCAGTGGAAAACAAACCTGATCCTCTACCCTAGTTGTAGACCCCTCATTATGCACCTAGCACATACCCTCCCCTGGGCAGGTCATCTGGGTCGCCAAAAAACCTATATGCGAGTTAGCTCGCGTTTCTTTTGGCCGTCAATGCACACAGACATACAAAAATATTGCCGTACATGCCCTACCTGCCAGAAAACTTGTCCAGCTCGCAAATCTGACAGGGCCCTGCTACAGCCACTTCCGGTCATCTCCACCCCCTTCCGTAGGATAGCTATGGACATTGTGGGTCCTCTGGTAAAAAGTAGTCGGGGTCATCAGTACATTTTGGTGGTGTGTGATTATGCGACTCGTTTCCCAGAAGCTTTCCCTCTGCGTGCGCTCACGGCACCCAATGTTCTGCATGCACTGGTACAGCTGTTCTCCCGGGTGGGGATACCAGATGAGATTTTGACCGACCAAGGGACTAACTTTACCTCTAGGTTGATGCAGCTCTTCCACAACCAGCTAGGCATCTCTGCCATCAGGACGTCACCCTACCATCCACAGACAGATGGGTTGGTGGAGAGGTTCAACCAAACTCTGAAGAGGATGCTGCAGAAGTTTGTGTCAGACACTGGGAAAGACTGGGACCAGTGGCTACCCTTCCTGCTGTTTGCGTACAGAGAAATTCCCCAGGCTTCCACTGGTTTCTCACCATTCGAGCTACTCTATGGTTGGGATGTGCAGGGGCCGTTGGATGTCCTCCGGAAGGGTTGGGAGTCTCCTGCTTCTGCTCCAAATGATAAAGGAGTGGTGCAATTTGTGCTGGAAGTGAGAGATCGGTTGGGGAGATACCATGAAGAGGCCGAGGTCAACTTGCGAGACGCTCAACGAAGCCAGAAGACCTGGTATGACCAATAGGCCTGGCAACGTGAATTTCAACCTGGTCAAAAGGTGTTGAAGTAAACTTCTGGCGAAATGGCAAGGTCCATACACAGTTCTTCGCAGAATGGGGCCAGTGACCTATGAGATTCATCTTCCTGAAAAGAGGAAACCGAAGCAGGCTTACCATGTGAATCTCCTGAAAGAATGGGAAGAGCGTGCCCACCAGGCCCCTGCGAAAGCTCTGATGGCAAGAGAAGTGCCAAGAGAAGGGAAGACAGAATCCGAGCAGGGAGCCAATCCAATGTCTCCGGTGCTGACTCATCTTACCCCACAGCAGGCTGCTGAGCTACTCCAAATCCTTCGGTAGACTACATCTCTGTGTTCAGTTAACCCCGGCAGGACCACCCTTGTCGAACATGTGATACGCCTAAAGGATGGACATCCCATCCGCCAACGTCCATACCAGGTTCCACAACACTTAGTGGATAAATTGCGACAGGAGAAGATGCTGGAGCTTGGGGTGATAGAGCTGTCCTGCTCAGAGTGGTGTAGCCCGGTGGTCATCATCTTCAAGAAAGATGGCTCCCTACGCATCTGCATCGATTTCCGGAAGCTTAATTCCATTTCAGAGTTTGATGCCTACCCCATGCCTCGAATCGAGGATTTGCTGGAGAAGATTGGAGCGGCCAGGTACATCACCACCCTGGATCTGTGCAAAGGTTACTGGCAAGTGCCACTGGAGGAGTCTTCTCAACCGTACACCACCTTTAGGACACCTGCCGGCCTGTTCCAGTTCACGGTGATGCCATTTGGGCTACATGGGGCTCCGGCCACCTTCCAAAGGCTGATGGACAAATTACTACAGGGGTGTGACCCCTATAGTGCCGCCTACCTGGATGATGTAGTGATCTTCAGCAACACCTGGGAAGAGCATCTGCAGCACCTGTCCGAAGTCCTGGGAAGAATCCATAAGGCAGGGTTGACCCTCAACCCCTCTAAGTGTGATTGGGCACGGCAGGAGACCCGCTACCTTGGCTACCAAGTGGGCAGAGGTGAGGTGCGCCCGCAGATGGATAAAGTGGAAGCTATCCAGAACTGCCCTCGGCCTCGCTCATGAATGTGAACAAGCTTTCAAAAGGCTGAAAACCTGCCTGTGTACGACCCCAGTTCTCAGGAGCCCAGACTTCAGGAAGAAATTTCTGGTCCAGGTGGATGCCTCCAAAAGTGGCCTGGGAGCAGTACTGGCCCAAGGGGACCCTGGAGAAGAGCATCCGGTCCTATACCTAAGCCACAAGCTGCTGCCACGAGAGACCAACTACTCAACTGTGGAGAAGGAGGCCTTGGCCATTAAGTGGGCACTGGAGAAACTCAGGTATTATTTACTTGGGAGGGAGTTTGAGTTGGAAACTGATCACCGAGCGCTCACCTGGATCCATTCCATGAAGGACCATAACTAGGGATGGGTATTGATAAGATTTTCACGATTCCGATTCCATTTTCGATTCTGTTTAACGATTCGATTCTTTATCGATTCTCTTATCGATTCTTTTTAAAAAAGGAGAACACTAAGGTCTAATAGCTTAGAACTTTGTTTTATATCTTCTCTTTGAACAAGATAGAAATTTAGGAGTAACATGGCCTTACAAACCCAACAGTGAGATCTTAAGAGATCCACAGCCTATGGCTCTTCAATGGGGTGTCACAGGGTCCCCAGGAAAAAAAAATTGTAAATGTAAAATAATAAAATAAATATTCTTCTGTAGCAATAACAAAGTATAACATCAATTATTCTGTAGCAATTACACAAGAATATCCAGTAATGTCCCTGCCTACAATTAAACACATTCACTTACCGACAATCATCTGCTGTGGCAAATGGGTGCAAACCTTTGACCACAAACTTAGTCACTGCTCGGTGACATTCGTCTATCCTAGCCTGAAAAGAGACGCTAACGGTAGACTGCAGTGAGAACTGCCAGCATCTGAGCCAGACTCTGTCTGTCTCTCTTATCATGGTCATCTAAATGCACAGTAATGGCAGGTTTTGTAATAAGGCAGATCGCGCTAACATAATATGCACTGTTAGTTGATTATTTACCTGCCGCATTAACGGGAGAGGACGTGCAAACGTTACCGCTGCTGCTGGGTTGAGATTCACGAGTCCGGAGCGGAATTAAAAACACGACATTCATTTAAGGTCATCATGTGTTTTGTGAGCAAATGCTTTTGTATATTTGTAGTGTTTCCTCCCTTAAATGAAATATCTACTTTGCAAGTATTGCAAGTTGCCCTGTTGTCATCCATTCTCGTAAAGCAAAACCAAACTTTTGAGCGTTTGAGCCGCTTAGGCGCCGTGTTTCCTGCCAGGTAAATGACGCTCCGCAACATGGTGACGTCATTCGGGGCGACTGGAATCGATAAGGGAATCGTTTGCAAAAATGGCAAACAATTCCAAGGAATTGAAACAGGGGGAACCGGTTCTCAACAAGAACCGGTTTTCGATACCCAACCCTAACCATAACAGCCGACTGACACGCTGGTACCTTTCACTGCAGCCGTTCAGATTCACCATCCGTCAAAGACCAGGCAAGCTCAATGTAGTGGCAGATTATCTCTCCAGGTTGCCGCACAACGCCAACCTTCGGGTGGAAGGGGATGATGTGACGGAGTTACACCGTCCCGGGCCGCAGACAGCTGATCTGGGCGCATACACGCACCACCACTAGTTTCTACAATTACCGTGGCTGCACGTCTTTTCGTCGACCAGGCAGATAAACAAAAAGGGGTGAGAGGTATATTTTGAGCGGCGCAGAGGGTGGCCAACATATTTTTCCCACTTACCTTTAATAAAGCGGTCGCGTAGACTCGCTGTGATTGCCGATTATACGAGTGGTTATGCAAGCCGATGGTATGGTGTTCCGGGGTTCAAATAGTGGGTTTGGGCGCGCTTGAAAGGTCACGTGAACTGCAGAATAAACTATCACCCTGAATGCTTCCTGACTACGCCTACATTTGTTTGGGAGAAGTTTCGGAGAGGACCCCGCGACAAGTTGACATACTCTTACACGCACTGAACAGTTGTCATACTCTCAAACGGACTGAACAGGTGTCATACTCTGACACGCACTAAGCAGTTGACATACTCTGATACGCACTGAGCAGTTGTCATACTCTCACACGCACTGAGCAGTTGTCATATTCTCACACGCACTGAGCAGTTGTCATATTCTCACACACACTGAGCAGTTGTCATATTCTCACACACACTGAGCAGTTGTCATATTCTCACACACACTGAGCAGTTGTCATATTCTCACACACACTGAGCAGTTGTCATACTCTCACACGCGCTGGCAGTTGTCATACTCTGACACGCACTGAGCAGTTCTCATACTCTCACACGCACTCAGCAGCTGATGAAGTCCCCCAAAGAAACCAAATTCCTAGAAATCCAAACATGGAAATGTTTGCACACAGTTGTCACTATGTGCAGAGGTCCACCCTACCAGCCAACCTCAGATCTCCACGCATACACAAACTAAGGCACATAAGTCTGCACACATCCAGACATTAACAGATACACACACATGGCCACCCTTTATATCGGTGGACCTCCACCAGGCCTCACTGCACTCGTCTTCTCAGAGAAACCCTCAACAGAAGAGTTGAGAAACACAAAACTTGTGAGATCTGAATGTCCTGGTGAGTCTCCACCTGTTACAAGTGAGTGCAGCCTGGACTGTCTCAAGACAGACCAGATCAGCTGCACCACAGACACTTCAAACCTCATCTCAGGACAAAAACTGAAAGAACAACATAAAAAAGGAGAAAACCGACCTCAGAAACATGGCCAACATCTGTTTGATTAGACTAACAAATAATGGTTGACCATTTTCAGGTGCTCGCCTAACCTTCAGTAGTTGTTCGAAGTCATTGAAACGCTTAGGTTTTATATATCCAGTTTCCTTGGATTGATAATCTGTCTCATTTTGAAATTGTTCTTTGGTCAGTTTTACCTGTTGCAGAATTTCAGGGTCGCTCTTGTTGACTTTAATAGCCACGATCTGTCTGTTTGCTCTGTGAATTGGTTAGAAACAAAACTGAACTTGTTTTGGTTTCTTTTGTAAAATCCTCTGAAAATATCTCGAAAGGGTTTGGGTTGGTGTCAGGTCAACGTCCGTTATGCCATGGGTGAGCGCTCCTATTATGGGTTTTGGGATCAAAGCAAAGCTACCGCGTCACAAGGGATCAAAGTGATTCTAATGTATGTTCGTGTATTTTTTTTTCTTTTGCATAACATGTCGAGCTTTTCTGTATATAGCCATGTCGTAGATTTCGGAGCAAACAAGAAATTGATGAAAATGTTCTATTTTATTTTAACAATCATCAACTGCATATGCAGGTTTCGTACGGGTGCTTGAAATCCTTGAAAAATCTTGGATATATTGTAGTGCTTCTATTTCGGATTTGGTGCTTAAAACGTCTTGAAACTGTATTTCATTCACCACAAATAACTATCTGATTGAATAGTTTTCTTATCAGATAGAGAAATAAAATGGCAAAGTCTAAAAGCAACATTTCTCTGCCTGGGCTGCCTTGTACCTCTGCACGTCAGTCTGTTTCAATGTGTGACCCCCCACCCCCTCCCCGAAAAGTCGGGGGTGAGCGCACTAACGTGCCTGGAGGCCGTTTTAATGAGTGTTTGCTGGAAAACGAAAAATACAAGAAGGAGTCTTCAAGAAGGATTTGTACGTTTTCACTGTGGAGGAGTTTGCGTAAGTCCTAGTAAATCATTTTCTCCAGTGTGGACGTTACACATGCTAATTTTTAAAATCGTTTTTATTATTTTGCTAGCTAGCAAACTCGCGGGATAAATGATTGAAATGCACTCAGTGTGATGCAATACGGTGCCGCTATTCTAACAGTTAGTTATTGCAGGGTAATTTCTGGAATATGCTGTGAATTTAACCAAGATTACACAGCAGTAGCAGTAATGCGAGTTACTTCCCCAAAGTGAAAGCTTTAAACGTTAGCCCGATGCTTAACTAGCCAACTCAAGCTTTCTGATTGAAGGCTAAAAGCAGCGTTGTCACCAAGTAAACAGAATATTGATTCTATTTTGGTGTATTGCTGCAGTTTTTTCAAGTATTAACTTGGTGCTTTTGGCAACCTTAGGGGGAAATAATGGTAATATGACTGATCCATATGGACACAAAGAATATAGACTCTTTTGTGCTACCGAAGTTCCGTGGCTTTCATTCAAAATCAGTTTATCGTTAAACAACTTGAAGATTATAATGGCTTCAAACTCACATTGAGGCCTGTGGGGCACTGTCAGCCACTGAAACAGTAGACAAATGAATATTTCATACCTTAAGGCTACCTGTTTATTTAAGGGAGATGAACAATACATTATAATTGTATATAATAATATCACAGATGATAGATTAAATAGGTTTTTGATAGATGCTTGTGCATTGTTAAAGTCTTATATGTTGAATTGATCTGAGTATGTCATCTGTTCAAAGCCTCTCCCAGTCAGTGCTGTTCTCTATGCCTGTCTTACTCTACATGATATTTTTTAACATCAGCATGCTAAAGGACTTGTTTGGAAGAGACTGCTATTTTATACGCTGAAATATGTTTTTCTTCTGGTTGGTGAAAACACTTTATTATCCTCTAATAGATTTTTTTAAATGCTTGGTGATGGTAGTACCCAAAACTAGCTGCATCAGGTACTTCCCTGTGTATTTGGAGAGGATCAGAAGTCCCAGGAATAAAAAAGCAACTAATTATTTATCTGCACAGCCGTACAAGTGGCTGACTGCTAGTTTGGTCCTCTGAGGCCGTGTCCTAGTCAGTGTGTCTCGCTAGATTTCTCTCTCTTCTGTTAATTGAGCCTTTTTGTTTGTTTTGTGCAGTTCTGGTTAATAAGTGAAATTAATAAAAGCCGCAGAAATATTTTCATTGCATTTCTGTTTGTTCTGTACTTGCTAACTGTCAGTTCAGAAGAAAATGTAGCTGCTGTTTGCCAACAAACTCAGTTCCTTTTCCCGATAATTTCCTTCAAAAAAATGCCTACATATATATTTATAAGCTGAGTTATTATATAGCTGAATAATTATATCTTTCAATTCATAACTAATAATGTTTTATTTTAAATTTGTGTCTTTTAGCTTCTTCTGCTTATTATTGTTATCCATCCATTTTCTTCTGCTTATCAAGGAGTGGTTTACCCGGGCAGCAGCCTAAGCAGAGAAGCCCACATCTCCCTCTCCCCAGCCACCTCCTCCACTTCTTCTGGGATAACACCAAGACATCCTCAGGCCAGCTGAGAGATATAGCCTCTCCAGAGTGTCCTAGGTCTGCCCTGGGCCTCTTTCTCCTTTTCTCATCAGCCTCTCTTCAACGTGTAGGAATAGCAGCTCTACTCTGAGCCCCTTTTGAGTAACTGAACTCCTCAGCCTGTCTTTAAGGGAGAGGCAACATCCTTAGAGAAAGCTTGTGTTTTTCATCTGTCAGTCCTCTGCTCACCTGTCCCCAAACTCGTAAACAAGAGAAGATTAAAGTCCTCCGCTTGATGCTGCAAGTCATTGTCTTTTATTGTCTTTTTCTTAATATATTCAGATAATTCTAAAAATATATGTACAACAGTTTGTTTATGCAGTCAGCATTTGTATATATACAGCAGTATTCTCAAACAAGCAACAGTGAACGCACCTGTGTGAGGCAAATTCCACAATCACAGTTCAATCAGTCCCCCCACCCTGACACTTTTTTCCACGTTAAGTGAGGAAATGGAATTAAATCTGACACATCTTTATCTTTTTTGGACATATCAACATATCTTTTTAAGGTTAAGAGAATATGGTCATCAGATTGGAGAAGCTGAACAATCAGAGCTGTGATAATGATATTTAAGGATATTTAAGGTGTGTTGACTGGTTCATAACGTCAGCTCATGTGAGAAAACATCCCATGCTAAAAGTTGCCGCTAGCTGCTGGTTGATGGTGAATTTATTGTGTGTTTCCACCGTCTGTACAGATGAAGAGTAGCAGAGCTGGAGATGAGGCAGGAGGAAGAGTTGACTCAATTCAATTTCAGTTTATTTATATAGCGTTAATCACAACAACAGTCACCTCAAGACACTTTATACTGCAAGGTGGAGGCCCTATTGTAATACAGAGAAAATGAAATGATCAAAACAAGCCCTTTTGAGGGAGCACTTGGTGACTGTGGGAAGGAAAAACACCATTTTAACTGGAAGAAACTTCCAGTAGAAGCAGGTATAGGGAGGGGCAGCCTCTGAGGACTGGTTGGGGTTGAGGGGAGGGAGAAAGGACAAAGGACACGCTGTGGAAGAGAGCCACTCTATGAGCTGTTCATTCAGTTTTTGGTTTAGCTTGACTCCATGACGTTTCTGAACTAATGCTTTGCTCAATTAATGTTGCAATGAATTATGGGTGGATTTTACTGATATTCTATCTTTATGTTGTCACCAAACAGATCTACAGATTTAGGATTAGCTACAGGCTCCTCTACCCCTGCTAGCCCTTCTGTCCTGCCCAGGATGGCGTCCCTGGTGCCCCCTCATAAGGTCCAGCAGTCCTACTGTCCATCCAACAGCTCCTTCTCCCCTCTTACAGCCCCTATGGGAGCTCCATCTGTGGTGGCTACAGGCCTTACAGCTACAGCTACGGTGGCGGCTACAGCCTGGGAGGATACAGACACACACCTCACCTTGAGGACGTCCCCCCAGCAGGTTTGTGCAGCAGGCTGAAGAGATGGAACAACAAGCACTCACATATTCATATGAGTACATTTAGTTGTTTTGAGAGGTGTACTCAACACAGGACAGTGGCTGCAGGTGCTAATTGTTTTGAGTTAAAAGTAATTAAGGCTGCTGTTGCAAAGTTTGATAATAGAATCTGAAGCTGGTAATGTTCAGGGCTGCAGTACACGTGTAAAGATGAGTCTGCTTGTATGACATCATATGTGCCTTTGTGTAACTCAGTGGCAAATAAATTGGGTACCATAGCTCCATATGCCATTAGTTACTTTACAAGTGTAAGGAAAAGCAGAAGGACTTGTTTTTGGTTAAGACCAGTTAAAATGATGAATGTCTTTCATTCAGTTTCCTTGCTTGGTTTAGACACTAACTGGACGAGCGAGGAGGACGACCACGTGGTGGCCAGAGGAGAATATGACTTTACAGCTGCTTCTCAGGAGGAGCTTTCTATGCAAGCTGGAGAGATGCTCAACCTCGCTCCTAAAGGTGATGAGCTTTTTACTGGCTGCGGGACATTTGATTCTGAGTGCTTTGACCCAAAACCTTCTATTTTTGTTTTCCTTATCTTAGAAATAACAGATGAGGGCTCTTCTTTTGTGTGAGCGTGCCCCATGTTTACAACTATCTCCCTCGTGTTTAGAGCTACAGCCCCGTGTGCGTGGCTGGCTCCTGGCCAGCGTGGACGGTGAGACCACCGGCTCGTCCCAGCAAACTACGTTAAGATCCTCAGCAAGAGAAGAGACCGCCGGGCCAGATGTGGAGAGGCTCGCTCAGGCCCAGCAGGCGAACACACAGGCACCCCAAACAACCTCAGCTGCACAAATCTGTGTCTCTCCTGCAGCCCATAAACGTACAGCATCTACCCGCATCATGTACAGTACATGAATGACCCGTCTCGTCAGATTCATTAGGCTCAGCTGTGTCCCCCTCCTGTGTGCAGTTTCCTCGTTTCCCTCTGTGTGTATTTATAGTAGTGATGGCCAAACAAAGCTTTCTGAAGCTTGTGTTGAAAAACGATTCATTACTGGAAGCTTTTTAACACAGTCCTCTGTGGTGACATCTGGTGGTCAAAAATATGAAGAGCAGCTTGAATCTACAAAAAAACTGAACTGCTTCATTTTGATTGCCCACTCTGCAGAGTGGAATTCACAATTCACAATTGGACGTCACTGATCACGTGACTGTGGCCAAACGAATCGAGCATCGACAGAGTGCTTCTGAAGCGGTGTGTTGGTGTTTTTGACACACGCGCCGGAGCGTCAGCTTCAAGCGGGCCATCACTAATTTATAGCATTCGTCCTCTTGTGTGCGTTACTGGTCCATCTGTGTTCCTCCATGCTGTTTTTCCTGCTTGTCATCCTTCATGTTTTAACTCCATTCCCTCGTGTCCAGGTTTCTTATTTGGTTCTCAGCTTTCCCAGTTTAGGTTTTCCTAGTTTTGTTTCTCGCCTCCCTCGCCTTTGTTTGTATGTCACTCTCCATAAATAAAGCTCACTCACATCAGCAGTGCCTGCATCTTGGGTCCTCCATTCATATCTCAACACGCAAACCCTGACATTTATTGTGTAGTTACATACTGCTAGGAAGTGCTGACAAAATATGAAATTATGATGCTATTTATGTAGAGGCACAGTACCAACACAGAACAGCGGGGACACAGAACCAAAACCTAAGAACTAACATCACACATCAAGAAATCAAAGATTAATAAAACAAAACAGAAAACACTGAGCCAGCGACCCAGGACCGTGACATTCAGTTTCTCAAGGAGTAATCAAAGCAAACATTTTTTTCTTTTTATGAATAAGAGATTTCCTTTATGGGTTACGTGATGGTGTAAGTTCCAGCACAGCTCATTTAGTTTGCAGAAGTGCTCCGAGGCCCCTATGAAACACATGATTGAAAGAATCTAATAAATTAGAGGGGTGCAGTAGCTGTAGTATGACTTTTTGTTCTCGTGCTGCATGACGACTTTACTTTTTTCTTTTTTTTGGTGGGAGGAAGTTGACATCTCAGTCCATTGTGACGTGCAGATCTTTGACTGGCTTATGAACTCCGTCAGGAGGAACTCAGCAGGAGAGGGAAACAAGGACCAACAAACCCGGCTTGGTAAAAAGGAACAAGAACAGAAAAAATCAACATCATTACACATCCCTGAGCTGTCATTTACACCACCTGTGGCGCTTGATTTATTGGTCACTAAACGTGGTGTGTGTTTGGTGCGTCACTGGCTGCGTGTTCTGTGTTATTTGTCGGTCGTGGGGTTTGGGCGTTGATATTTGACATCACAACAGAGAGACTGGATGTGATGTAAGACCCCTCTAAATCGTGTAATTTACAGATATTTAATTCCAATGATTTGACTGCATCATTGTGTCTTTGAGCTATGACCCAAACTCTCTTTCAACTTTGTGAATAAATTCACGTCCCCCTGTGACCTCATAATTACACCAGAGTTCAGATGGCATGAATGAGTCATGAGGTGACACCAACAGTGACAACATCAGCAGTGACATCACTAAAGTTGAGTCCATAAATACAACCCGTGACGTGGAGCAGGTACCGCCGTTTTGGACGATGCCACGACGCAGGTATAGACGCAAACGTGCGAGGTCTTCTCGCCCCGCTCGCAGACGCAGGAGAGCCCACAAGGCCTCGGGTGTCCGCAGACATGGGAGAAGATACCGTCGCAGACATTAGACAATCTCAATAAACATGTAGGATGAACATCCAAACTGTGGTCCAATCAAGTTTCTTTTAGACAATATATGTTGTTGTTGTTTTGTGTGTGTTTGTTATCAATGTTGTGAAAAATGTTAAGCTTAGTAAGCCATCAAGCACTGATTACTCGTAG
The DNA here is from genome assembly GCF_963576455.1 of Neolamprologus multifasciatus. Lineage (NCBI taxonomy): Eukaryota > Metazoa > Chordata > Actinopteri > Cichliformes > Cichlidae > Neolamprologus > Neolamprologus multifasciatus. The sequence goes on along the minus strand of NC_140451.1, from coordinate 3,862,269 downwards.
AAGAGCACCAATAGGAGACAGAACTAATTAGAAGGTGTTATTATTCAGTCTGTACATCGAATAGAAGGCACTAACCACAAGGTGATCTTCAATGCATCTCTGTGTGAATGTGAACGGGGCGAGAAGACCCCCACTGACTGCATGTCTTTAGACTGTGGGAGGAAGCTGGAGAGAACATGCAGACTCCACACAAAGACCCCGGCCTGATGGGGTTAGGGTCCTGAGTTTGATACCCTAAACTGAACGCAGGACAGAGGAAGGGATGGGTGATGTTCATGTGTGCCCAGGTGTATGATGTGGCTCTTTGCGGTGACAGAGTAAAAAATGTGGCTGTTTGTCTGTGACTGGTTGGCTGCCCCAGCCCTGGCCCTTCATGTATTTCAGTAATGTCTTTTTCTCCCGTCTCCTCCTCTCGTTTACATGTTTTGCCCTTGTGACCCATTCCTTCTGTCACGTGTGTTTTTCCCCTCCAGCCATCATGTTCTGTTTGTGCTTAGTTATGTCCATGTCTCATCTCTAGTCCTCTTTTCCCTCTGTATGTATTCACAGTGTACGTGTTCCTCGTCGGTTCGTCATGCTAAGTCTGCGTGTCTTATTCAGTCATGTGTCATGTATCACTCCAAATCTCACTGACTTTAACTAATAATAACTGTTTGCTGAGTGTTATGTCTAAAAGGTATTGCACAATCGCCTCTAGTAGAGGATCAGGTTTGTTTTCCACTGATAATGGATTTTAACATGACTGACCAATGATTGTGGAGCACGTCCATGTAGGATCTTATAAATACAATGACCAAACTTAAATGTTTTAAAATGTTCAAAACTTAATATATTATATTTCTGAAGTATGACGGAAGGAAAAAGTTTCATATTTAAAAAAAATCCAATTTCATATGATCAAATTTATGTCAAAAAGTTCATATTTATTCCTCCTATGTCATGTGTGAGTACTGTACTGTAAATGTCATATATATCAGATGATACTGATAACCTAATGCTAATAACTATGCAGAGGTCTCTAGGCCTCGACTTTTATGGAGCATGTGAAGTTTGGGGCAGAGTGGACAAAGAAAAGTTTCTCAGCAGGTTCAACAGGTTGCTACAACACAGGCCGATAAAGTATTGCACTCACTCATCCAAACTGGCAAACATGTAACATACGCCCTAAGACTGATCCTGCTTTTTACTCCTTTGCTATGATTTAATTTGATATTATGTAGCCTTGGAGACAGTTTGCATAGATTAGAATGTTAGATTCCTGTGATGTCATCAATGCCCGATGTTTTGTTTTAATGTCTTGTGATAGTTCTAAGTGCAGACAAAGTCAGAGTTCAAGTGAGTTTAGTCCAATTTTGATCCAGTTTCTGACATGTGGTCAAAATCTTGGCCGACCTTTACCACACCACGTTCTGTGGGTGTGCGTAAATATCTAGGTGAGTAAAGTCTCCTTTACCTGTTAAATTCATCTTAATTTGGGGCTTTTACTTCAGGTGTTTTGATTCAGTAGTAACCAAGTGATCTTTGTACAAACTGCAGACCACCACACTGATCCCTGGTTCCTCAGGATAGAGGACAGGACGTCAGATGGGCGAATCAAGAGCTCCAAACGGAAAGATTGTGCCACAGAAAGACTGGAAAAAGCTTCCCAAAGAAGCAAGGACAGCAAAAGTCGATTCAGAGATTTTTTGTTTTATAGTTATTGATCATCTGTAGGCCTGTGTGGAGTTCAGAGGTCTAATTGGTTTTGGTTTTTGCAGCTGCTTTCAGAAAGAAGAGCAGCAAAGGAAAGTCAAGCAGCGATGGAACAAAACAACCACGCAGTAAAAAGAGCAAGACATCAAGCTCACAGGAGGAGGCCAGCTGCTCCGTCTATGAGTCAGATACACACAGCACATACAAAAGTCACACTAAAGGTAAGAAGTACATAGGTAAGTTCACACCACACCTGCAGCGATAGAGCCTCTTTCCCAAGCTCTCAGAGTTTAGCTGGTATCCATCTGCTAATCACTAGGAAGCTTCTAACAAAGACTGTATGAATGTGTACATTGAGGCAAAGTCAGCTTTCCTACGTACAACTAATCACAACCCCTGTGTTTGTTTTGTCTCTCTGTAGAGGACTTTGAAGAAAAATACGAAGAGCAGGATAAGCTGGGTGAAGGAGGCTTTGGGACTGTCTTCTTTGGAAAACGCAGAGAAGACAATTTCCCAGTATGGCTTCTTATGTGTGCACTTTACAATTCTTCTAGTTCCTCCTGTTCTCTTTTTCTAAAACACATTTTCTCTGTAATGCAGGTGGTGATTAAGCATGTTGCTCAGTTTTTAGTCAGCTACCTACCAGTGGTAAGAAATGTTTGTCTTTTTCTGTTTTTTTCCCCCAACGTGTTCCTCAAACAGCCTAATGTTTGAACACTGACCTTGATGTTCTGTTTCTCAAGCTTCTTAATGGTAAAATGACCGAGATTCCCAAGAAGGTGGCATTGCTAATAAAAGTGGGGGCAGGACCAGAGGCTACGAGCAGCAATGTGACGCCCGCTTAAAACGACTGGTATGACTTGGAAGACGAACTCATTATGTTGTTTGAAAGGCCAAAAAAAACATAGACTTGGAAGCCTACCTGGCAAACAGAAGAACCTTTGTGCACGAGAGGGAGGTTAAGGTCAGCGAGTGGCAAGATAACATATATGGCAAACTTTAATGGATAATGTAAATCTGATTATTTGAACGTATTTTTCATTTGTCTGTCTGGTCATAATGAGACAGCTGGTACATGCAGCCACTGAAATGCAATCCAAGGGTGTCTACCATCGAGACATTAAGCCAGAAAACATTGTGTTTCACACATTGCCTGATCATCCAGCATTTCTATGTGTCAAATTCATCGATTTTGGTATTGGAGTCCCTTTTAGACCAGAAGTAGTCACATGAAGAAATGGTAGGTCATCAGCCTCACTGTTTAAATGTCCTTGCCTGCCCACAGGCTCAGTGTCCACATGAATTCCTTACCATGAATAATTACTCTCTGGATTTTAGGGACCAAATCAGCCGCTGTAAACTGGCAGGACTTTAATGCCACCACAGCAGATTGTGTCACAGTTTTGCAGCTACGTGGCAAGTAATCACTTGCCTTAAAAGTCTCGCCAGTCCCCTAGGCAACATGTGAAAGTGTTCCAGTGTGTACATCTGATCTGGGACCGCTGCAATCTTCGACTGCGCCTCCAGCTGACCCGATGTCCACATCATGGGGGAGGTAAGCGTTGGAGGTGGCGTTGGATAGGGAGGGTGATGCGTCAGTGAGTGCTTATCAGTATCAGTATCAGTATATGTATGTGTGTGCGTGTCCAGAGTTCAGCTGAGACAGTGTCCTTTGCCCCGCCAGGCTAAGTAAACAGTCTTCCAGCCAACCCAGGTGGCCTTGTAGGGAATGGGAAAGACAGACATGCCGACACTGGTCTCTCAATCTCCCGTTAATAGCTGCGAGTTTCTCCATGATGTTATTAGCCGTCGATTCCGTGGTCTTGTCACTCTTTTGCTCACATAGCAGATTCTGAGACCTCACGACCGCAGCCAACTGATCCGAGATGTAATCCAGCTTCCGCCCAGAGATGTTGTTCTGAGTTGATTCTTTCCTGATGTAATCCAACATACATACGCTCAGATGTGTTATTCTGAGCATTCACTGCAGTCGTAAGCGCCTCCAAGCTCTTAACCATGCTGCCTTCAGTGAGCCCTTTCTGAGAAGTCGCACCTGTCGTTCCAATCCCAGCGGGCAGCCTTGTGGGGGTTTGAACAGCCGGTTCCGCTCTCTTAATTCTCCGATAAGCCAGGGCCAAGCCAGCTCCGATCAGCATGAACCCTGTTATCATGGTTCCAAATAGGTAGATATCTTCAGCATCCTCGATCGACAGTCCCGCCAGGCACACGATCCTCTGCCACCCATCCATCGTGTATCCGGCAGGGAAAGTACCTCCAGGGCACTCGGGTTCTCCCGAGCCCAGACTTCTCGTTAAAGGGTGTCAATAGCATTCAGAGACCAGTTGATCAAATCCATAATTCTCTTTTAGGTTTTAGACACAGACTGTGAGAGAGTGTTCCAGGGAAAGTAATCCAAAAAAGACACGAGACTAGACAAGGACATAAGAACTAGCAGGGAAGACAAGGGAGAGGAGAAAAAGTGCGTCCGCCTCCTCCGAGAGCCAAAGAAATGAAAATGTTTGATGCTGAGCTTGTGGTGATACTCTAAGTCAGTACTGTACTCTGGCTGTTTCAGAGTTTTCACAGTCACTGCTTTCAGGTGTCTCCATCCAGTCACGTCTCCCAACACGATGGCTTCTTTTCTTTTGGTTCCCTCTACGTGGAAGTGGTCCCCCAGTGGTCAACAGGTAGGTCTTTCACGAGGTGTAGTACGGTGGCCCCTAGAGACAAAGCATGTACAAACTCCAAAACACTGACAAACTCCAAAACACTTACAAAATTCAAAACACATGCAAACTCCAAAACACAACGGAAGTGCTCCAGGACGCTAGGGACAGTGTTGAGCTCGAATTGCAAAATAAACGGCAAGTTTGTTGCAAACACATGGGCTGTATGGGACGGTCTAGTCTCCGTCGCGCTGCCCAGGTTGCCTAGCAACCATGATACTAACCGCTGGAAACGTGTCATACAATTTTGTTTGACAGAAATGAAGGAGAACATATTTTCTTCATTTGTTTGTTTGTTTCTACATGAGCTTTGTGTGATTTGATAAGTATCTGAGGCTGAGACGACAGGACTGTAAAACATGATTTTTGGCCTTCGTTTCTGTACTGAACGGTCATTTTAAAATTTGCTAGTAAATAACAATTAGCTAATGTTGTTCATGAGACTAAAGTAATATCACTTTGGTAATGTAAATATAATATGGCCAATATTATAGTTATTATATTAATCATTATTAGCTATTACAGCAGTGAACATGAACTCTGTGTCAAATACTGAGCTTCAGTACAGATTCAAGTTGGAGTTATTTATGTCTTATCACCTTAAATCGTCACTCAAAGAGAAGTATCTTTGACAGTGTATATATAGGTGTATCATATATAAGAGACAAATGTTGTTCCTTCAGTATGTTTGCATAACTAAATTTGGCTCAATGCTTACATATATGTGTAAAAAGAAAATGTACGAGCTGTGAAAACTGTTTCTGATATATTAAATATTTGTTTATTGGGTAAGAAAATCATACCATGTCATAACTGCTTTAAGTCATACAGAATAAATATCAGAGCCTTAAACTGGCTGACTTCTGCTAAATGGGTCAAACTGGGCAGAAAGTATACAAACACATATTATCCTTATAGAATATGATGTAACACCATAGATCAACTTACCTCAGAATATATAAAGAATATAAACAATTACAGCATTATGATGCAACAAACACAGCAGTACTACTAATCCAAAATACTCAGCTTCATAGAACTGAAACAAACATTTATTTTTAGCTCCATTCTGCTGCTGATACATACTTTAGGTTTCTGAATATTAAACTTGTTGATGCCTTTCATAGTGTGTAACTTGAAGGCCCTGAGTACTTTCTCCCACACTGAAAACACTGGAATGATAAAACTATTTGAACATTACCTAATAAGACTGATTCAGGACAGACAAATAGTTATGCTAAACTTTTATAGCAGTCCTTCACAAACAGGGAACAGTCTGTCTATTCTCTCCATCTGTCAGCTGCTGCTGGCTCTTCCTCCTCCTCTTCCTCACACACTGCTGAGTTTGTCCTGGTGGATCATCAGGGGTGCAAAGCCTCACAGATGATGTGCAGCAGTGGGTCCCTCAGTCTGTCCTCACTCTGGACACTTGCAGTTGTCACACATGGAAATCAAATGTGTGATAAGCTGCAGGATTCAAACACAAGTGTAACTTATAAACACATGTTCATACTTTTATTACACAATCAGAGAGAAAGAAACAGAGAGAGAGTGCAGGACAGACAGACAGGTGACAGTCTCAGGTGTACACACTGCTACAAAACAGCACAAAAGAAGGAGGATTTAGTGTTTGTGTTATTACGAGTGCTAAACAAGAAGAGTTCCCAGATGGTACAGTGGACACATGTGTGACTCCTGTGATTAAAGCATCTTTCTTTCAGCATAACGAGTGAACTGTCAGCTCGTTCAAACACACGTTGAAGTCCGTTTGGCTCGACACCACCGAACAGAGGCAGCAATTTAACATAGCTAACATTAACAGTGCAGTGAATCCTGCTTGTGCCGTGATATTCAGGACTGCAAACCGAGCAGCATCACTGACTTTCAGCTTGTTGTGTTTGTGGATATATGACTGACTTTAATTATCCATAAAATCATCACATTCTTTGTAAGATTAAGGCCGACTATTGAACGGCGTATATTTTGAAGTAAAGGCTTTAAAACCAAGTTAGTACAAACATCGCTAATGTCACATAGCTTTCCCGACATGTGGCCAACAGTAATGTTTTAATGTTCTTCATTATTAAACATTTGCACATAAATAAGTGACATAATATTCATTACTTACTTTTGAAAGTTTACTCTTTGGCCGCTCCATTTTTTTCAGAAAAATTATCTACACCACCGCCGCGCTATGAAGTCTAGGATATGTTGGGCCATAACAGCTACACCGACCCATCCTTAAAATTCAGGGAAATGAAAGACGCATTTGACGGCCGCATTTCGAGCAGCCTTTGAATTGGGACAGCCTTCTTCGCGTCGCTTTGACGTAATCGGTCTTGAAATGCAGCCTTTAAGGCTGCAGACCCTGGCTGTGTCCTTCAAAAGAGACTCTATTCCAGGGGTGTCACACTCCAGGCCTCGAGGGCCGGTGTCCTGCAGGTTTTAGATCTCATCCTGGGTCAACACACCTGAATCAAGTGATCAGTTCATTACCAGGCCTTTGGAGAACTTCAAGACATGTTGAGGAGGTCATTTAGCCATTTAAATCAGCTGTGTTGGATCAAGGACACATCTAAAACCTGCAGGACACCGGCCCTCGAGGCCCGGAGTCCGACACCTGTGCTCTACACGTTCTCAAACGAGGCTCAAAAGGCAAGGTTAGGGAAGCCCTGAACTTGGCCTTATAAGTGAGAGATCGGGCCACGTAAGCTTTATGACCTCCATTGGCAGATGATACTCTGGCTTAGTGGGTGGTCCACTGTGCATTTGGCAGGTAGGACTACGTTTTTAAGAGCTTGATACATGGGAGAAATGCTGTGGCATGCACTTATTTCAAGCAACAATCAATTATTTCAAGCAACAATCAAGCAATATCCACCAGCCACGTGACCAACCCAACACCAGCAGTTGGCTCAAACATACTCAAACGAACGTTCATGAAAAGTGGGAACTTCTGCCAAACCACGTGGCCTAACGGACAAGGCGTCTGACTTCGGATCAGAAGATTGAGGGTTCGAGTCCCTTCGTGGTTGGTTGTGACTCCTTGATGAGCAGGCATGCGTTCCCAGTTTATTCGCAGCAGGCCGACTTCGCATCCTTTATGTCATCCAAAATTGCTACGCTGTTGTCAATTTCATGTTCTTCAACAGAGACTCTACGAGTTCTCAAACGAGGCTCGAAGCCATGAACTTGGCCTTATCAGTGCCAGGCTCGAGTCATCTTGGCTTAGAAGCAACCATAGAAAGTCAATAACATGCCATGACCTCAAGCGACACGGGTAAAAAAATAACGACTTGGAAGCATGCTGTTGGTGGAACTCCACCTGGAAAAGATCCAGTGTGCTCTGTTTCACTCCCCGTTGAAGGCATGTGTTGGACTTTGTTCAAAAAACAGCCATGCCGCTATACTTGAAGCATTTTCATTAGGAAACACAGTGCTTTCGACTTTTTTTTCATATTTTAGTCTACTAAAGTATGACTTTGTTAGTTTCTCCAGCCACATTGTTCATCAGCTGAACTGCATAGGTGGCTTCTGATCAGTAGGAGCTTCCAAGAGTTGGCTTTTATTGGTACAGTTTGAAGTAATTTCTTGTAAACACACATTTCTCTTGTGTTCTTAACAGTTCTTCCACCCTCTTTTTGGTATATTAGTCAACAAAAGGATCGGTTCACACACGTGTTGTAGGCCAGTTAGCTCAGCTGGTCAGAGTGTGGTGCTAATAACGCCAAGGTGATGGGTTCAATCCCCATACTGGCCATTCCACCAGCCATCCAAGGTACTGTGTCATGATAGACTGTGGATTTTATTTGGTGCGATCCAAGAAAAAAACCTCTGCCAACTTCCAAGTGAGTGATGTACGCAACTACAAATGACAGCAAACCACAAAATTCACTGACACATGACACGCTAATGAATACATTACATGCTTAGCTACAATCTCCAAATCACTTTCCCAGCTACTTTCTGGATAAATCACTCATTTCCAAAGTCTGACACAGCATACTGCATCAAAAACTGCTGCTTTATATCACACCTATCGACCCTAACATTAGAAGACGCACACCATGTATTGTTTTGTGGCAAATTTCTTCTTAAAGCGTTTTTTGTAAGTCAACAGAAGACTTTTTTTTCCCACTATGTTGAAGTAATTTCTTGTAAACACACATTTCTCTTGTGTTCTTAACAGTTCTTCCACACTCTTTTTTGGTATATTAGACAAAAAAAGGGGTCGGTTTAGGCACAAGTTGTAGGCCGGTTAGCTCAGCTGGTCAGAGCGTGGTGCTAATAATGCCAAAGTCATGGGTTCAATCCCCATACTGGCCATTCCAGCAACTGTCCAAGGTGCTCTCTCATGGTAGGTTGTGGTTTTTGTTTGGTGGGATCCAAGAAAAAGCCTCTGCCCACTTCCAGGTGACAGATCGGGCCACGTAAGCTTTATGACCTCCATTGGCAGATGATACTCTGGCTTAGTGGGTGGATCCACTGTGCATGTGGCAGGTAGGACTACGTTTTTAAGAGCGTGATACATGGGAGAAATGCTGTGGCATGCACTTATTTCAAGCAACAATCAATTATTTCAAGCAACAATCAAGCAATATACACCAGTTTGTTCGCAGCAGGCCGACGTCGGATCCTTTATGTCATCCAAAATTGCTACGCTGTTGTCAATTTCATGTCCTTCAACAGAGACTCTACGAGTTCTCAAATGAGGCTCGAATGGCCAGGCTGGGGACTGAAGCCATGAACTTGGCCTTATCAGTGCCAGGCTCGAGTCATCTTGGCTTATAAGCAACCATAGAAAGTCAATAACATGCCATGACCTCAAGCGACACGGGTGAAAAAATCACGACTTGGAAGCATGCTGTTGGTGGAACTCCACCTGGAAAAGATCCAGTGTGCTCTGTTTCACTCCTCGTTGAAGGCATGTGTTGGAGTTTGTTCAAAAAACAGCCATGCCGCTATACTTAAAGCATTTTCATTTTCATTAGGAAACACAGTGCTTTCGACTTTTTTTTTATATTTTAGTCTACTAAAGTATGACTTTGTTAGTTTCTCCAGCCACATTGTTCATCAGCTGAACTGCATAGGTGGCTTCTGATCAGTAGGAGCTTCCAAGAGTTGACTTTTATTGGTACAGCTTGAAGTAATTTCTTGTAAACACACATTTCTCTTGTGTTCTTAACAGTTCTTCCACACTCTTTTTTGGTATATTAGTCAACAAAAGGATCGGTTCACACAGATGTTGTAGGCCGGTTAGCTCAGCTGGTCAGAGTGTGGTGCTAATAACGCCAAGGTCATAGGTTCAATCCTACGGTGGCCCAAACTCCAAAACACATGCAAACCCCAAAATACATGCAAATTCCAAAACACAACGGAAGTGCTCCAGGACGCTAGGGGCAGTGTTGAGCTTTTGTTACCTAGTAACTACACAAGCCAGGAAGTACCAATGACCGGATTTGGACTTTGTCCCAATTCAGTGTCTGCAGCCTAAAAGGCCGCATTTTAAGGCCTATTACGTCACAGCGACATCACGAAGGCTGTCCCAATTCAAAGGCTGCTCGAAATGCGGCCCTCAAATGTGTCCTTCATTTCCCTGAATTTTAAGGATGGGTCGGTGTAGCCTTCATGGCCCAACATATCCCAGACTTCATAGCGCGGCGGTGGTGTGGAAAAAAAACGGCGGAAGCGGAGCCGCCAAAGAGTAAACTTTCAGAAATAAGTACTGAATATTATGTCACTTATTTATGCGCGAATGTTTTTATAATGAAGAACATTAAAACATTACTGTTGGCCTCATGTCGGGAAAGCTATGTGACATTAGTGATGTTTGTACTAACTTGGTTTTAAAGCCTTTACTTCAAAATATACGCCGTTCAATAGTTGACTTTACTCTTACAGAGAATCTGATGATTTTATGGATAATTAAAGTCAGTCATATATCCACAAACACAACAAGCTGAAAGTCAGTGATGCTGCTCGGTTTGCAGTCCTGAATATCACGGCACAAGCAGGATTCACTGCACTGTTAATGTTAGCTATGTTATATTGCTGCCTCTTTTCGGTGGTGTCGAGCCACACGGACTTCAACGTGTGTTTGAACGAGCTGACGGTTCACTCGTTAAGCTGAAAGAAAGATGCTTTAATCACAGGAGTCACACATGTGTCCACTGTACCATCTGGGAACTCTTCTTGTTTCGTAATAACACAAACACTGAAACCTCCTTCTCTGGTGCTGTTTTGTAGCAGTGTGTACACCTGAGACTGTCACCTGTCTGTCTGTCCTGCACTCTCTCTCTGTTTCTTTCTCTCTGATTGTGTAATAAAAGTATGAACATGTATTTATAAGTTACACTTGTGTTTGAATCCTGCAGCTTATCACACATTTGATTTCCATGTGTGACAACTGCAAGTGTCCAGAGTGAGGACAGACTGAGGGACCCACTGCTGCACATCATCTGTGAGGCTTTGCACCCCTGATGATCCACCAGGACAAACTCAGCAGTGTGTGAGGAAGAGGAGGAGGAAGAGCCAGCAGCTAATTGTAAATAAAGTAAATAAAGTTGCTTCAGGGTTTGAAGATTTGACTTTCTTATTGAAAGAGACGAAAACTAATCTATGTGTGACACTGAGAAAAAAACTGAAAGCTTAAAAGATCTGGAGGTCTGACTGTTGTTATACAAATGTGCAAACTTGTTTTAATGACATGAGAAAGAAAAATGGGATGTTTAAAAAGGTAATATATAAAATTGATTTTTATATTACTTGAAAAAATGATGTTGGTTAGCGCTGCTGTATTTGGAAAAATGCTGGGTCACTAGTAAGCTGAGATGAGTATGAGGACAGGGAGACACTGTAAAAAAGTTATGAGCTGTCTTGCTGCAGAGAAAGTGGAGTCTGTCATCCTTGACAAGCTCCCAAGATAGGCAGCTGGCAGGATTGAATGATGCTCTGCCTCTGTGGTCAAGTACAGACATAGGCCTTAAGCAACCATGAGCCACTGATAAGCGAGAGAAATTAGTGCACTTAATGCATGTTTACTAATTATATACGTATGAGCCACTAATAGGAGAAAATGAGCACACAATAAAGTGGACTTGTTAGGGAGAGATTGTCATCAGAGTTAAAACACTCCAACTCAATTTTGATGATAGACACAGCTAAAATACAAATGAGCGTTTTGTTGGCACTGATGACAAAACCCTGATCAGATTGTTGGGTCTGCGCTTCCACAGGCCCCGCTGGTTTAGAAACGTATTCTTGTTAACGACAAAAACAAGACAAGCATCTTTTACTTGCTAGGAAGGGAAGGATGGTCGAAGCCAAGCTCTTGGAGCTCAACGCTCCTCAACTGTCTCCAAAACAACTTCTTCAACAAGCAGCCATCCTCGCAGCTATTTATTTTCATGACAGTTACAGTTTACAGTTTACACAAGCACCTCCCCTCGTAAAACCCCCCTGTGGTTCTAAAAGACAAGGCTCTATGTGTGTGCACATGTGCATGTGTATGCATGTGTATGCATGTGTAAGAACGTGTGTGAGAGAGTGTGTGTGTGTGTGTGTGCATATGTTTGTGTCATGGGGTGCGTTTGTGTGACTGCAGCAACAACTGCCAGCAGTTGCTGCTGCTGCCGCACCTGCCGTATTAACGGGAGAGGACGTGCAAACGTTACTGCTGCTGCTGGGTTGAGATTCACGAGTCCGGAGCGGAATTAAAAACACGACATTGATTTAAGGTCATCATGTGTTTTGTGAGCAAATGCTTTTGCATATTTGTAGTGTTTCCTCCCTTAAATGAAATATCTACTTTGCAAGTATTGCAAGTTGCCCTGTTGTCATCCGTTCTCGTAAAGTATAACCAAACTTTTGAATGTTTGAGCCGCTTAGGCGCCGTGTTTCCTGCCAGGTAAATGACGCTCCACAACATGGTGACATCATTCGGGGCGACTGGAATCGATAAGGGAATGTTTGCAAAAATGGCAAACAATTCCGTTAACTAGTGATGACTTCATGAACTTCTTCACAAATAAAATTTTTATCATTAGAGAAAAAATTACCAATAATCATCCCACAGATGTAATATTATCTACAGCTACTCTTAGTACCATTGATGTTAAGTTAGACTCTTTTTTTCCAATCGATCTTTCTGAGTTAACTTCAATAATTACTTCCTCCAAACCATCAACGTGTCTTTTAGACCCCATTCCTACAAAACTGCTCAAAGAAGTCCTGCCATTGGTTAATTCTTCGATCTTATATATGATCAACCTATCTCTAATAATCGGCTATGTACCACAGGCCTTCAAGGTGGCTGCAGTTAAACCTTTACTCAAAAAGCCATCTCTAGACCCAGCAGTCTTAGCTAATTATAGGCCAATCTCCAACCTTCCTTTCATATCAAAAATCCTTGAAAGAGTAGTTGTCAAACAGCTAACAGATCATCTGCAGAGGAATGGTTTATTTGAAGAGTTTCAGTCAGGTTTCAGAGTTCATCACAGCACAGAAACAGCTTTATTGAAGGTTACAAATGATCTTCTTATGGCCTCTGACAGTGGACTCATCTCTGTGCTTGTCCTTCTTGACCTTAGTGCAGCATTCGATACTGTTGACCATAATATTCTATTAGAGCGATTAGAACATGCTGTAGGTATTACAGGTATTGCACTGCAGTGGTTTGTATCATATCTATCTAATAGACTCCAATTTGTGCATGTAAATGGAGAGTCCTCTTCACACACTGAGGTTAATTATGGAGTTCCACAGGGTTCGGTGCTAGGACCAATTCTGTTTACATTATACATGCTTCCCCTAGGCAGCATCATTAGAAGACATAGCATACATTTTCACTGCTATGCAGATGACACCCAGCTCTATCTGTCCATGAAGCCAGATAACACACACCAATTAGTTAAACTGCAGGAATGTCTTAAAGACATAAAGACTTGGATGGCCACTAACTTTCTGCTTCTTAACTCAGATAAAACTGAGGTCATTGTACTCGGCGCTGAAAAGCTTAGAAATATGGTATCTAACCAGATTCTTACTCTGGATGGCATTACCTTGGCCTCCAGTAACACTGTGAGGAACCTTGGAGTCATTTTTGACCAGGATATGTCCTTCAACGCACATATTAAACAAATATGTAAGACTGCGTTCTTCCATTTGCGCAACATCTCTAAAATTAGAAATATCCTGTCTCAGAGTGACGCTGAAAAACTAGTTCATGCATTTATTACTTCCAGGCTGGACTACTGCAATTCATTATTATCAGGATGTCCAAAAAACTCACTGAAAAGCCTTCAGTTAATCCAAAATGCTGCAGCAAGAGTACTGACAGGGACTAGAAGGAGAGAGCATATTTCTCCTGTTTTGGCTTCCCTTCATTGGCTTCCTGTTAAATCCAGAATTGAATTCAAAATCCTGCTCCTCACATACAAGGTCTTAAATAATCAGGCCCCATCTTATCTTAATGACCTTGTAGTACCATATCACCCTATTAGAGCACTTCGCTCCCGCTCTGCAGGCCTACTTGTTGTTCCTAGAGTATTTAAAAGTAGAATGGGAGGGAGAGCCTTCAGTTTTCAGGCCCCTCTTCTGTGGAACCAGCTTCCAGTTTGGATTCAGGAGACAGACACTATCTCTACTTTTAAGATTAGGCTTAAAACCTTCCTTTTTGCTAAAGCATATAGTTAGGGCTGGACCAGGTGACCCTGAATCCTCCCTTAGTTATGCTGCAATAGATGTAGGCTGCCGGGGGATTCCCATGATGCATTGAGTTTTTCCTTTCCAGTCACCTTTCTCACTCACTATGTATTAACAGACCTCTCTGTATTGAATCGTATCTGTTATTAATCTCTGTCTCTCTTCCACAGCATGTCTTTATCCTGTCTTCCTTCTCTCACCCCAACCGGTCGCAGCAGATGGCCGCCCCTCCCTGAGCCTGGTTCTGCCGGAGGTTTCTTCCTGTTAAAAGGGAGTTTTTCCTTCCCACTGTCGCCAAAGTGCTTGCTCATAGGGGGTCATATGATTGTTGGGCTTTTCTCTGTATCTATGAAGCGCCTTGAGGCGACATTTGTTGTGATTTGGCGCTATATAAATAAAATTGAATTGAATTGAATTGAATTCCAAGGAATTGAAACAGGGGGAACCTGTTCTCAACAAGAACCGGTTTTTGATACCCATCCCTAGTTGTCATACTCTGACACGCACTAAGCAGTTGTCATACTCTGACACGCACTAAGCAGTTGTCATACTCTGACACGCACTAAGCAGTTGTCATATTCTGACACGCACTAAGCAGTTTACATATTCTCACACGCACTAAGCAGTTGACATATTCTCACACGCACTAAGCAGTTGACATATTCTCACACGCACTAAGCAGTTGACATATTCTCACACGCACTAAGCAGTTGTCATACTCTGACACGCACTGAGCAGTTGTCATATTCTCACACACACTAAGCAGTTGTCATATTCTCACACACACTAAGCAGTTGTCATACTCTGACACCCACTGAGCAGTTGTCATACTCTGACACCCACTGAGCAGTTGTCATACTCTCACACGCACTGAGCAGTTGTCATATTCTCACACACACTAAGCAGTTGTCATACTCTGACACGCACTGAGCAGTTGTCATACTCTCACACGCACTGAGCAGTTGTCATACTCTCACACGCACTGAGCAGTTATCATACTCTGACACGCACTGAGCAGTTGTCATACTCTCACATGCAGTAAGCAGTTGTCATGTTCTCACACGTACTAAGCAGTTGTCATGTTCTCACACGCGCTAAGCAGTTGTCATGTTCTCACACGCGCTAAGCAGTTGTCATACTTTGAATCGCACTAAGCAGTTGTCCCCCAAAGAAACCAAATTCCTAGAAATCCAAACATGGTAATGTTTGCACACAGTTGTGATTTTGTGCAGAGGTCCACCCTACCAGCCAACCTCAGATTTCCACGCATACACAAACTAAGGCACATAAGTCTTCACACATCCAGACATTAACAGATACACACACATGGCCACCCTTTATATCGGTGGACCTCCACCAGGCCTCACTGCACTCCTCTTCTCAGAGAAACCCTCAACAGAAGAGTTGAGAAACACAAAACTTGTGAGATCTGAATGTCCTGGTGAGTCTCCACCTGTTACAAGTGGGTGCAGCCTGGACTGTCTCAAGACAGACCAGACCAGGTGCACCACAGACACTTCAAACCTCATCTCAGGACAAAAACTAAAAGAACAACATAAACAAGGAGAAAACTTGCCTTAGAAACATGCAGGGTTAGAGGAGACGGCAGCCGTGTAGAGGTGAGCCTGTGTGAGTCCTTTTTCTTTTAGTGAACAACAGAAAAACAGAAAAAAGAAAGAAAACTTACCTTAAAAATCTGTAGGGTTGTTTTCTCTGAGACATGTTGGAATCTGTAAACAGTTACTCCGAAAAGGATCCAGATGTTTCAAAATACTTCTCTGGCGAACGTTTCAATTCTGCGAACATAAATGCTGTGATTAATGGACTAAAAGTCATCGCTTCTCACCCCTATTTATGGATTCAAGGATCAAAGGATCAAATTGGTGGTAAGATTCTAAATATATGTGATGTCATAATCCTGTTAGTTTGGAATACACACAGTGTACAGATGTACAGACACATACACACACTCCCAAAAACTAGCCAGCCCTCATGAGGAAGATGCGACGCCCTCCTGGTGCGGGAAAGAAAGCAGGAAAAACCGGGAGCGGGCCGCCTCACCGCTCTTTACATTAATGGACTGCCCCAAAGAAATCCAAACACGGAAATGCTTGCACACACATGTGATTATGCGCAGAGGTCCATCCGAGCAGACAACATCAGAACTCCACACATGCACACATTAATGCACATACATCTGCACACATTCAGAGAAAAACTCCCCCAAAGAAACCAAATTCCAAAGAATCCAAATATGGAAATGTTTTCACACACTTGTGATTATGCACAGAGGTCCATCCTACCAGCCAACCTCAGATCTCCATGCAGGCACATATGAATGACGTTTCTGAACTAATGCTTTGCTCAATTAATGTTGCAATGAATTATGGGTGGATTTTACTGATATTCTATCTTTATGTTGTCACCAAACAGATCTACAGATTTAGGATTAGCTACAGGCTCCTCTACCCCTGCTAGCCCTTCTGTCCTGCCCTGGATGGCGCCCCTGGTGCCCCCTCATAAGGTCCAGCAGTCCTACTGTCCATCCAACAGCTCCTTCTCCCCTCTTACAGCCCCTATGGGAGCTCCATCTGTGGTGGCTACAGGCCTTACAGCTACAGCTACGGTGGCGGCTACAGCCTGGGAGGATACAGACACACACCTCACCTTGAGGACGTCCCCCCAGCAGGTTTGTGCAGCAGGCCGAAGAGATGGAACAACAAGCACTCACATATTCATATGAGTACATTTAGTTGTTTTGAGAGGTGTACTCAACACAGGACAGTGGCTGCAGGTGCTAATTGTTTTGAGTTAAAAGTAATTAAGGCTGCTGTTGCAAAGTTTGATAATAGAATCTGAAGCTGGTAATGTTCAGGGCTGCAGTACACGTGTAAAGATGAGTCTGCTTGTATGACATCATATGTGCCTTTGTGTAACTCAGTGGCAAATAAATTGGGTACCATAGCTCCATATGCCATTAGTTACTTTACAAGTGTAAGGAAAAGCAGAAGGACTTGTTTTTGGTTAAGACCAGTTAAAATGATGAATGTCTTTCATTCAGTTTCCTTGCTTGGTTTAGACACTAACTGGACGAGCGAGGAGGACGACCACGTGGTGGCCAGAGGAGAATATGACTTTACAGCTGCTTCTCAGGAGGAGCTTTCTATGCAAGCTGGAGAGATGCTCAACCTCGCTCCTAAAGGTGATGAGCTTTTTACTGGCTGCGGGACATTTGATTCTGAGTGCTTTGACCCAAAACCTTCTATTTTTGTTTTCCTTATCTTAGAAATAACAGATGAGGGCTCTTCTTTTGTGTGAGCGTGCCCCATGTTTACAACTATCTCCCTCGTGTTTAGAGCTACAGCCCCGTGTGCGTGGCTGGCTCCTGGCCAGCGTGGACGGTGAGACCACCGGCTCGTCCCAGCAAACTACGTTAAGATCCTCAGCAAGAGAAGAGACCGCCGGGCCAGATGTGGAGAGGCTCGCTCAGGCCCAGCAGGCGAACACACAGGCACCCCAAACAACCTCAGCTGCACAAATCTGTGTCTCTCCTGCAGCCCATAAACGTACAGCATCTACCCGCATCATGTACAGTACATGAATGACCCGTCTCGTCAGATTCATTAGGCTCAGCTGTGTCCCCCTCCTGTGTGCAGTTTCCTCGTTTCCCTCTGTGTGTATTTATAGTAGTGATGGCCAAACAAAGCTTTCTGAAGCTTGTGTTGAAAAACGATTCATTACTGGAAGCTTTTTAACACAGTCCTCTGTGGTGACATCTGCTGGTCAAAAATATGAAGAGCAGCTTGAATCTACAAAAAAACTGAACTGCTTCATTTTGATTGCCCACTCTGCAGAGTGGAATTCACAATTCACAATTGGACGTCACTGATCACGTGACTGTGGCCAAACGAATCGAGCATCGACAGAGTGCTTCTGAAGCGGTGTGTTGGTGTTTTTGACACACGCGCCGGAGCGTCAGCTTCAAGCGGGCCATCACTAATTTATAGCATTCGTCCTCTTGTGTGCGTTACTGGTCCATCTGTGTTCCTCCATGCTGTTTTTCCTGCTTGTCATCCTTCATGTTTTAACTCCATTCCCTCGTGTCCAGGTTTCTTATTTGGTTCTCAGCTTTCCCAGTTTAGGTTTTCCTAGTTTTGTTTCTCGCCTCCCTCGCCTTTGTTTGTATGTCACTCTCCATAAATAAAGCTCACTCACATCAGCAGTGCCTGCATCTTGGGTCCTCCATTCATATCTCAACACGCAAACCCTGACATTTATTGTGTAGTTACATACTGCTAGGAAGTGCTGATAAAATATGAAATTATGATGCTATTTCTGTAGAGGCACAGTACCAACACAGAACAGCGGGGACACAGAACCAAAACCTAAGAACTAACATCACACATCAAGAAATCAAAGATTAATAAAACAAAACAGAAAACACTGAGCCAGCAACCCAGGACCGTGACATTCAGTTTCTCAAGGAGTAATAAAAGCAAACATTTTTCTTTTTATGAATAAGAGATTTCCTTTATGGGTTACGTGATGTGAATGAGTCATGAGGTCACACCAACAGTGACAACATCAGCAGTGACATCACTAAAGTTGCCAGGTGAGTCCATAAATAGAACCCGTGACGTGGAGCAGGTACCGCCGTTTTGGACGATGCCACGACGCAGGTATAGACGCAAACGTGCGAGGTCTTCTCGCCCCGCTCGCAGACGCAGGAGAGCCCACAAGGCCACGGGTGTCCGCAGACGTGGGAGAAGATACCATCGCAGACATTAGACAATCTCAATAAACATGTAGGATGAACATCAAAACTGTGGTCCAATCAAGTTTTTTTTAGATAATATATGTTGTTGTTGTTGTTTTGTGTGTGTTTGTTATCAATGTTGTGAAAAACGTTAAGCTTAGTAAGCCATCAAGCACTGATTACTCGTAGAAGAGCACCAATAGGAGACAGAACTAATTAGAAGGTGTTATTATTCAGTCTGTACATCGAATAGAAGGCACTAACCACAAGGTGATCTTCAATGCATCTCTGTGTGAATGTGAACGGGGCGAGAAGACCCCCACTGACTGCATGTCTTTAGACTGTGGGAGGAAGCTGGAGAGAACATGCAGACTCCACACAAAGACCCCGGCCTGATGGGGTTAGGGTCCTGAGTTTGATACCCCAAACTGAACGCAGGACAGAGGAAGGGATGGGTGATGTTCATGTGTGCCCAGGTGTATGATGTGGCTCTTTGCGGTGACACAGTAAAAAATGTGGCTGTTTGTCTGTGACTGGTTGGCTGCCCCAGCCCTGGCCCTTCATGTATTTCAGTAATGTCTTTTTCTCCCGTCTCCTCCTCTCGTTTACATGTTTTGCCCTTGTGACCCATTCCTTCTGTCACGTGTGTTTTCCCCCCAGCCATCATGTTCTGTTTGTGCTTAGTTATGTCCATGTCTCATCTCTAGTCCTCTTTTCCCTCTGTATGTATTCACAGTGTACGTGTTCCTCGTCGGTTCATCATGCTAAGTCTGCGTGTCTTATTCCGTCATGTGTCATGTACCACTCCAAATCTCACTGACTTTAACTAATAATAACTGTTTGCTGAGTGTTATGTCTAAAAGGTATTGCACAATCGCCTCTAGTAGAGGATCAGATTTGTTTTCCACTGATAATGGATTTTAACATGACTGACCAATGATTGTGGAGCACGTCCATGTAGGATCTTATAGATACAACGAGCAAACTTAAATGTTTTAAAATGTTCAAAACTTAATATATTATATTTCTGAAGTATGACGGAAGAAAAAGTTTCATACTTAAAAAAAAATCCAATTTCATATGATCAAATTTATGTCAAAAAGTTCATATTTATTCCTCCTACGTCATGTGTGAGTACTGTACTGTAAATGTCATATATATCAGATGATACTGATAACCTAATGCTAATAACTATGCAGAGGTCTCTAGGCCTCGACTTTTATGGAGCATGTGAAGTTTGGGGCAGAGTGGACAAAGAAAAGTTCCTCAGCAGGTTCAACAGGTTGCTACAACACAGGCCGATGAAGTATTGCACTCACTCATCCAAACTGGCAAACATGTAACATACACCCTAAGACTGATCCTGCTTTTTACCCCTTTGCTATGATTTAATTTGATATTATGTAGCCTTGGAGACAGTTTGCATAGATTAGAATGTTAGATTCCTGTGATGTCATCAATGCCCGATGTTTTGTTTTAATGTCTTGTGATAGTTCTAAGTGCAGACAAAGTCAGAGTTCAAGTGAGTTTAGTCCAATTTTGATCCAGTTTCTGACATGTGGTCAAAATCTTGGCCGACCTTTACCACACCACGTGCTGTGGGTGTGCGTAAATATCTAGGTGAGTAAAGTCTCCTTTACCTGTTAAATTCATCTTAATTTGGGGCTTTTACTTCAGGTGTTTTGATTCAGTAGTAACCAAGTGATCTTTGTACAAACTGCAGACCGCCACACTGATCCCTGGTTCCTCAGGATAGAGGACAGGACGTCAGATGGGCGAATCAAGAGCTCCAAACGGAAAGATTGTGCCACAGAAAGACTGGAAAAAGCTTCCCAAAGAAGTAAGGACAGCAAAAGTTCGGTTGGCCTCAGCCATCTTGTCTTGGAGAAGTGTAAGTGAGAGATTCAGAGATTTTTTGTTTTATAGTTATTGATCATCTGTAGGCCTGTGTGGAGTTCAGAGGTCTAATTGGTTTTGGTTTTTGCAGCTGCTTTCAGAAAGAAGAGCAGCAAAGGAAAGTCAAGCAGCGATGGAACAAAACAAGTAAAAAGAGCAAGACATCAAGCTCACAGGAGGAGGCCAGCTGCTCCGTCTATGAGTCAGATACACACAGCACATACAAAAATCACACTAAAGGTAAGAAGTACATAGGTAAGTTCACACCACACCTGCAGCGATAGAGCCTCTTTCCCAAGCTCTCAGAGTTTAGCTGGTATCCATCTGCTAATCACTAGGAAGCTTCTAACAAAGACTGTATGAATGTGTACATTGAGGCAAAGTCAGCTTTCCTACATACAACTAATCACAACCCCTGTGTTTGTTTTGTCTCTCTGTAGAGGACTTTGAAGAAAAATACGAAGAGCAGGATAAGCTGGGTGAAGGAGGCTTTGGGACTGTCTTCTTTGGAAAACGCAGAGAAGACAATTTCCCAGTATGGCTTCTTATGTGTGCACTTTACAATTCTTCTAGTTCCTCCTGTTTTCTTTTTCTAAAACACATTTTCTCTGTAATGCAGATGGTGATTAAGCATGTTGCTCAGTTTTTAGTCAGCTACCTACCAGTGGTAAGAAATGTTTGTCTTTTTCTGTTTTTTTCCCCCAGCGTGTTCCTCAAACAGCCTAATGTTTGAACACTGACCTTGATGTTCTGTTTCTCAAGCTTCTTAATGGTAAAATGACCGAGATTCCCAAGGAGGTGGCATTGCTAATAAAAGTGGGGGCAGGACCAGAGGCTACGAGCAGCAATGTGACGCCCGCTTAAAACGACTGGTATGACTTGGAAGACGAACTCATTATGGTCTTTGAAAGGCCAAAAAAACATAGACTTGGAAGCCTACCTGGCAAACAGAAGAACCTTTGTGCACGAGAGGGAGGTTAAGGTCAGCGAGTGGCAAGATAACATATATGGCAAACTTTAATGGATAATGTAAATCTGATTATTTGAACGTATTTTTCATTTGTCTGTCTGGTCATAATGAGACAGCTGGTACATGCAGCCGCTGAAATGCAATCCAAGGGTGTCTACCATCGAGACATTAAGCCAGAAAACATTGTGTTTGACACATCGCCTGATTATCCAGCATTTCTATGTGTCAAATTCATCGATTTTGGTATTGGAGTCCCTTTGAGACCAGAAACTGTCACACGAAGAAATGGTAGGTCATCAGCCTCACTGTTTAAATGTCCTTGCCTGCCCACAGGCTTAGTGTCCACGCGCTCAGTGTCCACATGAATTCCTTACCATGAATAATTACTCTCTGGATTTTAGGGACCAAATCAGCCGCTGTAAACTGGCAGGACTTTAATGCCACCACAGCAGATTGCGTCACAGTTTTGCAGCTACCTGGCAAGTAATCACTTGCCTTAAAAGTGTCGCCAGTCCCCTAGGCAACATGTGAAAGTGTTCCAGTGTGTACATCTGATCTGGGACCGCTGCAATCTTCGACTGCGCCTCCAGCTAACCCGATGTCCACATCATGGGGGAGGTAAGCGTTGGAGGTGGCGTTGGATAGGGAGGGTGATGCGTCAGTGAGTGCTTATCAGTATCAGTATATGTATGTGTGTGCGTGTCCAGAGTTCAGCTGAGACAGTGTCCTTCGCCCCGCCAGGCTAAGTAAACAGTCTTCCAGCCAACCCAGGTGGCCTTGTAGGGAATGGGAAAGACAGACTCAACACAGTCGTTATCTCTTAATTCTCCGATAAGCCAGGGCCAAGCCAGCTCCGATCAGCAAGAACCCTGTTATCATGGTTCCAAATAGGTAGATATCTTCAGCGTCCTCGATCGACAGTCCCGCCAGGCACACGATCCTCTGCCACCCATTCATCGTGTATCCGGCAGGGAAAGTACCTCCAGGGCACTCGGGTTCTCCCGAGCCCAGACTTCTCGTTAAAGGGTGTCAATAGCATTCAGAGACCAGTTGATCAAATCCATAATTCTCTTTTAGGTTTTAGACACAGACTGTGAGAGAGTGTTCCAGGGAAAGTAATCCAAAAAAGACACGAGACTAGACAAGGACATAAGAACTAGCAGGGAAGACAAGGGAGAGGAGAAAAAGTGCGTCCGCCTCCTCTGAGAGCCAAAGAAATGAAAATGTTTGATGCTGAGCTTGTGGTGATACTCCAAGTCAGTACTGTACTCTGGCTGTTTCAGAGTTTTCACAGTGACTGCTTTCAGGTGTCTCCATCCAGTCACGTCTCCCAACACGATGACTTCTTTTCTTTTGGTTCCCTCGACGTGGAAGTGGTCCCCCAGTGGTCAACAGGTAGGTCTTTCACGAGGTGTAGTACGGTGGCCCCTAGAGACAAAGCATGTACAAACTCCAAAACACTTACAAACTCCAAAACACTTACAAAATTCAAGACACATGCAAACTCCAAAACACAACGGAAGTGCTCCAGGACGCTAGGGGCAGTGTTGAGCTCGACTTGCAAAATAAACAGCAAGTTTGTTGCAAACACATGGGCTGTATGGGACGGTCTAGTCTCCGTCGCGCTGCCCAGGTTGCCTAGCAACCATGATACTAACCGCTGGAAACGTGTCATACAATTTTGTTTGACAGAAATGAAGGAGAACATATTTTCTTCATTTGTTTGTTTGTTTCTACATGATCTTTGTGTGATTTGATAAGTATCTGAGGCTGAGACGACAGGACTGTAAAACATGATTTTTGGCCTTCATTTCTGGACTGAACGGTCATTTTAAAATTAGCTAGTAAATAACAATTAGCTAATGTTGTTCATGAGACTAAAGTAATATCACTTTGGTAATGTAAATATAATATGGCCAATATTATAGTTATTATATTAATCATTATTAGCTATTACAGCAGTGAACATGAACTCTGTGTCAAATACTGAGCTTCAGTACAGATTCAAGTTGGAGTTATTTATGTCTTATCACCTTAAATCGTCACTCAAAGAGAAGTATCTTTGACAGTGTATATATAGGTGTATCATATATAAGAGACAAATGTTGTTCCTTCAGTATGTTTGCATAACTAAATTTGGCTCAATGCTTACATATATGTGTAAAAAAAGAAAATGTACGTGTTGTGAAAACTGTTTCTGATAAAATGAAGAGTACACAGCAAATTCAAAAGTGTTAAATGTTTTGGTGTTAGTAGTCTTCTTGCAAAAGTAGAGTTAATTTTACTCTAAGTAGAGTCAAATTCTGTTAATGTAACTCTGAGGTGTAAAATGATAGTAGTTAAAATCGAGTGTTAAAAATTAGTGTTTCTATTTCAGATCTGGAGGTGTTACAATGGAAACATTAACTCTTGACCTCTTAACTCTGAACTCCTACAGGGGCTATGACACCAATATTGTAAATTCACAGACTCCGCCCCCAGCACCATAGGCTCCAATCAAAGCTGACTGAAGCCATTTCAGAACATTTTGCTCTACATATTTGAGTTGTTTGCCATGCTTGGTAAGTCATTTTTTCAAAGATTGTTTCAATTATTATTATTAGCTTTTACTTCTGTGGCTCTTTGGAGTTGAGACAAAGCTGTGTGTAAGGCATTAGCCATGTTGCTCGCTGATAGCATAATATTCTGTTTTAGCTAGATGAAAGGTATTGTTTGCAGGAAATACCACAGCCTTGAAAAAAAGCTTGCAGGTGAATTTTCAGTCAAACCTTTGGTCAAATACACCTAAAACAATGTCTAGAATGTGAAATGTTGGTATAATGGTGCTACTTGAAGCCTGAAAACGATCTCCCATAAAAAAACGAGCAAACAGCAGTAGCAGACATCCTGACTGGGTTCTACGTTAGCATTTAGATCCCTCCAGAGTTTTGTGCACACGGTTTAGGTAAAAATGAAAAAGGTTTTACATTTAGTTCAGTATTACCTGTTGCCTGTGTCCTTGTCTTTTGGGAAAATGCTTTACACAAGTAATGGCTCAAAAATGATTCCTTTTTTTTACTGTGCTGCAATTGATTACTGGATTATTTGTGCCATTAATTAGTGTCAGCTAATTTTTATTCAATCTCCACATAGGATATGCTTGTGAAGATGGAATATGGGGGAGAGCAGAAGTGCGCTGAAGTTCCACAAAGTGATGAATGAAGGACATGCATATTGTATTGAAGAAATAAGTGATGAGAATGCTGTTATTTGCATTTACCAGCTCACCTATGTCAGACCTTTTGATAAACAAAATTCTAATGAAAGTGAGAACATGTACACTGTTACATCTTTCAGAAAATGTTTTGAAATTGTGGTGCACAGTTCAGAATAAATATTTTTCAAAAACCATTGCGTCTTTTTAGTAAATGTTTATTTCCAAAAGAAATTTCTAGAAGTTCAGAACAGTAAAATTCCCGCTTTTTAGAATTAATTAGAAGATAACTCTTACGTAGTTAAACTAAAATACTCTTTGAGAGTTAATATATAAACTCTTAACACCTAGTTAGCATTAGTAAGTGTTAAATTATCAACTCCAGACAGATTTGGTGTTTAACACTAAATCAGAGTTAACGTACCAACTCTCCAAAAAGAGTTAAATTAACACTCTCTGGTGTGGACCCATATAGACACTTTAATAGTGTTAAAATCAAATCTGACAGTGTTAATTTGGACATGCTGGATTTGCTGTGTAGACTGATATATTAAATATTCGTTTATTGGGTAAGAAAATCATACCATGTCATAACTGCTTTAAGTCACACAGAATAGATATCAGAGCCTTAAACAGGCTGACTTCTGCTAAATGGGTCAAACTGGGCAGAAAGTATACAAACTAGAGATGGACCGATCCGATATTACGTATCGGTATCGGTCCGATACTGACGTAAATTACTGGATCGGATATCGGAGAGAAATAAAAAATGTAATCCGATCCATTAAATATCAAAAAAGCACCTCACACAATTTGCGACACGGCGTAACTCGGCTCATAACCGTAGCACGTCGGAGCAGTGTGGTCACGTGATAGAGCAGCTGTGTGTATTTGTAGCCTGCTAGCAAACATTTCATCTCCGAGGAAGTTATCTCAGAGAGAAGTAAAGCAAGTGTGTAAGTTCATCTCTGAATGTTTGTAAAGCATTCCCACGTTAAGCTTAACCGATATATAGAGCAACTGCCTCTCTCTCTCTCCCTCACCTTCCTGCTGCAACTTCAATCGTGAAACTGCTTAATGATCAGCTGATCGGCTTTTCTGTCGCGAGTCCGTCTCTCTTCTTTGTTTTTGGCTCACTTTGCACCAGAAAGAGGAAACCAGCGGCTGAACAACAGCAGCACTATTAAGCTTGATAAGCTGTTGTTAGAATTTATTTAATATTACTTTCTAGACCAGGATCTTTTTCTACAGCTGACGGCTGGTAACTGTGCAGGGGCGGATCTAGCAAAGTTAAGCCAGGGGGGCCGATAGGGCATGAACAGGGAAAAGTGGGCACAAAGACATACTTTTCTTTCTTATTCTCATTTAAAATATCTTGCTTTTAATTATTTAATAATTATCTGAATCTTACACCCAAAGTTTTAATCTGATGTAAAATGTATAGAAGTCCATTACTGTATATAGTAACTGTTAAGTCTAATATACCCTAGTAAGCTGTATGTAGTACTTTTTCCTTTGGGAAAATACCATCTGTGAATTCTGCGATTCTGTTGAAGAAAGATGTTGAATCTATTTAATTATTCTTGAAAAATAATTTTTTTCTGTGATTTTTTTTCACCCTGCATCAAATTAAAGTTGATTACATTGATTAAGCATCATGAGGAAGAGGGTGGTTCCCTATTTTCTTTTGCTGGGAGTTTGCAACCCTATTAGTTAGGTTGCTTAATATTTCTGCTAAGTACTCTTTAAAATATCAGAGTAGGGAGGATGGAGTAGGTTTAAGTTTATTAGATTGATCAGTGTTGCTAAACTATGAAATATTTTGGGTGCAGTGTGTTTTGTTTTGTTTTTTTACATACAGGTATACCAGAATAGCTTTAGTGTTGTTGTTTTTTAACTTGAGTATGAACTTATACAAAAAGCAGCAAGATATTAAAAAAACAGTTTTATTGATTAAAAAACACACTATATCGGATTCATATCGGTATCGGCAGATATCCAAATTTATGATATCGGTATCGGTATCGGACATAAAAAAGTGGTATCGTGCCATCTCTAATACAAACACATATCATCCTTATAGAATATGATGTAACACTATAGATCAACTTACCTCAGAATATATAAAGCATATAAACAATTACAGCATTATGATGCAACAAACACAGCAGTGCTACTAATCCAAAATACTCAGCTTCATAGAACTAAAACAAACATTTATTTTTAGGTCGATTCTGCTGCTGATACATACTTTAGGTTTCGGAACATTAAACTTGTTGCTGCCTTTCATAGTGTGTAACTTGAAGGCCCTGAGTACTTTCTCCCACACTGAAAACACTGGAATGATAAAACTATTTGAACATTACCTAATAAGACTGATTCAGGACAGACAAATAGTTATGCTAAACTTTTATAGCAGTCCTTCACAAACAGGGAACAGTCTGTCTATTCTCTCCGTCTGTCAGCTGATGCTGGCTCTTCCTCCTCCTCTTCCTCACACACTGCTGAGTTTGTCCTGGTGGATCATCAGGGGTGCAAAGCCTTACAGATGATGTGCAGCAGTGGGTCCCTCAGTCTGTCCTCACTCTGGACACTTGCAGTTGTCACACATGGAAATCAAATGTGTGATAAGCTGCAGGATTCAAACACAAGTGTAATTTATAAATACATGTTCATACTTTTATTACACAATCAGAGAGAAAGAAACAGAGAGAGAGTGCAGGACAGACAGACAGGTGACAGTCTCAGGTGTACACACTGCTACAAAACAGCACAAAAGAAGGAGGATTTAGTGTTTGTGTTATTACGAGTGCTAAACAAGAAGAGTTCCCAGCTGGTACAGTGGACACATGTGTGACTCCTGTGATTAAAGCATCTTTCTTTCAGCATAACGAGTGAACTGTCAGCTCGTTCAAACACACGTTGAAGTCCGTTTGGCTCGACACCACCGAACAGAGGCAGCAATTTAACATAGCTAACATTAACAGTGCAGTGAATCCTGCTTGTGCCGTGATATTCAGGACTGCAAACCGAGCAGCATCACTGACTTTCAGCTTGTTGTGTTTGTGGATATATGACTGACTTTAATTATCCATAAAATCATCACATTCTTTGTAAGATTAAGGCCGACTATTGAACGGCGTATATTTTGAAGTAAAGGCTTTAAAACCAAGTTAGTACAAACATCATTAATGTCACATAGCTTTCCCGACATGTGGCCAACAGTAATGTTTTAATGTTCTTCATTATTAAACATTTGCGCATAAATAAGTGACATAATATTCATTACTTACTTTTGAAAGTTTACTCTTCGGCCGCTCCATTTTTTTCAGAAAAATTATCTACACCACCGCCGCGCTATGAAGTCTGGGATATGTTGGGCCATAAAGGCTACAGCGACCCATCCTTAAAATTCAGGGAAATTAAAGACGCATTTGACGGCCGCATTTCGAGCAGCCTTTGAATTGGGACAGCCTTCATCGCGTCGCTGTGACGTAATCGGTCTTGAAATGCAGCCTTTAAGGCTGCAGACCCTGGCTGTGTCCTTCAAAAGAGACTCTACGCCTTCTCAAACGAGGCTCAAAAGGCAAGGTTAGGGAAGCCATGAACTTGGCCTTATCAGTGAGAGATCGGGCCACGTAAGCTTTATGAACTCCATTGGCAGATGATACTCTGGCTTAGTGGGTGGATCCACTGTGAATGTGGCAGGTAGGACTACGTTTTTAAGAGCATGATACATGGGAGAAATGCTGTGGCATGCACTTATTTCAAGCAACAATCAATTATTTCAAGCAACAATCAAGCAATATCCACCAGCCACGTGACCAATCCAACACCAGCAGTTGGCTCAAACAGACTCAAATGAACGTTCATGAAAAGTGGGAACTTCTGCCAAACCACCTGGCCTAACGGATAAGGCGTCTGACTTCGGATCAGAAGATTGAGAGTTCGAGTCCCTTCGTGGTTGGTTGTGAGTCCTTGAGGAGCAGGCATGGGTTCCCAGTTTGTTCGCAGCAGGCCGACCTCGCATCCTTTATGTCATCCAAAATTGCTACGCTGTTGTCAATTTCATGTCCTTCAAAAGAGACTACGAGTTCTCAAACGAGGCTCGAATGGCCAGGTTGGGGACTGAAGCCATGAACTTGGCCTTATCAGTGCCAGGCCAAGTTCATGGCCTGGCATGAACATCGAGTCATCTTGGCTTAGAAGCAGCCATACAAAGTCAATAACATGCCATGACCTCAAGCGACACGGGTGAATAAATCACAACTTGGAAGCATGCTGTTGGTGGAACTCCACCTGGAAAAGATCCAGTGTGCTCTGTTTCTCTCCCCGTTGAATGCATGTGTTGGAGTTTGTGCAAAGAACAGCCATGCCGCTATACTTGAAGCATTTTCGTTAGGAAACACAGTGCTTTCGACTGTTTTCATATTTTAGTCTACTAAAGTATGACTTTGTTAGTTTCTCCAGCCACATTTTTCATCAGCTGAACTGCATAGGTGGCTTCTGATCAGTAGGAGCTTCCAAGAGTTGACTTTCATTGGTACAGCTTGAAGTAATTTCTTGTAAACACACATTTCTCTTGTGTTCTTAACAGTTCTTCCACCCTCTTTTTGGTATATTAGTCAACAAAAGGATTGGTTCACGCACATGTTGTAGGCCAGTTAGCTCAGCTGGTCAGAGCGTGGTGCTAATAACGCCAAGGTCATGGGTTCAATCCCCATACTGGCCATTCTACCAGCTGTCCAAGGTGCTGTCTCATAACAGACTGTGGATTTTATTTGGTGGAATCCAAGAAAAAAACCTCTGCCAACTTCCAAGTGAGTGATGTACGCAACTACAAATGACAGCAAACCACAAAATTCACTGACACATGACACGCTAATGAATTCATTACATGCAGTGTTGGGAAGGTTACTTTTAAAATGTATTCCACTACAGATTACAGAATACATGCCCCAAAATGTATTTTGTAATGTATTCCGTTACGTTACTCAATGAGAGCAACGTATTCTGTAGGGGTGCAACGATACACAAAATTCACGGTTCGGTTCAGTTCGATATTTTGGTGTCACCGTTCGATATTTTTTCGATACAAAAAAAATGTTCATGCATTTTTTAATTTGTCATTTATTAAATTTTCACGGCACATTCTGCATCACATCTCTGTGCGTTCATCATTTGTTTGAAGCCAGCTCACCTCCTGCAACCACTTTTCCGAGAATACGCGCTTCTTTTATGGTTCGGACTCCTTCTGACATTTCTTGGAGGTGGAGGAACACCAAAGTAATTGCTTAAAGGAGCTTCTTTGACATCTTTAAGAGTTCTAAACAAATGTCTGTCCTCCTCCTGAAAATCTTATGTACGCAAACACGCGTTGCAACTTCTTATCTTGTGCGCGTTTTTTATTTTGACAGTGAATGCGCACCTGATGACCACTTATGTGCATCCCTGGTTATTATTTAGCTCATCATATTGCAGCCACATTAATTCTTTTGTACATGAAACCATAAAGCTGCACTTTCTTTTTGCCTTATAGTCTGATTTGTCATAACTTTTCCGTTTTGTGGTAAGCTTTTCTTTGGCTGTCACTTCTTCACCCTGGCCTGTCTTATTTGGCTCAGCAGAACTAAAATATATATCCTGCTGCTTTTACACACGCACTCACATAACGCTCAGTGATTCTCTGCGCGATCAACCTCTCACATGTTTAAGCTTGCTGCGGGAGATTTCACTTGTCATGTTTGCATAGTAAGCTAACAATTGATAAGACGATATCAGAGGAATTGGTGCGCAAATTATCATCACTCACCAATCAGTGCTGTCGCTCTCTATACACAGTTCACGCGATTGCAAAGTGAAAGCAAAAAACAAGCGCAAAAAACAAGTGCAAATTCAAACGCGATTTCAATATGTCACATATTGACAGTGGCTCACCGATGCCAATGACATAATTACACAGCTACATTTCCGAAAGAATGCAAAAGCATTGACATATATTTTTCCTTCCTACGATAGCCCGACGGGCAGGGCAGAGATAGATTTTGGTAGCCCGACTGGAAAAATCGCTAGCCCCGGGAAGTCGGGCTAGCGATTTTGCGAGCCCTGTATCTGATTGAGGAATCACTCATCTTTGGAAAAGAGAGTTTATTACAGAAAAATGGCTCTTTCCAAAATAAAAGCTATACTATACGCTTCTTCTGGGCTATATTCTCAGCAGCATATGAAACATATCAGGTCCCCATAAGGAGAATCATGTGCTAACGGTTGTTTAAATGACTCGGCTAAAGTTTGTAGCATGCCTGCTTGTTGTTTTTGTCTGCTTCCACTTGTCTTTGCACTAGGATGATGTCGGCGTAAATGTGCAGTCATATTTGTTGTGTTCCCACTAGTGCTGTCAGCGTAAATCTCGTTGAAATGATGTTAATGCCACAACACGGCAAATCTCCGTTAACGAGCTACCGCGGATCGCGTCGTGCGTGGGGCTGGACAGCCAACACGTTAACGAGCTAACTGCGCTAACACACTAGTTCCCACCCATGTAATTGAGCATTGCTGGCACATTCAACATACTGTTTTACTTTAGTCCATGACGCGCTTACCTTCAGGGTCATACTTCACATGAAAACCAAAATAGTTCCAAACGCCAGATCTGAATGAGGGGAGGGGAGGTTCAATTTGCCATGTTGCAAGGAGAGCTTAACTTCTGTCTCGCTAGCTTGCCCTGTGCTCAGTGAATCTGCGTTCGACTACTCCGCCTAGGCTGCACTGTCGAGCGCAGATCCACTGAGCGCTCAACACAGACAGCACCGTCAGAAGGAAAGTTGATAAAATAAATTAAAAATTTTGTATTGTTCGATACATATGCGTACCGAACCGAAAGCACTGTATCGAACGGTTCAATATCGATACGAGTATCGTTGCACCCCTAGTATTCTGAATACTTTGGATTACTTAATATATTATAATGCTTTTTACAACTACATGAATGTACTATTGCTGTGTGATTTATTACTATTACTGAAGGTCTGAACCATAGTAAAGGGACCTCTGGCTAATATGTCGGGTTCCGTTTTGGGCTCGTAGCTGAAAACTAGCTTTACTTTGTTGTCTGGGTCAACTTTGCTAGCGAGAGACAGAAAGAGGTGTTGAAAGGCTGCTCCAACGGAACTTATTGCTTCGGAGGAAAACACAAACACAGTGTACAGTCGAGTCTTAATAGCTTACTTACAACTGGGCTCGTCAGGCACTCTTCTTGGCTGCAGTGGTTATTATTATATCTATATGCTTCCAGCTCCCGATTCTGCTCGATGACAACTCATACTTTTCCACTTTTTTCCTCCCTCCTTGCGCTCACAGACACATAACAGGTATGGCAGTCCATTCTCCCTGCAGCACGGATTACACTGCCCATGATGCTACATTCTTTAGGGCTATGACTGTAGCATTCTGCCTATTAGCTTAGCACAACAACAACAACAAAAAGGCGCTCTCTCACCCAGGAAACACACAGTCGCAGAGAGCGTCATCCTGTAACCATGGCAACCATAACGCTGCCGCCTGGAACAACAGAACATAGCTGTCAAACAAAACCCAAACAGTCCTGACCCGCCACAATATGAAAAAGGAAAATACCGCCGTGTAATCCATTTATTTCAACAAAGTAACTGTATTCTAAATGCCACCTTTTTAAATGGTAACTGCAACGGAATACAGTTACTCATATTTTGTATTTTAAATACATAACGGCGGTACATAATTCCGTTACTCCCCAACACTGATTACATGCTTAGCTACAATCTCCAAATCACTTTTCCAGCTACTTTCTGGATAAATCACTCATTTCCAAAGTCTGACACAGCATACTGCATCAAAAACTGCTGCTTTATATCACACCTATCGACCCTAACATTAGAAGACGCACACCATGTATTGTTTTGTGGCAAATTTCTTCTTAAAGCGTTTTTTGTAAGTCAACAGAAGACTTTTTTTTCCCACTATGTTGAAGTAATTTCTTGTAAACACACATTTCTCTTGTGTTCTTAACAGTTCTTCCACACTCTTTTTTGGTATATTAGACAAAAAAAGGGATCGGTTTAGGTGCAAGTTGTAGGCCGGTTAGCTCAGCTGGTCAGAGCGTGGTGCTAATAACACCAAAGTCATGGGTTCAATCCCCATACTGGCCATTCCAGCAACTGTCCAAGGTGCCGTCTCATGGTAGATTGTGGTTTTTGTTTGGTGGGATCCAAGAAAAAAACCTCTGCCAACTTCCAGGTGACAGATCGGGCCACGTAAGCTTTATGACCTCCATTGGCAGATGATACTCTGCCTTAGTAGGTGGATCCAATGTGCATGTGGCAGGTAGGACTACGTTTTTAAGAGCGTGATACATGGGAGAAATGCTGTGGCATGTACTTATTTCAAGCAACAATCAATTATTTCAAGCAACAATCAAGCAATATCCACCAGCCACGTGACCAATCCAACACCAGCAGTTGGCTCAAACAGACTCAAACAAACGTTCATGAAAAGTGGGAACTTCTGCCAAACCACGTGGCCTAACGGACAAGGCGTCTGACTTCGGATCAGAAGATTGAGGGTTCGAGTCCCTTCGTGGTTGGTTGTGAGCAACCTCTGTCAGTGCACCCCAGAGTGGCTGTGGCTACAATGTAGCTTGCCATCACCAGTGTGTGAATGGGTGCATGACTGGTTGTGTAAAGTGCTTTGGGGTCCTTAGGGACTAGTAAAGCGCTATACAAATACAGGCCATTTACCATTTCACTTATGGACATGTGTTTTCTACAGGGCCTGCTGACCTGGGCCGAACCAGCCTTGTGTAGCATGACATCAAAACCCGTCCTGGTGCCCCAGTCAAACAACATCCACGAAGAATGGCAGGGGAAAAGCAGCAAGATGCCGATCAGCAGATCTACGACAGCCTACAGAGCGGTCTCACCCAATGCAGCTGCAGCAGCTGGGCCCTCGCCCATCGTTATGGTGCGGAAGAAAGATGGGACATACCGTCTCTGCATTGACTACATGGCTCTCAACGACCGCACCATAACAGACGCCTACCCGCTGCCCCACATCCAGGACACGCTGGACACACTCTCAACTGCCAGATGGTTCAGCACATTAGACCTCGCATCAGGCTACTGGCAGGTTGAGCTGACGCCTAGAGCACGCAGGGCCGCCGCTTTCTGCACTAGGACAGGCCTCTTTGAGTGGAACGTCATGCCATTTGGACTATGCAATGCCCCGGCGACGTTCCAGCGGCTGATGGACCGCGTCCTGGCTGGCATGCAGTGGGAGACCTGCCTGGTCTACTTGGACGACATCATCGTGCTGGCTAAGGACGTGTCGGGGATGCTGCAACGGCTTGGCCAGGTATTTTATAGACTTCAACAAGCTAACTTGAAACTGAAACCTGCCAAATGCTGCCTCTTTCGCCGCGAAGTTGCTTATCTTGGCCATGTGGTATCCGAGTATGGTGTGGCTACCGACCCCAGCAAATTTCAAAAAGTTCAGATGTGGCCCACACCTACGTCCATCCAGGAGGTCAGACGCTACATCGGCCTGGCCTCATATTATCGCTGGTTCGTGAAAGATTTTGACTCTATAGCCGAACCCCTGCACAACCTGAACAAGAAAAACGCACATTTTCAGTGGTATGCTGAGCACCAAGCAGCTTTCGACAAGCTGAAGTGTCAACTCACCTCTGCCCCTGTTCTTGGCTATCCACTTGACCATGGAGAAATGACACTAAACACTGATGCCAGCGACACTGGCATCGGCGCGGTGCTGTCACAGATGCAACAGGGCGTGGAACATGTGCTGGCATATGGCAGTCGTAAGCTATCAAGAACTGAACAAAACTATTGCAACACACGACGTGAACTACTAGCCGTCGTGGATTTCACGTCCCATTTTGACCAGTACCTCCTTGGACGGCCTTTCAAAGGCAACACAGACAACACAGACATCTCAGAACAGATAATTCACACTAGAACAGACATATCACATCAGAACATTTCCACTAATACACACACTGTAAAGCTGACTGAGAAAGTATATGTGGCTAAAACCCTTGATACTGCTTCTCTGTTTCACGGCTGGACCATGGGGGAGCTGAGCCAAGCCCAGGACGCTGATGCAGACATTGCACCCATACGCGCCTGGATGGAGGCCAGCAGTGAGCGCCCCCCATGGACTATTGTCTCATCATGCAGGCCAGCCACTAAGACATACTGGGCTCAATGGAAACGGCTCTACTTCAGAGGTGGAGTTCTGGTCCGTCGCTTCTACTGCCTTGACGAGACCCAGTTCTATCCCCAAATCGTACAGCCACGCAAGCTACAACCAGAAGTGATGGGCCAGATGCACGAAGGGCCAATGGGTGGACATTTTGGTGTCGAGAGGACTGTGGCCAGACTACGAACCAGATTCTATTGGTATCACATGAGGGAAGACGTCGCTCTTTGGTGCCGTACTTGTACCAGCATCCAGGGCCTGACCACAGAAGACACTGCAAGCTCCGATGGGAACAGTCCGGGTAGGAGCCCCAATGGAGTGCGTTGCGCTGGACATTATGGGACCACTGAATGAGACGGAGCACAAAAACCGATATGTGCTTGTGATACAAGACTACTTTACAAAGTGGACTGAAGCCTTTCCTATCCCAGATGAATGGGCTGCAACCATTGCCGAGGTCGTTGCATCTGAGTGGGTGTGCCGCTACGGTATACCTCAAGCACTGCACAGTGACCAGGGACGCAATTTTGAATCTGATGTGTTCCAGGGGGTGTGCAGTTTGTTTGGCATAGACAAGACTCATACAACGCCATTCCGACCCCAGTCAGGTGGCCAGGTTGAACGTTTCAATGCCACTCTCCAGAAGATCCTGGCCTCCACAGCAGAGCGTTGCCATTGGGACTGGGACCTGATGATCCCATACGCTGTTATGGCCTACAGGGCGACCAAACACAGTGCTACAGGTTTCACCCCAAACTTCATGATGTTTGGCCGAGAACTGAGTGAGCCAGTGGACCTTGTCGCAGGTCTACCTCCTGATCCAGAAAACCAACCCTCAGCTCCAGAGTATGTGCAGCAAATGCGTGAGCGGCTGGAGCTGGCCCACCTCATCATCAGGGAAGCCCTGTGTGAGTCAGTCATGTGCGCAAAAAGGCAATATGACAAGAACTGTTGCCACACACAGTATAAGACTGGAGATCCTGTGTGGTATCTCATCAAAGGAACATGTCACATCAAGAACAAGGTCAGAAAGTTCCTCCCATCGTATGAAGGACCATTCTTTGTCCTGGTGCAATTGGATGACCTAGTTTATCGGATCCAGAAAAAACCAAGGTCTAAAGTGAAAGTTGTCCACCATGACCAGCTAGAGCATTATCGCTGCTGCGAGCCCCTGGACAATACCTGGGTCCTTGATCAAGCTCATCAGTGGTCCCCTACAGAGGTCCCACCACCAGCTTTAGAGGATGACCCAGCAGACCGTGATCTGGGTCTGCACAGTCTGTTCTCTACTGCAACTGGCAATGGCCCCAGCTCCTCTCAGCCTTGTGTCTCAGTTGCAGCTGATCCCGCTCCAGTTGTGGTTATCCCATCGTCCCCTTCCCATGTAGACCATGAGAATGGTGGGGGGTGTGGTGGGTGAGCCAGACCACCTGGGCCAGCAGTTTCAGCGACCAACTCGTCAGCGCAGTGCTCCAGACCGGTATGGAGTGTGGATCACTTAGCTTGGTTTACCTACCATGGACAGTTCCAAGTAGGACTGAAGATTCAGTTCAAGTTTAAATCGTTTCAGCCTCCTACACTGTTAGCTACAATGGTTTAAGAGAGCTATATTTTTCATTGTTCCAGTGTTTACATTTGAAAAAAAGGGGAGTAAAGTATCTGAAGGACCTACGGAGTTATCTACATGCACTTATCCATTTGTATTTGTGCCTTCCTAGATGCTAGGATAAGTTAGTTATTCCCGGTCACCATGTAATAGTTACAATTGTGTAATTTCTTTTCTACTTAACAGCACTTGAAATGCTTTATTTTGCACATGTATGTACACCTTACTTGAGTCAACGTCTTTGTCACTGAAGTGCACTAGTTGATACTATACCTCACCTTATATGCGTTAATGGCTAACACTTTTATCTCCTGTGGGCTCCAAGTGGTAAAGGGGATTGTGTACCAGTTTTATGCATTACAATGCTGGAGTGGAATTATTGTTTAATTGCCATCCAGAGTGGGGGTAGTGTTGCGGGAATTGCCGTCTTGTGTGTGGCTGGGTGCAGTAAGAAGTGTATGTGATGTGTGTGTGAGCATGCGCGTGAAGGAAACGCGGGGAGCGGAAGAGAAAAAAAGAGAGAGAGAGAGTGTGTCCTGGGTAGAGAGGGCGACTGGGAGCAGCGTTCTAACGGGCTACAGCCTATGCAGTGTGATTTCAAAGTGTGCAGTACTGTTATTAAAGCCTCATCTCTTCAGTACTCTCCGGTGTCCCGGCTGATTTCTGTCTGCCTCACTACTCCACAAAAGTGAAGGGAGTTAACCCCGAAGGAGGACAAACTTTGGCCCTGGAGGAAGCATCTCCCCTCGCGTCTCCCGACCATGGTCAGGGGACTGACGGCGAGGAATGGTTAACACTGAGCTCCCGCCGCCACTGAGCATATCTTGCTTTATTATCGATACGTTCTGCACAACCTTGAGGGATAAAAACTTTAAACAAGAGTGTGTTAAAATGCCTCCTACAAGAGCTGCAAAATCTGCATCCAACAAATCTCCTGAAGAGTCACAAGCGAAAGAGGGTATGTCGACGACCACAGCTACCACGCCAAGTACACCTGTGGACGCCGACGCGCTCACTGCGGAAATATCAAAGACAGTCGTGGACAAAATATCTACTATGATGGAGAATAAATTTGATGAGCTTATTAGCTTATAATTTGATTGCCTTAGTTTCAGAAAGTCATTTAAATGATTTGGAACACTCAAAACTAAAAAGAAGTTGGGTTGGCCAAGCTTTTTACTCATCCTATAATACAAAAAGTAGAGGAGTAGCCATCCTTATCCATCGTAATTTGCCTCTAACCATAAAAAGTCATAAAAGATAAGGAAGGACGCTACATTCTTATATCTGGTTTCTTATTTAGAGAATCTATTTTTATAGGATGTGTTTATGGTCCAAATTCAGAAGATGTCTCTTTTCTTCCCAATCTCTTAACCCATGTTTCAGCCATAGCTTCCCCATATTTGGTTTTGGGAGGTGATTTTAATTGTGTTCCTGATCCTAGGGTTGATAAATCTCCACCAGGGGGTGAATTGTCCCCAAAAAGCATTAGATTGAAAGAGTTTTGTTCTGATCTAGAAATTTTTGATTCCTGGTGAGTAGCTCACCCCACAGATAGGGATTTCACTTTTTTTTCTTGCCCCCATCAGAGTTTCTCAAGAATAGATTTGCTCCTGTCATCCAGGACGGTCTTGGATAGGATGGAAGAGTGCTCAATAAGGTCTTGTGTCATGGTCCTGGGTCCTTTTGACCCAGCTTTTTGTGTTTTCTATTAGTGTGATTATTGGTTCTGTTCTTCCTCTGTTTAGTGTTTGCTCTGTTCTGCCCATGTGTTCCTGTATCTAGTCCGCGTTTCTTAGTTTGTGTCCTTTCATGTGTTTTCTTAGCTCTGCCCAGTTTAGGTTTTCCAGTTTCATGTTCACCCACCATTGCTGTTTGTACCCACTCCTGTAAATAAACACTCACCTGCACCAGAGCTGCCGGCTTTTGGGTCCTTTCTACAAACCCCACACGTCTGCCACAACCGGACGTGACATCTTGTCCATTATCTGATCATTCAGTAGTAAGCATAAATATTCACCCACCTTATTTTGAGCCACATTCCCGCCGATGGAGGATGAATCCTTATTTATTGAGTAACCCCTTATTTATTGAGTATATGACTAAAGAGTGGAATGTTTTTATGACACTAATAAAACGGAAGATGTAAGCCCATCTTTATTGTGGGAAACTGCTAAAGCCTATCTTAGGGGTAGTATTATCTCATACACCACAGCGCAGAAAGAGGCTTCAATGAAAGAACAACTCGATTTAGAGCACATAATACAAAAACTAGAAGTGCAGTTTAAAATCTCCAGGTCCAAAACTATACTTAAGAAGTTAGAAGCAGCCCGCTCAGCTTTAAATCAATTACTGACTAAAAGAGCAAAGGCAGCAATTTTAAGATAAGATAAGATAAGATAAAACTTTATTAATCCCTCGGGTGGGTTCCTCTGGGAAATTCGGTTTCCAAAAGCACAGCACCGACAGAAGTTACAGAGTTACAGAATATTATATATATATATTGACACATATATAAATACAAAGACATATATAGATAAAATATACAAAGGGGATAAATAGAATAAATAGGAATAAATATAAAAATACAAGTGAATTGCACATTTCAAGTATGGAGTCTATTGCACCGCTGACTATTAACAAAAAGTATTGCACAAAAGGTAATTGCACAGTGAAGTGAAGAGGCACTACAGCTTAGTTGCCCCCCTCCTTTGTCCCCCTGTCTCCCCTCCCTCTCCCCTCCAGAGAGGAGTTAAACAGTCTGATGGCGTGTGGGACAAAGGAGTTTTTAAGTCTGTTGGTTCTTGTCTTTGGGAGAAGCAACCTGTCACTGAGCAGACTCGTCTGGTTGTTTATGGCCGTGTGCAGAGGATGCCCAGCATTGTCCATAATGTCCAGCAGTTTCTTTAGTGTCCTTTTCTCTGCCACTAACACCAGAGTGTCCAGCTACATGCCGACCACAGAGCTAGCCTTCCTGATCAATTTTTCCAGCCTGGATGAGTCCTTCTTTGCTGTGCTGCTCCCCCAGCACACCACTGCATAGAAAAGTACTCCAGCAACCACTGACTGGTAAAACATCCTCAGGAGCTTCCTGCAGATGTTGAAAGACCTCAGCCTCCTGAGGAAGTACAGTCGGCTTTGGGCTTTTTTGTACAGGTGATCTGTGTGGCATGACCAGTCCAGTTTGTTGTCCACCCACAGCCCGAGGTACTTGTACTTGTTGACCACCTCCACCTCCTCCTCCTCTATCTGAACCGGCAGTGGACCTGCTCTGGACCTCCCAAAGTCCTGTTGAGAATAGATTCCTTGATATAGATCAGAGTTAAAGAGAATATAGTTTGTGATTGCTTGCAACATTATAATATTGTGGTAATGGGTGTAAGGATACAAAATAGAAAATAGGCCTTGGATGGGAACAAAGACCTGAGGTACAGGGCAGAAGGACAATCAACCCCCACCCCCAGGGCATGAAGCAAGAGTTACTGAGGGTGAGGGGCAGACAAAAGGCAAATGCGCACTACCATAAAAGGAGATGGGGGTCAGGGTGTCAGCATACCTGGCCACTGTACTAGTGTATTTCCATTGTGGGGGTGTTTACTGTAGGGGGGAGGAGACCAGAGGTGATAACTGTAACTGTTGTGTGGAGTTCTTTAGATCAGCCTTTAGCATAGGACTGCATAGGAATGCAGTGTGCTGATCTCCAGATGCATCTGTAAGAATAATGGGTAATAAAAGGATTGTGTAAAAATGGAAACATCTCAGCGTGATCTCTACCAGGACCAAAAGAATCGGAGAGACCGGCGTTTGTCTAGACAATTTGGTGCCAGTGACCCGGATCTTTGTAGTTGATCTCCATTTGGACCTTGGCTGAAGCGGAATGGACAATGAGGGTATTGCCGGCAAAAAACAAGGTAAGCAGAACCTGTTTAATCGAATCTGCATATTGGAAATAAGCTAAATTTCACCCAAAAGTGTCCTGAACGCAGAAGTCCATAAATTTTGATAAGAGATGTGTGTAGAACAGAGCTGGTTTCTCTAAAAGTGAGGGTTTGAGGCCCAGAAAGCAGGACTTTCTAAATTCTATTGTCCTTGGATGTGGCTGCCCCTCCTATGAGTTGACGAATTCATAGGCCCAGACGGCGTTTCTGGAGCTAGGTTTGAGGCCTGGGAAGTTCAGGACCCCCGAATTCTACTAAAACGGTTTGAGGCCGAGGGAGTAGATTGGCTAAAAATTCCTCCCCAAATTCTACTAAAACGGTTTGAGGCCGAGGGAGAAGATTGGCTAAAGATTCCTCCCTAAATTCTACTAAAACGGTTTGAGGCCGAGGGAGAAGATTGGCTAAATATTCCTCCCTAAATTCTACTAAAACGGTTTGAGGCCGAGGGAGTAGATTGGCTAAAAATTCCTCCCTAAATTCTACTAAAACGGATTGAGGCCGAGGGAGCAGATTG
The DNA here is from genome assembly GCF_963576455.1 of Neolamprologus multifasciatus. Lineage (NCBI taxonomy): Eukaryota > Metazoa > Chordata > Actinopteri > Cichliformes > Cichlidae > Neolamprologus > Neolamprologus multifasciatus. The sequence continues at coordinate 3,821,025 of NC_140451.1, read as the reverse complement.
GTTAAATATTCCTCCCTAAATTCTACTTTGTTGTGAGCCTGTGTTTTAAGAAAACTTAGGTTTGAAGTGTGATTGTGCAGAGAGTAGCATGTGGCTGAATCTGAAGAACAAAAGGTGTGTGTGTGGGGGTGCTCCTTTGAGGACAAAGGAAAGTTGTGTAGGTGTGTGTTTAAACTACCTGATGACCAAAATGGAGGAGGTGTGTGTAAGTGCCCCGAGGAGCAAAATGGAGGTGTCTGTGTGTGTGTGTGTGTGTGTGTTCCTTTGAGGGACAAAAGGGGAGACAGAGCGGATTACAGAGGATTATTGACAAAACAATAATAGTAATAATATAGAGAATTTGATCAACAACTAGATGAGAGCAGTTGGGGAGAAAGGAAAAGAGAGGTTGGAGAAGTGGATTAAGAGGTTGATGTGTGGGTGTAAAACAATGGGGTGTAAAAAAAATAGGGTAAAAATTAAAAAGAAAAAACAACAAAACCAAAAAAGTGTGGAATTGTGAGAGGGGAACTGTCTCCAACTAGGGGGAGCGGGTGATACTGCAGGTCACCAGCTGCCCTTAGTGGACACAAAAGAAAAACAGAATAGGAGTGTGGTTGATGAAAAAAAGTAATAATAATATGAAGAGGGTTTTGTTTTTCTCAGTCAAGAACAACTAAAATCTTACTTTCTGGGTTTTTAAGACAGGAAAGAGACACGGCTGGAATTAATTGGACATTACAACACAAGGGGAAGTGAGACTAGACACACTGAAAAGAGACACAGACCTTCAAAATAAAACAGGAAACACACCAACTGAACTCTAACACAGACGCAAACGTAACACAGACTGGGGAGACAGAACATAGGAACCTGAAATGTGGAACAGGAGAGCACAGAGGACACAAAACACTAGGGATAATTAGAAACAACCCAAAATAAACAAAACCACATAATGTTAATAAACTTAAACATAAACACGGAGTCCACAGACTCCAGACCAGGACAGTGAATGATCAAGTTGTCTCAGTGTGTCACTTGCAGGTGGGAAGATGGACCTGGATCAATTCTCCACAAGCAGCAGTCGGAAGACAATTATAGGTAAAGATCATTAGAAACACCCAGCCCAAGTTTTGGCTGAATTGTTTTGCAGCTTTCCTTCCTGATCCTGAAAAAGCAAGCTCCAAGGAAGCTAATCGCTTCTTGAAGACACGGAGTGCAGTTAACATTAACAGTGGACAGCAGTCCAAGAGACAACAGCAGAGTCCTGAGCATAGAGGTCCAGCAGCGCTATGGGCAAACGACATCAGAGAAAGGAAGAGAAGATCCATCATCACGACTGGATGGATGGAGAGATGCGGTTCCAGCAAGCTGCAACTTCACTGTGGGTGAAGGACTTTTGAGGAGACTTTCTGAGTTTGACATTTGCCATGTTTGGAGCAAAATGGCAGTGAAAGAGACAGTGGGAGAATACACAGGACAAAGTTGAAGCGAACTGACTGCCATTGGACTGCAAAGTGGGATAGGAGAACGGAGTGAGAGGAGCAAGTGAGGACACAGGAATGCTGTTTTAGTCTGGGGAATCAAATTGGGTTAAGGAATCCAGGGAGACAAACAACTGCCTTGAAGTGAAGAATAGAAAAAGTGTCCAGACCACCACAAAACGGGGAGGAAGACAAGTACTGAGGTATGCAAGTGCACTGCTGGACAAAATGGAAAGGCAACACCTCACATGCACACAACATGTACTGGGGGTAGCACAAAATCATACAGGAAGTGCACACATCACAAGAGGGTACCTGTAGAAGGGGTTAACAACACAAAGCGTGGTTGCCTATGGTAACTCGCAAGCATTAGGATTTAGCTGTGCCGGACTATGATTGAGATTTTTTAATTTTTATTTAGGTGTTTCTGAAACAAAAAGGTGGAGCAAAAGGGGTTTTGTTTCAGAAAAAAGGGGGAAGGTAAATAAAATGACATACATAAGTACAAAATGCATGAACAGGAAAAGTTGGGGGGATTTAATTGGCTGATGCATTTTTCTTTTGTTACCAAGTTGAACCTGCCAATTAGATTTGGTGTGTTTTATTTTTTAGAGAAGGAATATTCTGGGACAAGTCCTAAGACTACTATTTTATATATTTGGTTATTCTAGTTTTTTTATTTTTTTAACAGTGCACTGACAGTTTTGTTTGACAATTTTCTCTCTTTCAAGCAGGCCTGCACGATTGGATCTGAAAGCGCTATACTAAATTTTTGCTTGAAAATTATCGCAAACTGAGCTTCTCCACTTTACAATGGGCTCTGGAGAAAGTCACTTATTTGGGACGCAATCAGATAATGAGTCCCTGCCTAAAAGGATTTCGCGAGGTAATCCATTCTAAAATTCTTTTTTTGTTCTTTTTGAAATGTCGTCATATTGCTGGCAGTAGAAACTTAATGCGACACAAGAGGTTCTGCTATCAGCAATAAACATGGGGACTGACTGGACTGACAAAAACTTGACTGACTTGACACCAATATGCAAGATTGCACCTCCACCCAGAGAGACAAAAGGGTGGATGTATGTATGTATGTTTCTTTTTACAGGAGCAGAAAGATGACAGCAGCAGGTTGCATGGGCTTTTGGGCCGTGCTGACTTAACCTTTTAATTGCCACTTTCTGTGTCTGTGAATTTAACAGCGGTGTGTTATTCATGACCTTGTATTGTTTACAATGCAAAGGTCACTGTGAGAAAGTGTCCATACAAGATGCACTGGGCTAACATCTACACCACTTTTTCTACAGCAGAGGGTTAATCATATGATTTAATCACATGATTTGCCACAGGAAACACCACTGGCCAATTTTTTAAACACAGGTTTACAGGCCTGGAGCAGAGCTACTCTATGGGATAAGCCCTGGAATTTTTAAGAGAGAATGGGCAATTTTATTGTGCATCTCTAATTGTTTTGAATTGACACATGGCAAGGACCATGTGGCAAAAGGGGTTTGCCGGGGTAGTTTTAATTTTTAATTACAGGTTCAGTGACCAAACTGATGGAAGGAGATCACCCATAAGATGCAGACTGAGACCTGGAGAGAAGGCTTCAAGAGCGAGCAAGAGAGAGAGCACAGCTTGATGCAGGAAGCACACTGACGGAAGCCTGGTGGGTACGTCTGAAAGTGCTCAAAAGAAAGTGGTTGGAGCCGAGGTGGACAGGACCAATCGAGTTGGTGGACAGGACATCGCACGCTGTTCGACTGAAGGGCAAAGGCGAAGCCGGGTACCACTGGAGCCAGTGCGTAGTAGCTGAGGAGCCAGGAACGTCAGTGAAGGAACACGGAGCAACTTGAGCACCAAAGGGGGAATCGAGCCCTGACTCAGACGAGTCAAAGAACACCCAGACCTCAACCACAGGGGCAGAATAATCCCCTGGTCTGTGGCAAGGTCTCAGGGTAGTCTACCCCTGAGACTGAAGAAAGAAGAGACAGAAGAACGCAGAGACTTACCCCACGCTGGAAAAAGAAGACTGAGGGAATAGATGTAGAGGTCTGGTCAGGTTTAGGAAACCAGTTATGCCCTAGGATGAAGGAGAGGTGTGATGTGATCTCTCATTGGAGAGATCAAAAGGGGGATTGTTGAGAATAGATTCCTTGATATAGATCAGAGTTAAAGAGAATATAGTTTGTGATTGCTTGCAACATTATAATATTGTGGTAATGGGTGTAAGGATACAAAATAGAAAATAGGCCTTGGATGGGAACAAAGAACTGAGGTACAGGGCAGAAGGACAATCAACCCCCACCCCCAGGGCATGAAGCAAGAGTTACTGAGGGTGAGGGGCAGACAAAAGGCAAATGGGCACTACCATAAAAGGAGATGGGGGTCAGGGTGTCAGCATACCTGGCCACTGTACTAGTGTATTTCCATTGTGGGGGTGTTTACTGTAGGGGGGAGGAGACCAGAGGTGATAACTGTAACCGTTGTGTGGAGTTCTTTAGATCAGCCTTTAGCATAGGACTGCATAGGAATGCAGTGTGCTGATCTCCAGATGCATCTGTAAGAATAATGGGTAATAAAAGGATTGTGTAAAAATGGAAACATCTCAGCGTGATCTCTACCAGGACCAAAAGAATCGGAGAGACCGGCGTTTGTCTCGACAGTCCACAACCAGTTCCTTGGCTAGAGAACCCTCCGGAGGAGCTTCGCCGCACCGTGGAAAGCCGGCTACAACGGTTCTTTTCTGGCCTGCCATGGCTTCTGAAGTCGCTTCCTCCGACCATGCAGGCATTTCTCTGGCACACACCTCACCTTCTCTCAGCCACTCCTGCCTCGCTGCCCAACTCGCCGGATGTGATCTTGCCCGGCCCGTTGGAGCCGTCTGTGGGGAGGAAACGCCGATCGCGCCGCCAGTCCACAGCCAGTTCCTTAGTCTTTGAGGTGTTTAGTTGCAGGTGGTTTGTGTGACTCCATGCGACAAAGTTCCTCACCAGACTTCTGTACTCCTCTTCCTGGTCATCCCAGATACACCCCATGATGGCTGTGTCGTCTGCAAACTTCTGAATGTGGCATAATTCAGAGTTGTAGCAGAAGTCAGTGTTGTACAGGGTGAAGAGAAGAGGGGACAGCACAGTTCCCTGTGGTGCTCCTGTGCTGCTGTCCACAGTGTCCGACGTGATGTCCTTCAGCCTGACGTACTGTGGCCTGTCAGTGAGGTAGTCGGAGAGCCAAGCGACCAGGCAGGGGTCCACCTGCATCCTGTTCAGTTTTTCCTGAAGCAGACCGGGCCGGATTGTATTAAAGGCACTGGAAAAGTCAAGAAACAGGATCCTGACCGTGCCTTTTCGCCCATCCAGGTGTGAGTGGGCTCTATGCAGGAGGTACAGGGTGGCATACTCCACTCTGACACCCGCCTTGTAGGCAAACTGTAGTGGGTCCTGGGCATGTTGTACCTGTGGTCGGAGGAGGTTGAGGAAGAGCCGCTCTAGAGTCTTCATAAGATGTGACGTCAGTGCCACCGGTCGGAAGTCATTCAGCTCATTGGGCCGGTTCCTTTTGGGGACCGGGACGATGCAGGATGTCTTCCATAGGGCGGGCACTCTCCCCAGTCGCAGACTGAGATTGAAGACTCGTTGTAGCGGCTACTAGGATCCTAGGACACACCTTGTCTGGACCTGCTGCCTTTCTGGGGCGAAGCTTCCTCCGTTGTCTCCTGACCTGATCCACTGTGACACTGGGAGATGATTGGAACCTCTGAAACCACTCAGCAAGTAAAAAAAGACAATCAAAGATTGCATTAAAACACAGTTTGGTTCATAATAAATCCTATCAGGTATACAACAGTATCAGTGAACAATATATCAGCTTTCACGTTAAGATAACTACAAAAATCATAAAATCCTATTACAGTTTATGTTATATAATTTATTACGTAAATCTGAAATTTACCACTAACACTCATGACTTAATCATAACATAATTATTTTAACTTTCACTGACTTACACTAAAGTAAGTGCTCATTTTTCAGGTTAAGGTCCTTTTCTCAGTAGTCATGAAAATATCATTATAGAGTTAAGTCATTATTTTTTAACCCAAGTTAAATGCTATAAGTGAGGAATTTAACTGATGAATGACATATGGGAAACCATAGTTTGCTATCACAGACAAATATGACTTATATATGTTCTGTATTAAGGACATTTTAAAAACTTTTAGCTGAAAGTTCTTATTTCTAATTTTTTTCATGCCATTTCTAAACATCACTTTAGCCCTAGTTCTATCAAGTAAATCTAACTCCCGAATGTCTGATGACCTGAGTTAAGGTGTGACAATGGTTCTTTGTTAATCATGGTTTGGTCGTTGGCCAGCTATTATCTAGACCATTGAAATTTTGTGTAAAAGAAGGCGGAGTTGGGTGGAAGAGGCAACACCCAGCAGTTAAGAGTACCCTATAAGTATATCACCACATCCACTGCAAAAGGGAAACCAAATGGCAGATGCTACAAACCATGGTCAACTTCATCGGTAAGTAAGCATGTTCTTTACATATCTGTTATTGACCCATTGGTTTTATGTTCTATGATTGTTATTACCACATTGTCTTATTTAGTTCTGCTTATAATTATCCTTTGATGGAAGTAATCCAAAGTATACTTATCATAAGAACAGTAACTTTGTTTTTTTTTGTGTTTTAATGAAGAAAGTACTTCTGTTAAGGTACTTGATCATGTTAGGTGTCTATTTATAGTTCTATCAGGGTCACATGATGATATAAACTTCTGAATTGGTCACCAAGATCACAGCAACATCAGCACTTAAGTGAATTCTGAAAGCATCAAGTGCTAATTGTTGTTGTAATGCTGTTGTCCACAACAAACCATGAACTGACTGAAAACAGTAGGATTAGGTTGATTTCTGAAAGAGTAAGTGTGTATGTAAATGATTTGCTAAACTATATTCCTAGCCCATAATGTTGAATTGTGACTCGAGATACAATTAAGCTTTATTTATTTATTTATTTATTTATTTTAAAGAAAAGGTTGAATTTGTTTTCCACAAAAAAATCACAGATCACACTTCTTTAATTAAAGTGCTTTGCTAAATTAAGTCACCAACATCACAACAACATAAGCACTTATTTGAATTCTGAATACAGTAAGTGCTCATTGTTGTTGTGTTGTTGATGTCTTCTACAGCCAACAATCACTGTAAAATTACTTTTGCATTATGCATTGTAGCTGACTTTGTCCAACAGAAATCTTTGTTGCAAATCTTTCCTCTTTGCCAAGGTTGCAGGACTTGATATAAAGATGCATGTTAACTTAAGTCGACTTTAGATTTTCAGGACGTATCACATTAAGATCACCTTGAACGGAGACACTAATGGTTCATGTTTTCCTAAGTGCTTCCTTTCAAAGTAATCTCGATTGTGTTACATCAGGATCACACAGCCAGGTTATTTCAGGACTTGTTCACCATCATTAAAAACAACTGTCACCAACTGGAATTCAAACTACAGTAAGTGCAAGTTTTGGATTGGACTCTTGGATTTTGATTTATATTGTATTTTGACATTCCGAAATCTTTATGTCCTGTTAAAATAAAATTCCTTATTACAACTTAAGCGTAAAACTTTCCTTTTTTCTAAAGCATATAGTTAGGGCTGGATCAGGTCACCCTGAGTCCTCCCGTAGTTATGCTGCAATAGGTGTAGACTGTTGGGGGATTCCCATGATGCACTATTTCCTTCTAGTCACCTATCTCACTCAACATGTGTTAATAGATCTCTCTGCATTTAATCACACTCGTTATTAATCTCTGGCTCTCTTCCACAGCAGGGAGTTTTTTTTCCCACTATCACCAAAGTTCTTTCTCATAGGGGGTCATATGATGTTGGGTTTTTCTCTGAATTTTTTATTGTAAGGTCTACATACAATATAAAGCGCCTTGAGACGTCTGTTGTTGTGATTTGGTGGTGTATAAATACAGTTGAATTGAACTGAGTTGTCAAGATTTCATGGAATGAAAATGGAATGATTATTTTTTTCCCAAGTGCTTCCTTTGAGATAATTTTGGATTGGGTTCACATCAGGATGAAACAATGACATAATTTAAGGAATTATTCACCATCACGACAAAAGAGACTATTACCAACTGGAATTTTAGGTTCTGTAAGTGTTAGCAATTAGACTCTTGATCTCAGCAACAAAGTATTACATTCAAGACATCAGCTTTTTCACTGATACCCTTGCTATATATGTATTCAATAAGCATAAGATTGGTCATGAACATTACAGAGACTTAAGCACTTACTTGGATTCTGAGTACATTACGTGTTAAATATTGTTGTACTCATTAGGTCTAATATAGTAATGATGGATTAGAGCTATGCATAAGAAATTCATAAATATTTGAAGCTACATGTCCTGTGCTTCATATCAATGGTGGTTCTTTTCCTAAGTGCACCCAATCAAAGTGAACTTGCATATGAGTTAACAGCAATTAGACACTTTGAAGCAAACTTCAAATAGAGCACCAAATAGAAGAAAATTCTATGTGGCTTTACTGTATATGTTTCACTTAAAGAATATATCAAGTAGAGACCCCTCAAATGGAAACAGTTGTGGTTTTCCTCTTTACTTAGTGCTCCAATTTTGGTAATTCTTTATTTTGAATAGTTCAGGGAAATCATTGATTTATGTGTTAATAAGATGCCTCTGATGGAAGCCGCACAAAAGAGGAAACCAAAATACAATGGGCCGCTACAACAGTCGTTAGCCAACCATTGGTTTCATGACTGAATGTCATTGACTTAAATGTGGGTGGGACTGAAAGAGGAGTCTTGAGTTCATATAAAAGGAGACTCATGTTCAAGCATCTCTCATGGATTTGGAAACACAGACAACACAGGATATTCCAAAAGAGCTTCGGGATTCACTGGTAAGTAGAGCGTTCATTACAAGTCTGTATTATTGGTTCAACTCATGCAAGAACTTGTCTCTTAAATTCAGTAAGTGCATCTGCTTGGACCAGTTGTACACAACAACTGCTAGAAATTCTACCTGATTGCGTCTAAAAAATTGAGTTCTATGTTTCATATCAAGATCACTTTGAATGGAGACACTGATGGTGGTTGTATTCCTAAGTGCACCCACTCAAAGTGACCTTGCATATGAGTTTACAGCAAATAGACACTTTGAAGAACACTTTAGTTAACATGGTTCACTTACAGAACGTCTCAAATAGAGACCCCTCAAATGGAAACACTTGTGGTTTTCCTTTTGCCTTAGTGCTCCTATTTGGGGAAGTCTTTATTTTGAATAGTTCAGGGAATCGTTAATTTATGTGTTAATAAGATGCCTGTGATTGAAGCCGCACAAAACCTTCAACAGTTACTGGAGACAAAAAAAGGAAACCAAAATACAATGGGCCGCTACTACAGTCGTTAGCCAACCAATGATTTCATGACTGAATGTCATTGACTTAAATGTGGGTGGGACTGAAAGAGGAGTCTTGAGTTCATATAAAAGGAGACTCATGTTCAAGCATCTCTCATGGATTTGGGAACACAGACAACACAGGATATTCCAAAAGAGCTTCGGGATACACTGGTAAGGAAGAGCAGGTACGACCTCTCCCATGCTCCCAGGATGTGGGTGTGAATGCCAGAACACTCTGGAATGCACACAAAGTCTTTGCAGACTCCTAAGGATCAACCCTCTACCAACATGACATTGATTATAAAACTCTAAGCATATATGAGTAGATATTTCTAAGCATAAATGACAATCAACAATATAACCCTGACAAGCTTCATGTCTTATAAGTCTTACAGATTGATGTCATTTGTGTCATACAGCTTGATCTCATGTATGCCCTCAGCTTGAAGTCCTGGATCGAGACAGCTTGATGTCATGTCTGCATACAGCTTCATTTCATGTATGGTATCCAGCTTGATGTTGTCATGGTCTGGGTGCGTACCTGTAGGTTTCCAACAGCGGTCCTCCTCCTTTGGGCGGAGATCGGTTGCTCCTCCCTGGCTGAGCAACTGTGGGCAATTATTCCAGCAGCATATAAGATCTGCGCACTCAATCAGTCATGGCCTGAGTATCAGGTTAGTCAGTGATGTTTTATTGCATTTTATTGCAGTAGGTACAAAAGACAATCTATGTCTCTTTGTCTTCACTGCAGGCACTTTATATATTATATATATTTTTATAACGACGACCTGATGGAAGCAGTTGAAAATCATTAAAGAGAGGATGATCTGAACACAACAGGACAGAGGTTGCCTTCCTCAGCACCTGCCTGTTATAAAAGTCCACAAGCTGGAGCTGAGACCTCCCTGAAATCTCGCCAGCCAATTTAACCAGGTTGTTAAGTCTGGTCTTATTATTCAGGAACATATTACTCCCTGAATCATGAATCATGGTGCTCTCTATTAAGAAATCAAGTGTATTCCTTGAATTATAATTATCATTAAATCTCAAATAAAATCTATTCAGCTCATTGGCTAACTGAGAGTCTGAACTAAAACCAGGGAGACTCATCTTATTACAGTCACTGTAACAGTGACGAGTCATGTGTTTCAGGCCACCCTTAAGTTATTGCTACCCATCTCCGTCTCTACCTTATCCTTGTATTTTATTTTGGCTTTTTTAATTTCTGATCTGATCTCCTTCCTAATTTCTCTGACTTTCAAGATATTCCCTTCAGTAAAAGCTTTTTTCCTTTCATGAATCAGCCTCATAAGAGCTTTGGAAGACCATGGTTTGTTATTAGGGAAAAAATGCACAACCTTTGAAGGGATAATCATGTCTCTGCAAAAGGAGATATAGCTGCAGACAACGTCAGTGAGTTCATTAATGTCTCTACATGATTCTATAAACACTGACCAGTCTGTACAGTCAAAGCAGCCCTGCAGGGCTAAAGAGGCATCATCACTCCAAACCTTTATGCAGTGTTTCCTCACCTTCTCTCTTCTCAGCACAGTCTTGTAAACTGGCAGAAGATGCACCGTGAGGTGATCCGAGGATCCGAGGGCGGGGCCAGCCACAGATGTATACGCACCTTTTATGGAACCGTAACATAGATCCAGAGTCTTATTGAAGCGTGTGGGACAGTTCACATACTGATAAAAACTGCTCAGTGTTTTCTTCAAGTCGCAGCGATTAAAGTCAACAAGAACAATATTAGGAGCCTCAGGAGAGAGAGATTGTAGTGAGTGGATGACGTTAGAGATGGTGTCAGTCGCATTCTTAGGATTCGCTTTAGGATGGACGTAAACGACGGTGACGTTGATCTGTGGGAATTCCCTCGGCAGATAAAACGGCCTCAAAGACACAGAGAGGAGCTCAATGTCAGGCAGACATACTTGTCTACGAATGGTAACGTTTTTACACCATTTCTGATTTATATACAAACACACCCCTCCTCCTCGAGATTTCTGGGTTGCTCCGGGGTCTCGATCCAAACGTATGGGATACCCGAAGCCATTTAGTTCCAGAGAACAATCAGGGTCAGAATCCTTGAGCCAAGTCTCTGTGAATGCCATTAGACATGTATCCCTGTAGTCACGTAAGTGTGCGACATTCAAATGCAGTTCATCCATTTTACTCCTCAGAGACTGCACATTAGCCAGGATTATTGATGGTAAAGGAATACGATTGTATCGTATTTGCTTCTGCAGTCGCTGACGTAGGCCTCCCTTCTTACCCCGCTTTCTTGCTTTGACTCTGTTAAAAACAAAAGTGCCCCTGTGGTTACTGGATAATCCAGAGATGGAAAACACTGGAGGGTGAAAAGAGTCCAGAGACGGGCCTTTCCACCGAAGATCCAGAAGAAACTCCCGTGAGTATGTAATTGTTTGAGAGTAGCAATGACTCCAAACAACCGTCAGGATTGCCAATAAATAGAGTATGATGTCATATAAGCCTTACAGTGTGATGTCATATAGGCATACAGTATGATGTCATATAGGCATACAGTATGATGTCATCCTGTGTCCTCTGACGACCTGCTGCCACTGAAAGGCAGTGTTAGAGGGACACTTGGGCATTTATCGCAGCATATAATGTGTTTTCTGGATACACTGCTGCTTTTTCAGCGCCCAGAGATTGATGGCTCCGTGTCAGAGCTGCCTATGAATTTCAGAAGGATCAGGCCTTAACAAAAAAGTTATCAGTAGTTCTTTCCACCTTTTTACCCACAGCTACATCCACTTCTGTCGGGCCTAGGCTGCTCACTACGGCTGGGTATCATCACTGATTTCTGTAATCCATTCGATTCACGAGGTCCTGATTCCATTCAATTTGATTTTGCCTCAGACAGTCAGAAATATTATAATTCTGATGATTTATCAGCGCTGACACATGTGAGACTTCATCAGAGGTGTGAGCATCACAGCAGAGGCCTTTGTGTCAAAGTAACTGAGGATGAAACAGAAAAACATGAAGGAGATTTTCCTGCCCTGTTTTCTATAGCAGATACACTTTATTGCATCGTTTTAAAAAGTTTACATTTCTTCAGTATTGAACAGCAGAAATTAGGCTTTCTTGTCCGAGCGGCCGACAGCGCTGTAAACAACGGCAGACTGGTGGGTGATAAGCGAATGAATGATGCAGGAAACAGAGATTTGAGACGGGAAACTGTTCTTGAAGTACAGAGAGAGAGAGAGCTGTGCAGGAAGTGTAATTTTATCTGCTGGAAGCAAAACAGCAAAAGTCAGAGGGGATTAATGACGACATTTATCAAATGTGGAGCGTAGTTTGGATCTTCTGCTGCTGCTTCAGTGAATTTTGGTTAGAGAGAGATAAAACCTGCAGCTCAGAATCGAGCGCAAAAAAGACAGACACATAAAGCGCCGACGCATCAGAGTCAGCGAGCTGTCGGCTTTCAGCCCCGACGGCGTGTCCGTGTGAGAAAGCCGAGAGAGCTGATTGTGATGCGTCGGCTCTGTGTTTACATTTTTGAACAGCTGGTCACTCCGGTGCGACCAAAGATCTTTTTTAGTCGCATCATTGAAAAATGTGGTCGCACTCTAGAGCCCTGAATACCATTATATTACAACGTTGTGACTCAATGGGATTTGGCTTGTTTGTTTTTTGTTTTTGTTTTTTTTTTGGGGGGGGGAGGTTGTTTGTTTTGGGGGTTTTGTTTTTCTCTCCCCCTCCTTTGTATATACTTATCTAGGTATATAAATGTGTATGTATAGACATAGATATATGATCGTTTATATGATGGTAATTATATTTTATGTAAAAAGGAGGGGGAGAGGAAGGAAGGGAAGGGGAAAAAAGGGAAAGAAAAAACTATGTTACTGTAAATGAGAAACTTACTTTGTTGCCTGATTTGAATTAAAAAAAGGGAAAAGAATTGGACTAAACTCACTTGAACTCTGACTTTGTCTGCACTTGTCACAAGACATTAAAACAAAACATCGGGCATTGATGACATCACAGGACTCTAACATTCTAATCTATGCAAACTGTCTCCAAGGCTACATAATATCAAATTAAATCATAGCAAAGGAGTAAAAAGCAGGATCAGTCTTAGGGTGTATGTTACATGTTTGCCAGTTTGGATGAGTGAGTGCAATACTTCATCGGCCTGTGTTGTAGCAACCTGTTGAACCTGCTGAGAAACTTTTCTTTGTCCACTCTGCCCCAAACTTCACATGCTCCATAAAAGTCGAGGCCTAGAGACCTCTGCATAGTTATTAGCATTAGGTTATCAGTATCATCTGATATATATGACATTTACAGTACAGTACTCACACATGACATAGGAGGAATAAATATGAACTTTTTGACATAAATTTGATCATATGAAATTGGATATTTTTAAAAATATGAAACTTTTTCCTTCCGTCATACTTCAGAAATATAATATATTAAGTTTTGAACATTTTAAAACATTTAAGTTTGTTTAATATAAGATCTCAAATAGACACACTCAACAACTGCTACAAATTCTACCTGACCCTCCATGTTACGTCTATCAAATTGAGTTCTATGTTTCATATCAAGATCACTTTGAATGGAGACACTGATGGTGGTTGTATTCCTAAGTGCACCCACTCAAAGTGACCTTGCATATGAGTTTACAGCAATTAGACACTTTGAAGCAAATTTTAGATAACACGGTTCACTTACAGAACATTTCAAGTAGAGACCCCTCAAATGGAAAAACTTGTGGTTTTCCTCTTTACTTAGTGCTCCTTTTGGGGAATTCTTTCTTTTGAATAGTTCAGGGAATCGTTGATTTATGTGTTAATAAGATGCCTCTGATTGTAATCGCACAAATCCTTCAACAGCGACTGCAGACAAAAGATGACAACAAAATACAAATGGACGCTACTACAGTCGTTAGCCAACCATTAGTCTCATGACTGAATGTCATTGACTTAAAAGTGGGTGGGACTTCAAGAGGAGTCTTGAGTTCATATAAAAGGAGACTCATGTCTAGGTATCCCTCATGGATTTGGAAACACAGACAATCCAGGATATTCCAAAAGATATTCCGGAATCACTGGTAAGGAAGAGTGTTCATTACAAGTCTGTATTATTGGTCCAACTCATGCAAGAACTTGTCTCTTGAATTTAGTAAGTGCATCTGCTTGGACCAGTTGTACACAACAACTGCTACAAATTCTACCTGACCCTTCAAGCTATGTCTATCAATTTGAGTTCTATGTTTCATACCAAGATCACTTTGAATGGAGACACTGATGGTGGTTGTATTCCTAAGTGCACCCACTCAAAGTGACCTTACATGTGAGTTTACAACAATTAGACACTTTGAAGCAAACTTTAGATAACACGGTTCACTTAAAGAACATCTCAAATAGAAACCCCTCAAATGGAAACACTTGTGGTTTTCCTTTTATTTTACTGCTCCTATTTGGGGAAGTCTTTATTTTGAATAGTTCAGGGAATCATTAATTTATGTGTTAATAAGATGCCTGTGATTGAAGCTGCACAAAACCTTCAACAGCTACTGGAGACAAAAGAGGAAACCAAAATACAATGGGCCGCTACTACAGTCGTTAGCCAACCATTGGTTTCATGACTGAATGTCATTGACTTAAATGTGGGTGGGACTGAAAGAGGAGTCTTGAGTTCATATAAAAGGAGACTCAAGTCAGGGTAACCCTCATGGATTTGGAAACACAGACAACACAGAATATTCCAAAAGAACTTCAGGACTCACTGGTAAGGAAGAGCGTTCATTACAAGTCTGTATTATTGGTCCGATTCATGCAAGAACAGTAAGATGTCATATACGGCATTCAGTAAGATGTCATATAGGCATTCAGTATGATGTCATATAGGCATCCAGTATTGTAGCCGAGTGGTAAGAACTTGACTCTTGAATTCAGTAAGTGCATCTGCTTGGACCAGTTGTACACAACTGTCATGGTCCCCGCACCTTGCCAGCTGACAGCAGTCAGGCGCTATGTTTTGTTTTGTTTATTCTCCTCTCTTGCCTCTGCTCTCTTTCTCTCTCTCGTCCTCTCCCTCTCTCTTTCTCCTGCCGGGGCGGAGCTCAGTATGGGCTCCCGCCCCTGGTCCACGCACCTGGGGATGATCAGCACACCTGCCGCTGATTATGAGAATTAGAGTACTAGTTAAGATGGCGAGTCTGCTCTACTCGTCGCTGGATCGTTGAGCCATCAGCGTCAGTCGTCCTGCACTCTGCAAAGTTTTGGTCGTGAGTACGTCTGAACCTGGAGACTAACTGTTTCTCTGTCTGTGTATAGATTCCCCCCGGACCCGTTTCCCTGTGCACTGTGACTGAGCGTGAGCAAGAGTGGTAGAGGAAAGAAGAGGAGCTGTGTGTGTTTGCGAGAGCTGTATGGGAATCTCCCCTCCCTGGACTCCTGCCCCTTTCACTCCCGGACCCTGGAACCCCAGCCTCTTTTCCCCAGACACCGTTGTGTGTATATATTTGTCACTGTGGAGAACACTGTAAATAAATTCACTTTTGATTTGAAGGAACTTGTGATCTGCGCCTGAGTCCGCTCCGCTAACCGTGACAGAACGATCCAGCCACAACATGGACTCAGCAGACCAGAATACCGTCGGACAGGCACTGGCTGCCCAAGAAGCGGCACTGACTCGCCACGAACAAATGTTACACCAGCTGCGAGGTGAGATCGCCGCACTAACCCAAGCTGTTTCCCGTCTGACTACACCAGGGGGCGTACAGCCGGGGAATCCCCAGCCAGCTCACCCTGCCCCACAGGAAACACTCGCGGCGGCCACAGCAAGCCCCTCATCGGCAGCCACTCCATCCTCTGACGGTCCTCTGCCTTCGCCTGAACGCTTTACGGGTGAGTCGGAAAAGTGCTCTGGTTTTCTGGCCCAGTGCGCATTGATTTCCCGCGAACAGCGGCGCTTCCATAACAATGACGGGGCGAAGATTGCTTTCTTTGTACAGATGCTAAGGGATCGTGCTTTGAAATGGGCCCAGGTGGTATTAAACTCCGACCCTGGGATTTGTTTTGAGGTGTTTGCGGCTAAATTTAAGACTGTGTTTAACAGAGGCTCTGGAGCCGAGGCTGCGGCACTCCGCCTCCTTAACTTCAAGCAAGGTAAGCGGAGTATGGCAGACTATTCAATCGACTTTTGGATTTTGGCAGAAGAAACCGGCTGGGGACCGGAGGCGCTCAGGAGCACACTGTTAAATAACATTCGTGAGGATCTGAAAGATGAATTTATTATGCGGGACCTTCCCACTGCTTTTGATGAACTGATGTCTTTGTGCATTAAGGTGGATGAGCGGCTATGGGCTCGTCGACAAGCACGGAACTCCAGTTCCCAGGAGGCCGCGGGGCAACGAGGGGCGGAGGCCTCGGCCGATTACTGGTCCTCCCGGACACCAGAGGGTACCGACGGAGAGGTACAACCCATGCAAATTGGCAGCTCCCATCTTACTGCTGCGGAACGCCAGCGGCGCATCACGGCCGGTGAGTGCCTGTATTGTGGTAACAAGGGACACATGATCGCCTCCTGCCCATCGCGAGCAAAAGGCCGCGCCCGCCAGTGATGGTAGGAGTACTGGTGGGTGGTTTGAATCAGGATAAATCTCCTCCACGTTTAGCCCTGCCGGCTAAGCTTCTGGTCCACTCAGAGTGTCATTCTCTTTCTGTGCTCATTGATTCGGGAGCAGAACAAAATTTCATTGACTCTGAACTAGCAAAACAACTCTGTGTAACTGTGGAGTCACTGCCTCACGCCTTACGTGTCACGGCTTTGTCAGGGCAGCGCCTCCCCGACATCACGCACATCACTGAACCGCTCACCCTCACACTGTCTGGCAATCATTCGGAGGAGATTAGCTTTTTTGTTTTTCACGCCACCCAGACGCCATTAGTTCTCGGGCATCCCTGGCTCCAGCAACACAACCCCACTATTAATTGGCGGAAAGGAGGCATCACTGGCTGGGGAGAGGAGTGTCATATGACCTGCCTTAAGGCTGCCTTACCTCCTAACACATCGGTCACCGGCCCAGAGCCACCACGGTCTTCCGACTTAGCGGATGTGCCGTCTTTTTACCACAATCTCGCTGAGGTGTTTCGGAAGGACCGAGCCCAGTCGCTGCCACCCCATCGGCCCTACGACTGCGCCATAGACCTGCTGCCGGGAGCTCCCTTACCGACCAGCCGCCTTTATAGCCTCTCGCTGCCGGAACGGGAGGCTATGGAGAAATATATAACTGAATCCCTCGCTGCCGGCATCATCCGTGCCTCTTCCTCACCCGTCGCAGCGGGTTTCTTCTTTGTGGAAAAGAAGGATAAGACCCTCCGACCCTGTATTGACTATCGGGGACTCAATGACATTACGGTCAGGAATAAATATCCACTGCCTCTGCTCACCTCTGCTTTCGAACTTCTCCAGGGCACCACCATATTCAGCAAGCTGGACTTAAGAAACACTTACCACCTGGTTCAGATTCGAGATGGCGATGAATGGAAGACAGCGTTCAATACCCACCTTGGACATTTCGAGTATCTGGTCATGCCGTTCGGCCTTACTAACGCACCTGCAGTATTCCAGGCTCTGGTCAACGATGTTCTAAGGGACTTTATTAACAGATTTGTGTTTGTCTACCTAGACGACATTCTGATATTCTCCTCTTCCCAGGCTGAACGTGAGACCCAGGTCCGGCTGGTACTGCAACGCCTTCTGGAGAACCGGCTGTTCGTCAAAAGCGAGAAATGTGAGTTTCATGTGCCCACTGTTGCCTTCCTAGGGTACATAATCGAGCGTGGAGATCTCCGACCCGACCCTGTGAAAGTCAAGGCTGTTGTGAACTGGCCCGAGCCAAACAACCGTCGCCAGTTGCAACGCTTTCTTGGCTTCGCTAACTTCTACATGAGATTCATACGGGACTTCAGCAGGATTGCCTTACCATTAACCCAGTTAACCTCTCCCAAGCTTGCTTTTCAGTGGAGTGACGCTGCCCAATCAGCCTTTCAGGAGCTCAAGAAACGGTTTGCCTCAGTGCCCATCCTGGTCCAGCCTGACACCACTCTTCAGTTCGTGGTAGAGGTCGACGCATCCGACTCAGGAGTGGGGGCCGTCCTTTCCCAACAGAAGGAGGGTAAGCTGCACCCCTGTGCCTTTTTTTCCCCCATCGTCTCACCCCTGCAGAACGTAACTACAATGTGGGCGACCGGGAGCTGCTGGCGATTAAGCTCGCCCTGGAAGAATGGCGACATTGGCTGGAGGGCACCACTCAACCCTTCGTGGTCTGGACCAATCACAAAAACCTGGCCTACCTTCAAACGGCAAAACGTCTCAACGCTCGACAGGCCAGATGGGCCCTGTTTTTCACCCGTTTCCACTTCTCAATCACCTACAGACCCGGTTCCCAGAACGTCAAACCGGACGCTCTCTCCCGTCAGTTCTCTGCGGCTGAAGAAAAGGCGGATCTAGATTCCATCCTGCCGGCAACCTGTACTATCGGGGCAATCACCTGGGAGATCGAGGCGGCCATCCGGGCGGCTCAAGAAGCCGAACCGGACCCGGGAGGGGGACCCACCCACAGACTCTATGTTCCGCGCTCTGTCAGATCCCAGGTCCTGCAATGGGCTCACACAGCCCGGTTCTCATGCCATCCAGAATCAGAATCAGAATCAGAATTTATTTGTCACATACAGGTTGCCCCGCAGTAAAATGAGACACCCCCCCCCGACCTTACACACATAACACAGACATTACATGGGGGTTACAAGTCGGAGATCGGCATTTACGGAAAAAAACACTGAAATGTACACACAATGGGAAGGTACAAGAGGAAAAAAAAAGACTTCTACTCATGCTGTGCTTCCATGGTAGGACAGCACGAGAACAGGAAACAAAAAAACTCCTCTGCACAAAAAAAAGCACATGAATGTTCACAGCACAACATTATGAAGACATAACAAGCCACAGTGTTGGGTAGGGGGATGAGGAGTAATCCCAGGCAACACAGCAGACATCCTGCCACTGCGCCGACTCGCCAGCGCGGGCCCAGACCCGCCTCGTGTTCCCAGGAGGTAACAAGCATCGAAGGCATTGGAAAGGGAAGGGGAGATGAGTGAGTGCTTATCAGTGTAAGTGTGTGTGTGTGCGTGTCCATACTTCAGCTGAGACAGTGTCCTTCGCCCTATCAGGCTAAGTAAACAGTCCTCCAGCCAATCCAGGTGGCCTTGCATGGGATGGGGAGAATAGTCATCACACAGTCGTTATCAGGGAGTGTTTGTCCGGCTTCAGCCTTGGGCCTGTGCAGCTGGCGCCGTGGTGGTGTCTGCATCCCGAATTTGTTGATTTGTTGAGAATTTTCAAAACTGATCTTTTAACACTCTGATGCTGGTCTCTCGATCTCCCGTTGGAGAGCCGCGAGCCTCCCCATGATGGTATCAAACTTCTGATCCGTGGTGTTATCATTCTTTTGATTCTGAGACCTCACAACTGCAGTGATCCGTTCTGTGATGTGATCCAACTTTCGCTCAAGGTTGTCATTTTGAGCAGGGCCCTCTCTGATGTATCCCACCATACGCTCAATGGTGTTGTTTTGAGCCTTCACAGCAGCTGTAAGCGTCTCCAAGGTGTTAACCATGCTGCGTTCGTTGTGAGAGGTCGCGACTCGTCCCGTCGCTTCGATTCCAGCGGGCAGCCTTGGGGGGGTTTGAACAGCCGGTTCCGCTCTCTTATTTCTCCGATAAGTCAGGGCCATGCCAGCTCCGATCAGCAAGAACCCCGTTATCATGGTTCCGAATAGGTAAATATCTTCAGCGTCCTCGATCGACAGTCCCGCCAGGCACACGAGCCTCCATTTCTGCCACCCGTCCATCGTGTAACCGGCAGGGAAAGTCCCTCCGGGGCACTCGGGCTCTCCCGAGCCCAGACTTCTCGTTGAGAAGAGGGTGTCAATAGCATTCAGAGACCAGTTGATCAAATCCATAATTCTCTTTTAGGTTTTAGAGAACGACAGTGAGAGACTGTTCCAGGGGAAAAAGTAATGCACATGAGACAGACAAGGACAGAGAGGCTAAGCAGGGAAGATAAGGGTAAGGAGGAGAGGAGAAAAGTGCGACCGCCTCCGCTGAGAGCCAAACGAGAGAATCGTTTCCAGGGATACATCGCACCGTCAAGTTTCTCCAGCGGTACTTCTGGTGGCCCTCACTCACCCAAGATACTCGGGAATACATCACTGCTTGTACGGTCTGTGCCCGAAACAAACCATCGAACCAACCCCCGGCGGGTCAGCTCCATCCATTATCCACTCCTTCCAGGCCATGGTCTCACATAGCACTGGACTTCATCACCGGGCTACCTCCTTCAGCAGGTAACACCGTCGTTCTTACCATAATCGATCGTTTCTCTAAAGCGGCTCATTTCATTGCTCTGCCTAAGCTTCCCACAGCTCTAGAGACTGCACGCCTACTCGCCACGCATGTCTTCCGCCTGCATGGGATCCCGGAAGACATAGTGTCCGACAGAGGGCCTCAATTCACTTCTTGGGTCTGGAAGGAGTTCTGCAACTCTCTGGGAGCAAAGGTCAGTCTATCCTCAGGCTATCACCCTCAGAGCAACGGCCTGTCCGAGCGGGCCAACCAGGAACTGGAGACCGCCCTGCGCTGCGTCGCTTCCACCAATCAAACCATCTGGAGTGAGGAGTTGCCGTGGATCGAGTACGCCCATAACAGCTTGACTGCCTCTGCCACCGGCCGGTCTCCATTTGAAGCTTCCTTGGGATATCAGCCTCCTCTTTTTCCTGCTGTGGAAGGTGAGCACTCTGTACCCTCCGTCCAGGCTCATCTGCGCAGGTGCCGACGAGTTTGGCGGGCAACTCAGGAGGCCCTACTACGCACGAAGGAGAACAACAAACGCATCGCAGACCGGCACCGGACCCCAGCACCCGAATACTCTGTCGGCCAGAAGGTATGGCTCTCTACCCGCTTTGTTCCTGTCAGGACCGAATCCAAAAAACTTACACCCAACTTCATTGGCCCTTTTGAAATCTCTGCCTTGGTCAACCCTGTCTCTGTGAAGTTAAAACTCCCTCGCAATATGAAAATCCATGATGTCTTCCATGTTTCACAAATCAAACCTCTCCGGTCCAGTCCTCTGTGCCCTCCTTCCAGGCCCCCTCCTCCTGCCCGGCTCGTGGATGGGTTGCCGGCTTACTCCATCACTCGCATAATGGACTCACGGCGCCGGGGGCGTGGCTGTCAGTACCTGGTTGACTGGGAGGGCTATGGCGTGGAGGAACGCTCCTGGGTCCCGCGAGCGGCCGTTCTGGACAAGCCCATGCTCCGGGAGTTCCACCGCCTGCATCCGGACAAGCCTGGTGGGTCGCCGGGAGGCTCCCGTTGAGGGGGGGGGGTACTGTCATTGTCCCCGCACCTCGCCAGCTGACAGCAGTCAGGCGCTATGTTTTGTTTTGTTTATTCTCCTCTCTTGCCTCTGCTCTCTTTCTCTCTCGTCCTCTCCCTCTCTCTTTCTCCTGCCGGGTCGGAGCTCAGTATGGGCTCCCGCCCCTGGCCCACGCACCTGGGGATGATCAGCACACCTGCCGCTGATTACGAGAATTAGAGTACTACTTAAGATGGCGAGTCTGCTCTACTCGTCGCTGGATCGTTGAGCCATCAGCGTCAGTCGTCCTGCACTCTGCAAAGTTTTGGTCGTAAGTACGTCTGAACCTGGAGACTAACTGTTTCTCTGTCTGTGTATAGATTCCCCCCGGACCCGTTTCCCTGTGCACTGTGACTGTGACTGAGCGTAAGCGTGAGCGAGAGTGGTAGAGGAAAGAAGAGGAGCTGTGTGTGTTTGCGAGAGCTGTATGGGAATCTCCCCTCCCTGGACTCCTGCCCCTTTCACTCCCGGACCCTGGAACCCTGGCCCCTTTTCCCCAGACACCGTTGTGTGTATATATATGTCACTGTGGAGAACACTGTAAATAAATTCACTTTTGATTTGAAGGAACTTGTGGTCTGCACCTGCACCAAAGAAATAGCACAAGCAATAACATTAAATTATTGCTTGTGCTATTTCTTTGGTTATCTGCATTTGGTAAAATGGACTGGTTCTTATATAGCGCTTTTCTACTCGGTCCGAGCACTCAGAGCGCTTTATACAGCTAATTCATTCACCCAATCACACAAGCACTTCTAAGCTTAAGTGCTAAGTATCTAACATTCATACACATTCACACTCCGATGGATGCATCGGAGAGCAACATGGGGTTAGTATCTTGCCCAAGGATATTTGGCATGCAGACTGGAGCAGCCTGGGATTGAACCACCGACCTTCTGGTTAGTGGCTGATCCGCTCTGCCACCTGAGCTACAGCCACCAGCATTTGAAGCCGTTAATTTTATAGGTTTTGTGTTTGTGTTAATTTTATAGAACACAAACACAAAAAACTGGGAAACACCAGGATCATGACAAAAACATGTCATATGTGCATACAGCTTAATTACATTTATGGCACGCAGCTTTATATCATTTATGACATAAAGCTTAATGTCATGGAATACATAAAACTTAATGGTAAATTGCCTGTATTTATTTAGCGCTTTACTAGTCCCTAAGGACCCCAAAGCACTTTACACATCCAGTCATCCACCCATTCACACACATTCACACACTGGTGATGGCAAGCTACATTGTAGCCACAGCCGCCCTGGGGCGCACTGACAGAGTCGAGGCTGCCGGACACCACCACCACCAGTAGGCAACGGGTGAAGTGTCTTGCCCAAGGACACAACGACTGAGACTGTCGGAGCCGGCGCTCAAAACGGCAACCTTCCGATTACAAGACGAACTGCCAACTCTTGAGCCACGATCTCCCCATTTTAATGTCTTATAAGTCTTACAGATTGATGTCATTTATGTCATACAGCCTGATCTCATGTATGCCCTCAGCTTGAAGCCCTGGAACAAGACAGCTTGATTTCATGTCTGCATACAGCTTCATGTCATGTATGGTATCCAGCTTGATGTTGTCATGGTCTGGGTGCGTACCTGTAGGTTTCCAACAGCGGTCCTCCTCCTTTGGGCGGAGATCGGTTTCTCCTCCCTGGCTGAGCACCTGTGGGCAATTATTCCAGCAGCATATAAGATCTGCGCACTCAATCAGTCATGGCCTGAGTATCAGGTTAGTCAGTGATGTTTTATTGCTCAGTCCAGATCCTGTGTGAAAACTTACCTGCTTTTTCCTGTCTTCAGAGTCGGCTTCTGGAGTGGGGTTCTCGCCTCAGTCATCCCCGCTTTTCTGGACCTGGGCCACCAGCTGCTGGTACAGCATTGCCAACTGGCCTGAAACTCACCTGCCTCCCTCGACCTCATCTGGGCCTTGCCCCCCACCTGTCCCCTTCACCTGAAACCAATGCCCTGGTCTCTTCATAGTATTTTTCCCAGCCCAGCTTCCACCTCCCCACTGCCACAGCTGTCCCACCTTGAAGTCCATGAACGAGACAGCTTGATATCGTATATTCATTCAGATTGATGTCATATAAGGCATACAGTATGATATCATATAGGCATACAGTATAATGTCAATATGCACATAACTCATTGAAACACATTGGTATAATTGTAGTGCAGTGGCAAAACGTCAGTATTTTAACAAGATGATGTATTTCTGAAATGTATGATGCAAAGGACCTGTATGTGCAGCGTGGAGCGGCCATTTTCTCCATGCAAGGGATAAGTTGCGAGATCGTCTGTGTGCTCCAGTATTCGAGTGAGCTGAGATTTCTGTGGAATGTAAGTGTTTATAAAAATGTATGTAACACTTCCACAGTTTTTAAAGGATTCTTGAGTGATTTAGCTCTTTGTATTTTGTTCTGCACACAGAGGTCACTGCCGTATTTTTGTGTTTTGTATTTCATTTCCTTTATTCCTCGTATTGTATTGGCGCATCTTTGTTTAGTCGGTTATTCTGTTACTTTGCCACGTTACCTCTCGTGCTGTCGATGTTCAGTACAAGTCCATATGGCCGCTGTTTGACAAAAGTAAAGGTCAAAGGACATTTTTTTGTTTATTCAGTCGGCATTGACAATAAAACTGCACATTAAGAACCCAGTAATTGTGTCCTGTGTGGCTAACCATTTCCCAGGCTACAGTATGATGTCATATAGGCATACAGTATGATGTCATTCATGGCAAAGAGCTTGATGTCATCTAAGTCTTACAGATTGATGTCATCGATGCATACGGTATGATGTCATATAAAGGCATACAGGTTGATGTCAATGTTTATTGAGGTTACATGAATATACATAGGTTCATTAACATATGACGTATACATACAAACAAAGAGTACCTTGCCTGTGCGTTGTGTGTGTGTGCGTGTGTGTGTGTGTGTGTGTGTGTGTGTGTGTGTGTGTGTGTGTGTGGGGTCAGAGTGTGACCCCATAAAGACTTCACTAAACCTGCTGGTCTGGAAGTCCAGCAGTTCATCTAAACAAAAGGCACTTAGACTAAAACAGATACAGATACGTTCATCCTACCACAAAACAATAAGAGCAGGTACGACCTCTCCCATGCTCCCAGGATGTGGGTGTGAATGCCAGAACACTCTGGAATGCACACAAAGTCTCTGCAGACTCCTAAGGATCAACCCTCTACCAACATGACATTGACTATAAAACTCTAAGCATATATGACAATCAACAATATAACCCTGACAAGCTTCATGTCTTATAAGTCTTACAGATTGATGTCATTTGTGTCATACAGCCTGATCTCATGTATGCCCTCAGCTTGAAGTCCTGGATCGAGACAGCTTGATGTCATGTCTGCATACAGCTTCATTTCATGTATGGTATACAGCTTGATGTTGTCATGGTCTGGGTGCGTACCTGTAGGTTTCCAACAGCGGTCCTCCTCCTTTGGGTGGAGATCGGTTGCTCCTCCCTGGCTGAGCACCTGTGGGCAATTATTCCAGCAGCATATAAGATCTGCGCACTCAATCAGTCATGGCCTGAGTATCAGGTTAGTCAGTGATGTTTTATTGCATTTTATTGCAGTAGGTACAAAAGACAATCTATGTCTCTTTGTCTTCACTGCAGGCACTTTATATATTATATATATTTTTATAACGACGACCTGATGGAAGCAGTTGAAAATCATTAAAGAGAGGATGATCTGAACACAACAGGACAGAGGTTGCCTTCCTCAGCACCTGCCTGTTATAAAAGTCCACAAGCTGGACCTGAGACCTCCCTGAAATCTTGCCAGCCAATTTAACCAGGTTGTTAAGTCTGGTCTTATCATTCAGGGACATATTACCGTACCAAGCAATGATACAGAAAGTTAAAACAGATTCAATAAAACGTTTATAAAAAAGAGTCATCATTTTAGATGAAACATTAAAACCTCTCAACCTCCTTAAAAAGTGCAGTCTTTGTTGAACCTTTTTCACTGTAGCAGCAACATGTGACTCAAAGGACAGAGTCTTATCAAGAACAACCCCCAAATACTTATAACTGTCCACCAGTTCAATGGCTGCACCATTTACCACTGTTAGTGCAGGATGGGGGGATGTCTTCCTGAGGTCAATAACCATGTCCTTGGTTTTCAAGGTGTTAATCATTAAGAAGGACTGATCACACCATGAAAACAAACTCATCCACAACAGGCCCATGGGAATCCTCTTCACCATGAAGGAGGCTTACAATGACTGTGTCATCTGCATATTTAATGAAATGCCTGTTGGCCTGTGTACTGCGACAGTCATTAGTGTACAAAATATACAGTAGAGGAGAGAGACAACAACCTTGTGGTGAGCCCAAGGGCGTAGATTTGGTTTTGGCATTGGTGGGGACGGATGATTCAACCACCGAACCCTGCCCTGTTTCTTGCTTTTTCCTTTTTGTCTTTGCTTCTTGATTTAAAAAAAGGAGAAATATACTTGCCTACATATGCTATTCTTCATGCTTTTAAACCATTTAAAATTACAATTCATAGTTTTACATTTGAATTATATAATGTTAAATTACTATTAAACAAATGACTAAGTATTTTAGAGTTTAGTTCAAACATAATCCATATAAATCAGGTATCATACAAACATAGCTTCAAATACAGTCATGACAATAAAAGAATATGACTTTAAGGACTTTAACATTACTTCAGTTATAGTACACCAACATCTCTGACACATTAGCACTAAGGGAACACTGAATGACCTGGTGGTTTTTGTCCATAAAACTACTCATCTAAGATGACCACAAAGTAAAAGATCTCTCAGCAACATTATGCAACATTTTAGCCACACTGTTGCCCCGATCAAATCAGTGAGCTGGGATGTTTTACTCTAAACATGAACTACTGTTACAGCTACAGACATGGACTACTTCTTACCCCGCTTTCTTGCTTTGACTCTGTTAAAAACAAAAGTGCCCCTGTGGTTACTGGATAATCCAGAGATGTAAAACACTGGAGGGTGAAAAGAGTCCAGAGACGGGCCTTTCCACCGAAGATCCAGAAGAAACTCCCGTGAGTATGTAATTGTTTGAGACTAGCAATGAGTCCAAACAACCGTCAGGATTGCCAATAAATACAGTATGATGTCATATATGCATACAGTATGATGTCATCCTGGGTCCTCTGACCTGTTTGCCACTGAAAGGCAGTGTTAGAGGGACACTTTTCTGGATTTCTGTTTTCTGGATACACTGCTGCTTTTTCAGCACCCAGAGATTGATGGCTGCGTGTCAGAGCTGGCTATGAATTTCAGAAGGATCAGGCCTTAACAAAAAAGTTATCAGTAGTTCTTTCCACCTTTTTACCCACAGCTACATCCACTTCTGTCGGGCCTAGGCTGCTCACTACGGCTGGGTATCATCACTGATTTCGATTCACGAGGTCCTGATTCCATTCAATTTGATTTTGCCTCAGACAGTCAGAAATATTATAATTCTGATGATTTATCAGCGCTGACACATGTGAGACTTCATCAGAGGTGTGAGCATCACAGCAGAGGCCTTTGTGTCAAAGTAACTGAGGATAAAACAGAAAAACATGAAGGAGATTTTCCTGCCCTGTTTTCTGTAGCAGATACACTTTAAAATATTCTGCAGTAGAACAAAAAGTGAAGAAAACCATGAATCAACATCTGACCATTACCTGATGCTGCTGAAGTGAAGCAGAGCAAAGTTACAGAGGTTTGATTACAGATACAGCAAAAGTTTTGCAATTTGGCATCATTTTAAAAAGTTTCAATTTCTTCCTTATAAAACAGCAGAAATGATTCTTTTCAAGGTCATTTTCTGGTGGGAAAAACAGCGACCAACAGCACTGTATATGACTTGTGCATAATAAAGCGAATGAATAATGCAGGAAACAGAGATTTGAGATGGGAAACTGTTCTTGAAGTACACTGAGAGAGAGAGAGCTGTGCAGGCGGTGGAAGCAAAACAGCAAAAGTCAGAGGGGATTAATGACGAGATTTATCAAATGTGGAGCGTAGTTTGGATCTTCTTTTGCTGCTGCTTCAGTGAATTTTGGTTAGAGAGAGATAAAACCTGCAGCTCAGAATCGAGCGCAAAAAAGACGGAAACCGCCGACGCGGTCAGTGAGCTGTCGGCTTTCTCACCCGACGGCCCGTACACGGACACGCCGTCGGGTGAGAAAGCCGAGGAAGAGAAAGCTGATTGTGATGCTTCGGGTCTGTGTTTATGTCTTTGTGTGGAGTCCGTGTACCTGCTCTCATTTACTGGTTGGTGGTTGTTGAAATAGTTTTGTGATTGGTTAACCCTATGAATTGGTTTAGACCACGATAGGGGCATAATGTGTGTCAGTTGTTGACCACACGGACACTTTCAGAGTTGCGGAGACTTTTTTTTAATGTACTGAACGGCTGGTCGCTGGTGCGATCCAGGATTTTATTAGTCGCACCAGTGAGAAATTTGGCTGCAAATGTGACCAAATTGGTCAGACTCTAGAGCCCAGAGATCAGCTGCTGTCTGAACTGCACACTTACACTTGGGTTTTGTATTTTTTGGCTTTTTCTCTGCTCTTTTTTGAATTATAAATTCAAGAGGATTTGGATTTCTGTCGATTTCCTGCAGGATTACAACTTCCGAGAGTTTCCATTTTATTTTATTTTGTGTTATTTTGAATTATAACTTTGAGAGGATTTGGATTTCAACTGAATCCCTGGAGTGTTGAAGTTGCAGGGATGCAAAACAGAGATAAGGGCCTCTTCAGGCATGGATGTGCCCGTTCTCTCCTCAATCTCTCTCCTCTAAAGATCAACATTAGCTAAGAGTGGGTTAATTAGATGAGTATTAAGTGATTTCATTATGTGATCATAGTATGTGAGCTGGCTTTTCCCCCCTCCTGCTAAATTGCTTTAATAAAATATCCTGCATTCAAAAGGTTTAAATAGTGGACATTCATTTTTTAACTCTTTCTAAAACAGCAACAAGGCATAAAGCTGTGGATAAGTTTACACCTATATAAATATCACTTACACATTTAATTTACAGTTACAAGTTACAAAGTCACTTTCATCTACGCAGGACTGTAAGCTGTCGTCTGTGAGGCGTCAGCTGTGTTTGTTTGTAACACAGTTCATGGTGGAGAACAGCTGCTCACATACGTATGTGGATCTGAAGATCGTCAGGACTCCAAATGCATATTTCTTTTTTTTTTTTTTTTTTTTTTTTTTTTTTTTTTTCCGCCTGTCCCATTTGGTTCTTTAGCCGTCAGAATTGTTGTCTGAAGACCAACAAGGATACCCAATGGATTTATTTTGCCAAATGGATCATCATGGCATTGCCGTATTGGTCCATTTGATCGACCTTTGTTTTTATTATTTATTTTATTTTCAGTTGTTACAGACGGGACAGACATGAGTGAGGGATAGGAAAGGGAGAAAGAAAGAGGAAGGAAAAGAAAAACAGAAGGGGAGAGGGACAGTGAGAAAGGGGGGAAGAAAAAATATCTCCGGGATCACCTGTTGAGAGAAAAAGAATAGAAAACAAGCAAAAAAAAAACCACACAATGCAACATACTATACACAACACCATCGCATTAATCTAGCTAAGTGAAAACAGCAGTAAATACTAAATATTGAATGTTGTTGTGCAGCACGCAGGACAGACAGCGCACAATGTGCTTTGAAGTAGCAGCCAAGAAAGGTGTGATTTAAGTCTACGAATAGTGAACACCCATGTGCACACCTGTGTGGATCGGCGCGCTTGTATTCAAATGGTTTCCCCATGTAATGGTCTGCTAGAGGATGTAGAGAGCCATAGCCCCGTCCCCCAGGGCATGAAGCAGGCATGGAGGAGATCCAGGCCCCAGACATCCAGAGGCCCCAGAGTGCAAGAGCCCAAGGAGGACCACCGGAGGGGCATCCGTGCCACCTTCATGGGAAGGGCTGAGGATCCCCAGATGAGGGGTCACCCAGTAGCCACCGGGCAGAAGCTAGAGGGGGCTGCACCGGCGTGCCCGCTGGCTCTGCCGGCAGCCAGCTGTGCCAGAGTGAACCGAGCCGCAGGCACAGAGGCCGGAGGCCCGAGGGCCCCCCGCGCCCCGGAAGAGGCCTGACCGAGCAGCAGGCGCCAGGCCCCGCCAAGTAGTCACCGGGAGTGAGCTGGTACATACCTGAGCGCCCAGCCCCGGACACCAAGAACCACCAACGCACCGACCCCTGAGGGCATCAGTCACCGGCAGGGAGTGTGGTGAGGGGAGATAGGCCTCCACACTTTGGAGGGCCTTGGAGTTCCCAGAGAGGTGAAGTCTAAGACCCGACCTGACATATAGACACAGACAAACAGGCACACACAGACACAGACATGCATTCCCACCCTCATGCACACATATACAAACACTCAGCACTCACCCAACGCAGGAATAAACGTAAATGGACATGTACACACAATCACACTCCCCAAACATACTCTATATCCCGGGTCCAGGTATCCTCACCCCCAGAGATGGAAACGGCACCCAGACCCAAGAGATGTTACCCTTCCCTCCGGGGTGGAGGCAAGCAGACCGCCCCAGGCTCCGCAGCAGCAGGGAGGCCAATCGGACAGCCAGCATCTCTTCCCAGCCCCCCCGCCCCGATGGCTAGCAGAGAACAGGGGTGTGTTAAGACCCCATACCTCCCTCCTCCCGCTCAAGTGTAGTGTTGCTGCGTGTTGCTCTAAAGTGTATTTAAAACAAGGGAGAGCATGGTGCTGCTGCCAGAGAGCAGCAGGTGTTAGCACGGCCCCTCCCGAGAACCCTCA
The DNA here is from genome assembly GCF_963576455.1 of Neolamprologus multifasciatus. Lineage (NCBI taxonomy): Eukaryota > Metazoa > Chordata > Actinopteri > Cichliformes > Cichlidae > Neolamprologus > Neolamprologus multifasciatus. Next base: position 3,790,821 of record NC_140451.1, on the reverse strand, counting down.
ATGTCTACATGGATTTAAAATTGAGAGGTGGGCACCGGCGCCAGAGGCAGGTTTGAATACACAGACCGTCTACTGGACGCCGTTAACGTGCCCACCCTCAAGGCCCTATATATATATATATGTGTGTGTTATGAGAGTGTAAGTAATGTGGATGTCTAAGTTGTGAGATAAAATTGAGGCACAGGTGGCCAGAAGAGGACAGAGGGGGGGGGAATGTCTCCCCTGCACCCTGGTGACACACCCGCACCCCAAAGCCCTACCTGTGTGGGTGGGTGTGGTGGAGCGTGAAGAGGGAGGCAGACGGGGATGGGGAGGAAAAGAAGGGAGGGGAGGGTGTCCCTCCCTAGGGCCAGCTCCCCCGCTGACCCCAATATGCACCCCCGTCCTCTGGTATCCACCAAGGCAAGGGAGCCCAGGCCCATCCAGACCGGGGCCTACGGCAGCAACACCGCCAAGCCCCACAGGACCCGGGGCAGCCCACTCTACCCCACCGCAGAGGAAACTGTACCCACCCCAACATTCAATCATCTCCCAGACTACACAAGACACAGACACCCAGGTTAAGTTTATTCTCCACCTCTCCTATGTCTCTCCCCCACCTGCAGAGTGGACTCCTGCAAAGATGGAACAACCTCCCTGCCAGTTCAAGAGCCCCCCGGTTAGGCCGATGCACAAGAGGCCCCCTGCGCCAGGGCTGAGCCCCCGTGCACCCACCCGCCCACAACCTCGGCGACACACCGACGAGGACCGAAGCCCCCAAGGCCCAGCCAGAGCCCCAGCACGGAGGCGAAGCACCCCCGAACCCCAAACCCCCACGCCCGCCCCGGATCCACTCAGGGGCAGCCAGGCCACCAGGCCAGTAACCTACGTCCGCCAGCACAGACCATCCTCCAGCCCCGCTGCACGCGGCCACGAGGAGAACAACCTCTGAGAGCGACCAGAGCCACTAACCAGGTTATGAACACAACCCCCGGGTTAAGCCCTCCAGGGATAACGTCTCTAGGGGTCCTCCAGGTGCCCTAAGCCCATCCCAACCTCCACATCAACCACAATAGCCAAGGCGGGACCAAACCACGACCCCCCACCCCCGCTAGGTGATGGAGCCGATCAAAGGAGCCCAGAGGGATTGATCTAATGTGGTGGCAGAGGCTATATCGAGACTAATGTGATCTATTAGATAGTTTCTGTATTGGCTAGAATTAAGATTATTTTTATTTTTCCAGTTCATGAGGACCGTTTTCTTGGCGATGCATAGGGCAATAAAAACCATGTGGACTGTATTAATTTCTGTAGTGACATCATCCAAATTTCCCAACAAGCATACTAAAGGGGAGGTTGGAATTTTACATTTCAGACACTTTGATAAGTCCTCACATATCTCGTGCCAAAACTTCTGCACTGGTGGACAGAACCAAAGAGCGTGGATGTAACTGTCTGGTGTATTGCCTTGACAGTGTGAGCAGTTGTTGGCGGATGTAAAGCCCATCTTAAACATTCGATGACCTGTATAGTGCACTCTATGCAGTATTTTGTATTGTATTAATTGCAGATTGGGATTTTTAATAAATTTAAAGGTTTTTAAGCAAATCTGAGACCAGACGTTTTGGTCTAAGCTGACTGATAAATCTGCTTCCCACTTTGCAATAGGAAGGGATATTGATTCATCTATTTTAGGAAGTGTTCTGTATATTTTAGATAATAGTTTGGGGGATTTAAGAGTAAGAAATTGAACCACACTTGGTGGTGTTTGTAATTCAACTTGACTGAGGTTAAATTTCTTTTTTACTATGGATTTAATTTGTTGATATTCTAAAAATCTTTTCTTGTTGATCCCATATTGTGTAACTAGTCTGTCAAATGGAATAAATTCTGTTCCCTCTAATATATGTTCTAAGTATTTAATTCCTTTACAACTCCATTCTGGGAAATTAATCATATTTTTGTTTTGTAATATGTCAGGGTTATTCCAGATAGGTGTACGTTTGCATGGGATTAATGAAGACTCCGTTATTTTTAGAAACTCCCACCATGCTGACAGAGAAAAGCTGATGTTGATGCTTTTAAAGCATTCATGTCTTTTGATGTTTGAGCTAATAAATGGTAGGTCTGAAATCTCTAGATCATTGCATAGTGCCTGTTCAACATCTAGCCAGGGCTCATCTAAGAGGGTACAACTTTTTTGAATTATAAATTCAAGAGGATTTGGATTTCTGTCGATTTCCTGCAGGATTACAACTTCCGAGAGTTTCCATTTTATTTTATTTTGTGTTATTTTGAATTATAACTTTGAGAGGATTTGGATTTCAACTGAATCCCTGGAGTGTTGAAGTTGCAGGGATGCAAAACAGAGATAAGGGCCTCTTCAGGCATGGATGTGCCCGTTCTCTCCTCAATCTCTCTCCTCTAAAGATCAACATTAGCTAAGAGTGGGTTAATTAGATGAGTATTAAGTGATTTCATTATGTGATCATAGTATGTGAGCTGGCTTTTCCCCCCTCCTGCTAAATTGCTTTAATAAAATATCCTGCATTCAAAAGGTTTAAATAGTGGACATTCATTTTTTAACTCTTTCTAAAACAGCAACAAGGCATAAAGCTGTGGATAAGTTTACACCTATATAAATATCACTTACACATTTAATTTACAGTTACAAGTTACAAAGTCACTTTCATCTACGCAGGACTGTAAGCTGTCGTCTGTGAGGCGTCAGCTGTGTTTGTTTGTAACACAGTTCATGGTGGAGAACAGCTGCTCACATACGTATGTGGATCTGAAGATCGTCAGGACTCCAAATGCATATTTCTTCATGTCTATGTGTCGGGATGGCATTCCATGTTTCAAACAAGGTTCTCAGTATCACCTGAAAATCCAGTCACATTTAACAGGGATGGATCGATGGTCAGGGCAGTGATGGGGAAGGATAATGTGGGTTTTTCCTCTCTGAACTCGTGGAATTATTTCCCAAATAACTGGTGATTGCAGACTGCAAATGCTCTGAATTTATTAACTGTCAGTTTGCACTCAAACGCTAACACCTCCTCCAGCATGTGTAACGCTGTGCCTCCTCTCCCCTGAAGACTTGTATTCAGCTTCTTCTGGTTTGCTGTAATGTCCACAAAGTGCAGCTTTTTCAGCCACTCTGGCTGTTCCAGCGCAGAAAAGGCGAGCCCTTTGCTGCTCATGAAAACTTTCACCTCTCCCAGACATTTTCCAATTTCATTGTACTACTGTACTATGTATGACTGTGCAATGACAATAAAGAGTTATCTTATCTTATCTTACATGCAGCAAAGCGTTTCAGCACCTCTCCTCTGGACAGCAGGACTCTGTCATACAGCAGGAGATCAGGCTAAATGCTCTCCACCTCATCCAGTAATGAGGTGGAGAGCATTTAAACCTTTTGCCATTATTTTATTGGTGATCTGAATGACAACATTTATGACCTCTGTGCATTCTAGAGGAAAGGTTTGCGCACACAATGCCTCTTGGTGCAGGATGCAGTGAAACGTCAGCAGCTTTCTATCCAGTGACTTCTGCAGCCAGGCCTCAAAGCCCCTGTGCAGTCATACTTACCATACTTTTATTTTTATATTTCAATATCACAATAATCTTCTAATTTAGAACTACAAGTTAAAAAAGAACTAACATCAGTTGCTGATTTGGTCCCTAAAATCCAGAGAGTAATTATTCATGGTAAGGAATTCATGTGGACTCTAAGCCTGTGGGCAGGCAAGGACATTTAAACAGTGAGGCTGACGACCTACCATTTCTTCGTGTGACTGCTTCTGGTCTAAAAGGGACTCCAATACCAAAATCGATGAATTTAGGCTGTTTGAGGTACACGTTGGGGAAAACAACAGAAAAAGACAAACATTTCTTACCACTGGTAGGTAGCTGACTAAAAACTGAGCAACATGCTTAATCACCACCTGCATTACAGAGAAAATGTGTTTTAGAAAAAGAGAACAGGAGGAACTAGAAGAATTGTAAAGTGCACACATAAGAAGCCATACTGGGAAATTGTCTTCTCTGCGTTTTCCAAAGAAGACAGTCCCAAAGCCTCCTTCACCCAGCTTATCCTGCTCCTCGTATTTTTCTTCAAAGTCCTCTACAGAGAGACAAAACAAATTGAATTTAACAGGTAAAGAAGACTTTACTCACCTAGATATTTACGCACACCCACAGCACGTGGTGTGGTAAAGGTCGGCCAAGATTTTGACCACATGTCAGAAACTGGATCAAAATTGGACTAAACTCACTTGAACTCTGACTTTGTCTGCACTTAGAACTATCACAAGACATTAAAACAAAACATCGGGCATTGATGACATCACAGGAATCTAACATTCTAATCTATGCAAACTGTCTCCATGGCTACATAATATCAAATTAAATCATAGCAAAGGAGTAAAAAGCAGGATCAGTCTTAGGGTGTATGTTACATGTTTGATGTTACATGCTGATGTTGTCACTGTTGGTGTGACCTCATGACCCATCCCATCTCAACTGTGGTGTAATTATGAGGTCACAGTGGGACGTGAATTTATTCACAAAGTTGAAAGAGAGTTTGGGTCATAACTCAAAGACAAAATGATGCAGTCAAATCATTGGAATTAAATATCTGTAAATTACACGATTTAGAGGGGTCTGACATCACATCCAGTCTCTCTGCTGTGATGTCAAATATCAATGCCCAAACCCCACGACCGACAAATAACACAGAACACGCAGCCAGTGACGCACCAAACACACACCACGTTTAGTGACCAATAAATCAAGCGCCACAGGTGGTGTAAATGACAGCTCAGGGATGTGTAATGATGTTGATTTTTTCTGTTCTTGTTCCTTTTTACCAAGCTGGGTTTGTTGGTCCTTGTTTCCCTCTCCTGCTGAGTTCCTCCTGACGGAGTTCATAAGCCAGTCAAAGATCTGCACATCACAATGAACTGAGATGTCGACTTCCTCCCACCAAAAGAAAGAAAAAAGTAAAGTCGTCATGCAGCAGGAGAACAAAAAGTCATACTACAGCTACTGCACCCTCTAATTTATTAGATTCTTTCAATCATGTGTTTCATAGGGGCCTCGGAGCACTTCTGCACACTAAATGAGCTGTGCTGGAACTTACACCATCACGTAACCCATAAAGGAAATCTCTTATTCATAAAAAGAAACAAATGTTTGCTTTGATTACTCCTTGAGAAACTGAATGTCACGGTCCTGGGTCGCTGGCTCAGTGTTTTCTGTTTTGTTTTATTAATCTTTGATTTCTGCGGCTTTAAATATTACACAAACAAACATGTGTGTGTGCGCCTGCGCATACATCAGAATCACTTTGATCCCTTGTGACGCGGTAGCTTTGCTTCGATCCTTCATGACGTGGTAGCTTTGCTTTGATCCCAAAACCCATAATACGAGCGCTCACCCATTATACTTTATGGCATAACGGACGTTGACCTGACACCAACCCAAACCCTTTCCAGATGTTTTCAGAGCATTTTACAAAAGAAACCAAAACAAGTTCAGTTTTGTTTCTAACCAATTCACAGAGCAAACAGACAGATCGTGGCTATTAAAGTCAACAAGAGCGACCCTGAAATTCTGCAACAGGCAAAACTGACCAAAGAACAATTTCAATACGAGACAGATTATCAATCCAAGGAAACTGGATATATAAAACCTAAGTTTTATATAAGGTCCAGGTTGCATCCACCTGTAACAGGTGGAGACTCACCAGTACATTATGAACTCTGAATGTGTGTGCAGTGTGCGCAAAAGTTTCCATGTTCGGATTTCTTTGGGGGAGTTTATCTCTGGATGTGTGTAAATGTATGTGCATTCATATGTGCCTGCATGGAGATCTGAGGTTGGCTGCTAGGATGGACCTCTGTGCATAATCACAAGTGTGTGAAAACATTTCCATATTTGGATTCTTTGGGGCAGTCCATTAATGTAAATGCGGTGAGGCGGCCCGCTCCCGGTTTTTCCTGCTTTTTTTTCTGCACCTGGAGGGCGTCGCAACCTCCTCATGAGGGCTGGCTAGTTTTTGGGAGTGTGTCTATGTGTCTGTACAACTGTGCTTATTGTTTTGTGTATTCCAAACTAACAGGATTATGACATCACATATATTTAGAATCTTACCACCAATTTGATCCTTTGATCCTTGAATCCATAAATAGGGTTGAGAAGCGATGACTTTTAGTCCATTAATCACAGCATTTATGTTCGCAGAATTGAAACGTTCGCCAGAGAAGTATTTTGAAACATCTGGATCCTTTTCGGAGTAACTGTTTACAGATTCCAACATGTCTCAGAGAAAACAACACTACAGATATTTAAGGCAAGTTTTCATACTGCTGGTCACGTGATGGTGTCAGAGTGAGCGGAGGTCTTTCCTGATGTTGCGGGAATTGCCGTCTTGTGTGTGGCTGGGTGCAGTAAGGAGTGTATGTGATGTGTGTGTGAGCATGCGTGTGAAGGAAACGCGGGGAGCGGAAGAGGAAAAAAGAGAGAGAGAGTGTGTCCTGGGTAGAGAGGGCGACCGGGAGCAGCGTTCTAACGGGCTACAGCCTATGCAGTGTGTTTTCGAAGTGTGCAGTACTGTTATTAAAGCCTCATCTCTTCAGTACTCTCCGGTGTCCCGGCTGATTTCTGTCTGCCTCACTACTCCATAAAAGTGAAGGGAGTTAACCCCGAACGAGGACAAACTTCGGCCCTGGAAGAAGAATCTCCCCTCGCATCTCCCGACCACGGTCAGGGGACTGACGGCGAGGAATGGTTAACACTGGTGACCACGAAGGGACCCTCTCACATTGTTAAAGGAGTGGTGAGCACTGAGAAAAACCGACAGGCTAAAGTGGCTAACGATTAAGCTGAGTGACCGTAATTACAAGTGTATTGGCCCGTAGCTAAGCTAACTCGCGATGGCCGCTGCTCGCCATTCTCGTGAAAACGACGGACTTGAGACCAATTACTCCAACCCATTCATATCGCTGACCAGTGTCTCCGAGGGTGCCGCGAGCATTAGGGAAGCTAACAGAGACAGAGCTGTGACTGAATACGAACATATGAACCCATTCCTGTGTGCTGACAGTTGTGCTAACACACACACACTAATGGAGAGGGTGTATTCGCGCTGCCCGATGGTCCTGCCCAGCCGCAGTTTTCCCGCATGAATCCCTTCCTTGATGCTGAATGCCGCAGCTACGGCCGTGAGAGAAACACAGGCACCAGCATGAACTACTATCCAGCTCCTACTCCCCAAATGAACATCCACTATCCAGACTCTAGAATCTAGAGAGAGAGTCCCCACCCTACGTCTGGGCCAAAATGACGGCACCACACCGTGGAAGGAATTTCTGCACAGGTTTGAGAGCTGCGCTGAAGCCAACTATTGGTCAGAAAAAACAATGACAACTCAGCTTAAATTCTGCCTAGTTGGAGCAGCAGGGGCCATTATCCACAGAAATCCCGCTGATCCAAATGGGATTACCGCCGCCTGGTGGACGAACTGGAAACTGCATATGGCCCTTCTTCTGACCATGCAGCTGCTGTTGCTGTAGAACTGAGGCAGCGAGTACGTAAACCTGGTGAGGCCCTGCATGTTTTCAGAGATGACATTTATGGGAAAGTGGCTGTTGCATATGGTGATAGAGCAGAGATTGAACAAGACTTTATAGCTGTTGAAGTTTTCACCAATGGGCTGGGTGATGCAGAAATAGTACAGAAGTTGCTAGAGAGGCACCCAGCCACACTTGCCTGTGCATACGAAATAGCCCACCGACACGAAACCACTAAAAGGGCTGCATCTTATGTAACCAGTGCCATGCAGCAAGGAGTCCGTAACGCAGCTGAACGCCGGCCCCGAGCTGCCGTTGTCAGAGAAAAAGACAAAGATGAGCCTGTTGCTGAGCATGCACCTGAAGCTAGCCCCTCACCGAATCATTTTGTCCCACACACACCCTCGACAACACCGAACAATCACAGAAACTTTAAAAGGAGTGGAGTTCGCTGCCATAACTGTCAAGGTTGGGGCCATGTCCAAAAGCAGTGCCCTTCCCCTCACAAAACCACCAAGGCCTTAACATTGAACAGTAGTCCTTGGGACAGCCCAAAACCCACCGTGCTCCACCTTAAGTGCCAAAGCCAAGAAATGAGTATCCCCATGCGCCTCTACGAAGTGGAGGCATGTGCTGTTTTGGACAGTGGGGCCCAGAGGAGCGTGCTGCCGCTTCCCTACTACAACTCCATCCACCCAGACGTGAGGCCACCACTACAGCCCTCAGTTGTTGAGACCTTGCTTGGTGTGGAACCTGGGGACGTGCCGGTGCTAGGTGAAGCCCAGATATCTGTCAATATCAACAATCGACAGGTGGATGTTGATTTCCTGGTGGCAGATATAGCAGAAAATGAGGTGCTGCTTGGGCATCCCTTTCTCACTCAAGCTGAAGCACGTCTTGATTTTGGCAAACGCCGCATCATCCTGTTCGGTGAAGAGGTGCTCTACTACCAAACCGAAGCCAGTACAAAGTCACACGCAGTGAGAATAGCTAGAACTGTGGTGGTGGAACCGGGGCAAGAGTATATGGTGAAAGGCAATGTGCATCCTGGTGCAGCAGCTCAAGGTGACATGATGCTTAGTCCCACCAAAGGTTTTGTTGAGAAGCACAAAGTACTTATCGCCAGAGTCCTAGTCAAAGTGCAGCCTTCTAAAGCTGTCCCACTTTGCCTTTTTAACCTCGGCAATAAAGCAGTAACAATTACAGAAGGATCCATTGCCGGGCTCCTCCAGCCAGCTGAGGCGGTGGAACCCTCCATGGTCTCTCCAGCTGCAGACTCACTGACCAGCCCTCCTGTGGTTCCGCTGCACCTGCAGGAGTTCTATGCCCAGAGCTCCACAGACCTCAATGACTATGAACAGCTCCAACTGAAACGCTTGCTTAGCACTTAGGGGGGTGATCGTGGCTCAAAAGTTGGGAGTTCGCCTTGTAATCGGAAGGTTGCAGGTTCGAGCCCCGGCTTGGACAGTCTCGGTCGTTGTGTCCTTGGTCAAGACACTTCACCTGTTGCCTACTGGTGGTGGTCAGAGGGCCCGGTGGCGCCAGTGTCTGGCAGCCTCGCCTCTGTCAGTGCGCCCCAGGGTGGCTGTGGCTACAATGTAGCTTGCCATCACCAGTGTGTGAATGTGTGTGTGAATGGGTGCATGACTGGTTGTGTAAAGCGCTTTGGGGTCCTTAGGGACTAGTAAAGCGCTATACAAATACAGGTCATTTACCATTTCACTTATGGACATGTGTTTTCTACAGGGCCTGCTGACCTGGGCCGAACCAGCCTTGTGCAGCATGACATCATAACCCGTCCTGGTGCCCCAGTCAAACAACATCCACGAAGAATGGCAGGGGAAAAGCAGCAAGATGCCGATCAGCAGATCTACGACAGCCTACAGAGCGGTCTCACCCAATGCAGCTGCAGCAGCTGGGCCCTCGCCCATCGTTATGGTGCGGAAGAAAGATGGGACATACCGTCTCTGCATTGACTACAGGGCTCTCAACGACCGCACCATAACAGATGCCTACCCGCTGCCCCACATCCAGGATACACTGGACACACTCTCAACTGCCAGATGGTTCAGCACATTAGACCTCGCATCAGGCTACTGGCAGGTTGAGCTGACGCCTAGAGCACGCTTTCTGCACTAGGACAGGCCTCTTTGAGTGGAACGTCATGCCATTTGGACTATGCAATGCCCCGGCAACGTTCCAGCGGCTGATGGACCGCGTCCTGGCTGGCATGCAGTGGGAGACCTGCCTGGTCTACTTGGACGACATCATCGTGCTGGCTAAGGACGTGTCGGGGATGCTGCAACGGCTTGGCCAGGTATTCTATAGACTTCAACAAGCTAACTTGAAACTGAAACCTGCCAAATGCTGCCTCTTTCACCGCGAAGTTGCTTATCTTGCCCATGTGGTATCCGAGTATGGTGTGGCTACCGGCCCCAGCAAAGTTCAAAAAGTTCAGATGTGGCCCAGCGACACTGGCATCGGTGCGGTGCTGTAACAGATGCAACAGGGCGTGGAACATGTGCTGGCATATGGCAGTCGTAAGCTATCAAGAACTGAACAAAACTACTGCACCACACGACGTGAACTACTAGCCGTCGTGGATTTCACGTCTCATTTTCGCCAGTACCTCCTTGGACGGCCTTTCAAAGTGCACACAGACCACAGCAGCCTGCGCTGGCTAACAGAAATGAAAGAGCCAGAGGGACAGTTAGCTCGATAGCTCGAGAAGCTTGCTGAGTTTCAACTTTCATCCACCGTCCAGGTCCACTACACCAGAAACAAAGACTTTAGATCAAACTGCTCTTACTATTTCAGACATTTTATGTCAAAACAGTCCTACTAACACAGACATCTCAGAACAGATAATTCACACTAGAACAGACATATCACACTGTAAAGCTGTCTGAGAAAGTATATGTGGCTAAAACCCTTGATACTGCTTCTCTGTTTCACGGCTGGACCATGGGGAAGCTGAGCCAAGCCCAGGACGCTGATGCAGACATTGCACCCATACGCGCCTGGCTGGAGGCCAGCAGTGAGCGCCCCCCATGGACTATTGTCTCACCATGCAGGCCAGCCACTAAGACATACTGGGCTCAATGGAAACGGCTCTACTTCAGAGGTGGAGTTCTGGTCCGTCGCTTCTACTGCCCTGACGAGACCCAGTTCTATCCCCAAATCGTACAGCCACGCAAGCTACAACCAGAAGTGATGGGCCAGATGCACGAAGGGCCAGTGGGTGGACATTTTGGTGTCGAGAGGACTGTGGCCAGACTACGAACCAGATTCTATTGGTATCACATGAGGGAAGACGTCGCTCTTTGGTGCCGTACTTGTACCAGCATCCAGGGCCCGACCCCAGAAGACACTGCAAGCTCCGATGGGAACAGTCCGGGTAGGAGCCCCAATGGAGCGCGTTGCGCTGGACATTATGGGACCACTGAATGAGACGGAGCACAAAAACCGATATGTGCTTGCGATACAAGACTACTTTACAAAGTGGACTGAAGCCTTTCCTATCCCAGATGAATGGGCTGCAACCATTGCCGAGGTCGTTGCATCTGAGTGGGTGTGCCGCTATGGTATATCTCAAGCACTGCACAGTGACCAGAGACGCCATTTTGAATCTGATGTGTTCCAGGGGGTGTGCAGTTTGTTTGGCATAGACAAGACTCATACAATACCATTCCGACCCGAGTCAGATGGCCAGGTTGAACGTTTCAATGCCACTCTCCAGAAGATCCTGGCCTCCACAGCAGAGCGTTGCCATTGGGACTGGGACCTGATGATCCCGTACGCTGTTATGGCCTACAGGGCGACCAAACACAGTGCTACAGGTTTCACCCCAGACTTCATGATGTTTGGCCGAGAACTGAGTGAGCCAGTGGACCTTGTCGCAGGTCTACCTCCTGATCCAGAAAACCAACCCTCAGCTCCAGAGTATGTGCAGCAAATGCGTGAGCGGCTGGAGCTGGCCCACCTCATCGTCAGGGAAGCCCTGTGTGAGTCAGTCATGTGCGCAAAAAGGCAATATGACAAGAACTGTTGCCACACACAGTATAAGACTGGAGATCCTGTGTGGTATCTCATCAAAGGAAGGTGTCACATCAAGAACAAGGTCAGAAAGTTCCTCCCATCGTATGAAGGACCATTCTTTGTCCTGGTGCAATTGGATGACCTAGTTTATCGGATCCAGAAGAACCCAAGGTCTAAAGTGAAAGTTGTCCACCACAACCAGCTAAAGCATTATCGCTGCTGCGAGCCCCTGGACAATACCTGGGTCCTTGATCAAGCTCATCAGTGGTCCCCTACAGAGGTCCCACCACCAGCTTTACAGGATGACCCAGCAGACCGTGATCTGGGTCTGCACAGTCTGTTCTCTACTGCAACTGGCAATGGCCCCAGCTCCTCTCAGCCATGTGTCTCAGTTGCAGCTGATTCCGCTCCAGTTGTGGTTATCCCATCGTCCCCTTCCCATGTAGACCATGAGAATGGTGGGGGGTGTGGTGGGTGAGCCAGACCACCTGGGCCAGCAGTTTCAGCGACCAACTCGTCAGCGCAGTGCTCCAGACCGGTATGGAGTGTGGATCACTTAGCTTGGTTTACCTACCATGGACAGTTCCAAGTAGGACTGAAGATTCAGTTCAAGTTTAAATCGTTTCAGCCTCCTACACTGTTAGCTACAATGGTTTAAGAGAGCTATATTTTTCATTGTTCCAGTGTTTACATTTGAAAAAAAAGGGGAGTAAAGTATCTGAAGGACCTACGGAGTTATCTACATGCACTTATCCATTTGTATTTGTGCCTTCCTAGATGCTAGGATAAGTTAGTTATTCCCGGTCGCCATGTAATAGTTACAATTGTGTAATTTCTTTTCTACTTAACAGCACTTGAAATGCTTTATTTTGCACATGTATGTACACCTTACTTGAGTCAACGTCTTTGTCACTGAAGTGCACTAGTTGATACTATACCTCACCTTATATGCGGTAATGGCTAACACTTTTATCTCCTGTGGGCTCCAAGTGGTAAAGGGGATTGTGTACCAGTTTTATGCATTACAATGCTGGAGTGGAATTATTGTTTAATTGCCATCCAGAGTGGGGGTAGTGTTGCGGGAATTGCCGTCTTGTGTGTGGCTGGGTGCAGTAAGAAGTGTATGTGATGTGTGTGTGAGCATGCGCGTGAAGGAAACGTGGGGAGCGGAAGAGAAAAAAAGAGAGACAGAGAGTGTGTCCTGGGTAGAGAGGGCGACCGGGAGCAGCGTTCTAACGGGCTACAGCCTATGCAGTGTGTTTTCAAAGTGTGCAGTACTGTTATTAAAGCCTCATCTCTTCAGTACTCTCCGGTGTCCCGGCTGATTTCTGCCTCCCTCACAAAAGTGAAGGGAGTTAACCCCGAAGGAGGACAAACTTTGGCCCTGGAGGAAGCATCTCCCCTCGCGTCTCCCGACCACGGTCAGGGGACTGACGGCGAGGAATGGTTAACACTGAGCTCCCGCCGCCACTGAGCATATCTTGCTTTATTATCGATACGTTCTGCACAACCTTGAGGGATAAAAACTTTAAACAAGAGTCTGTTAAAATGCCTCCTACAAGAGCTGCAAAATCTGCATCCAACAAATCTCCTGAAGAGTCACAAGCGAAAGAGGGTATGTCGACGACCACGACGCCGACGCGCTCGCTGCGGAAATATCAAAGACAGTCGTGGACAAAATATCTACTATGATGGAGAATAAATTTGATGAGCTTATTAGCTTATAATTTGATTGCCTTAGTTTCAGAAAGTCATTTAAATGATTTGGAACACTCAAAACTAAAAAGAAGTTGGGTTGGCCAAGCTTTTTACTCATCCTATAATACAAAAAGTAGAGGAGTAGCCATCCTTATCCATCGTAATTTGCCTCTAACCATAAAAAGTCATAAAAGATAAGGAAGGACGCTACATTCTTATATCTGGTTTCTTATTTAGAGAATCTATTTTTATAGGATGTGTTTATGGTCCAAATTCAGAAGATGTCTCTTTTTTTCCCAATCTCTTAACCCATGTTTCAGCCATAGCTTCCCCATATTTGGTTTTGGGAGGTGATTTTAATTGTGTTCCTGATCCTAGGGTTGATAAATCTCCACCAGGGGGTGAATTGTCCCCAAAAAGCATTAGATTGAAAGAGTTTTGTTCTGATCTAGAAATTTTTGATTCCTGGCGAGTAGCTCACCCCACAGATAGGGATTTCACTTTTTTTTCTTGCCCCCATCAGAGTTTCTCAAGAATAGATTGCTCCTGTCATCCAGGACGGTCTTGGATAGGATGGAAGAGTGCTCAATAAGGTCTTGTGTCATGGTCCTGGGTCCTTTTGACCCAGCGTTTTGTGTTTTCTATTAGTGTGATTATTGGTTCTGTTCTTCCTCTGTTTAGTGTTTACTCTGTTCTGCCCGTGTGTTCCTGTATCTAGTCCGCGTTTCTTAGTTTGTGTCCTTTCATGTGTTTTCTTAGCTCTGCCCAGTTTAGGTTTTCCAGTTTCATGTTCACCCACCATTGCTGTTTGTACCCACTCCTGTAAATAAACACTCACCTGCACCAGAGCTATATATATATATATATATATATATATATATATAGATAAAATATACAAAGGGGATAAATAGAATAAATAGGAATAAATATAAAAATACAAGTGAATTGCACATTTCAAGTATGGAGTCTATTGCACCGTTGACTGTTAACAAAAAGTATTGCACAAAAGGTAATTGCACAGTGAAGTGAAGAGGCACTACAGCTTAGTTGCCCCCCTCCTTTGTCCCCCTGTCTCCCCTCCCTCTCCCCTCCAGAGAGGAGTTAAACAGTCTGATGGCGTGTGGGACAAAGGAGTTTTTAAGTCTGTTGGTTCTTGTCTTTGGGAGAAGCAACCTGTCACTGAACAGACTCGTCTGGTTGTTTATGGCCGTGTGCAGAGGATGCCCAGCATTGTCCATAATGTCCAGCAGTTTCTTTAGTGTCCTTTTCTCTGCCACTGACACCAGAGTGTCCAGCTTCATGCCGACCACAGAGCCAGCCTTCCTGATCAATTTTTCCAGCCTGGATGAGTCCTTCTTTGCTGTGCTGCTCCCCCAGCACACCACAGCATAGAAAAGTACTCCAGCAACCACCGACTGGTAAAACATCCTCAGGAGCTTCCTGCAGATGTTAAAAGACCTCAGCCTCCTGAGGAAGTACAGTCGGCTTTGGGCTTTTTTGTACAGGTGCTCTGTGTTGCATGACCAGTCCAGTTTGTTGTCCACCCACAGCCCGAGGTACTTGTACTTGTTGACCACCTCCACCTCCTCCCCCTCTATCTGAACCGGCAGTGGACCTGCTCTGGACCTCCCAAAGTCCACAACCAGTTCCTTGGCTAGAGAACCCTCCGGAGGAGCTTCGCCACACCGTGGAAAGCCGGCTACAACGGCTCTTTTCTGGCCTGCCATGGCTTCTGAAGTCGCTTCCTCCGACCATGCAGGCATTTCTCCGGCACATACCTCACCTTCTCTCAGCCACTCCTGCCTCGCTGCCCGACTCGCCGGATGTGATCTTGCCCGGCCCGTCGGAGCCGTCTGTGGGGAGGAAACGCCGATCGCGCCGCCGGTCCACAGCCAGTTTCTTAGTCTTTGAGGTGTTGAATTGCAGGTGGTTTGTGTGACGCCATGCGACAAAGTTCCTCACCAGACTTCTGTACTCCTCTTCCTGGTCATCCCAGATACACCCCATGATGGCTGTGTCGTCTGCAAACTTCTGAATGTGGCATAATTCAGAGTTTAGCAGAAGTCAGAGGTGTACAGGGTGAAGAGAAGAGGGGACAGCACAGTTCCCTGTGGTGCTCCTGTGCTGCTGTCCACAGTGTCCGACGTGATGTCCTTCAGCCTGACGTACTGTGGCCTGTCAGTGAGGTAGTCGGAGAGCCAAGCGACCAGGCAGGGGTCCACCTGCATCCTGTTCAGTTTTTCCTGAAGCAGACAGGGCCGGATTGTATTAAAGGCACTGGAAAAATCAAGAAACAGGATCCTGACCGTGCCTTTTCCCCCATCCAGGTGTGAGTGGGCTCTATGCAGGAGGTACAGGATGGCATCCTCCACTCTGACACCTGCCTTGTAGGCAAACTGTAGTGGGTCCTGGGCATGTTGTACCTGTGGTCGGAGGAGGTTGAGGAAGAGCCGCTCTAGAGTCTTCATAAGATGTGACATCAGTGCCACCGGTCGGAAGTCATTCAGCTCATTGGGCCGGTTCCTTTTGGGGACCGGGACGATGCAGGATGTCTTCCATAGGGCGGGCACTCTCCCCAGTCGCAGACTGAGATTGAAGACTCGTTGTAGCGGCTCCTAGGATCCTAGGACACACCTTGTCTGGACCTGCTGCCTTTCTGGGGCGAAGCTTCCTCCGTTGTCTCCTGACCTGATCCACTGTGACACTGGGAGATGATTGGAACCTCTGAAACCACTCAGCAAGTAAAAAAAGACAATCAAAGATTGCATTAAAACACAGTTTGGTTCATAATAAATCCTATCAGGTATACAACAGTATCAGTGAACAATATATCAGCTTTCACGTTAAGATAATTACAAAAATCATAAAATCCTATTACAGTTTATGTTATATAATTTATTACGTAAATCTGAAATTTACCACTAACACTCATGACTTAATCATAACATAATTATTCTAACTTTCACTGACTTACACTAAAGTAAGTGCTCATTTTTCAGGTTAAGGTCCTTTTCTCAGTAGTCATGAAAATATCATTATAGAGTTAAGTCATTATTTTTTAACCCAAGTTAAATGCTATAAGTGAGGAATTTAACTGATGAATGACATATGGGAAACCATAGTTTGCTATCACAGACAAATATGACTTATATATGTTCTGTATTAAGGACATTTTAAAAACTTTTGGCTGAAAGTTCTTATTTCTAATTTTTCTCATGCCATTTCTAAATATCACTTTAGCCCTAGTTCTATCAAGTAAATCTAACTCCCAAATGTCTGATGACCTGAGTTAAGGTGTGACAATGGTTCTTTGTTAATCATGGTTTGGTGGTTGGCCAGCCATTATCTAGACCATTGAAATTTGGTGTAAAAGAAGGCGGAGTTGGGTGGAAGAGGCAGCACCCAGCAGTTAAGAGTACCCTATAAGTATATCACCACATCCACTGCAAAAGGGAAACCAAATGGCAGATGCTACAAACCAGGGTCAACTTCATCGGTAAGTAAGCATGTTCTTTACATATCTGTTATTGACCCATTGGTTTTATGTTCTATGATTGTTATTACCACATTGTCTTATTTAGTTCTGTTTATAATTATCCTTTGATGGAAGTAATCCAAAGTATACTTATCATAAGAACAGTAACTTTGGTTTTTTTGTGTTTTAATGAAGAAAGTACTTCTGTTAAGGTACTTGATCATGTTAGGTGTCTATTTATAGTTCTATCAGGGTCACATGATGATATAAACTTCTGAATTGGTCACCAAGATCACAGCAACATGAGCACTTAAGTGAATTCTGAAAGCATCAAGTGCTAATTGTTGTTGTAATGCTGTTGTCCACAACAAACCATGAACTGACTGAAAACAGTAGGATTAGGTTGATTTCTGAAAGAGTAAGTGTTTATGTAAATGATTTGCTAAACTATATTCCTAGCCCATAATGTTGAATTGTGACTCGAGATACAATTAAGCTTTATTTATTTATTTTTAAAGAAAAGGTTGAATTTGTTTTCCACAAAAAAATCACAGATCGCACTTCTTTAATTAAAGTGCTTTGCTAAATTAAGTCACCAACATCACAACAACAATGAGCACTTAAGTGCTCATTGTTGTTGTGTTGTTGATGTCTTCTACAGCCAACAATCACTGTAAAATTACCTTTGCATTATGCATTGTAGCTCATTTTGACCATCAGAAATCTTTGTTGCAAATCTTTCCTCTTTGCCAAGGTTGCAGGACTTGATATAAAGATGCATGTTAACTTAAGTCGACTTTAGATTTTCAGGACGTATCACATTAAGATCACCTCGAACGGAGACACTGATGGTTCATGTTTTCCTAAGTGCTTCCTTTCACAGTAATCTTGATTGTGTTACATCAGGATCACACAGCCAGGTTATTTCAGGACTTGTTCACCATCATTAAAAACAACTGTCACCAACTGGAATTCAAACTACAGTAAGTGCAAGTTTTGGATTGGACTCTTGGATTTTGATTTATGTTGTATTTTGACATTCCGAAATCTTTATGTCCTGTTAAAATAAAATTCCTTATTACAACTTAAGCGTAAAACCTTCCTTTTTGCTAAAGCATATAGTTAGGGCTGGATCAGGTGACCCTGAGTCCTCCCTTAGTTATGCTGCAATAGGTGTAGACTGTTGGGGGATTCCCATGATGCACTATTTCCTTCTAGTCACCTATCTCACTCAACATGTGTTAATAGATCTCTCTGCATTTAATCACACTCGTTATTAATCTCTGGCTCTCCTCCTCAGCAGGGAGTTTTTCCTTCCCACTATCACCAAAGTTCTTTCTCATAGGGGGTCATATGATTGTTGGGTTTTTCTCTGAATTTTTTTTTTATTGTAAGGTCTACATACAATATAAAGCGCCTTGAGAGGTCTGTTGTTGTGATTTGGTGGTGTATAAATACAGTTGAATTGAACTGAGTTGTCAAGATTTCATGGAATGAAAATGGAATGATTCTTTTTTTCCCAAGTGCTTCCTTTGAGATAATCTCGGATTGGGTTCACATCAGGATGAAACAATGACATAATTTAAGGAATTATTCACCATCATAACAAAAAGAGACTATTACCAACTGGAATTTTAGGTTCTGTAAGTGTTAGCAATTATACTCTTGATCTCAGCAACAAAGTATTACATTCAAGACATCAGCTTTTTCACTGATACCCTTGTTATATATGTATTCAATAAGCATAAGATTGGTCATGAACATTACAGAGACTTAAGCACTTACTTGGATTCTGAGTACATTACGTGCTAATTATTGTTGTACTCATTAGGTCTAATATAGTAATCATGGATTAGAGCTATACTTAAGAAATTCATAAATATTTGAAGCTACATGTCCTGTGCTTCATATCAATGGTGGTTCTTTTCCTAAGTGCACCCAATCAAAGTGAACTTGCATATGAGTTAACAGCAATTAGACACTTTGAAGCAAACTTCAAATAGAGCACCAAATAGAAGAAAATTCTATGTGGCTTTACTGTATATGTTTCACTTAAAGAACATCTCAAGTAGGGAAGTCTTTATTTTGAATATTTCAGGGAATCATTAATGTATGCGTTAATAAGATGCCTCTGATTAAAACCGCACGAAACCTTCAACAGCGACTGGAGACAAAAGATGACATCAAAATTGAGTGATTTAGCTCTTTGTATTTTGTTCTGCACACAGAGGTCACTGCCGTATTTTTGTGTTTTGTATTTCATTTCCTTTATTCCTCGTATTGTATTGGCGCATCTTCGTTTAGTCGGTTATTCTGTTACTTTGCCACGTTACCTGTCGTGCTGTCGATGTTCAGTACAAGTCCATATGGCCGCTGTTTGACAAAAGTAAAGGTCAAAGGACATTTTTTTTGTTTATTCAGTCGGCATTGACAATAAAACTGCACATTAAGAACCCAGTAATTGTGTCCTGTGTGGCTAACCATTTCCCAGGCTACAGTATGATGTCATATAAAGGCATACAGCTTCATGTCACATAGACATAAAGTATGATGTCATATAAAGGCATAAAGTATGATGTCATGTATGACATGCAACCTTGATAGGTTTGTAGCTCAAACCTATTCGCTGGAACTTTCAAGACAATTTAACTACACAGCAAAGCAAGACACGAGTAGGCAAAGTTCTTCATGTTTCTCGTGCACGGGAGAGAACTGGACAAACGCCGTTCCTTCGCTTGACCCCAGTCACTCTCATCCGCTCCCTCGTAACACTGCTCTTTTATTGAGGTTACATGAATATACATAGCTTCATTAACATATGACGTATACATACAAACAAAGAGTACCTTGCCTGTGCGTTGTGTAAGCATGTGTGTGTGTGTGTGTGTGTGTGTGTGTGTGTGTGTGTGTGTGAAGACTTCCCTAAACCTGCTGGTCTGGAAGTCCAGCAGTTCATCTAAACAAAAGGCACTTAGACTAAAACAGATACAGATACGTTCATCCTACCACAAAACAATAAGAGCAGGTACGACCTCTCCCATGCTCCCAGGATGTGGGTGTGAATGCCAGAACACTCTGGAATGCACACAAAGTCTCTGCAGACTCCTAAGGATCAACCCTCTACCAACATGACATTGACTATAAAACTCTAAGCATAAATGACAATCAACAATATAACCCTGACAAGCTTCATGTCTTATAAGTCTTACAGATTGATGTCATTTGTGTCATACAGCCTGATCTCATGTATGCCCTCAGCTTGAAGTCCTGGATTGAGACAGCTTGATGTCATGTCTGCATACAGCTTCATGTCATGTATGATATCCAGCTTGATGTTGTCATGGTCTGGGTGCGTACCTGTAGGTTTCCAACAGCGGTCCTCCTCCTTTGGGTGGAGATCGGTTGCTCCTCCCTGGCTGAGCACCTGTGAGCAATTATTCCAGCAGCATATAAGATCTGTGCACTCAATCAGTCATGGCCTGAGTATCAGGTTAGTCAGTGATGTTTTATTGCTCAGTCCAGATCCTGTGTGAAAACTTACCTGCTTTTTCCTGTCTTCAGAGTCGGCTCCTGGAGTAGGGTTCTCGCCTCAGTCATCCCCGCTTTTCTGGACCTGGGCCACCAGCTGCTGGTACAGCATTGCCAACTAGCCTGAAACTCACCTGCCTGCCTCCCCGCACCTCGACCTCATCTGGGCCTTGCCCCCCACCTGTCCCCTTCACCTGAAACCAATGCCCTGGTCTCTTCACAGTATTTTTCCCAGCCCAGCTTCCACCCCCCCACCCCCCACCCCCCACTGCCACAGCTGTCCCGCTGTATTCTAGAGCTGTCTAGTTTTCATTTAGTTGCCTTAGTTTTGACAGCGCACCCACTAGTGTAGTGGCTTCGTTTAAATTTGGCTTGTGTGTTTAATTTGTGGGGGAAGAAATGAACCTTTTTGATCACTCACTGTCTCGCTTCCGGTTTGGATCTTGCACTTGTGTCCATCCCATTTACCTCGTGCCGCTGGGCCGTGACAGATGTCATATAAGCATACAGTATGATGTCATATAGGCATACAGTATGATGTCATCCTGTGTCCTCTGACCTGTTTGCCACTGAAAGGCAGTGTTAGAGGGACACTTGGGCATTTATCGCAGCATATAATGTGTTTTCTGGACACACTGCTGCTTTTTCAGCGCCCAGAGATTGATGGCTGCGTGTCAGAGCTGGCTATGAATTTCAGAAGGATCAGGCCTTAACTTTAAAAGTTATCAGTAGTTCTTTCCACCTTTTTACCCACAGCTACATCCACTTCTGTCGGGCCTAGGCTGCTCACTACGGCTGGGTATCATCACTGATTTCTGTAATCCATTCGATTCACGAGGTCCTGATTCCATTCAATTTGATTTTGCCTCAGACAGTCAGAAATATTATAATTCTGATGATTTATCAGCACTGACACATGTGAGACTTCATCAGAGGTGTGAGCATCACAGCAGAGGCCTTTGTGTCAAAGTAACTGAGGATAAAACAGAAAAACATGAAGGAGATTTTCCTGCCCTGTTTCATGTAGCAGATACACTTTATTGCATCGTTTTAAAAAGTTTACATTTCTTCAGTATTAAACAGCAGAAATTAGGCTTTCTTGTCCGAGCGGCCGACAGCGCTGTAAACAACGGTAGACTGGTGGGTGATAAGCGAATGAATGATGCAGGAAACAGAGATTTGAGACGGGAAACTGTTCTTGAAGTACAGAGAGAGAGAGATCTGTGCAGGAAGTGTGATTTTATCGTGCTGAAGCAAAGGTCAGAGGGCATTAATGACGAGATTTATCAAATGTGGAGCGTAGTTTGGATCTTCTGCTGCTGCTTCAGTGAATTTTGGTTAGAGAGAGATAAAACCTGCAGCTCAGAATCGAGCGCAAAAAAGACGGAAACACAAAGCGCCGACGCGCCGACGCATCAGAGTCAGCGAGCTGTCGGCTTTCAGCCCCGACGGCGTGTCTGTGTGAGAAAGCTGATTGTGATGCGTCCGCTCAGTGTTTACGTTTTTTTTTCAAAAACTTGAACAGCTGGTCACACCGGTGCGACCAAAGATCTTTTTTAGTCGCATCATTGAAAAATATGGTCGCACTCTAGAGCCCTGAATACCATTATATTACAACGTTGTGACTCATTGGGATTTGGCTTTTACACTGATGTTATTTTGACAAACAACACCTAAACATGAGCCAAAGAAAGTAAAGGCAGTCGTACCTCTCTCAGAGCTTCAGCGTAGGAACTCATGTCAGTGAGGATGACCAGCACATGTTTCTCACACTGGTAGGCCAGGTACTCTGCTGTAGTCAGCGCCAGGCGGGGAGTGATGATACGGGAGTGATACGGAGACTTTCAGATCGCAGAGACTTTTTTTTAATGTACTGAACGGCTGGTCGCTGGTGCGATCTAGGATTTTATTAGTCGCACCAGTGAGAAATTTGGCTGCAAATGTGACCAAATTGGTCAGACTCTAGAGCCCAGAGATCAGCTGCTGTCTGAACTGCACACTTACACTTGGGTTTTGCATTTTTTGGCTTTTTCTCTGCTCTTTTTTGAATTATAACTTTGAGAGGATTTGGATTTCAACTGAATCCCTGGAGTGTTGAAGTTGCAGGGATGCAAAACAGAGATAAGGGCCTCTTCAGGCATGGATGTGCCCGTTCTCTCCTCAATCTCTCTCCTCTAAAGATCAACATTAGCTAAGAGTGGGTTAATTAGATGAGTATTAAGTGATTTCATTATGTGATCATAGTATGTGAGCTGGCTTTTCCCCCCTCCTGCTAAATTGCTTTAATAAAATATCCTGCATTCAAAAGGTTTAAATAGTGGACATTCATTTTTTAACTCTTTCTAAAACAGCAACAAGGCATAAAGCTGTGGATAAGTTTACACCTATATAAATATCACTTACACATTTAATTTACAGTTACAAGTTACAAAGTCACTTTCATCTACGCAGGACTGTAAGCTGTCGTCTGTGAGGCGTCAGCTGTGTTTGTTTGTAACACAGTTCATGGTGGAGAACAGCTGCTCACATACGTATGTGGATCTGAAGATCGTCAGGACTCCAAATGCATATTTCTTCATGTTTATGTGTCGGGATGGCATTCCATGTTTCAAACAAGGTTCTCAGTATCACCTGAAAATCCAGTCACATTTAACAGGGATGGATCGATGGTCAGGGCAGTGATGGGGAAGGATAATGTGGGTTTTTCCTCTCTGAACTCGTGGAATTATTTCCCAAATAACTGTGGTGATTGCAGACTGCAAATGCTCTGAATTTATTAACTGTCAGTTTGCACTCAAACGCTAACACCTCCTCCAGCATGTGTAACGCTGTGCCTCCTCTCCCCTGAAGACTTGTATTCAGCTTCTTCTGGTTCGCTGTAATGTCCACAAAGTGCAGCTTTTTCAGCCACTCTGGCTGTTCCAGCGCAGAAAAGGCGAGCCCTTTGCTGCTCATGAAAACTTTCACCTCTCCCAGACATTTTCCAATTTCATTGTACTACTGTACTATGTATGACTGTGCAATGACAATAAAGAGTTATCTTATCTTACATGCAGCAAAGCGTTTCAGCACCTCTCCTCTGGACAGCAGGACTCTGTCATACAGCAGGAGATCAGGGTAAATGCTCTCCACCTCATCCAGTAATGAGGTGGAGAGCATTTAAACCTTTTGCCATTATTTTATTGATGATCTGAATGACAACATTTATGACCTCTGTGCATTCTAGAGGAAAGGTTTGCGCACACAATGCCTCTTGGTGCAGGATGCAGTGAAACGTCAGCAGCTTTCTATCCAGTGACTTCTGCAGCCAGGCCACAAAGCCCCTGTGCAGTCATACTTACCATACTTTTATTTTTATATTTCAATATCACAATAATCTTCTAATTTAGAACTACAAGTTAAAAAAGAACTAACATCAGTTGCTGATTTGGTCCCTAAAATCCAGAGAGTAATTATTCATGGTAAGGAATTCATGTGGACTCTAAGCGTGTGGGCAGGCAAGGACATTTAAACAGTGAGGCTGACGACCTACCATTTCTTCGTGTGACTGCTTCTGGTCTAAAAGGGACTCCAATACCAAAATCGATGAATTTAGCCTGTTTGAGGTACACGTTGGGGGAAAAAAACAGAAAAAGACAAACATTTCTTACCACTGGTAGGTAGCTGACTAAAAACTGAGCAACATGCTTAATCACCACCTGCATTACAGAGAAAATGTGTTTTAGAAAAAGAGAACAGGAGGAACTAGAAGAATTGTAAAGTGCACACATAAGAAGCCATACTGGGAAATTGTCTTCTCTGTGTTTTCCAAAGAAGACAGTCCCAAAGCCTCCTTCACCCAGCTTATCCTGCTCTTCGTATTTTTCTTCAAAGTCCTCTACAGAGAGACAAAACAAATTGAATTTAACAGGTAAAGGACTTTACTCACCTAGATATTTACGCACACCCACAGCACGTGGTGTGGTAAAGGTCGGCCAAGATTTTGACCACATGTCAGAAACTGGATCAAAATTGGACTAAACTCACTTGAACTCTGACTTTGTCTGCACTTAGAACTATCACAAGACATTAAAACAAAACATCGGGCATTGATGACATCACAGGAATCTAACATTCTAATCTATGCAAACTGTCTCCAAGGCTACATAATATCAAATTAAATCATAGCAAAGGCGTAAAAAGCAGGATCAGTCTTAGGGTGTATGTTACATGTTTGCCAGTTTGGATGAGTGAGTGCAATACTTCATCGGCCTGTGTTGTAGCAACCTGTTGAACCTGCTGAGAAACTTTTCTTTGTCCACTCTGCCCCAAACTTCACATGCTCCATAAAAGTCGAGGCCTAGAGACCTCTGCATAGTTATTAGCATTGGGTTATCAGTATCATCTGATATATATGACATTTACAGTACAGTACTCACACATGACATAGGAGGAATAAATATGAACTTTTTGACATAAATTTGATCATATGAAATTGGATTGATGTCAAATATCAATACAGGACTCGTCTTTCTTCTGTGATGTCAAATATCAATCCCAGTCAGTCAAGCCAGAGCTGAAATCACCAGAAAGTGCCGATGAGAGTGGCTTGATGACAAACTGTGTGACCTATATGACATCAAGCTGTTTGAATTCATGACATCAAGCTGAATGCCTTATATACAGTGATGGGAATTACGGCACTACAAGTAACGGTGTTACTAACGGTGTTGCTTTTCAAGTAACGAGTAATCTAACTAATTACTATTTTTATTGTTACAACGCCGTTTCCATTACTAGCAAGAACTTCTTCCTGCTCTTGCTCTTGACGAAGGCGGTCGCACTTTTCTCCTCCTTCTCTCCCTTAGCTTCCTTGCTTAGCCTCTTGTGTCCTTGTCTAGTCTCATGTTTTTTGTATTAATTTTCCCTGGAACATTATCTCACAGTCTGTTCTCTAAAACCTAAAAGAGGAATTCTGGATTTGATCAACTGGTCCCTAAATGCAATTGACACCCCTTTCTCAACGAGAAGTCTGGGCTTGTGTGAGCCTGAGTGCTGAAGATATCTACCTATTCAGAACCATGGTAACAGGGTTCTGGCTGATCGGAGCTGGTTTGGCCCTGACTTATCAAAGAATTAAGAAAGCAGAACCGGCTGTTCAAACCCCCACAAGGCTGCCCTCTGGGATTGATTGATTGATAAGATCTTGGAAAGGCTACGGCTGCTGTGAATACTCAGAATAAGATCTCTGAGTGCAGACTGGATTACATCTCGGGGAGGCACACTGCGGTCGTGAGTTCTCAGAATCGGCTCCTTGAGCACAAGAAATGACAACATCACAGAACGCAAGTATGTCGAAGCTCGCGGCTCTCCAATGGGAGATTGAGAGACCAGTGTTGGACTGTAGAACTGCTTTGAAATTCATATGAGCTGTTCACACTAAAGTAAAAACCACCATCACTTCATGCGGATACCCTCTCGGCGCCAGCTGCGGTCGCAAGGCTGGAGCCGAACAAAAACACCCTGATAACGACTGTGTTTAGTCTGTTCCTTCCCATTCCATGCAAGGCCACCTGGGTTGGCTGGAAGACTGTTTACTTAGCCTGGCAGGGCGAAGGACACTGTCTCAGCTGAACTCTGGACACGCACACACATACATATACACTGATATGCACACACTCATCCCCCCTCCCTTTCCAAACGCCTTCAACGCTTATTCCCTTCCGATGCTGACGGGGATCAAGGAGACCAGCGCACAGGCTGCAGGCCCGGATGTACTGTCTAATTCAGGTGTCTCTCACCCTTTACCCACCCCTGTTACTTGTCATGTGTTTCTTTGGTGTATTAAGAGTTTTTTCATGTGCAGAGGTGTTTTTTTCTGTTCTCAAACTGATCTCCCTGTTGGAGCTCAGTCTGGGAGGAGTTATTTTTTTCTCCTTATCTTTCCTCATGTGGTGCATTTTCCATTGTTATACCTCTCTGACCTGTCTTCCCCATGTGATGTTTGTGTAATGTATGTATGGTCGGAGGGTAAGATGGCGCCGCCATTGCGTGTAATAGGTCGGCAGCCTTATGAAATTTCCCCTTGTGGGACTAATAAAGGTATATCAAATCAAATCAAAGAAAATGCGGTGCGGTCGCGTTACTATTTTTCAACACACAGACGGTTGAAGCTGTGTTCAGCTTACCGCATCTTATATCAGTTGCACGGAAGTAGATGTAAGTAATCTGGGTGCTACTGCTTTAAGCAGCTGTGCATGTTCCTGTACGCTGCAGCTGAACTGATGTCTTGAATTTGCTGTCTTGTGATATTTTCTGCCATTTTGATGGTTCTGTCTTTGATAGTCTTCGCAGAGAGAGGCATCGCTCGGATTTTCTGCACAGAGATTGTGCACTCTGGTTTTCAAAGTCAGCCAATAGGTGTTCTGAAATCTTAATGAATGATTCCTTCATATATTCTCTGTCCGTCAACGGCTTCCCACGCCTGACCATTTCCTGAGCGGCCACAAAACTTGCATATGCAGACTTCATCCACTTCTTGAATTGATTTTTCCACAGATCAGCCTTCCAAATCACTTCCATAAAGGCTTTTTTCCTTTCCTCTCCCTCTGGATATTTTTCAGCAAAGGCTGTGTTTTTATTTCGATATTTAACCTTTTTTTGTTAGCCAGTTTCTCTCCACAAATTAGGCATTCTGGTAGGCCACTCTCGTCAGAAGTAAATGCAAATGAATCTGCCCAGGCATCATTAAATGTTCTATTTTCTTCTGATATTTTTCTTTTCTTACATTTCTCCATACTTGGCCGACCCGGGGTTGAAAGTCTCCATAAACGCACGGCGTTTTGGCGGGTACACCGGCTTCCACGTTATGCGATGCTTATTTTGAGCAACAAAAATACTAAAATATAATTTTATGTTAATATTTCAAGATCACAATAATCTTCCAATTTAGAACTATAATTTTAAAAAAGAACTACCGCAAATAAAATAAATGATAAGTATTAAATTGAAGTGTATTGTCCCAAGCCACGCGGAGCCGCAGTATAAGGATGAAAGAGCCACATGCGACCCCTGGTCTATACAGACAATAATCCCCTCACATATGTGATGAGTACTGCAAAGATGAATGCAGTAGGTCACCGCTGGGTAGGTGAGCTGGCAGATTTCAGGTTTGATGTGAAATACTGGCCGGGGAAGGTGAACATCGATGCAGACTCATTCTCTCGGTTTCCACTTGACATTGACACCTACCTCACAAAGTTTACTGAAGACCTGACGAGAGAGGCCATTCAGGCTACATGGGAGGGTTGTGAGTCTGCAAAGAGACAAGATGCTGCATATGTCGCTGCCCTGTGCCTAACATGCCCAGCCAGAGACACCTGTGAACATGTCACCATTGCAGCCTGTCACAGTGACCTGGTAAAATCCCAAAGGAAGGATCCCTCTATCATTTAACTTATCAAACTGAAAGAAACAAAATCAGTAATAACTAATGATGGCAGAAGGAGAGCCAGTGGCCCCGTGAGAAAGCTTATGCACGAGTGGGGAAAGCTTCATATGGAAAATCAGCTGCAACATCGTACAGCGGCTCAGCGAAGGCAGCTTGTGCTGCCAGCACAATATCAACTCCTGGTGCTTCAACATCTCCATGATGACTTGGGTCACGCAGGGCAAAGAGGGTCATTCACTTGGCACGGGACCGTTTCTACTGGGCTTTTACGAAGAGGGACATTGAGGCGTATGTGACCAGAAAACACCCCTGTGTTGTGGCCATTTTTGTTGAATGTTTATAAAATGCAATTTGTATTCATTTTTGTTTTTTCTTTAAAGTTGTAAGAATATGCTGACCTAGTTTTGTTATGTAAATTTGTAATTCATTTTATTGGAAAAGTTTTTGGAAAGTGATTGGTTTATTGGCTTATGGACCCTCCCATTAATCAGGGGATTAAGAGCACCCTGGAGGGGTGTGGTAAAGATGGTTTTTTGTTTGCCAAATGTCTGATGGGAAGACGGGGGGGGGTTAGAAAATGATTTTTTGACCACTTTTGAAGTTGTTAAAGCAAATTGAGTTAACTTTCGTTTAATTTTAAGTTTTAAGAAGTTATTTGGTTGATTTTTGTTTATAATTTTCCACGAAATAAACGACATATGATTTTTAAACAATGGAGTCAGAAGTGCGTTCTAAAACAAACCTCCCGTTGCCACCCACGGCCTTTTCTTGGACTTTTTTGGTGTTTGGAACATAAAAGGCCGTGACACCCCTGCATTAAGCAAAAGAAACCAGTCAAACACATCAGCAACCCTACAACACCTGGCTGGAGCTTCTCACTCAAGGACAACTCCATGCCATCCAAATGGCAACCCAGCTGAGCGATTTAATTGGACATTTCTTCAAATGCTAAGGACATTGGAGGAGAAGGCAAAGAGCAGCTGGAAAGAGCATCTGCCTCAGATAGTACATGCATACAACTGCACCAGGCATGAGGCAACAGGCTTTTCATCCCACTACCTCATGTTTGGTCGACACCGCCGTCTCCTAGTAGACTTCATTTTTGGCTTGTTAGCCAGAGATGGGACTGAAACACCTCAGAGCTATGCTAAAAAGTGGGCTTTGTGGATGGAAGAGGCTTATCGTATTGCAGCTGAGAACAGCCAGCACTCTAGTGCAAGGGGTAGAAGAACTATGATCATCACACACAGAACACAGTCACTCTCCAACCTGGTGAGACAGTGTCCTAGTCCGTAACATGAGTGAGAGGGGAGGACCTGGAAAATTGAGACCTTACTGGGAACAAACTTTGTATGTCGTCAAACAACAAGTGAGTGACAGTCCCATTTACAAAATGTGTTCAGAGACGTAATGTGTTTACTTCATAGAAATCTCCTACACTACGGTGGCCCCTAGAGACAAAGCACGTACAAACTCCAAAACACTTGCAAACTCTGAAACACATGCAAACTCCAAAACACTTGCAAACTCCAAAACACTTGCAAACTCCAAAACACGTACAAACTCCAAAACACTTGCAAACTCCAAAACACGTACAAACTCCAAAACACGTACAAACTCCAAAACACTTGCAAACTCCAAAACACCTGCAAAATCCAAAACACATGCAAACTCCAAAGCACATGCAAAATCCAAAACACTTGCAAACTCCAAAACACTTGCAAACTCCAAAACACCTGCAAAATCCAAAACACATGCAAACTCCAAAGCACATGCAAACCCCAAAACACATGCAAATTCCAAAACACTTGCAAACTCCAAAACACTTGCAAACTCCAAAACACCTGCAAAATCCAAAACACATGCAAACTCCAAAGCACATGCAAAATCCAAAACACTTGCAAACTCCAAAACACTTGCAAAATCCAAAACACTTGCAAACTCCAAAACACTTGAAAAATCAAAAACACTTGCAAACTCCAAAACACTTGCAAACTCCAAAGCACATGCAAAATCCAAAACACTTGCAAACCCCAAAGCACATGCAAATTCCAAAACACATCGGAAGTGCTCCAGGACGCTAGGGGCAGTGTTGAGCTCGATTTGCAAAATAAACGGCAAGTTTGTCTGTATGGGACGGTCTAGTCTCTGTCGCGCTTCCCAGGTTGCCTAGCAACCATGATACTAACCGCTGGAAACATGTCATACAACTTTGTTTGACAGAAATGAAGGAGAACATATTTTGTTCATTTGTTTGTTTGTTTCTACATGAGCTTTGTGTAATTTGATAAGTATCTGAGGCTGAGACCACAGGACAGTAAAACATGATTTTTGGGCTTCATTTCTGGACTGAAAAGTTATTTAAGATTAGTTGGTAAATAACAATTAGCTAATGTTGTTCATGAGACTAAAGTCATATCACTTTGGTAATGTAAATATAATATGGCCAATATTATAGTTATTATATTAATCATTATTAGCTATTACAGCAGTGAACATGAACTCTGTGTCAAATACTGAGCTTCAGTACAGATTCAAGTTGCAGTTATTTATATGTCTTATCACCTTAAATCTTCACTCAAAGACAAGTATCTTTGACAGTGCATATATAGGTGTATCATATATAAGAGACAAATGTTGTTCCTTCAGTATGTTGGCATAACTAAATTTGGCTCATTGCTTACATATATTTATAAAAAGAAAATGTACACGCTGGATAACTGTTTCTGATAAAATGAAGAGTACACTGATATATTAAATATTCCTTTATTGGGTGAGAAAATCAGACCATGTCATAACTGCTTTAAGTCATACAGAATAGATATCAGATCCTTAAACAGGCTGACTTCTGCTAAATGGGTCAAACTGGGCAGAAAGTATACAAACATCCTTATAGAATATGATGTAACACTATAGATCAACTTAGCTCAGAATATAAACAATTACAGCAATATGATGCAACAAACACAGCAGTGCTACTGATCCAAAAATACTCAAAGCTTCATAGAACTGAAACAAACATTTATTTTTAGCTCCATTCTGCTGCTGACACATACTTTAGGTTTCTGAACATTAAACTTGTTTCTGCCTTTCATAGTGTGTAACTTGAAGGCCCTGAATACTTTCTCCCTCACCAAAAACACTGGAATGATAATATTATTTGAACATTACCTAATAAGACTGATTCAGGAAAGACAATTAGTTATGTTAAACTTTTCTAACAGTCCTTCACAAACAGGGAACAGTCTGTCTATTCTCTCCATCTGTCAGCTGCTGCTGGCTCTTCCTCCTCCTCTTCCTCACACACTGCTGAGTTTGTCCTGGTGGATCATCAGGGGTGCAAAGCCTCACAGATGATGTGCAGCAGTGGGTCCCTCAGTCTGTCCTCACTCTGGACACTTGCAGTTGTCACACATGGAAATCAAATGTGTGATAAGCTGCAGGATTCAAACACAAGTGTAACTTATAAATACATGTTCATACTTTTATTACACAATCAGAGAGAAAGAAACAGAGAGAGAGTGCAGGACAGACAGACAGGTGACAGTCTCAGGTGTACACACTGCTACAAAAAAGCACCAGAGAAGGAGGTTTCAGTGTTTGTGTTATTACGAAACAAGAAGAGTTCCCAGATGGTACAGTGGACACGTGTGACTCCTGTGATTAAAGCACCTTTCTTTCAGCTTAACGAGTGAACCGTCAGCTCGTTCAAACACGCGTTAAAGTCCGTGTGGCTCGACACCACCGAACAGTGGCAGCAATATAACATAGCTAACATTAACAGTGCAGTGAATCCTGCTTGTGCCATGATATTCAGGACTGCAAACCAAGCAGCATCACTGACTTTCAGCTTGTTGTGTTTGTGGATATATGACTGACTTTAATTATCCATAAAATCATCAGATTCTCTGTAAGAGTAAAGTCAACTATTGAACGGCATATATTTTGAAGTAAAGGCTTTAAAACCAAGGTAGTAAAAACATCACTAATGTCACATAACTTTCCCGACATGAGGCCAACAGTAATGTTTTAATGTTCTTCATTATAAAAACATTTGCGCATAAATAAGTGACATAATATTCATTACTTACTTCTGAAAGTTTACTCTTCGGCCGCTCCATTTTTTTCAGAAAAATTATCTACACCACCGCCGCACTATGAAGTCTGGGATATGTTGGGCCATAAAAGCTACAGCGACCCATCCTTAAAATTCAGGGAAATGAAGGACGCATTTGAGGGCCGCATTTCGAACAGCCTTTGAATTGGGACAGCCTTCGTCATGTCGCTGTGACGTAATAGGCCTTAAAATGCGGCCTTTAAGGCTGCAGACACTGAATTGGTATACAGTCCAAATCCGGTCATTGGTACTTCCTGGCTTGTGTAGTTACTAGGTAACAAAAGCTCAACACTGCCCCTAGCGTCCTGGAGCACTTCCGTTGTGTTTTGGAATTTGCATGTGTTTTGGAGTTTGCACGTGCTTTGTCTCTAGGGGCCACCGTAGGATTGAACCTATGACCTTGGCGTTATTAGCACCACGCTCTGACCAGCTGAGCTAACCGGCCTACAACATGTGTGTGAACCGATCCTTTTGTTGACTAATATACCAAAAAAGAGGGTGGAAGAACTGTTAAGAACACAAGAGAAATGTGTGTTTACAAGAAATTACTTCAAACTGTACCAATAAAAGCCAACTCTTGGAAGCTCCTACTGATCAGAAGCCACCTATGCAGTTCAGCTGATGAACAATGTGGCTGGAGAAACTAACAAAGTCATACTTTAGTAGACTAAAATATGAAAACAGTCGAAAGCACTGTGTTTCCTAATGAAAATGCTTCAAGTATAGCGACATGGCTGTTTTTTGAACAAAGTCCAACACATGCCTTCAACGGGGAGTGAAACAGAGCACACTGGATCTTTTCCAGGTGGAGTTCCACCAACAGCATGCTTCCAAGTCGTGATTTTTTCACCCGTGTCGCTTGAGGTCATGGCATGTTATTGACTTTCTATGGTTGCTTCTAAGCCAAGATGACTCAAGTCTGGCACTGATAAGGCCAAGTTCATGGCTTCAGTCCCTAACCTGGCCATTCGAGCCTCGTTTGAGAACTCGTAGAGTCTCTGTTGAAGGACATGAAATTGACAACAGCGTAGCAATTTTGGATGACATAAAGGATGCGAGGTCAGCCTGCTGCGAACAAACTGGGAACGCATGCCTGCTCATCAAGGACTCACAACCAACCACGAAGGGACTCAAACCCTCAATCTTCTGATCCAAAGTCAGACGCCTTGTCCGTTAGGCCATGTGGTTTGGCAGAAGTTCACACTTTTCATGAACGTTCGTTTGAGTCTGTTTGAGCCAACTGCTGGTGTTGGGTTGGTCACGTGGCTGGTGGATATTGCTTGATTGTTGCTTGAAATAATTGATTGTTGCTTGAAATAAGTGCATGCCACAGCATTTCTCCCATGTATCAAGCTCTTAAAAGCGTAGTCCTACCTGCCACATGCACAGTGGATCCACCCACTAAGCCAGAGTATCATCTGCCAAAGGAGGTCATAAAGCTTACGTGGCCCGATCTGTCACCTGGAAGTGGGCAGAGGTTTTTTCTTGGATCCCACCAAACAAAAACCACAATCTGCCATGAGACAGCACCTTGGACAGTTGCTGGAATGGCCAGTATGGGGATTGAACCCATGACTTTGGCGTTATTAGCACCACGCTCTGACCAGCTGAGCTAACCGGCCTACAACTTGTGCCTAAACCGACCCCTTTTTTTGTCTAATATACCAAAAAAGAGTGTGGAAGAACTGTTAAGAACACAAGAGAAATGTGTGTTTACAAGAAATTACTTCAACATAGTGGGAAAAAAAAGTCTTCTGTTGACTTACAAAAAACGCTTTAAGAAGAAATTTGCCACAAAACAATACATGGTGTGCGTCTTCTAATGTTAGGGTCGATAGGTGTGATATAAAGCAGCAGTTTTTGATGCAGTATGCTGTGTCAGACTTTGGAAATGAGTGATTTATCCAGAAAGTAGCTGGAAAAGTGATTTGGAGATTGTAGCTAAGCATGTAATGTATTCATTAGCGTGTCATGTGTCAGTGAATTTTGTGGTTTGCTGTCATTTGTAGTTGCGTACATCACTCACTTGGAAGTTGGCAGAGGTTTTTTTCTTGGATCCCACCAAATAAAATCCTCAGTCTATCATGACACAGCACCTTGGATGGCTGGTGGAATGGCCGGTATGGGGATTGAACCCATGACCTTGGCGTTATTAGCACCACACTCTGACCAGCTGAGCTAACTGGTCTGCAACACGTGTGTGAACCGATCCTTTTGTTGACTAACATACCAAAAAGAGGGTGGAAGAACTGTTAAGAACACAAGAGAAATGTGTGTTTACAAGAAATTACTTCAAGCTGTACCAATAAAAGCCAACTCTTGGAAGCTCCTACTGATCAGAAGCCACCTATGCAGTTCAGCTGATGAACAATGTGGCTGGAGAAACTAACAAAGTCATACTTTAGTAGACTAAAATATGAAAACAGTCGAAAGCACTGTGTTTCCTAATGAAAATGCTTCAAGTATAGCGGCATGGCTGTTTTTTGAACAAAGTCCAACACATGCCTTCAACGGGGAGTGAAACAGAGCACACTGGATCTTTTCCAGGTGGAGTTCCACCAACAGCATGCTTCCAAGTCGTGATTTTTTCACCCGTGTCGCTTGAGGTCATGGCATGTTATTGACTTTCTATGGTTGCTTCTAAGCCAAGATGACTCAAGCCTGGCACTGATAAGGCCAAGTTCATGGCTTCAGTCCCTAACCTGGCCATTCGAACCTCGTTTGAGAACTCGTAGAGCCCCTGTTGAAGGACATGAAATTGACAACAGCGTAGCAATTTTGGATGACATAAAGGATGCGAGGTCAGCCTGCTGCGAACAAACTGGGAACGCATGCCTGCTCATCAAGGACTCACAACCAACCACGAAGGGACTCGAACCCTCAATCTTCTGATCCGAAGTCAGACGCCTTGTCCGTTAGGCCACGTGGTTTGGCAGAAGTTCCCACTTTTCATGAACGTTCGTTTGAGTCTGTTTGAGCCAACTGCTGGTGTTGGGTTGGTCACGTGGCTGGTGGATATTGCTTGATTGTTGCTTGAAATAATTGATTGTTGCTTGAAATAAGTGCATGCCACAGCATTTCTCCCATGTATCAAGTTCTTAAAAGCATAGTCCTACCTGCCACATGCACAGTGGATCCACCCACTAAGCCAGAGTATCATTTGCCAATGGAGGTCATAAAGCTTACGTGGCCCGATCTGTCACCTGGAAGTGGGCAGAGGTTTTTTCTTGGA
Organism: Neolamprologus multifasciatus; assembly: GCF_963576455.1. NCBI lineage: Eukaryota > Metazoa > Chordata > Actinopteri > Cichliformes > Cichlidae > Neolamprologus > Neolamprologus multifasciatus. The sequence goes on along the minus strand of NC_140451.1, from coordinate 3,755,748 downwards.
TCCCACCAAACAAAAACCACAATCTGCCATGAGACAGCACCTTGGACAGTTGCTGGAATGGCCAGTATGGGGATTGAACCCATGACTTTGGCGTTATTAGCACCACGCTCTGACCAGCTGAGCTAACCGGCCTACAACTTGTGCTTAAACCGACCCATTTTTTTGTCTAATATACCAAAAAAGAGTGTGGAAGAACTGTTAAGAACACAAGAGAAATGTGTGTTTACAAGAAATTACTTCAACATAGTGGGAAAAAAAAGTCTTCTGTTGACTTACAAAAAACGCTTTAAGAAGAAATTTGCCACAAAACATTACATGGTGTGCGTCTTCTAATGTTAGGGTCGATAGGTGTGATATAAAGCAGCAGTTTTTGATGCAGTATGCTGTGTCAGACTTTGGAAATGAGTGATTTATCCAGAAAGTAGCTGGAAAAGTGATTTGGAGATTGTAGCTAAGCATGTAATGTATTCATTAGCGTGTCATGTGTCAGTGAATTTTGTGGTTTGCTGTCATTTGTAGTTGCGTACATCACTCACTTGGAAGTTGGCAGAGGTTTTTTTCTTGGATCCCACCAAATAAAATCCACAGTCTATCATGACACAGCACTTTGGACGGCTGGTGGAATGGCCGGTATGGGGATTGAACCCATGACCTTGGCGTTATTAGCACCACACTCTGACCAGCTGAGCTAACTGGCCTGCAACACGTGTGTGAACCGATCCTTTTGTTGACTAATATACCAAAAAGAGGGTGGAAGAACTGTTAAGAACACAAGAGAAATGTGTGTTTACAAGAAATTACTTCAAACTGTACCAATAAAAGCCAACTCTTGGAAGCTCCTACTGATCAGAAGCCACCTATGCAGTTCAGCTGATGAACAATGTGGCTGGAGAAACTAACAAAGTCATACTTTAGTAGACTAAAATATGAAAACAGTCGAAAGCACTGTGTTTCCTAATGAAAATGCTTCAAGTATAGCGGCATGGCTGTTTTTTGAACAAAGTCCAACACATGCCTTCAACGGGGAGTGAAACAGAGCACACTGGATCATTTCCAGGTGGAGTTCCACCAACAGCATGCTTCCAAGTCGTGATTTTTTCACCCGTGTCGCTTGAGGTCATGGCATGTTATTGACTTTCTATGGTTGCTTCTAAGCCAAGATGACTCAAGCCTGGCACTGATAAGGCCAAGTTCATGGCTTCAGTCCCTAACCTGGCCATTCGAGCCTCGTTTGAGAACTCGTAGAGCCTCTGTTGAAGGACATGAAATTGACAACAGCGTAGCAATTTTGGATGACATAAAGGATGCGAGGTCAGCCTGCTGCGAACAAACTGGGAATGCATGTGTAACACAGTAAGGGGAATTGTTGAAATGAATATATCAATGGGCCAATAGGCTCGACTATAGGAGCACAGGGGTGTGTTTAAATGAGACACAGAGACAAGAATGTAACTCAAAAGAACCAGCCAACTTTAGTGAAATAAACCATAAGGTTGACAAGCACAGGTTAATGACACTTTACAATGGTAGAAAGGAAACTTACAAAAATTAAAAGAAAAGTAAAACACATGAACTACTAAAGCAATGACTTGGTCAAGTGTTACTTTTGGTTTTCAATGTTCGGTTAAGTTACAAAGAGGAGAAGGTGGGAACACTCACCACTGTTGTGTTATAAAAAATCTAATGATCAACTTTGACGTTTAAAGAGTTTAGATCGATCAGTTGTTTACATCACTCAACACAAGCAGAACTGCATCACTGCATGCAGAAGACACATCGTCCACATTCAGAAGCACATCTCTGTATAGTGACTGGTCTTATGATTTAAACAGGTAAATGTTCAGCATTCAAACTACAGGTGAACAATAGTCAAACCAGATGTTTCCCGTTATGTCGATATCAGCTAGTCAAGTACACACCTACACAGCATGTTAACAAACCGTGAAAAAGAGCCACACAAAAAATGAATGATTGCTGGTAAGGGTTTCTATACATTAGTATTTACAAGGGTATGTTGTGACTTACCTTCAAAATTACAGCGGTCCCTCACTATAACGCGGTTCACCTTTCACCTGGCTGTTTCGCAGCTTTTTTAGTGCAAGTTTGCATGCTTATTTTTTTATATCACATTGTGTCCTGCGTCCTGATCGCTGCAGACGATCTCCTCCGTGACGTCTCTCCTGTACAGTACAGAATCGCTGCATTGATGGCTAGCAGTGTAACTCTGAAGTGCAGTACTGTATGTCCACGATGTCAACGAAACGTTTTGCACCGTCAAAAAATAAAATTGGCTACTTGATTTCACCTATCGCTGGTTATTTTTAGAACATAACACCCGCGATAAATGAAGGACAGCTGAGAAATATAACATTTGAATCACTTTTCTCTTTTGCCCTGAGGCGCGGGTAAAAATATTGACAAGTCGATGAACATCATTTACAGATATATTGGGTAAATGCCCGAGACATGTATAGAAATGTAAATCGCCGCTTTATTTATTTATTTGCTTAACTTGTTTTGGACCGTAAACAGGGCGTGAATAGGACACCGGAAACAAAGCTCCCCACAGGAGTTTCCGCACTGGAAGTAGCATATGCTAACGTGCACATAGTCAATTCGATGTACAGACTGAATAATAACACCTTCTAATTAGTTCTGTCTCCTATTGGTGCTCTTCTACGAGTAATCAGTGCTTGATGGCTTACTAAGCTTAACTTTTTTCACAACATTGATAACAAACACACACAAAACAACAACAACATATATTATCTAAAAAAAACTTGATTGGACCACATTTTGATGTTCATCCTACATGTTTATTGAGATTGTCTAATGTCTGCGACGGTATCTTCTCCCACGTCTGCGGACACCCGAGGCCTTGTGGGCTCTCCTGCGTCTGCGAACGGGGCGAGAAGCACGTTTGCGTCTATGCCTGCGTTGTGGCATCGTCCAAAACGGCGATACCTGCTCCACGTCACGGGTTCTATTTATGGACTCACCTGGCAACTTTAGTGAGGTCACTGCTGATGTTGTCACTGTTGGTGTGACCTCATGACTCATTCATGCCATCTGAACTGTGGTGTAATTATGAGGTCACAGGGGGACGTGAATTTATTCACAAAGTTGAAAGAGAGTTTGGGTCATAACTCAAAGACACAATGATGCAGTCAAATCATTGGAATTAAATATCTGTAAATTACACGATTTAGAGGGGTCTGACATCACATCCAGTCTCTCTGTTGTGATGTCAAATATCAATGCCAGACTCGCTTCTCTGTTGTGATGTCAAATATCAATGCCAAACTCGCTTCTCTGTTGTGATGTCAAATATCAATGACAGACTCGCTTCTCTGTTGTGATGTCAAATATCAATGACAGACTCGCTTCTCTGTTGTGATGTCAAATATCAATGCCAGACTCGCTTCCCTGTTGTGATGTCAAATATCAATGCGAAACTCGCTTCTCTGTTGTGATGTCAAATATCAATGCCAAACTCGCTTCTCTGTTGTGATGTCAAATATCAATGACAGACTCGCTTCTCTGTTGTGATGTCAAATATCAATCCCAAATTCGCTTCTCTGTTGTGATGTCAAATATCAATGCGAAACTCGCTTCTCTGTTGTGATGTCAAATATCAATGACAGACTCGCTTCTCTGTTGTGATGTCAAATATCAACGCCAGACTCACTTCTCTGTTGTGATGTCAAATATCAATCCCAGATTCGCTTCTCTGTTGTGATGTCAAATATCAATGCCAGACTCACTTCTCTGTTGTGATGTCAAATATCAATGACAGACTCGCTCCTCTGTTGTGATGTCAAATATCAATGACAGACTCGCTTCTCTGTTGTGATGTCAAATATCAATGACAGACTCGCTTCTCTGTTGTGATGTCAAATATCAGTGCGAAACTCGCTTCTCTGTTGTGATGTCAAATATCAATGCCAAACTCGCTTCTCTGTTGTGATGTCAAATATCAATGACAGACTCGCTTCTCTGTTGTGATGTCAAATATCAATCCCAAATTCGCTTCTCTGTTGTGATGTCAAATATCAATGCGAAACTCGCTTCTCTGTTGTGATGTCAAATATCAATCCCAGATTCGCTTCTCTGTTGTGATGTCAAATATCAATGCGAAACTCGCTTCTCTGCTGTGATGTCAAATGTCAATGCCAGATTTATCTCTTTTGGGATGTCAAATATCTGTAACGTGAGGGTTCACTAGATGGTCTGGAATCTCTCTGAATAATTAGAAACAGCAAGATGGAGATGGATAACTTTTTAGCAGCCTCTTTACTCTCAGCACACGGCAACAACAACCCACACTTCCTGTGTGCCGCCCTCATGAATACTTCACTGGCCTCTCAGAAACCAGGAAATCTTATACTCAGATCTAAACAGGAAAACAACCAGGTAGATATAACACATACTTATTACTGGTTTGAACATGCATGTCTAAACATTCAAACGTGTAAACATGTAAATATCAAAACTTAAAACGGATTTAAATTTACTTCTACACTTTACATTTTCCTCCCCCCCTCACATAAGAAACGTCCCCGTTTCCCTACAGAAAAGGAAAAAAAACAAAACAACATACTGCGAGCAAAGGGGACAACGATAAAACAACAGCAAAACCAAAAACAAGTTCAGTTCAAAACATAGTCCTTGAGGTATCTGGGAGGCACAACTTGACGTCTCCCACATCGCCGTGAAACACCAGATACTCGATGAGGAGTTGAAGGGACAATGTCTGATTGGTGTATCACCACATGGCCAGAGGGGGGAGTTGTTACAGTCTCAGACCGAGGAGGAGGGGACAAAGGAGAGTGGGAATGGGGTCGTGACTGGTTTAGAAGTGGTGGCTGACAAACCTGAGGGTCTGATGAGGTTGCAGGTCTGCGGCCCTGAACATTCCAGCTCCCTTTAGCTGCAGATTTTGAAGCTGTGAAGGGCAAAGCACCTGATAATGCAGTCAATTGTGGAATCTGGGGCTGTGCAGGTATGTCACCAGCAGGCGAGTTGGTTCCACCTTTAGGGACAGGTGCTTTGTAAGGCCTGAGACGATTGTAGTGAACAATTTGAGTCTTATCTGATTGGTCCAGGAGGTAGCGAATCCTGTACGTGACACCAGGGTTTTCTCCATCTGTTCCAAGGCACTCCAATATCTCAAAGGGGCCCTTCCAATGTGGAGCAAGTTTCTGCTTTGCTGTAGTGGGGTCATTTAACCACACCAAGTCACCCGGACCATAAGGAGTGTGTTTGATGCCCCTATCATACAGTTGTTTCTGCTGGGTGTGGGCACAATCTCTGTTCCATGCAGCAGTGCTGAAGGCAGACTGAAGTCTCTGAGTCAACTGGGTGACGTAGTCAGCAGGAGAAGCAGAGGTAGATGATGCTGGCATGTTGGTAGGCAACAGCATATTAGCAGGCATCCGTGCCTCATGTCCATGTGTGAGAAAAAATGGCGTAAACCCCGTGGTAGAGTGAGGACTGGTGTTGTAAGCCAAAGCAACTTGATTGAGGCAGTCATCCCATTCGCCAGGCTGCTGAAGGAGTAACTTAGCTAACTGGTCAATAAGTGTTCGGTTGAACCTCTCAACCATACCGTCGCATTGAGGGTGATATGGGCTGGTCCGTGTCTTCTGGATGCCTAGCAGCTGACACAGATGTTTCACCAGGTCAGATTCAAATTGACGTCCTTGGTCTGTGTGTAGCATTTCAGGGACGCCGTGCTGACAGATGAAGTTGTCAAACAGGCATTTTGCAACTGTTGTGGCACGTTGGTCTGGGATAGCATAGAGATTGACATATTTCGAGAAATAGTCTTGAACAACGAGCACATATCTGTTGCCACGACTCGTAATGGGGAGTTCAAGTATGTCAGCTGCCACCTTTTGAAATGGCTCCGTAGCAACAATTGTTTTCATTGGAGCTCTGTGATGAGGTGTGGGATTCCGTCTGGCATCACATGGAGTGCATTGTGTGCACCATATTCTGATGTCACGTGACATGAATGGCCAGTAATATAGCTGCTGAGCACGTTTCAGGACCTTATCTGCTGATAGATGACCGGACACTGGGTTGCCATGCAGCAGCTGTAGAAGAGTGTCTTTTAAAGATTCAGGAACAACCAACTGATGCAACACTGACTTTTGGGACGGGTTGAAAGCTTTACGACAGAGTAAGCCATTGTGGAAGGTAAGTCTAGAGTACTCATGCCATAGCACTTTTTCCTGAGGTGGGCATTTTTTCATACGCCAGTAGGGTGGTTTCCGACCCTTAGCTTTCCAGCCAATGACTTCTGACAGTACAGGATCTTTTTGTTGTTTTCTTTTGAGATCATCTTCAGGCAGCTCAAGCACAAATGTGGATGAAACAGATAGCGCTGCACACTGCAGTCGTGGATCAGAAAAGTCATTGCATGGAATGTGTTTTTGGTCAGTACTGCAGGGACTATGGTTGGGCGGGCCTGCAGGACCTACGCACCTCTCTTCAGGTCTCAAGGTAGCAGAAGCAGTGCAGACTGTGTCCTGCTCTACGGTGTCACCAGTGACAGGGCGACGTGAGAGTGCGTCCGCATTGAGGTGGCGGTGGCCATCTTTATGAATCACAGTCCATTCAAAAGGATCGAGTTCAAGAGCCCAGCGAGCACGGCGACCAGTTCTATCACTGTCAATGGGTATTTTCCGAAGACCCAGGAGGGGCTTGTGATCCGTGACAATAACAAATGGCTGCTTGTAGAGATAGTGACGAAAATGTCTAACTGCCCAAACAATGGCCCAGAGTTCTCGATCATAAGTCGACCACTTTCTTTCTGCCTTTGTAAGCGCATGGCTAGCATAGGCAATGACTTTCTCTTGCTGTCCCTGTTTTTGAGCTAGTACACTGCCAATCGCTGTACTTGAAGCATCAGTATACAGAGAAAATGGCAATGTGAAGTCAGGGAATGAAACCACTGGAGGGTTTGAGAGGGCATGTTTCAGATACATGAATGCATCCTGGCAGTGAGAAGTCCATTGAAAAGTTGCATGCTTTTCAGTGAGAGCATGTAGGGGGACACTCTGGTGCGCAAAGTTTTGAATGAACTTGCGATAATATGAACAAAGTCCAAGGAATGACCTCACTTCTGTCGCTGTTCGTGGAATAGGCCAGGCTTGCACGCTGTTCACATTTCTGGGGTCAGGCTGAATGCCATTTTTTGATACAATGTGGCCCAGAAATTGTACCTGATCTTTGGCAAAACAGCATTTTGAGGGGTTTAGCTTCAAACCACTTGCCTGGAATCTGCCGAAGATTTCTTCCAGGTGCTGGAGATGTTCTGCGAAAGAGCGGCTGTAAATGAGGACATCATCCAAATACACTAAGCAGGTTTTCCAGGGAAGGCCACGAAGTACCATCTCCATTAACCGCTGACATGTGGCTGGAGCGTTTGTGAGTCCCATGGGCATAACAGTGAAGTGGTAAAGTCCACTGCCAGTTGTGAAAGCAGTTTTCTCACGATCCTTCTCTTCCAGTTCAACCTGCCAATAGCCATGTTGAAGGTCCATTGTGGAGAACCAGGCAGAACCTGACAGAGCATCCAGTGCATCATCAACCCTTGGAAGAGGATAAGAGTCTTTGATTGTCACTGCATTGAGTTTCCTATAGTCGAGACAGAAACGCCACGTACCATTTTTCTTTCGCACCAAAACAACTGGGGCGGCCCATGGGCTGTAGCTTTCTTCGATGACACCTGCCTTTAAAAGGTTGTCAACTTGAGTGTGTATTTCAGCTCTCTGTTCGGGTGTCACTCTATAGGCTCTTTGTTTAATCGGTGTTGCATCACCTGTGTGAATATGATGCTTAATTATGCCTGTGTGACCTCTGTCCTCTGAGTGCTTACTGAAGATTCCTGAATACTTCTGGAGAAGTGATTTCAGGGACTGAACCTGGGAGTGTGACAAGTTTGTTTCATCAATTTCTACCGGCAGAGTCGAATCATACACAGGTGAAGTAGCACAACATGTCTGCTCCAGAGGGATGATATCAACAGATGAGCCTGAATGAAACTCACCAAGATGCTGTCCAGGGTACAGTTCGATTTCATCGCTGGAGGGATTAAGCATTCGAACCACTGTAGTACCATTCTGAACTTCACTGAGAGTGTGAGCCACAACGATGTCACATGTTGGATTAGGGATCAAGACACCATAGTAGTCTGTTGGAACAGGAGAAGCCGGTGTGGCTGCTGACACACAGGCTGTGATCAGAGTTTCGCTCATAGCTGGGATTTTGGTTGGCGCTAACACAGAAACATTACAGCAGGCAGCCACCTCATGTCCTTTGGGCAACAGGGGAATTTTCATGTCCCACAGTTGCAGTACTTTGTTTTTGAGGTCGAGAAGAGCATGGTGCCTCTGCAGAAAATCCCAACCTAGAATGACTGGCTGGTAAGCACCCCTGAGGACTTCAAATTCCTGCTGCCATACCTGAGTCCCAAGCCTAATACCAACAGTTAACTTGCCTAAGATTTCCAGACGTTCTCCATTGACCGAACGAGCTGGCACAGAGGATGCTACCATAGGCCGTTTTTTTAAAGCTGGATGAGAGTTTCGAAAATCTTCACTCACAAGGGAGACAAAGGAACCAGAGTCAATTAGAGCACACACTTCAATGCCCTCGACAATAGCCAAAACGTTAGAGGAGACTGATCCATCAGATTCTGAGGGGAACTGGGGGATGTGGTTTTGGGGCTCTGATACTGTAGCTGATGTTTGCCCCTCAACAGCAGCTAATGAAAGTTTCCCTGTGGGCCGGAGGTTAAATGTGCAGGCCTTTCCGGGGACTGGAAATGAACACTGGTCCTACTGTAGGACCCGGCATCTCTAACTCTACGTGGAGCAGGACTGGGACTGCGTCGGTATCTGTTATTGTCAGGGTAATTGTACCTGGAATACTGGGAGGGCTGTTCAATTCAATTCAATTCAATTCAATTTTATTTATATAGCGCCAAATCACAACAAATGTCGCCTCAAGGCGCTTCATAGATACAGAGAAAAGCCCAACAATCATATGACCCCCTATGAGCAAGCACTTTGGCGACAGTGGGAAGGAAAAACTCCCTTTTAACAGGAAGAAACCTCCGGCAGAACCAGGCTCAGGGAGGGGCGGCCATCTGCTGCGACCGGTTGGGGTGAGAGAAGGAAGACAGGATAAAGACATGCTGTGGAAGAGAGACAGAGATTAATAACAGATACGATTCAATACAGAGAGGTCTGTTAATACATAGTGAGTGAGAAAGGTGACTGGAAAGGAAAAACTCAATGCATCATGGGAATCCCCCGGCAGCCTACATCTATTGCAGCATAACTAAGGGAGGATTCAGGGTCACCTGGTCCAGCCCTAACTATATGCTTTAGCAAAAAGGAAGGTTTTAAGCCTAATCTTAAAAGTAGAGATAGTGTCTGTCTCCTGAATCCAAACTGGAAGCTGGTTCCACAGAAGAGGGGCCTGAAAACTGAAGGCTCTCCCTCCCATTCTACTTTTAAATACTCTAGGAACAACAAGTAGGCCTGCAGAGCAGGAGCGAAGTGCTCTAATAGGGTGATATGGTACTACAAGGTCATTAAGATAAGATGGGGCCTGATTATTTAAGACCTTGTATGTGAGGAGCAGGATTTTGAATTCAATTCTGGATTTAACAGGAAGCCAATGAAGGGAAGCCAAAACAGGAGAAATATGCTCTCTCCTTCTAGTCCCTGTCAGTACTCTTGCTGCAGCATTTTGGATTAACTGAAGGCTTTTCAGTGAGTTTTTTGGACATCCTGATAATAATGAATTGCAGTAGTCCAGCCTGGAAGTAATAAATGCATGAACTAGTTTTTCAGCGTCACTCTGAGACAGGATATTTCTAATTTTAGAGATGTTGCGCAAATGGAAGAACGCAGTCTTACATATTTGTTTAATATGTGCGTTGAAGGACATATCCTGGTCAAAAATGACTCCAAGGTTCCTCACAGTGTTACTGGAGGCCAAGGTAATGCCATCCAGAGTAAGAATCTGGTTAGATACCATATTTCTAAGCTTTTCAGCGCCGAGTACAATGACCTCAGTTTTATCTGAGTTAAGAAGCAGAAAGTTAGTGGCCATCCAAGTCTTTATGTCTTTAAGACATTCCTGCAGTTTAACTAATTGGTGTGTGTTATCTGGCTTCATGGACAGATAGAGCTGGGTGTCATCTGCATAGCAGTGAAAATGTATGCTATGTCTTCTAATGATGCTGCCTAGGGGAAGCATGTATAATGTAAACAGAATTGGTCCTAGCACCGAACCCTGTGGAACTCCATAATTAACCTCAGTGTGTGAAGAGGACTCTCCATTTACATGCACAAATTGGAGTCTATTAGATAGATATGATACAAACCACTGCAGTGCAATACCTGTAATACCTACAGCATGTTCTAATCGCTCTAATAGAATATTATGGTCAACAGTATCGAATGCTGCACTAAGGTCAAGAAGGACAAGCACAGAGATGAGTCCACTGTCAGAGGCCATAAGAAGATCATTTGTAACCTTCAATAAAGCTGTTTCTGTGCTGTGATGAACTCTGAAACCTGACTGAAACTCTTCAAATAAACCATTCCTCTGCAGATGATCTGTTAGCTGTTTGACAACTACTCTTTCAAGGATTTTTGATATGAAAGGAAGGTTGGAGATTGGCCTATAATTAGCTAAGACTGCTGGGTCTAGAGATGGCTTTTTGAGTAAAGGTTTAACTGCAGCCACCTTGAAGGCCTGTGGTACATAGCCGATTATTAGAGATAGGTTGATCATATATAAGATCGAAGAATTAATCAATGGCAGGACTTCTTTGAGCAGTTTTGTAGGAATGGGGTCTAAAAGACACGTTGATGGTTTGGAGGAAGTAATTATTGAAGTTAACTCAGAAAGATCGATTGGAAAAAAAGAGTCTAACTTAACATCAATGGAACTAAGAGTAGCTGTAGATAATATTACATCTGTGGGATGATTATTGGTAATTTTTTCTCTAATGATAAAAATTTTATTTGTGAAGAAGTTCATGAAGTCATCACTAGTTAACGTTAAAGGGATGGTTGGCTCAAAAGAGCTCTGACTTTTTGTCAGCCTGGCTACAGTGCTGAAGAGAAACCTGGGGTTGTTCTTATTTTCTTCAATCAGTGATGAGTAGTAAGCTGTTCTGGCTTTGCGGAGGGCTTTCTTATAAAGCAACAAACTATTTCTCCAGGCTAAATGATGATCCTCTAAATTTGTGACACGCCATTTCCTCTCCAGATTACGAGTCATCTGCTTTAGGGTACGTGTTTGAGAATTATACCACGGGGTCAGGTACTTCTGATTAGAGACCTTAGTTTTCACTGGAGCTACAGTATCCAGAGTCGTACGTAGTGAGGAGGTGAAATTATTAACAAGATAATCGACCTCTGTTGGGGTAGCGTTCAGATAGCTGCTCTGCTCTGTGTTGGTACAGGGCATTGACGATGATAACAGTGGCTGGATTATATTCTTAAACTTAGTTACAGCGCTTTCAGAAAGACATCTACTTTGATAAAGTCCACTCTCCACTGCTGCGTAATCAATTATTGTAAATGTAAATGTTATCAAGAAATGATCAGACAGGAGAGGGTTTTCAGGAAACACTGTTAAATGTTCAGTTTCTATGCCATATGTTAAAACAAGATCTAGAGTGTGATTAAAGTGGTGGGTGGGTTCTTTTACATTTTGAGAGAAACCAATTGAGTCTAACAACAGATTAAATGCCATGTTGAGGCTGTCATTTTTAGCATCTACATGGATGTTAAAATCACCCACAATAATTTTTTATCTGAGCTCAGAACTAAATTAGATATAAAGTCTGAGAAATCAGACAGAAACTCTGTGTAAGGCCCAGGTGGACGATAGATGATAACAAGTAAGACTGGTTTCTGAGTTTCACAGCTGGGGTGGACAATGCTAAGCATCAGGCTTTCAAATGAATTAAAAGTCTGTCTTGGTCTTTCATTAATTAATAGACTGGTGTGAAAAATTGCTGCCACACCACCCCCTCGACCTGTGCTTCGAGATTTCTGGTAGTTAGAATGACTCGGGGGTGTTGATTCATTTAAACTAACATAATCATCCTGCTGCAACCAGGTTTCTGTAAGGCAGAGTAAATCAATTTGTTGATCAATTATTAAGTCATGTACTAACAGAGACTTGGAGGAGAGAGACCTAATATTTAATAATCCACATTTCACTGTTTTACTCTTTGGTTCAGATGTGGATACTGTATTGTTCTTTCTTTGTGATTGTTTAAGTTGTTTGTTGCTGGTTTTTAGTTTGTTTTTTGTCTTTTTGGAAGCAGACACAGTCTCTATGGAGATGGGTTTTTGGGGGGGTAGCAGGAGGAGAGAAGCTGCAGAGAGGCGTGTAAGACTGCAACTCTGCTTCCTGGTCCCAACTCTGGATAGTCATGTTTTGAGGGGTTTAATAAATTTGTCGATATTTCTAGAAATGAGAGCTGCTCCATCCAAAGTGGGATGGATGCCATCTCTCCTAACAAGACCAGGTTTCCTCCAGAAGGTTTGCCAATTATCTATGAAGCCCACATCGTTTCTGGGACACCACTCAGACAGCCAGCAATTTAAGGAGAACATGCGGCTAAACATGTCACTCCTGGTCTGATTGGGGAGGGGACCAGAGAAAACTACAGAGTCCGACATTGTTTTGGCAAAGTTACACACCGATTCAATATTGATTTTAGTGACCTCCGATTGGCGTAACCGGGTGTCATTACTGCCGACGTGAATTATGATTTTATTGAATTTACGTTTACCCTTAGCCAGCAGTTTTAAATTTCCTTCAATGTCGCCTGCTCTGGCCCCTGGAAGACAATTGACTATGGTTGCCGGTGTCTCTAGCTTCACATGTCTGAGAACAGAGTCACCAATTACCAGAGTTTGACCCCCGGCGGGTGTGTCACCGAGTGGGGAAAAACGGTTAGACACATGAACGGGTTGGTGGTGTACCTGGGGCTTCTGTTTAGGACTACGCTTCCTTCTCACCGTTACCCAGCCTTTCCCCAGCTGCTTGGGGTCTGCCGGGGAACAGCTAGCGGGGCCTACGCTATCTTCGGCTGCACCAGCTACAGGGGCCTGGCTAGCTAAGGGTGAGAGCAGGGTGCAAAGCCGAGTCTCCAATTCAGTAATCCTGGCCTCCAGAGCTGCAAATATGCTACATTTGTTACAGATATCATTACTGCTAAAGGAGGCCGAGGAGTAACTAAACATCTGACACAATGAGCAAGAAAGTGCAGAAGGGACAGGTGAAGTAGCCATGGTGCTAACGGGTCGGCTACGAGCTAAGCTAGCGAAACAGTACAGAGACAGTGAGTGAATACTATAAATTAGGTAGTGAGTACACAGAAAGTGTGCTTCGGATGAAGCACGTGAAGATTATACTGTGAAAAAAGAATGTATTTAAAAGTTGTTAATTAAACTGCTAAGCAAATAAGCTACTCAGAAACACCACTGTGTTTGAGCAGGAACAGGAAGCGATACTATACCACAGAGCGAGCGAGCGAACACCAAGTGACAGCGCCTGTTGGGAATGGTATGTGCGTTGATCATGTTTCTCACATTTGTCCCACTCATTGAACCTCTGGGGAACAGGGGAAGAAGGACGTTCACAGTGAGACTCTGGATCACGATGATAACGCCTCTCAGGTGAGCAATAGTCTCTGGGATGTTGTCTGGCATGATAAGGCGACGGGGATGCACTGCGGGTGCTGTACTGAACATTGGAAGAGGAGGATCTATCACGACTGGAGTCCAAACGCTGGGCAAGGTAACTCTGTTTCTCCCGTAACTGCTGTACTTCATGTTTCAGGCTGGTTACAGTAAGCGTGAGCTCCTCAACTGCTTGAAGAAGTTTAGCATCAGTAGGCTGAGGACGTATCATAGCAACCTGTTCCGAAGACGGAATATGAGAGGATCCTGCAGCTGTAAGTTGCAATGCTGCCCGTGCTCTCTCACAACGGCTGGCAATGCGCAGGGCTCCGTTGAGATCCTCTGCACCCATCTCATGAATCTTAGATTGCAAGGTGGGGTCTAACCCAGCAACAAAACGGCGAAATTTTTCACCTTCCAAGGCATTGTAGTCATAGTTAGGGAAAGCTTCAAGCACAAGACGGGTAATATCTGCGCTGTATACATCTAAACTTTCACCTGGTTTCCGGGGGCGAGCGTTCACATGTGTCTGGAAGAATGGCAGAGAATATTTTGGACCGAAAACCTCTTTCAGCTTATCCTTCACTAGATCATAGTCTTTCTGGGTTGATGAAGGCAAACTGTCCCAGTACAAAAATGCAGCATCTGCTAGACGAGTAGGCAGAACAGAGGACATCACAGTTGCCAAATCTACCTCAGGTGGAGTCATAGCTTGCACTGCCACTTCAAAGCGACGAGACCAACTAGTAAAAGATTCAGTCCCATCTCCTTTAAAAACAGGTGGAAGATCTATTGTCAGGGCACTGGAGACGGTATGGTGGGCGGGAGCAGCAACAGTCCGTATTGCATCCACTGACCTCGAATGTGGCACAGGAGAAGAGCGCAGCTCGTGCTCAGATTCACTCTCGTCAGTTGACATGTTCCCAACAAATATCCAGCTCAAAAAAATCACAAAAATCACAAAAACAGAGAGAAAAGCTGCAACAATCCTTACTATCTCCAAAAACTATTACTGTTATTATATTCAGTTCATCAGTTGTTCACAGAGAGGGATAAATCCGAGCGGGAAAAAAAAATGATCCTATCCGCAGCTTGGGAGTAGAACTCACCAAATACACAGAGCCATCAAGAAAATAAATCCCACCGCTGCCACCAGATGTAACGTGAGGGTTCACTAGATGGTCTGGAATCTCTCTGAATAATTAGAAACAGCAAGATGGAGACGGATAACTTTTTAGCAGCCTCTTTACTCTCAGCACACGGCAACAACAACCCACACTTCCTGTGTGCCGCCCTCATGAATACTTCACTGGCCTCTCAGAAACCAGGAAATCTTATACTCAGATCTAAACAGGAAAACAACCAGGTAGATATAACACATACTTATTACTGGTTTGAACATGCATGTCTAAACATTCAAACGTGTAAACATGTAAATATCAAAACTTAAAATGTATTTAAATTTACTTCTACACTTTACATATCAATGCCAGACTCGCTTATCTGCTGTGATTCAAACTTTTTCAGAAACTTTTCTTTGTCCTGCTCTGCCACCTGACCTACAGCCACCCACTGAAGTGGGTTAGAAGAATTGTAAAGTGCACACATAAGAAGCCATACTGGGAAATTGTCTTCTCTGCGTTTTCCAAAGAAGACAGTCCCAAAGCCTCCTTCACCCAGCTTATCCTGCTCTTCGAATTTTTCTTCAAAGTCCTCTACAGAGAGACAAAACAAATTGAATTTAACAGGTAAAGGAGACTTTACTCACCTAGATATTTACGCACACCCACAGCACGTGGTGTGGTAAAGGTCGGCCAAGATTTTGACCACATGTCAGAAACTGGATCAAAATTGGACTAAACTCACTTGAACTCTGACTTTGTCTGCACTTAGAACTATCACAAGACATTAAAACAAAACATCGGGCATTGATGACATCACAGGAATCTAACATTCTAATCTATGCAAACTGTCTCCAAGGCTACATAATATCAAATTAAATCATAGCAAAGGAGTAAAAAGCAGGATCAGTCTTAGGGTGTATGTTACATGTTTGCCAGTTTGGATGAGTGAGTGCAATACTTCATCGGCCTGTGTTGTAGCAACCTGTTGAACCTGCTGAGAAACTTTTCTTTGTCCACTCTGCCCCAAACTTCACATGCTCCATAAAAGTCGAGGCCTAGAGACCTCTGCATAGTTATTAGCATTAGGTTATCAGTATCATCTGATATATATGACATTTACAGTACAGTACTCACACATGACATAGGAGGAATAAATATGAACTTTTTGACATAAATTTGATCATATGAAATTGGATATTTTTAACAATATGAAACTTTTTCCTTCCGTCATACTTCAGAAATATAATATATTAAGTTTTGAACATTTTAAAACATTTAAGTTTGCTCGTTGTATTTATAAGATCCTACATGGACGTGCTCCACAATCATTGGTCAGTCATGTTAAAATCCATTATCAGTGGAAAACAAACCTGATCCTCTACTAGAGGCGATTGTGCAATACCTTTTAGACATAACACTCAGCAAACAGTTATTATTAGTTAAAGTCAGTGAGATTTGGAGTGATACATGACACATGACGGAATAAGACACGCAGACTTAGCATGACGAACCGACGAGGAACACGTACACTGTAAATACATACAGAGGGAAAAGAGGACTAGAGATGAGACATGGACATAACTAAGCACAAACAGAACATGATGGCTGGGGGGAAAACACACGTGACAGAAGGAATGGGTCACAAGGGCAAAACATGTAAACGAGAGGAGGAGACGGGAGAAAAAGACATTACTGAAATACATGAAGGGCCAGGGCTGGGGCAGCCAACCAGTCACAGACAAACAGCCACATTTTTTACTGTGTCACTGCAAAGAGCCACATCATACACCTGGGCACACATGAACATCACCCATCCCTTCCTCTGTCCTGCGTTCAGTTTGGGGTATCAAACTCAGGACCCTAACCCCATCAGGCCGGGGTCTTTGTGTGGAGTCTGCATGTTCTCTCCAGCTTCCTCCCACAGTCTAAAGACATGCAGTCAGTGGGGGTCTTCTCGCCCCGTTCACATTCACACAGAGATGCATTGAAGATCACCTTGTGGTTAGTGCCTTCAATTGACCCTGTGCACGAGAAAATGCTAACTTCCTGGTTTTAGACCGGATGTGTGATTGTGCATTTCCGGTAGCTTTACTTTGTGGTCAATCGCTACTGCTAAGATATACTCCAAAATCATGTCCAAAACTCGAAAACGGAAAGATCACGTTAAGTTACAAAGAGGAGAAGGTGGGAACACTCACCACTGTTGTGTTATAAAAAATCTAATGATCAACTTTGACGTTTAAAGAGTTTAGATCGATCAGTTGTTTACATCACTCAACACAAGCAGAACTGCATCACTGCAGCAGAAGACACATCGTCCACATTCAGAAGCACATCTCTGTATAGTGACTGGTCTTATGATTTAAACAGGTAAATGTTCAGCATTCAAACTACAGGTGAACAATAGTCAAACCAGATGTTTCCCGTTATGTCGATATCAGCTAGTCAAGTACACACCTACACAGCATGTTAACAAACCGTGAAAAAGAGCCACACAAAAAATGAATGATTGCTGGGTTTCTATACATTAGTATTTATGAAGGGTATGTTGTGACTTACCTTCAAAATTACAGCGGTCCCTCACTATAACGCGGTTCACCTTTCACCTGGCTGTTTCGCAGCTTTTTTAGTGCAAGTTTGCATGCTTATTTTTTTATATCACATTGTGTCCTGCGTCCTGATCGCTGCAGACGATCTCCTCCGTGACGTGACGTCTCTCCTGTACAGTACAGAATCGCTGCATCGATGGCTAGCAGTGTAACTCTGAAGTGCAGTACTGTATGTCCACGATGTCAACGAAACGTTTTGCACCGTCAAAAAATAAAATTGGCTACTTGATTTCACCTATCGCTGGTTATTTTTAGAACATAACACCCGCGATAAATGAAGGACAGCTGAGAAATATAACATTTGAATCACTTTTCTCTTTTGCCCTGAGGCGCGGGTAAAAATATTGACAAGTCGATGAACATCATTTACAGATATATTGGGTAAATGCCCGAGACATGTATAGAAATGTAAATCGCCGCTTGATTCATTCATTTGCTTAACTTGTTTTGGACCGTAAACAGGGCGTGAATAGGACACCGGAAACAAAGCTCCCCACAGGAGTTTCCGCACTGGAAGTAGCACATGCTAACGTGCACATAGTCAATTCGATGTACAGACTGAATAATAACACCTTCTAATTAGTTCTGTCTCCTACTGGTGCTCTTCTACGAGTAATCAGTGCTTGATGGCTTACTAAGCTTAACGTTTTTCACAACATTGATAACAAACACACACAAAACAACAACAACATATATTATCTAAAAAAAACTTGATTGGACCACATTTTGATGTTCATCCTACATGTTTATTGAGATTGTCTAATGTCTGCGACGGTATCTTCTCCCACGTCTGCGGACACCCGAGGCCTTGTGGGCTCTCCTGCGTCTGCGAACGGGGCGAGAGGCATGTTTGCGTCTATACCTGCGTTGTGGCATCGTCCAAAACGGCGGTACCTGCTCCACGTCACGGGTTCTATTTAAGGACTCACCTGGCAACTTTAGTGATGTCACTGCTGATGTTGTCACTGTTGGTGTGACCTCATGACTAATTCATCCCATCTGAACTGTGGTGTAATTATGAGGTCACAGGGGGACGTGAATTTATTCACAAAGTTGAAAGAGAGTTTGGGTCATAACTCAAAGACACAATGATGCAGTCAAATCATTGGAATTAAATATCTGTAAATTACACAATTTAGAGGGTTCTGACATCACATCCAGTCTCTCTGTTGTGATGTCAAATATCAATGCCAGACTCGCTTCTCTATTGATGTCAAATATCAATGCCAAACTCGCTTCTCTGTTGTGATGTCAAATATCAATGACAGACTCGCTTCTCTGTTGTGATGTCAAATATCAATGCCAAACTCGCTTCTCTGTTGTGATGTCAAATGTCAATGCCAAACTCGCTTCTCTGTTGTGATGTCAAATGTCAATGCCAAACTCGCTTCTCTGTTGTGATGTCAAATATCAATGCCAGACTCGCTGCTCTGTTGTGATGTCAAATATCAATGCGAAACTCGCTTCTCTGTTGTGATGTCAAATATCAATGCCAAACTCGCTTCTCTGTTGTGATGTCAAATGTCAATGCCAAACTCGCTTCTCTGTTGTGATGTCAAATGTCAATGCCAAACTCGCTTCTCTGTTGTGATGTCAAATATCAATGCCAAACTCGCTTCTCTGTTGTGATGTCAAATATCAATGCCAAACTCGCTCCTCTGTTGTGATGTCAAATATCAATGCCAAACTCGCTTCTCTGCTGTGATGTCAAATATCAATGCCAAACTCGCTTCTCTGTTGTGATGTCAAATGTCAATGCCAAACTCGCTTCTCTGTTGTGATGTCAAATATCAACGCCCAAACCCCACGACCGACAAATAACACAGAACACGCAGCCAGTGACGCACCAAACACACACCACGTTTAGTGACCAATAAATCAAGCGCCACAGGTGGTGTAAATGACAGCTCAGGGATGTGTAATGATGTTGATTTTTTCTGTTCTTGTTCCTTTTTACCAAGCCGGGTTTGTTGGTCCTTGTTTCCCTCTCCTGCTGAGTTCCTCCTGACGGAGTTCATAAGCCAGTCAAAGATCTGCACGTCACAATGGACTGAGATGTCGACTTCCTCCCACCAAAAGAAAGAAAAAAGTAAAGTCGTCATGCAGCAGGAGAACAAAAAGTCATACTACAGCTACTGCACCCCTCTAATTTATTAGATTCTTTCAATCATGTGTTTCATAGGGGCCTCGGAGCACTTCTGCACACTAAATGAGCTGTGCTGGAACTTACACCATCACGTAACCCATAAAGGAAATCTCTTATTCATAAAAAGAAACAAATGTTTGCTTTGATTCCTCCTTGAGAAACTGAATGTCACGGTCCTGGGTCGCTGGCTCAGTGTTTCCTGTTTTGTTTTATTAATCTTTGATTTCTTGATGTGTGATGTTAGTTCTTAGGTTTTGGTTCTGTGTCCCCGCTGTTCTGTGTTGGTACTGTGCCTCTACATAAACAGCATCATAATTTCATATTTTGTCAGTACTTCCTAGCAGTATGTAACTACACAATAAATGTCAGGGTTTGCGTGTTGAGATATGAATGGAGGACCCAAGATGCAGGCACTGCTGATGTGAGTGAGCTTTATTTATGGAGAGTGACATACAAACAAAGGCGAGGGAGGCGAGAAACAAAACTAGCAAAACCTAAACTGGGAAAGCTGAGAACCAAATAAGAAACCTGGACACGAGGGAATGGAGTTAAAACACGATGACAAGCAGGAAAAACAGCATGGAGGAACACAGACGGACCAGTAACGCACACAAGAGCACGAATGCTATAAATTAGTGATGGCCCGCTTGAAGCTGACGCTCCGGCGCGTGTGTCGAAAACACCAACACACCGCTTCAGAAGCACTCTGTCGATGCTCGATTCGTTTGGCCACAGTCACGTGATCAGTGACGTCCAATTGTGAATTGTGAATTCCACTCTGCAGAGTGGGCAATCATAATGAAGCAGTTCAGTTTTTCTGTAGATTCAAGCTGCTCTTCATATTTTTGACCAGCAGATGTCACCACAGAGGACTGTGTTAAAAAGCTTCCAGTAATGAATCGTTTTTTCAACACAAGCTTCAGAAAGCTTTGTTTGGCCATCACTACTATAAATACACACAGAGGGAAACGAGGAAACACAGGAGGGGGACACAGCTGAGCCTAATGAATCTGACGAGACGGGTCCTTCATGTACTGTACATGATGCGGGTAGATGCTGTACGTTTATGGGCTGCAGGAGAGACACAGATTTGTGCAGCTGAGGTTGTTTGGGGTGCCTGCGTGTTCGCCTGCTGGGCCTGAGCGAGCCTCTCCACATCTGTGGCCCGGCGGTCTCTTCTCTTGCTGAGGATCTTAACGTAGTTTGCTGGGACGAGCCGGTGGTCTCACCGTCCACGCTGGCCAGGAGCCAGCCACGCACACGGGGCTGTAGCTCTAAACACGAGGGAGATAGTTGTAAACATGGGGCACGCTCACACAAAAGAAGAGCCCTCATCTGTTATTTCTAAGATAAGGAAAACAAAAATAGAAGGTTTTGGGTCAAAGCACTCAGAATCAAATGTCCTGCAGCCAGTAAAAAGCTCATCACCTTTAGGAGCGAGGTTGAGCATCTCTCCAGCTTGCATAGAAAGCTCCTCCTGAGAAGCAGCTGTAAAGTCATATTCTCCTCTGGCCACCACGTGGTCGTCCTCCTCGCTCGCCCAGTTAGTGTCTAAACCAAGCAAGGAAACTGAATGAAAGACATTCATCATTTTAACTGGTCTTAACCAAAAACAAGTCCTTCTGCTTTTCCTTACACTTGTAAAGTAACTAATGGCATATGGAGCTATGGTACCCAATTTATTTGCCACTGAGTTACACAAAGGCACATATGATGTCATACAAGCAGACTCATCTTTACACGTGTACTGCAGCCCTGAACATTACCAGCTTCAGATTCTATTATCAAACTTTGCAACAGCAGCCTTAATTACTTTGAACTCAAAACAATTAGCACCTGCAGCCACTGTCCTGTGTTGAGTACACCTCTCAAAACAACTAAATGTACTCATATGAATATGTGAGTGCTTGCTGTTCCATCTCTTCAGCCTGCTGCACAAACCTGCTGGGGGGACGTCCTCAAGGTGAGGTGTGTGTCTGTATCCTCCCAGGCTGTAGCCGCCACCGTAGCTGTAGCTGTAAGGCCTGTAGCCACCACAGATGGAGCTCCCATAGGGGCTGTAAGAGGGGAGGAGGAGCTGTTGGATGGACAGTAGGACTGCTGGACCTTATGAGGGGTCACCAGGGGCGCCATCCTGGGCAGGACAGAAGGGCTAGCAGGGGTAGAGGAGCCTGTAGCTAATCCTAAATCTGTAGATGTGTTTGGTGACAACATAAAGATAGAATATCAGTAAAATCCACCCATAATTCATTGCAACATTAATTGAGCAAAGCATTAGTTCAGAAACGTCATGGAGTCGAGCTAAACCACAAACTGAATGAACAGCTCATAGAGTGGCTCTCTTCCACAGCGTGTCCTTTGTCCTTTCTCCCTCCCCTCAACCCCAACCAGTCCTCAGAGGCTGCCCCTCCCTATACCTGCTTCTACTGGAAGTTTCTTCCAGTTAAAATGGTGTTTTTCCTTCCCACAGTCACCAAGTGCTCGCTCAAAAGGGCTTGTTTTGATCATTTCGTTTCCTCTGTATTACAATAGGGCCTCCACCTTGCAGTATAAAGTGTCTTGAGGTGACTGTTGTTGTGATTAACGCTATATAAATAAACTGAAATTGAATTGAGTCAACTCTTCCTCCTGCCTCATCTCCAGCTCTGCTACTCTTCATCTGTACAGACGGTGGAAACACACAATAAATTCACCATCAACCAGCAGCTAGCGGCAACTTTTAGCATGGGATGTTTTCTCACATGAGCTGACGTTATGAACCAGTCAACACACCTTAAATATCCTTAAATATCATTATCACAGCTCTGATTGTTCAGCTTCTCCAATCTGATGACCATATTCTCTTAACCTTAAAAAGATATGTTGATATGTCCAAAAAAGATAAAGATGTGTCAGATTTAATTCCATTTCCTCACTTAAAGTGGAAAAAAGTGTCAGGGTGGGGGGACTGATTGAACTGTGATTGTGGAATTTGCCTCACACAGGTGCGTTCACTGTTGCTTGTTTGAGAATACTGCTGTATATATACAAATGCTGACTGCATAAACAAACTGTTGTACAGATATTTTTAGAATTATCTGAATATATTAAGAAAAAGACAATAAAAAACAATGACTTGCAGCATCAAGCGGAGGACTTTAATCTTCTCTTGTTTACGAGTTTGGGGACAGGTGAGCAGAGGACTGACAGATGAAAAACACGAGCTTTCTCTAAGGGTGTTGCCTCTCCCTTAAAGACAGGCTGAGGAGTTCAGTTACTCAAAAGGGGCTCAGAGTAGAGCTGCTATTCCTACACGTTGAAGAGAGGCTGATGAGAAAAGGAGAAAGAGGCCCAGGGCAGACCTAGGACACTCTGGAGAGGCTATATCTCTCAGCTGGCCTGAGGATGTCTTGGTGTTATCCCAGAAGAAGTGGAGGAGGTGGCTGGGGAGAGGGAGATGTGGGCTTCTCTGCTTAGGCTGCTGCCCGGGTAAACCAGTCCTTGATAAGCAGAAGAAAATGGATGGATAACAATAATAAGCAGAAGAAGCTAAAAGACACAAATTTAAAATTATTAGTTATGAATTGAAAGATATAATTATTCAGCTATATAATAACTCAGCTTATAAATATATATGTAGGCATTTTTTTGAAGGAAATTATCGGGCAAAGGAACTGAGTTTGTTGGCAAACAGCAGCTACATTTTCTTCTGAACTGACAGTTAGCAAGTACAGAACAAACAGAAATGCAATGAAAATATTTCTGCGGCTTTTATTAATTTCACTTATTAACCAGAACTGCACAAAACAAACAAAAAGGCTCAATTAACAGAAGAGAGAGAAATCTAGCGAGACACACTGACTAGGACACGGCCTCAGAGGACCAAACTAGCAGTCAGCCACTTGTACGGCTGTGCAGATAAATAATTAGTTGCTTTTTTATTCCTGGGACTTCTGATCCTCTCCAAATACACAGGGAAGTACCTGATGCAGCTAGTTTTGGGTACTACCATCACCAAGCATTTAAAAAATCTATTAGAGGATAATAAAGTGTTTTCACCAACCAGAAGAAAAACATATTTTAGCGTATAAAATAGCAGTCTCTTCCAAACAAGTCCTTTAGCATGCTGATGTTAAAAAAGATCATGTAGAGTAAGACAGGCACAGAGAACAGCACTGACTGGGAGAGGCTTTGAACAGATGACATACTCAGATCAATTCAACATATAAGACTTTAACAATGCACAAGCATCTATCAAAAACCTATTTAATCTATCATCTGTGATATTATTATATACAATTATAATGTATTGTTCATCTGCCTTAAATAAACAGGCAGCCTTAAGGTATGAAATATTCATTTGTCTACTGTTTCAGTGGCTGATAGTGCCCCACAGGCCTCAATGTGAGTTTGAAGCCATTATAATCTTCAAGTTGTTTAACGATAAACAGATTTTGAATGAAAGCCACGGAACTTCGGTAGCACAAAAAAGTCTATATTCTTTGTGTCCATATGGATCAGTCATATTACCATTATTTCCCCCTAAGGTTGCCAAAAGCACCAAGTTAATACTTGAAAAAAACTGCAGCAATACACCAAAATAGAATCAATATTCTGTTTACTTGGTGACAACGCTGCTTTTAGCCTTCAATCAGAAAGCTTGAGTTGGCTAGTTTAGCATCGGGCTAACGTTTAAAGCTTTCACTTTGGGGAAGTAACTCGCATTACTGCTACTGCTGTGTAATCTTGGTTAAATTTACAGCATATTCCAGAAATTACCCTGCAATAACTAACTGTTAGAATAGCGGCACCGTATTGCATCACACTGAGTGCATTTCAATCATTTATCCCGCGAGTTTGCTAGCTAGCAAAATAATAAAAACGATTTTAAAAATTAGCATGTGTAACGTCCACACTGGAGAAAATGATTTACTAGGACTTACGCAAACTCCTCCACAGTGAAAACGTACAAATCCTTCTTGCAGACTCCTTCTTGTATTTTTCGTTTTCCAGCAAACACTCATTAAAACGGCCTCCAGCACGTTAGTGCGCTCACCCCCGACTTTTCGGGGAGGGGGGGTCACACATTGAAACAGACTGACGTGCAGAGGTACAAGGCAGCCCAGGCAGAGAAATGTTGCTTTTAGACTTTGCCATTTTATTTCTCTATCTGATAAGAAAACTATTCAATCAGATAGTTATTTGTGGTGAATGAAATACAGTTTCAAGACGTTTTAAGCACCAAATCCGAAATAGAAGCACTACAATATATCCAAGACTTTTCAAGGATTTCAAGCACCCGTACGAAACCTGCATATGCAGTTGATGATTGTTAAAATAAAATAGAACATTTTCATCAATTTCTTGTTTGCTCCGAAATCTACGACATGGCTATATACAGAAAAGCTCGACATGTTATGCAAAAGAAAAAAAAATACACGAACAAAAATTCTCGTAATTGTCAGTTTCGTAATTTCAAAATTCTCCAAAACTAACATTTTCTTTGATTGACTCATATTAAATTGCCTACGGTCAAATTTAGTGTGAACAATATTACACAAACAAACATGTGTGTGTGCGCCTGCGCATACATCAGAATCACTTTGATCCCTTGTGACGCGGTAGCTTTGCTTCGATCCTTCATGACGTGGTAGCTTTGCTTTGATCCCAAAACCCATAATACGAGCGCTCACCCATTATACTTTATGGCATAACGGACGTTGACCTGACACCAACCCAAACCCTTTCCAGATGTTTTCAGAGCATTTTACAAAAGAAACCAAAACAAGTTCAGTTTTGTTTCTAACCAATTCACAGAGCAAACAGACAGATCGTGGCTATTAAAGTCAACAAGAGCGACCCTGAAATTCTGCAACAGGCAAAACTGACCAAAGAACAATTTCAATACGAGACAGATTATCAATCCAAGGAAACTGGATATATAAAACCTAAGCGTTTCAATGACCTCGAACAACTACTGAAGGTTAGGCGAGCACCTGAAAATGGTCAACCATTATTTGTTAGTCTAATCAAACAGATGTTGGCCATGTTTCTGAGGTCGTTTTCTCCTTTTTTATGTTGTTCTTTCAGTTTTTCTCCTGAGATGAGGTATGAAGTGTCTGTGGTGCAGCTGATCTGGTCTGTCTCGAGACAGTCCAGGCTGCACTCACCTGCAACAGGTGGAGACTCACCAGAACATTCAGACCTCACAAATTGTGTCTTTCTCAACTCTTCTATAAAGGGTTTCTCTCAGGAGGGGAAGGCAGTGAGGCCTGGAGGAGGTCCACCCCATCACGAGGGCTGGCTAGGCTTTCGCAGCCTGTGTAAGTGTATGTGTCTGCACGACCGTGTTTATTGTTTTATATATTTCAAAAAGACGCATGTCCTCACATCTGCAGTTTCTTTGGTGGATCTGGTCTCGTCTGTCTTGAGACGGTCCAGGTTGCATCCACCTGCAACAGGTGGAGACTCACCAGTACATTATGAACTCTGAATGTGTGTGCAGTGTGCGCAAAAGTTTCCATGTTCGGATTTCTTTGGGGGAGTTTATCTCTGGATGTGTGCAGATGTATTTCCATTAATGTGTGCCTGCATGGAGATCTGAGGTTGGCTGCTAGGATGGACCTCTGTGAATAATCACAAGTGTGTGAAAGCATTTCTGTGTTTGGATTTCTTTGGGGCGGTCCATTAATGTAAAGAGCGGTGAGGCGGCCCGCTCCCGGTTTTCCCTGCTTTCTTTCCCGCACCTGGAGGGCGTCGCAACCTCCTCATGAGGGCTGGCTAGTTTTTGGGAGTGTGTGTGTGTGTCTGTACAACTGTGCTTATTGTTCTGTGTATTCCAAACTAACAGGATTATGACATCACATATATTTAGAATCTTACCACCAATTTGATCCTTTGATCCTTGAATCCATAAATAGGGGTGAGAAGCGATGACTTTTAGTCCATTAATCACAGCATTTATGTTCGCGGAATTGAAACGTTCACCAGAGAAGTATTTTGAAACATCTGGATCCTTTTCGGAGTAACTGTTTACAGATTCCAACATGTCTCAGAGAAAACAACCCTACAGATTTTTAAGGTAAGTTTTCTTACTGCTGGTCACGTGATGGTGTCAGACTGAGCGGAGGTCTTTCCTGATGGTGCGGGAATTGCGCGTGAAGGAAACGCGGGGAGCGGAAGAGGAAAAAAAGAGAGAGAGAGTGTGTCCTGGGTAGAGAGGGCGACCGGGAGCAGCGTTCTAACGGGCTACAGCCTATGCAGTGTGTTTTCGAAGTGTGCAGTACTGTTATTAAAGCCTCATCTCTTCAGTACTCTCCGGTGTCCCGGCTGATTTCTGTCTGCCTCACTACTCCATAAAAGTGAAGGGAGTTAACCCCGAAGGAGGACAAACTTCGGCCCTGGAGGAAGCATCTCCCCTCGCGTCTCCTGACCACGGTCAGGGGACTGACGGCGAGGAATGGTTAACACTGGCGACCACGAAGGGACCCTCTCACGTTGTTAAAGGAGTGGTGAACACTGAGAAAAACCGACAGGCTAAAGTGGCTAACGATTAAGCCGAGTGACCGTAATTACAAGTGTATTGGCCCGTAGCTAAGCTAACTCGCGATGGCCGCTGCTCGCCATTCTCGTGAAAACTACGGACTTGAGACCAATTACTCCAACCCGTTCATATTGCTGACCAGTGTCTCCGAGGGTGCCGCGAGCATTAGGGAAGCTAACAGAGACAGAGCTGTGACTGAATACGAACATATGAACCCATTCCTGTGTGCTGAAAGTTGTGCTAACACACACACTAATGGAGAGGGTGTATTCGCGCCGCCCAATGGTCCTGCCCAGCCGCAGTTTTCCCGCATGAATCCCTTCCTTGATGCTGAATGCCGCAGCTACGGCCGTGAGAGAAACACAGGCAGCAGCATGAACTACTATCCAGCTCCTACTCCCCAAATGAAAATCCACTATCCAGACTCTAGAATCTAGAGAGAGAGTCCCCACCCTACGTCTGGGCCAATATGACGGCACCACACCGTGGAAGGAATTTCTGCACAGGTTTGAGAGCTGCGCTGAAGCCAACTATTGGTCAGAAAAAACAATGACAACTCAGCTTAAATTCTGCCTAGTTGGAGCAGCAGGGGCCATTATCCACAGAAATCCCCTCTCATCCAAATGGGATTTCCGCCGCCTGGTGGACGAACTGGAAACTGCATATGGCCCTTCTTCTGACCATGCAGCTGCTGTTGCTGTAGAACTGAGGCAGCGAGTGCGTAAACCTGGTGAGGCCCTGCATGTTTTCAGAGATGACATTTATGGGAAAGTGGCTGTTGCATATGGTGATAGAGCAGAGATTGAACAAGACTCTATAGCTGTTGAAGTTTTCACCAATGGGCTGGGTGATGCAGAAATAGTACAGAAGTTGCTAGAGAGGCACCCAGCCACACTTGCCTGTGCATACGAAATAGCCCACCGACACGAAACCACTAAAAGGGCTGCATCTTATGTAACCAGTGCCATGCAGCAAGGAGTCCGTAACGCAGCTGAACGCCGGCCCCGAGCTGCCGTTGTCAGAGAAAAAGACAAAGATGAGACTGTTTCTGAGCATGCACCTGCAGCTAGCCCCTCACCGAATCATTTTGTCCCACACACACACTCGACAACACCGAACAATCACAGAAACTTTAAAAGGAGTGGGGTTCGCTGCCATAACTGTCAAGGTTGGGGCCATGTCCAAAAGCAGTGCCCTTCCCCTCACAAAACCACCAAGGCCTTAACATTGAACAGTAGCCCTTGGGACAGCCCAAAACCCACCGTGCTCCACCTTAAGTGCCAAAGCCAAGAAATGAGTATCCCCATGCGCCTCTACGAAGTGGAGGCATGTGCTGTTTTGGACAGTGGGGCCCGGAGGAGCGTGCTGCCGCTGCCCTACTACAACTCCATCCACCCAGACGTGAGGCCACCACTACAGCCCTCAGTTGTTGAGACCTTGCTTGGTGTGGGACCTGGGGACGTGCTGGTGCTAGGTGAAGCCCAGATATCTGTCAATATCAACAATCGACAGGTGGATGTTGATTTCCTGGTGGCCGATATAGCAGAAAATGAGGTGCTGCTTGGGCATCCCTTTCTCACTCAAGCTGAAGCACGTCTTGATTTCGGCAAACGCTGCATCATCCTGTTCGGTGAAGAGGTGCTCTACTACCAAACCGAAGCCAGTACAAAGTCACACGCAGTGAGAATAGCTAGAACTGTGGTGGTGGATATGGTGAAAGGCAATGTGCATCCTGGTGCAGCAGCTCAAGGTGACATGATGCTTAGTCCCACCAAAGGTTTTGTTGAGAAGCACAAAGTACTTATCGCCAGAGTCCTAGTCAACGTGCAGCCTTCTAAAGCTGTCCCACTTTGCCTTTTTAACCTCGGCAATAAAGCAGTAACAATTACGGAAGGATCCATTGCCGGGCTCCTCCAGCCAGCTGAGGCCATGGAACCCTCCATGGTCTCTCCAGCTGCAGACTCACTGACCAGCCCTCCTGTGGTTCCACTGCACCTGCAGGAGCTCTATGCCCAGAGCTCCAAAGACCTCAATGACTATGAACAGGTCCAACTGAAACGCTTGCTTAGCACTTAGGGGGGGCGATCGTGGCTCAAGAGTTGGGAGTTCGCCTTGTAATCGGAAGGTTGCCGGTTCGAGCCCCGGCTTGGACAGTCTCGGTCGTTGTGTCTTTGGGCAAGACACTTCACCTACCGCCTACTGGTGGTGGTCAGAGGGCCCGGTGGCGCCAGTGTCCGGCAGCCTCGCCTCTTTCAGTGCACCCCAGGGTGGCTGTGGCTACAATGTAGCTGCCATCACCAGTGTGTGAATGTGTGTGTAAATGGATGGATGACTGGTTGTGTAAAGCGCTTTGGGGTCCTTAGGGACTAGTAAAGCGCTATACAAATACAGGCCATTTACCATTTCACTTATGGACATGTGTTTTCTACAGGGCCTGCTGACCTGGACCAAACCAGCCTTGTGCAGCATGACATCATAACCCGTCCTGGTGCCCCAGTCAAACAACATCCACGAAGAATGGCAGGGGAAAAGCAGCAAGATGCTGATCAGCAGATCTACGACAGCCTACAGAGCGGTCTCGCCCAACGCAGCTGCAGCAGCTGGGCCTCGCCCATCGTTATGGTGCGGAAGAAAGATGGGACATACCGTCTCTGCATTGACTACAGGGCTCTCAACGACCGCACCATAACAGACGCCTACCCGCTGCCCCGCATCCAGGACACGCTGGACACACTCTCAACTGCCAGATGGTTCAGCACATTAGACCTCGCATCAGGCTACTGGCAGGTTGAGCTGACGCCTAGAGCACGCAGGGCCGCCGCTTTCTGCACTAGGACAGGCCTCTTTGAGTGGAACGTCATGCCATTTGGACTATGCAATGCCCCGGCGACGTTCCAGCGGCTGATGGACCGCGTCCTGGCTGGCATGCAGTGGGAGACCTGCCTGGTCTACTTGGACGACATCATCGTGCTGGCTAAGGACGTATCTGGGATGCTGCAACGGCTTGGCCAGGTATTCTATAGACTTCAACAAGCTAACTTGAAACTGAAACCTGCCAGATGCTGCCTCTTTCACCGCGAAGTTGCTTATCTTGGCCATGTGGTATCCGAGTTTGGTGTGGCTACCGACCCCGGCAAAGTTCAAAAAGTTCAGATGTGGCCCACACCTACGTCCATCCAGGAAGTCAGACGCTTCATCGGCCTGGCCTCATATTATCGCCGGTTCGTGAAAGATTTTGCCTCTATAGCCGAAACCCTGCACAACCTGACCAAGAAGAACGCACATTTTCAGTGGTATGCTGAGCACCAAGCAGCTTTCGACAAGCTGAAGTGTCGACTCACCTCTGCCCCTGTTCTTGGCTATCCACTTGACCATGGAGAAATGACACTAGACACTGATGCCAGCGACACTGGCATCGGTGCGGTGCTGTCACGGATGCAACAGGGCGTGGAACATGTGCTGGCATATGGCAGTCGTAAGCTATCAAGAACTGAACAAAACTACTGCACCACACGACGTGAACTACTAGCCGTCGTGGATTTCACGTCCCATTTTTGCCAGTACCTCCTTGGACGGCCTTTCAAAGTGCACACAGACCACAGCAGCCTGCGCTGGCAAACAAAAATGAAAGAGCCAGAGGGACAGTTAGCTCGATGGCTCGAGAAGCTTGCTGAGTTTCAACTTTCATCCACCGTCCAGGTCCACTACACCAGAAACAAAGACTTTAGATCAAACTGCTCTTACTATTTCAGACATTTTATGTCAAAACACTCCTACTAACACAGACATCTCAGAACAGATAATTCACACTAGAACAGACATATCACATCAGAACATTTCCACTAATACACACACTGTAAAGCTGTCTGAGAAAGTATATGTGGCTAAAACCCTTGATACTGCTTCTCTGTTTCACGGCTGGACCATGGGGGAGCTGAGCCAAGCCCAGGACGCTGATGCAGACATTGCACCCATATGCGCCTGGATGGAGGCCAGCAGTGAGCGCCCCCCATGGACTATTGTCTCACCATGCAGGCCAGCCACTAAGACATACTGGGCTCAATGGAAACGGCTCTACTTCAGAGATGGAGTTCTGGTCCGTCGCTTCTACTGCCTTGACGAAACCCAGTTCTATCCCCAAATCGTACAGCCACACAAGCTACAACCAGAAGTGATGGGCCAGATGCACGAAGGGCCAGTGGGTGGACATTTTGGTGTCGAGAGGACTGTGGCCAGACTACAAACCCGATTCTATTGGTATCACATGAGGGAAGACGTCGCTCTTTGGTGCCGTACTTGTACCAGCTGTGCATCCAGGGCCCGACCCCAGAAGACACTGCAAGCTCTGATGGGAACTGTCCGGGTAGGAGCCCCAATGGAGCGCGTTGCGCTGGACATTATGGGGCCACTGAATGAGACGGAGCGCAGAAACCGATATGTGCTTGTGATACAAGACTACTTTACAAAGTGGACCGAAGCCTTTCCTATCCCAGATGAACGGGCTGCAACCATTGCCGAGGTCGTTGCATCTGAGTGGGTGTGCCGCTACCGGATACCTCAAGCACTGCACAGTGACCAGGGACGCAATTTTGAATCTGATGTGTTCCAGGGGGTGTGCAGTTTGTTTGGCATAGACAAGACTCATACAACGCCATTCCAACCCCAGTCAGATGGCCAGGTTGAATGTTTCAATGCCACTCTCCAGAAGATCCTGGCCTCCACAGCAGAGCGTTGCCATTGGGACTGGGACCTGATGATCCCGTACGCTGTTATGGCCTACAGGGCGACCAAACACGGTGCTACAGGTTGCACCGGTTGCACTTCATGATGTTTGGCCGAGAACTGAGTGAGCCAGTGGACCTTGTCGCAGGTCTACCTCCTGATCCAGACAACCAACCCTCAGCTCCAGAGTATGTGCAGCAAATGTGTGAGCGGATGGATCTGGCCCACCTCATCGTCAGGGAAGCCCTGTGTGAGTCAGTCACGTGCGCAAAAAGGCAATATGACAAGAACTGTTGCCACACACAGTATAAGACTGGTGATCCTGTGTGGTATCTCATCAAAGGTACATGTCACATCAAGAACAAGGTCAGAAAGTTCCTCCCATCGTATGAAGGATCATTCTTTGTCCTGGTGCAATTGGATGACCTAGTTTATCGGATCCAGAAGAACCCAAGGTCTAAAGTGAAAGTTGTCCACCATGACCAGCTAAAGCATTATCGCTGCTGCGAGCCCCTGGACAATACCTGGGTCCTTGATCAAGCTCATCAGTGGTCCCCTACAGAGGTCCCACCACCAGCTTTAGAGGATGACCCAGCAGACCGTGATCTGGGTCTGCACAGTCTGTTCTCTACTGCAACTGGCAATGGCCCCAGCTCCTCTCAGCCATGTGTCTCAGTTGCAGCTGATCCCGCTCCAGTTGTGGTTATCCCATCGTCCCCTTCCCATGTAGACCATGAGAATGGTGGGGGTGTGGTGGGTGAGCCAGACCACCTGGGCCAGCAGTTTCAGCGACCAACTCGTCGGCGCAGTGCTCCAGACCGGTATGGAGTGTGGATCACTTAGCTTGGTTTACCTACCATGGACAGTTCCAAGTAGGACTGAAGATTCAGTTCAAGTTTAAATTGTTTCAGCCTCCTACACTGTTAGCTACAATGGTTTAAGAGAGCTATATTTTTCATTGTTCGAGTGTTTACATTTGAAAAAAAAAAAGGGGAGTAAAGTATCTGAAGGACCTACGGGGTTATCTACATGCACTTATCCATTTGTATTTGTGCCTTCCTAGATGCTAGGATAAGTTAGTTATTCCCGGTCGCCATGTAATAGTTACAATTGTGTAATTTCTTTTCTACTTAACAGCACTTGAAATGCTTTATTTTGCACATGTATGTACACCTTACTTGAGTCAACGTCTTTGTCACTGAAGTGCACTAGTTGATACTATACCTCACCTTATATGCGGTAATGGCTAACACTTTTATCTCCTGTGGGCTCCAAGTGGTAAAGGGGATTGTGTACCAGTTTTATGCATTACAATGCTGGAGTGGAATTATTGTTTAATTGCCATCCAGAGTGGGGGTAGTGTTGCGGGAATTGCCGTCTTGTGAGTGACTGGGTGCAGTAAGGAGTGTATGTGATGTGTGTGTGAGCATGCGCGTGAAGGAAACGCGGGGAGCGGAAGAGGAAAAAAAGAGAGAGAGAGTGTGTCCTGGGTAGAGAGGGTGACAGGGAGCAGTGTTCTAACGGGCTACAGCCTATGCAGTGTGTTTTCGAAGTGTGCAGTACTGTTATTAAAGCCTCATCTCTTCAGTACTCTCCGGTGTCCCGGCTTATTTCTGTCTGCCTCACTACTCCATAAAAGTGAAGGGAGTTAACCCCGAAGGATGACAAACTTTGGCCCTGGAGGAAGCATCTCCCCTCGCGTCTCCCGACCACGGTCAGGGGACTGACGGCGAGGAATGGTTAACACTGAGCTCCCGCCGCCACTGAGCATATCTTGCTTTATTATCGATACATTCTGCACAACCTTGAGGGATAAAAACTTTAAACAAGAGTCTGTTAAAATGCCCCCTACAAGAGCTGCAAAATCTGCATCCAACAAATCTCCTGAAGAGTCACAAGCGAAAGAGGGTATGTCGACGACCACAGCTACCACGCCAAGTACACCTGTGGACGCCGACGCGCTCGCTGCGGAAATATCAAAGACAGTCGTGGACCAAATATCTACTGTAGAAGCCTACATGGAGTTTAATTTGAAATGTACGCTTTTATTTTGATAGTGCAGAAAAAACAGGAAGTTGGGCGAGAGGAGAGTGGAGCCACATGGTTTTTTGACCTCGCAATCTCTCTTCATCCTTTTTTAATTGAGCTTTATAAGTTTTCGTAATTTGGAATTCTGTTGCTGTATACCTGTTTGGACTTTTGAAGTAGATATTGAGAAACTATCAAGGACTGTTGTTTTGTTTTTTGTTTTTTGGATATGGAAAGAGGGAGTAAGCGGAGCGTCAAGCTAAGGCTCCATTCGAATGAAACCTACATCTACTATGATGGAGAATAAATTCGGTGAGCTCTCATTATCACTAAAAAATATATCAGCACAACTGGAATTAAATTCTCAACGGATCTCTGACACGGAGAATCGCATTTCAACTGCAGAAGACTCCCTGTCAGGTATGGAAACTAGACTGGCTGATATGGAGACTAAAGTGAATATTCTTACGGAAAAATGTCTAGACTTGGAGGGCCGGAGCTGAAGAGACAACTATGTAATTCTGAACTTAAAGGAAGGCACTGAAGGTCGTGAACCGGTGAAATTCCTCGAAGGCTGGCTACCGACTTTGCTGAGTATTCAAACTAAACAGGGGAAAATCAAAATCGACAGAGCCCATCGGTCCATTGGATTATCGAGACCTAATCACCCTCGTGCAATGATTATTAAGGATTAGGATCCTCACTGCAGCTAAAGATAATGGCCCCCTGACTTATGATGGACAGATCATTCATATTCGACAAGATTTGGCAACAGGAGTAAAAGAGATGCGACGTGCGTTTAACGGAGTGTGCCAAAAACTTGTCCAGAAAAATATGCACTTTTATATGCGCTATCCTGCTACACTAAACTTTTCCCACGGAGGGAAAAATTACTCCTTCCATAAATCTGAAGATGCTCTTGCTCTTTTGGACAATTTGAGTTAAATTGAAGTACACCGACAGCAATTGATTGAATATGATTAGTTCTATTCAGGCACTTAAATATTAGACATACTCTTAATTTAAGGATACCCAGCCCATGCTAAGGTGTATTGGAACTGGATGTTGTACACTTATTAAGGAATGACTCAATTGTCCCCTCCCTTCTTATTTGTCTTTTCTTACGGATTTTATAAAGTAAAACGAGTTCAACTTAGAAATATAAATGAGGTTGGCTGGTTTTTTCGGTGGCATGCGGGAGTTTGGAGGGGAGTTTTTGTTTCTTTTTTCTTTTCTTTTTGCCTCTCTGTCAGTGACACTTGCTCGGTTTCACGAGACCCAGTTTTCTATTTTGATGGATCGTAGGATCGTTTTTTGGGGGGAGGGAAGGGGGGTTTTAGGGGTTGTCTTTCTCCTTTGTTTTTATCATTAATATGGTTGTGTCTATATAATGTATCTAAAATTACCCACATTCCCTTTTATGGAAACATCTGTTTGCTTATTTGCAGTAGCGCACTCCGAGAATGGTTTCCCACACATCAAGTTATAATAGGGGGGTGGCGGCGGGAATTTTAACAAAAAAAAAAACAAAAGCTGAGCTGATATGACTGATTTTAAAATAATTTCTTTAAGGGCTGAATAATGTTGTTAAATGACAGAAAACTCTTTCATTTTTGAAGAAGGAAGAAACACAAATTGCCTTAGTTTCAGAAAGTCATTTAAATGATTTAGAACACTCAAAACTAAAAAGAAGTTGGGTTGGCCAAGCTTTTTACTCATCCTATAATACAAAAAGTAGAGGAGTAGCCATCCTTATCCATCGTAATTTGCCTCTAACCATAAAAAGTCATAAAAGATAAGGAAGGACGCTACATTCTTATATCTGGTTTCTTATTTAGAGAATCTATTTTTATAGGATGTGTTTATGGTCCAAATTCAGAAGATGTCTCTTTTTTTCTCAATCTCTTAACCCATGTTTCAGCCATAGCTTCCCCATATTTGGTTTTGGGAGGTGATTTTAATTGTGTTCCTGATCCTAGGGTTGATAAATCTCCACCAGGGGGTGAATGGTCCCCAAAAAGTATTAGATTGAAAGAGTTTTGTTCTGATCTAGAAATTTTTGATTCCTGGCGAGTAGCTCACCCCACAGATAGGGATTTCACTTTTTTTTCTTGCCCCCATCAGAGTTTCTCAAGAATAGATTTGCTCCTGTCATCCAGGACGGTCTTGGATAGGATGGAAGAGTGCTCAATAAGGTCTTGTGTCATGGTCCTGGGTCCTTTTGACCCAGCGTTTTGTGTTTTCTATTGGTGTGATTATTGGTTCTGTTCTTCCTCTGTTTAGTGTTTACTCTGTTCTGCCCGTGTGTTCCTGTATCTAGTCCACGTTTCTTAGTTTGTGTCCTTTCATGTGTTTTCTTAGCTCTGCCCAGTTTAGGTTTTCCAGTTTCATGTTCACCCACCACTGCTGTTTGTACCCACTCCTGTAAATAAACACTCACCTGCACCAGAGCTGCCGCCTTTTGGGTCCTTTCTACAAACCCCACACGTCTGCCGACTTATTGCCGGCAATGTGAACCAAGCTCTTGCAACGGTTGTATAGGGATCGAATGGACAGGATTTCTAGGCGCAGCCAAGTGGCGGAGGGCTTTCGCTTTGGTGGCCTCAGAATCTCATCTCTGATCTTTGCGGATGATGTGGTTCTGTTGGCTTCATCGGGTGAGGGCCTCCAGCTCGCACTGGAGCGGTTCGCAGCCGAGTGTGAAGCAGCGGGAATGAGGATCAGCACCTCCAAATCTGAGGCCTTGGTTCTCAGCCGGAAAAGGGTGGAGTGCCCACTCCGGGTCGGGGATGAGTTCCTGCCCCAAGTGGAGGAGTTCAAGTATCTCGGGGTCTTGTTCGCGAGTGATGGGAGAAGGGAGCCGGAGATCGACAGACGGATTGGGGCTGCAGCTGCAGTAATGCGGACGCTGCACCGGTCCGTCGTGGTGAAGAGGGAGCTGAGTGTAAAAGCGAAGCTCTCAATTTACCGGTCAATCTACGTCCCTACCCTCACCTATGGCCACGAGCTGTGGGTAGTGACCGAAAGGACGAGATCGCGGATACAAGCGGCGGAAATGAGCTTCCTCCGAAGGGTGGCTGGCCTCTCCCTTAGAAATAGGGTGAGAAGTTCGGCCATCCGGGAGGGGCTCAGAGTAGAGCCGCTGCTGCTCCACATCGAAAGGAGCCAGCTGAGGTGGTTTGGGCATCTGACAAGGATGCCCCCTGGGCGCCTCCTGGGTGAGGTGTTCAAGGCATGTCCCACCGGGAGGAGGCCCCGGGGCAGACCCAGGACACGCTGGAGAGATTATATCTCTCGGCTGGCCTGGGAACGCCTTGGTGTTCCCCCGGACGAGCTGGAGGAGGTGGCTGGGGAGAGGGAGGTCTGGGCCTCTTTGCTTAGGCTGCTGCCCCCGCGACCCAGCCCCGGATAAAGCGGATGAAGATGAATGGATGGATGGATGGTTCTTGTCTTTTCGAGAAGCAACCTGTCACTGAACAGACTCGTCTGGTTGTTTATGGCCGTGTGCAGAGGATGCCCAGCATTGTCCATAATGTCCAGCAGTTTCTTTAGTGTCCTTTTCTCTGCCACTGACACCAGAGTGTCCAGCTTCATGCCGACCACAGAGCCAGCCTTCCTGATCAATTTTTCCAGCCTGGATGAGTCCTTCTTTGCTGTGCTGCTCCCCCAGCACACCACTGCATAGAAAAGTACTCCAGCAACCACCGACTGGTAAAACATCCTCAGGAGCTTCCTGCAGATGTTAAAAGACCTCAGCCTCCTGAGGAAGTACAGTCGGCTTTGGGCTTTTTTGTACAGGTGCTCTGTGTTGCATGACCAGTCCAGTTTGTTGTCCACCCACAGCCCGAGGTACTTGTACTTGTTGACCACCTCCACCTCCTCCCCCTCTATCTGAACCGGCAGTGGACCTGCTCTGGACCTCCCAAAGTCCACAACCAGTTCCTTGGCTAGAGAACCCTCCGGAGGAGCTTCGCCGCACCGTGGAAAGCCGGCTACAACGGCTCTTTTCTGGCCTGCCATGGCTTCTGAAGTCGCTTCCTCCGACCATGCAGGCATTTCTCCGGCACACACCTCACCTTCTCTCAGCCACTCCTGCCTCGCTGCCCGACTCGCCGGATGTGATCTTGCCCGGCCCGTTGGAGCCGTCTGTGGGGAGGAAACACCGATCGCGCCGCCGGTCGACAACCAGTTCCTTAGTCTTTGAGATGTTGAGTTGCAGGTGGTTTGTGTGACTCCATGCGACAAAGTTCCTCACCAGACTTCTATACTCCTCTTCCTGGTCATCCCAGATACACCCCATGATGGCTGTGTCGTCTGCAAACTTCTGAATGTGGCATAATTCAGAGTTGTAGCAGAAGTCAGAGGTGTACAGGGTGAAGAGAAGAGGGGACAGCACAGTTCCCTGTGGTGCTCCTGTGCTGCTGACCACAGTGTCCGACGTGATGTCCTTCAGCCTGACGTATTGTGGCCTGTCAGTGAGGTAGTCGGAGATCCAAGCGACCAGGCAGGGGTCCACCTGCATCCTGTTCAGTTTTTCCTGAAGCAGACAGGGCCGGATTGTATTAAAGGCACTGGAAAAGTCAAGAAACAGGATCCTGACCGTGCCTTTTCCCCCATCCAGGTGTGAGTGGGCTCTATGCAGGAGGTACAGGTTGGCATCCTCCACTCTGACACCCGCCTTGTAGACGAACTGTAGTGGGTCCTGGGCATGTTGTACCTGTGGTCGGAGGAGGTTGAGGAAGAGCCGCTCTAGAGTCTTCATAAGATGTGATGTCAGTGCCACCGGTCGGAAGTCATTCAGCTCATTGGGCCGGTTCCTTTTGGGGAAGGGGGCGATGCAGGATGTCTTCCATAGGGCGGGCACTCTCCCCAGTCGCAGACTGAGATTGAAGACTCGTTGTAGCGGCTCCTAGGATCCTAGGACACACCTTGTCTGGACCTGCTGCCTTTCTGGGGCGAAGCTTCCTCAGTTGTCTCCTGACCTGATCCACTGTGACACTGGGAGATGATTGGAACCTCTGAAACCACTCAGCAAGTAAAAAAAGACAATCAAAGATTGCATTAAAACACAGTTTGGTTCATAATAAATCCTATCAGGTATACAACAGTATCAGTGAACAATATATCAGCTTTCACGTTAAGATAACTACAAAAATCATAAAATCCTATTACAGTTTGTGTTATATAATTTATTACGTAAATCTGAAATTTACCACTAACACTCATGACTTAATCATAACATAATTATTCTAACTTTCACTGACTTACACTAAAGTAAGTGCTCATTTTTCAGGTTAAGGTCCTTTTCTCAGTAGTCATGAAAATATCATTATAGAGTTAAGTCATTATTTTTTAACCCAAGTTAAATGCTATAAGTGAGGAATTTAACTGATGAATGACATATGGGAAACCATAGTTTTTTATCACAGACAAATATGACTTATATATGTTCTGTATTAAGGACATTTTAAAAACTTTTAGCTGAAAGTTCTTATTTCTAATTTTTTCATGCCATTTCTAAATATCACTTTAGCCCTAGTTCTATCAAGTAAATCTAACTCCCGAATGTCTGATGACCTGAGTTAAGGTGTGACAATGGTTCTTTGTTAATCATGGTTTGGTCGTTGGCCAGCCATTATCTAGACCATTGAAATTTGGTGTAAAAGAAGGCGGAGTTGGGTGGAAGAGGCAGCACCCAGCAGTTAAGAGTACCCTATAAGTATATCACCACATCCACTGCAAAAGGGAAACCAAATGGCAGATGCTACAAACCATGGTCAACTTCATCGGTAAGTAAGCATGTTCTTTACATATCTGTTATTGATCCATTGGTTTTATGTTCTATGATTGTTGTTACCACATTGTCTTATTTAGTTCTGTTTATAATTATCCTTTGATGGAAGTAATCCAAAGTATACTTATCATAAGAACAGTAACTTTGGTTTTTTTGTGTTTTAATGAAGAAAGTACTTCTGTTAAGGTACTTGATCATGTTAGGTGTCTATTTATAGTTCTATCAGGGTCACATGATGATATAAACTTCTGAATTGGTCACCAAGATCACAGCAACATGAGCACTTAAGTGAATTCTGAAAGCATCAAGTGCTAATTGTTGTTGTAATGCTGTTGTCCACAACAAACCATGAACTGACTGAAAACAGTAGGATTAGGTTGAGTTCTGAAAGAGTAAGTGTGTATGTAAATGATTTGCTAAACTATATTCCTAGCCCATAATGTTGAATTGTGACTCGAGATACAATTAAGCTTTATTTATTTATTTATTTATTTAAAGAAAAGGTTGAATTTGTTTTGCACAAAAAAATCACAGACCACACTTTTTTAATTAAAGTGCTTTGCTAAATTAAGTCACCAACATCACAACAACATAAGCACTTATTTGAATTCTGAATACAGTAAGTGCTCATTGTTGTTGTGTTGTTGATGTCTTCTACAGCCAAAAATCACTGTAAAATTACTTTTGCATTATGAATTGTAGCTGACTTTGTCCAACAGAAATCTTTGTTGCAAATCTTTCCTTTTTTTTTTTTTTTCTTTCTTGCCTGTCCCGTTTGGCTCTTTTGCCATCAGAATTATTGTCTAAAGGCGAAGAAAGATGCCCAATCTTTACCAAATTGACCATCCCAGCTTTGCCGTAATGGTCCATTTGATTCACCTTTTATTCTTTATTTTATTTTCACTTGCTGAATACGGGACAGACTTGACTGGGGGAAAGAAAAGGGAGAAAGAAAGAGGGAAAGAAAAACAGTTGAGAAGAGGGACGGGGGAGAAGGGCAAAAAACAAAAACCAACAGAATAAGCAGAAAAAAAATAAAAAAAAATACATATATCGATCACCTGGATCACCTGTTGAGAAAGAAAAAAGAAAACAAGCAGAAGAAAACGAGAGTAATACAATAAACAACATCACAATGATATATGGGAATATGACAGTAAATACTAAATATTAAACATTATTGTGCAGCATGTAAGATCGACAGCACAGTGTGCATTGAGGTAGGAGCCAAAAAGGGTGTAGTTTGTGTGTGTGATCACCCGTGTGTACACCTGTGAGCATGGACGCGCTTGTTTTCTTAAAAGGTTCCCTCATGTAATGATCTGCTAGAGGGTGTGGGGGGCCACTGCCCCGTCCTCCAGGGCATGAAGCAGGTATGGAGGAGATCAAAACTCCAGACATCCAGAGGCCCTCAGAACACAAGAGACCAAGGAAGACCAACAGAGGGGCAGCCGTGCCACTGTCCCAGAAAGAGCTGAGGAGAGTCCCAGATGAGGGGTCACCCAGCAGCCACGGAGCAGAAGCCAGGGGGGGTTGCAGTGACGTGCCCGTGAGCTCCGCCGGCAACCAGCTGTGCCTGAGTGACCGAGCCCCAGGCCGAGAGGCCGGGGGCACCCCACCTCCGAAGTGGCCCAAGCGAGCCCCAGGCTCCAGGCCCCGATAAGCAGCCGCCAAGGAGTGAGCCGGTGTGTACCCGGACGCCCACCCCCGGACACAAAGAACCACCAACGCACCGATGTCTGAGGGAGTCCGCCCCCGGCAGGGGAAGTGGTGGGGGGAGATAGGCCTCCAAACCTTGGAGGTTTTGGGCCTGAGCTGTCCTCAGAGAGGTGGCGTCTGATACCCAACCTGACATATGGACACAGACATACAGGCACACACAGATACAAACATCCATTCCCACCCTCATGCTCTCATATGCACTTACTCCACACTCAACCAACGTGGAGACAGACATAAAGAGACGCTGTACACACAATCACACTCCCCAAGCGTACTCTACGAACCGGGTCTAGGTACCCTTGCCCCTGGAGGGGGGAACTGCACCCAGACCCAGGTTGTGTTACCCTTTTCCCTGCGGTGGGGAGAAGCAGACCGCCCCGACTCCGCAGCAGCAGGGAGGCCCCACATTCCGGACCCCAGTCGGACGGCCAACTCCTCCTCCTAGCCCCCTTGCTCCAGCAGACCGCAGAGAACGAGGGCGAGAGAAGACTCCTAACCTCCCTCCACCCGCTCATTGTAGTGTTGATGTATGTGTGTTCTAAGGTGCATTTAAAACCCAGGAGGGCATGGAGCTACCTGCCAGAGAGCAGCAGGTAAGCGCATAGTCCCTCCTGCTAGCCCTCAATGTCTACGTGTATTTAAAATTGAGAGGTGGGCAACGACGCCAGGGGTGAGGTGTACACCCTGATGGTAATTGGGATTCCGTGTAGCGTGCCCACCCCCAAGATCCTATATGTATGTGTAATGAGAGTGTGAGTAATGTGAATGTCTAAGTTGCGGGATAAAATTGAGGCAGAGGCAGCCAGAAGGGGACAGAGGGGGGGGGTTACCTCCTCTGCACCCTGGTGACACACCCCTACTCCAAGGCCCTGCATGTGTGGGTGGTTGTGGTGGAGCGGGAAGAGGGAGGCAGCTGGAGATGGGGAGGGAAGGAAGGGAGGGGCAAGTGACCCCTCCCTGGGGCCAGCTCCCCCGCTGACCCCAGTAGGCACCCCCATACTCCGCGACCCGCCAGGGAAGGGGGGCCCAGGCCCATCCGAACCGGGGCCCAGTGCAGCGGCGCCGCCCGGCCCCACAGAGCCCGGGGCAGTCCACCCAACCCCACCACAGAGAAAACTGCACCCACCCCATCATCCACTCATCTTCCAGACTACATAAGACAATAGACGCCCAGGCTGAGATCTTCCTCCACCTCTCCTGTATCTCCCCCTCTTGCAAAGAGAGTTCCTGAGAGAGGAAAGCTCCTGCAAGATGTGACAACCCCCCCCCCCCCACCAGTTGAAGATGTTGCAAATCTTTCCTCTTTGCCAAGGTTGCAGGACTTGATATAAAGATGCATGTTAACTTAAGCTGACTTTAGATTTTCAGGACGTATCACATTAAGATCACCTCGAACGGAGACACTAATGGTTCATGTTTTCCTAAGTGCTTCCTTTCAAAGTAATCTTGATTGTGTTACATCAGGATCACACAGCCAGGTTATTTCAGGACTTGTTCACCATCATTAAAAACAACTGTCACCAAATGGAATTCAAACTACAGTAAGTGGAAGTTTTGGATTGGACTCTTGGATTTTGATTTCTATTGTATTTTGACATTCCGAAATCTTTATGTCCTGTTAAAAATGAAATTCCTTATTACAACTTGAGCGTAATACTTTCCTTTTTTCTAAAGCATATAGTTAGGGCTGGATCAGGTGACCCTGAGTCCTCCCGTAGTTATGCTGCAATAGGTGTAGACTGTTGGGGGATTCCCATGATGCACTATTTCCTTCTAGTCACCTATCTCACTCAA
The DNA here is from genome assembly GCF_963576455.1 of Neolamprologus multifasciatus. Classification (NCBI taxonomy): domain Eukaryota; kingdom Metazoa; phylum Chordata; class Actinopteri; order Cichliformes; family Cichlidae; genus Neolamprologus; species Neolamprologus multifasciatus. Next base: position 3,712,557 of record NC_140451.1, on the reverse strand, counting down.
CATGTGTTAATAGATCTCTCTGCATTTAATCACACTCGTTATTAATCTCTGGCTCTCTTCCACAGCAGGGAGTTTTTTCTTCCCACTATCACCAAAGTTCTTTCTCGTAGGGGGTCATATGATGTTGGGTTTTTCTCTGAATTTTTTATTGTAAGGTCTACATACAATATAAAGCGCCTTGAGACGTCTGTTGTTGTGATTTGGTGATGTATAAATACAGTTGAATTGAACTGAGTTGTCAAGATTTCATGGAATGAAAATGGAATGATTCTTTTTTCCCCCAAGTGCTTCCTTTGAGATAATCTTGGATTGGGTTCACATCAGGATGAAACAATGACATAATTTAAGGAATTATTCACCATCATAACAAAAAGACTATTACCAACTGGAATTTTAGGTTCTGTAAGTGTTAGCAATTAGACTCCTGATCTCAGCAACAAAGTATTACATTCAATACATCAGCTTTTTCACTGATACCCTTGTTATATATGTATTCAATAAGCATAAGATTGATCATGAACATTACAGAGACTTAAGCACTTACTTGGATTCTGAGTACATTACGTGCTAATTATTGTTGTACTCATTAGGTCTAATATAGTAATGATGGATTAGAGCTATACATAAGAAATTCATAAATATTTGAAGCTACATGTCCTGTGCTTCATATCAATGGTGGTTCTTTTCCTAAGTGCACCCAATCAAAGTGAACTTGCATATGAGTTTATAGCAATTAGACACTTTGAAGCAAACTTCAAATAGAGCACCAAATAGAAGAAAATTCTATGTGGCTTTACTGTATATGTTTCACTTAAAGAATATATCAAGTAGAGACCCCTCAAATGGAAACACTTGTGGTTTTCCTCTTTACTTAGTGCTCCAATTTTGGGAATTCTTTATTTTGAATAGTTCAGACAAAATACGAAACCAAAATACAATGGGCAGCTACTCTTTGAACAGAGGCGGTGGTTTACGACACCAACTCTCTGCCATCTATAATCCAGTTTTGAGATCCCTTCCCAGACGCCTTAACGCCCACTCACATCCTGGGCCATCTGACCTCAGCAATTCGCATGATAAGGTGGGGCCAGGTTTCACAATGAACTCACCCAAAACTCTGGCTGATTGGGACCCACACCCAGTTTCACACCTTGGCTCAGGCGATTAGAGGATCATCAGGGGGTTCTTTTGTCCCTCTGTGGGGGGATACTCCCACTAGGTTTATATCTGGGACTCTCCACCATTTGACCTTAGAACTGAAGAAGCTTCTCGGATGAGAGGTGAAACATCTTCAAGTAACTTAAAGAAGTCCAGACGCTTTTCTTTGCAAGCTCCTTTGACTACGATGACCTGGATGACTGAGAACCTTCACAGACATACTACAGTCGTTAGCCAACCATTGGTTTCATGACTGAATGTCATTGACTTAAATGTGGGTGGGACTGCAAGAGGAGTCTTGAGTTCATATAAAAGGAGACTCATGTTCAAGCATCTCTCGTGGATTTGGAAACACAGACAACACAGGATATTCCAAAAGAGCTTCGGGATTTACTGGTAAGGAAGAGCGTTCATTACAAGTCTCTATTATTGGTCCAACTCATGGAAGAACTTGTCTCTTGAATTCAGTAAGTGCATCTGCTTGGACCAGTTGTACACAACAACTGCTACAAATTCTACCTGACCCTTCAAGTTATGTCTATCAAACTGAGTTCTATGTTTCATATCAAGATCACTTTGAATGGAGACACTGATGGTGGTTGTATTCCTAAGTGCACCCACTCAAAGTGACCTTGCATACGAGTTTACAACAATTAGACACTTTGAAGCAAACTTTAGATTATATGTTTCACTTAAAGAGTGTTTAAATGTTTCACTCTTTAATAGACACGGGTGGCTGTAGCTCAGGAGGTAGAGCAGGTCACCTACTGATTGGAAGGTCGGTGGTTCGATCCCTGGCTCCTCCAGTCTGCATGTCAAGTATCCTTGGGCAAGATACTAACCCCAACTTGCTCTCCGATGCATCCATCGGAGTATGAATGTGTATGAATGTCGTTAGAAAGCGCTAAGTATAGATAAAGTGCTTGTGAGAATGGGTGTGATTGGGTGAATGAGGCATGTTGTATAGAGCGCTATGAGTACTCCGGGAGAGTAGAAAAGCGCTATATAAGAATCAGTCCATTTTACCATTTACACGCTCATTAACTGCTACAAATTCTACCTGACCCTCCATGTTAGATCTATCAAATTGAGTTCTGTTTTATATCAAGATCACTTTGAATGGAGACACTGATGGCGGTTGTATTCCTAAGTGCACCCACTCAAAGTGACCTTGCATATGAGTTTACAGCAATTAGACACTTTGAAGCAAACTTTAGTTAACACGGTTCACTTACAGAACATCTCAAGTAGAGACCCCTCAAATGGAAACACTTGTGGTTTTCCATTTGCCTTAGTGCTTCTCTTTGGGGAAGTCTTTATTCTAAATAGTTCAGGTAATCATTCATTTATGTGTTAATAAGATGCCTCTGATTGAAACCGCACGAAACCTTCAACAGCTACTGGAGACAAAAGAGGAAACCAAAATACAATGTGCCGTTACTACAGTCGTTAGCCAACCATTGGTTTCATGACTGAATGTCATTGACTTAAATGTGGGTGGGACTGCAAGAGGAGTCTTGAGTTAATATAAAAGGAGACTCATGTTCAAGCATCTCTCATGGATTTGGAAACACAGACAACACAGGATATTCCAAAAGAGCTTCGGGACTCACTGGTAAGGAAGAGCATTCATTACAAGTCTGTATTGTTGGTCCAACTCATGCAAGAACTTGTCTATTGAATTCAGTAAGTGCATCTGCTTGGACCAGTTGTACACAACAACTGCTACAAATTCTACCTGACCCTTCAAGTTAGGTTTTTCAAATTGAATTCTATGTTTCATATCAAGATCACTTTGAATGGAGACACTGATGGTGGTTGTATTCCTAAGTGCACCCACTCAAAGTGACCTTGAATGTGAGTTTACAGCAATTAGACACTTTGAAGCAAACTTTAGTTAACATGGTTCATTTACAGAACATCTCAAGTAGAGACCCCTCAAATGGAAACACTTGTGGTTTTCCTTTTGCCTTAGTGCTCCTATTTGGGAAAGTCTTTATTTTGAATAGTTCAGGGAATCATTAATTTATGTGTTAATAAGAGGCCTCTGATTAAAACTGCACGAAACCTTCAACAGCGACTGGAGACAAAAGATGACAACAAAATACAATGGGGTGCTACGACAGTCGTTAGCCATCCATTAGGTTCATGATTGAATGTCAATAATTTAAATGTGGGTGGGACTGCAAGAGGAGTATTGAGTTCATATAAAAGGAGACTCATGTCTAGGTAACCCTAATGGATTTGGAAACATAGACAACACAGGATATTCTAAAAGATCTTCCGGACTCACTGGTAAGGAAGAGCGTTCATTACAAGTCTGTATTATTGGTTCAACTCATGCAAGAACTTGTCTCTTGAATTCAGTAAGTGCATCTGCTTGGACCAGTTGTACACAACAACTGCTACAAATTCTACCTGATTACATCTAAAAAATTGAGTTCTATGTTTCATATCAAGATCACTTTGAATGGAGACACTGATGGTGGTTTTATTCCTAAGTGCACCCACTCAAAGTGACCTTGCATATGAGTTTACAACAATTAGACACTTTGAAGCAAACTTTAGATAACATGGTTCACTTACAGAACATTTCAAGTAGAGACCCCTCAAATGGAAAAACTTGTGGTTTTCCTCTTTACTTAGTGCTCCAATTTTGGGAATTCTTTATTTTGAATAGTTCGGGAAATCGTTGATTTATGTGTTAATAAGATGGCTCTGATTAAAATCGCACAAATCCTTCAACAGCTACTGGAGACAAAAGATGACAACAAAATACAATGGGGTGCTACTACAGTCGTTAGCCAACCATTAGTCTCATGACTGAATGTCATTGACTTAAATGTGGGTGGGACCACAAGAGGAGTATTGAGTTCATATAAAAGGAGACTCATGTTCAAGCATCTCTCATGGATTTGGAAACACAGACAACACAGGATATTCCAAAAGAGCTTCGGGACTCACTGGTAAGGAAGAGCATTCATTACAAGTCTGTATTATTGGTTCAACTCGTGCAAGAACTTGACTCTGTAATTCAGTAAGTGCATCTGCTTGGACCAGTTGTACACAACAACTGCTACAAATTCTACCTGACCCTTCAAGTTATTTCTATCAAATTGAGTTCTATGTTTCATATCAAGATCACTTTGAATGGAGACACTGATGGTGGTTGTATTCCTAAGTGCACCCACTCAAAGTGACCTTGAATGTGAGTTTACAGCAATTAGACACTTTGAAGCAAACTTTAGTTAACATGGTTCACTTACAGAACATCTCAAGTAGAGACCCCTCAAATGGAAACACTTGTGGTTTTCCTTTTGCCTTAGTGCTCCTATTTGGGAAAGTCTTTATTTTGAATAGTTCAGGGAATCATTAATTTATGTGTTAATAAGAGGCCTCTGATTGAAATCGCACAAATCGTTCAACAGCTACTGGAGACAAAAGATGACAACAAAATACAATGGGGTGCTACTACAGTCGTTAGCCAACCATTAGTCTCATGACTGAATGTCATTGACTTAAATGTGGGTGGGACCACAAGAGGAGTATTGAGTTCATATAAAACGAGTCTCATGTTCAAGCATCTCTCATGGATTTGGAAACACAGACAACACAGGATATTCCAAAAGAGCTTCGGGACTCACTGGTAAGGAAGAGCATTCATTACAAGTCTGTATTATTGGTTCAACTCGTGCAAGAACTTGACTCTGTAATTCAGTAAGTGCATCTGCTTGGACCAGTTGTACACAACAACTGCTACAAATTCTACCTGACCCTTCAAGTTATGTCTATCAATGAGTTCTATGTTTCATATCAAGATCACTTTGAATGGAGACACTGATGGTGGTTGTATTCCTGAGTGCACCCACTCAAAGTGACCTTGCATACGAGTTTACAACAATTAGACACTTTGAAGCAAACTTTAGATTATATGTTTCACTTTAAGAACATCTCAAATAGACACGCTCATCGACTGCTACAAATTCTACCTGACCCTCCATTTTAGGTTTTTCAAATTGAATTCTATGTTTCATATCAAGATCACTTTGAATGGAGACACTGATGGTGGTTGTATTCCTAAGTGCACCCACTCAAAGTGACCTTGAATGTGAGTTTACAGCAATTAGACACTTTGAAGCAAACTTTAGTTAACATGGTTCTCTTACAGAACATCTCAAGTAGAGACCCCTCAAATGGAAACACTTGTTGGTTTCCTCTTTACTTAGTTCTCCAATTTTGGGAAGTCTTTATTTTAAATAGTTCAGGGAATCGTTGATTTATGTGTTCATAAGATGCCTCTGATTGAAATCGCACAAATCGTTCAACAGCTACTGGAGACAAAAGAGGAAAACAAAATACAATGGGCCGCTACAACAGTCGTTAGCCAACCATTAGTGTCATGACTGAATGTCATTGACTTAAATGTGGGTGGGACTGCAAGAGGAGTCTTGAGTTCATATAAAAGGAGACTCATGTTCAAGCATCTCTCATGGATTTGGAAACACAGACAACACAGGATATTCCAAAAGAGCTTCGGGACTCACTGGTAAGGAAGAGCATTCATTACAAGTCTGTATTATTGGACCAACTCATGCAAGAACTTGACTCTTGAATTCAGTAAGTGCATCTGCTTGGACCAGTTGTACACAACAACTGCTACAAATTCTACCTGACCCTTCAAGTTATGTCTATCAAATTGAGTTCTATGTTTCATATCAAGATCACTTTGAATGGAGACACTGATGGTGGTTGTATTCCTAAGTGCACCCACTCAAAGTTACCTTGTATATGAGTTTACAACAATTAGACACTTTGAAGCAAACTTTAGATAACACGATTCACTTACAGAACATTTCAAGTAGAGACCCCTCAAATGGAAATACTTGTGGTTTTCCTCTTTACTTAGTTCTCCAATTTTGGGAATTCTTTATTTTGAATAGTTCGGGGAATCGTTGATTTATGTGTTAATAAGATGCCTCTGATTGAAACCGCACGAAACTTTCAACAGCGACTGGAGACAAAAGATGACAACAAAATACAATGGGGTGCTACGACAGTCGTTAGCCAACCATTAGGTTCATGATTGAATGTCAATAATTTAAATGTGGGTGGGACTACAAGAGGAATATTGAGTTCATATAAAAGGAGACTCATGTCAAGGTAACCCTAATGGATTTGGAAACATAGACAACACAGGATATTCTAAAAGATCTTCCGGACTCACTGGTAAGGAAGAGCGTTCATTACAAGTCTGTATTATTGGTTCAACTCATGCAAGAACTTGTCTCTTGAATTCAGTAAGTGCATCTGCTTGGACCAGTTGTACACAACAACTGCTACAAATTCTACCTGATTACATCTAAAAAATTGAGTTCTATGTTTCATATCAAGATCACTTTGAATGGAGACACTGATGGTGGTTTTATTCCTAAGTGCACCCACTCAAAGTGACCTTGCATATGAGTTTTCAACAATTAGAAACTTTGAAGCAAACTTTAGATAACACGGTTCACTTACAGAACATTTCAAGTAGAGACCCCTCAAATGGAAAAACTTGTGGTTTTCCTCTTTACTTAGTGCTCCAATTTTGGGAATTCTTTATTTTGAATAGTTCGGGAAATCGTTGATTTATGTGTTAATAAGATGCCTCTGATTGAAATCGCACAAATCCTTCAACAGCTACTGGAGACAAAAGATGACAACAAAATACAATGGGGTGCTACTACAGTCGTTAGCCAACCATTAGTCTCATGACTGAATGTCATTGACTTAAATGTGGGTGGGACCACAAGAGGAGTATTGAGTTCATATAAAAGGAGACTCATGTTCAAGCATCTCTCATGGATTTGGAAACACAGACAACACAGGATATTCCAAAAGAGCTTCGGGACTCACTGGTAAGGAAGAGCATTCATTACAAGTCTGTATTGTTGGTCCAACTCATGCAAGAACTTGTCTCTTGAATTCAGTAAGTGCATCTGCTTGGACCAGTTGTACACAACAACTGCTACAAATTCTACCTGACCCTTCAAGTTATGTCTATCAAATTGAGTTCTATGTTTCATATCAAGATCACTTTGAATGGAGACACTGATGGTGGTTGTATTCCTAAGTGCACCCACTCAAAGTTACCTTGTATATGAGTTTACAACAATTAGACACTTTGAAGCAAACTTTAGATAACACGATTCACTTACAGAACATTTCAAGTAGAGACCCCTCAAATGGAAACACTTGTGGTTTTCCTCTTTACTTAGTTCTCCAATTTTGGGAATTCTTTATTTTGAATAGTTCAGGGAATCGTTGATTTATGTGTTAATAAGATGCCTCTGATTGAAATCGCACAAATCCTTCAACAGCTACTGGAGACAAAAGATGACAACAAAATACAATGGGCCGCTACGACAGTCATTAGCCAACCATTAGGTTCATGATTGAATGTCAATAATTTAAATGTGGGTGGGACTGCAAGAGGAGTATTGAGTTCATATAAAAGGAGACTCATGTCTAGGTAACCCTAATGGATTTGGAAACATAGACAACACAGGATATTCTAAAAGATCTTCCGGACTCACTGGTAAGGAAGAGCGTTCATTACAAGTCTGTATTATTGGTTCAACTCATGCAAGAACTTGTCTCTTGAATTCAGTAAGTGCATCTGCTTGGACCAGTTGTACACAACAACTGCTACAAATTCTACCTGATTACATCTAAAAAATTGAGTTCTATGTTTCATATCAAGATCACTTTGAATGGAGACACTGATGGTGGTTTTATTCCTAAGTGCACCCACTCAAAGTGACCTTGCGTATGAGTTTACAACAATTAGACACTTTGAAGCAAACTTTAGATAACACGGTTCACTTACAGAACATTTCAAGTAGAGACCCCTCAAATGGAAAAACTTGTGGTTTTCCTCTTTACTTAGTGCTCCAATTTTGGGAATTCTTTATTTTGAATAGTTCGGGAAATCGTTGATTTATGTGTTAATAAGATGCCTCTGATTGAAATCGCACAAATCCTTCAACAGCTACTGGAGACAAAAGATGACAACAAAATACAATGGGGTGCTACTACAGTCGTTAGCCAACCATTAGTCTCATGACTGAATGTCATTGACTTAAATGTGGGTGGGACTACAAGAGGAGTTTTGAGTTCATATAAAAGGAGACTCATGTTCAAGCATCTCTCATGGATTTGGAAACACAGACAACACAGGATATTCCAAAAGAGCTTCGGGACTCACTGGTAAGGAAGAGCATTCATTACAGGTCTGTATTGTTGGTCCAACTCATGCAAGAACTTGTCTCTTGAATTCAGTAATTGCATCTGCTTGGACCAGTTGTACACAACAACTGCTACAAATTCTACCTGACCCTTCAAGTTATGTCTATCAAATTGACTTCTATGATTCATATCAAGATCACTTTGAATGGAGACACTGATGGTGGTTTTATTCCTAAGTGCACCCACTCAAAGTGACCTTGCATATGAGTTTACAGCAATTAGACACTTTGAAGCAAACTTTAGATAACACGATTCACTTACAGAACATTTCAAGTAGAGACCCCTCAAATGGAAACACTTGTTGGTTTCCTCTTTACTTAGTTCTCCAATTTTGGGAAGTCTTTATTTTAAATAGTTCAGGGAATAGTTGATTTATGTGTTCATAAGATGCCTCTGATTGAAATCGCACAAATCGTTCAACAGCTACTGGAGACAAAAGAGGAAAACAAAATACAATGGGCCGCTACAACAGTCGTTAGCCAACCATTAGTGTCATGACTGAATGTCATTGACTTAAATGTGGGTGGGACTGCAAGAGGAGTCTTGAGTTCATATAAAAGGAGACTCATGTTCAAGCATCTCTCATGGATTTGGAAACACAGACAACACAGGATATTCCAAAAGAGCTTCGGGACTCACTGGTAAGGAAGAGCATTCATTACAAGTCTGTATTATTGGTCCAACTCATGCAAGAACTTGACTCTTGAATTCAGTAAGTGCATCTGCTTGGACCAGTTGTACACAACAACTGCTACAAATTCTACCTGACCCTTCAAGTTATGTCTATCAAATTGAGTTCTATGTTTCATATCAAGATCACTTTGAATGGAGACACTGATGGTGGTTGTATTCCTAAGTGCACCCACTCAAAGTGACCTTGCATATGAGTTTACAACAATTAGACACTTTGAAGCAAACTTTAGATAACACGATTCACTTACAGAACATTTCAAGTAGAGACCCCTCAAATGGAAATACTTGTGGTTTTCCTCTTTACTTAGTTCTCCAATTTTGGGAATTCTTTATTTTGAATAGTTCGGGGAATCGTTGATTTATGTGTTAATAAGATGCCTCTGATTGAAACCGCACGAAACTTTCAACAGCGACTGGAGACAAAAGATGACAACAAAATACAATGGGGTGCTACGACAGTCGTTAGCCAACCATTAGGTTCATGATTGAATGTCAATAATTTAAATGTGGGTGGGACTACAAGAGGAATATTGAGTTCATATAAAAGGAGACTCATGTCAAGGTAACCCTAATGGATTTGGAAACATAGACAACACAGGATATTCTAAAAGATCTTCTGGACTCACTGGTAAGGAAGAGCGTTCATTACAAGTCTGTATTATTGGTTCAACTCATGCAAGAACTTGTCTCTTGAATTCAGTAAGTGCATCTGCTTGGACCAGTTGTACACAACAACTGCTACAAATTCTACCTGATTACATCTAAAAAATTGAGTTCTATGTTTCATATCAAGATCACTTTGAATGGAGACACTGATGGTGGTTTTATTCCTAAGTGCACCCACTCAAAGTGACCTTGCATATGAGTTTACAACAATTAGACACTTTGAAGCAAACTTTAGATAACACGGTTCACTTACAGAACATTTCAAGTAGAGACCCCTCAAATGGAAAAACTTGTGGTTTTCCTCTTTACTTAGTGCTCCAATTTTGGGAATTCTTTATTTTGAATAGTTCGGGAAATCGTTGATTTATGTGTTAATAAGATGCCTCTGATTGAAATCGCACAAATCCTTCAACAGCTACTGGAGACAAAAGATGACAACAAAATACAATGGGGTGCTACTACAGTCGTTAGCCAACCATTAGTCTCATGACTGAATGTCATTGACTTAAATGTGGGTGGGACCACAAAAGGAGTATTGAGTTCATATAAAAGGAGACTCATGTTCAAGCATCTCTCATGGATTTGGAAACACAGACAACACAGGATATTCCAAAAGAGCTTCGGGACTCACTGGTAAGGAAGAGCATTCATTACAAGTCTGTATTGTTGGTCCAACTCATGCAAGAACTTGTCTCTTGAATTCAGTAAGTGCATCTGCTTGGACCAGTTGTACACAACAACTGCTACAAATTCTACCTGACCCTTCAAGTTATGTCTATCAAATTGAGTTCTATGTTTCATATCAAGATCACTTTGAATGGAGACACTGATGGTGGTTGTATTCCTAAGTGCACCCACTCAAAGTGACCTTGCATATGAGTTTACAACAATTAGACACTTTGAAGCAAACTTTAGATAACACGATTCACTTACAGAACATTTCAAGTAGAGACCCCTCAAATGGAAATACTTGTGGTTTTCCTCTTTACTTAGTTCTCCAATTTTGGGAATTCTTTATTTTGAATAGTTCGGGGAATCGTTGATTTATGTGTTAATAAGATGCCTCTGATTGAAACCGCACGAAACTTTCAACAGCGACTGGAGACAAAAGATGACAAAAAAATACAATGGGGTGCTACGACAGTCGTTAGCCAACCATTAGGTTCATGATTGAATGTCAATAATTTAAATGTGGGTGGGACTACAAGAGGAGTCTTGAGTTCATATAAAAGGAGACTCATGTTCAAGCATCTCTCATGGATTTGGAAACACAGACAACACAGGATATTCCAAAAGAGCTTCGGGACTCACTGGTAAGGAAGAGCCTTCATTACAAGTCTGTATTATTGGTCCAACTCATGCAAGAACTTGACTCTTGAATTCAGTAAGTGCATCTGCTTGGACCAGTTGTACACAACAACTGCTACAAATTCTACCTGACCCTTCAAGTTATGTCTATCAAATTGAGTTCTATGTTTCATATCAAGATCACTTTGAATGGAGACACTGATGGTGGTTGTATTCCTAAGTGCACCCACTCAAAGTGACCTTGCATATGAGTTTACAACAATTAGACACTTTGAAGCAAACTTTAGATAACACGATTCACTTACAGAACATTTCAAGTAGAGACCCCTCAAATGGAAATACTTGTGGTTTTCCTCTTTACTTAGTTCTCCAATTTTGGGAATTCTTTATTTTGAATAGTTCGGGGAATCGTTGATTTATGTGTTAATAAGATGCCTCTGATTGAAATCGCACAAATCCTTCAACAGCTACTGGAGACAAAAGATGACAACAAAATACAATGGGGTGCTACGACAGTCGTTAGCCAACCATTAGGTTCATGATTGAATGTCAATAATTTAAATGTGGGTGGGACTGCAAGAGGAGTATTGAGTTCATATAAAAGGAGACTCATGTCTAGGTAACCCTAATGGATTTGGAAACATAGACAACACAGGATATTCTAAAAGATCTTCCGGACTCACTGGTAAGGAAGAGCGTTCATTACAAGTCTGTATTATTGGTTCAACTCATGCAAGAACTTGTCTCTTGAATTCAGTAAGTGCATCTGCTTGGACCAGTTGTACACAACAACTGCTACAAATTCTACCTGATTACATCTAAAAAATTGAGTTCTATGTTTCATATCAAGATCACTTTGAATGGAGACACTGATGGTGGTTTTATTCCTAAGTGCACCCACTCAAAGTGACCTTGCGTATGAGTTTACAACAATTAGACACTTTGAAGCAAACTTTAGATAACACGGTTCACTTACAGAACATTTCAAGTAGAGACCCCTCAAATGGAAAAACTTGTGGTTTTCCTCTTTACTTAGTGCTCCAATTTTGGGAATTCTTTATTTTGAATAGTTCGGGAAATCGTTGATTTATGTGTTAATAAGATGCCTCTGATTGAAATCGCACAAATCCTTCAACAGCTACTGGAGACAAAAGATGACAACAAAATACAATGGGGTGCTACTACAGTCGTTAGCCAACCATTAGTCTCATGACTGAATGTCATTGATTTAAATGTGGGTGGGACCACAAGAGGAGTATTGAATTCATATAAAAGGAGACTCATGTTCAAGCATCTCTCATGGATTTGGAAACACAGACAACACAGGATATTCCAAAAGAGCTTCGGGACTCACTGGTAAGGAAGAGCATTCATTACAAGTCTGTATTGTTGGTCCAACTCATGCAAGAACTTGTCTCTTGAATTCAGTAAGTGCATCTGCTTGGACCAGTTGTACACAACAACTGCTACAAATTCTACCTGATTACATCTAAAAAATTGAGTTCTATGTTTCATATCAAGATCACTTTGAATGGAGACACTGATGGTGGTTGTATTCCTAAGTGCACCCACTCAAAGTGACCTTGCATAGGAGTTTACAACAATTAGACACTTTGAAGCAAACTTTAGATAACACGGTTCACTTACAGAACATCTAAAATAGAGACCCCTCAAATGGAAACACTTGTGGTTTTCCTCTTTACTTAGTGCTCCAATTTTGGGAATTCTTTATTTTGAATAGTTCAGGGAAATCGTTGATTTATGTGTTAATAAGATGCCTCTGATTGAAATCGCACGAAACCTTCAACAGCTACTGGAGACAAAAGAGGAAACCAAAATACAATGGGCCGCTACAAAAGTCGTTAGCCAACCATTGGTTTCATGACTGAATGTCATTGACTTAAATGTGGGTGGGACTGCAAGAGGAGTCTTGAGTTCATATAAAAGGAGACTCATGTCTAGGTAACCCTCATGGATTTGGAAACAAAGACAACACAGGATATTCCAAAAGATCTTCAGGACTCACTGGTAAGGAAGAGCATTCATTACAAGTGTGTATTATTGGTCCAACTCATGCAAGAACTTGTCTCTTGAATTCAGTAAGTGCATCTGCTTGGACCAGTTGTACACAACAACTGCTACAAAGCCGAGTGGTAAATTAATAATAATATTTTCCATTTCAGTTAACCAAATGTCCATTTAAGGTTCAAAAAGGGGTCTTAAAATGTTGTGTCTTTGTTTCCATGTATGGTAACACAAGAATGTTATTGGGTAATTTAATGTTATTGCTTGTGCTATTTCTTTGGCTATCTGCATGTTGCGTGCACTTGAAGCTGTTAATTTTATAGGTTTGTGTAGTTGCATATTGTGGTCACTGGGGGGGGGGGGGGGGGCAGTGCTTAAGGGTTAACTGCAGTTTTCCAAAAAACGACTTAACAAGAACTGCATCTCGGGACTTTTCTTCTTGTTGTGGATGTGGAACGGGAATGTTGTGGAGGAGTTAAATTGTTGGTAAGGAATTGTTAAATGTGCACATAACTCATTGAAACATATTGGTATAATTGTAGTGCAGTGGCAAAACGTCAGTATTTTAACAAGATGATGTATTTCTGAAATGTATGATGCAAAGGACCTGTATGTGCAGCGTGGAGCGCCATTTTCTCCATGCAAGGGATAAGTTGCGAGATCGTCTCTGTGCTCCAGTATCTGAGTGAGCTGAGATTTCTGTGGAATGTAAGTGTTTATAAAAATGTATGTAACACTTCCACAGGTTTTAAAGGAGCCTTGTGTGATTTAGCTCTTTGTATTTTGTTCTGCACAGACAGAGGTCACTCCCGTATTTTTGTGTTTTGTATTTCATTTCATTTCCTTTATTCCTCGTATTGTATTGGCACATCTTTGTTTAGTCGGTTATTCTGTTACTTTGCCACGTTACCTCTCGTGCTGTCGATGTTCAGTACAAGTCCATATGGCCACTGTTTGACAAAAGTAAAGGTCAAAGGACATTTTTTTTGTTTATTCAGTCGGGTTTGACAATACAACTGCACATTAAGAACCCAGTAATTGTGTCCTGTGTGGCTAACCGTTTCCCAGGCTTGAGTATGATGTCATATAGGCATACAGTATGATGTCATATAGGCATACAGTATGATGTCATATAGGCATACAGCTTCATGTCATATAGGCATACAGTATGATGTCATATAGGCATACAGTATGATGTCATATATGCATACAGTATGATGTCATATAGGCATACAGCTTCATGTCATATAGGCATACAGTATGATGTCATATAGGCATACATGTGTGACCTCTGTGTAGTTTCTTCTCTGGTCTGCATTCACAACAAAAAGGCAATGGTTAGAATGCTCTCTTTTTAATGTCGTGGACAATCAGCACAAAATCTCGCAGGAATCCTCCATTATTCTGAGGATTACATTGCCACTTGCATTGTGATCGTATAGTGGTAAATTTATACAACCAAAATAGAAAAACTTCAACACCATTAACATTGCATGTTAAATTTCGCAAATGAAAGGAATATAGAAATATATTTTAAAGCTGTACATGAAACAATGTGAATTCGCTAAACAGTGTGGCACAGTCACATACCTGCATTCACAACAAAAAGGCAATGGTTAGAATGCTCTCTTTTTAATGTCGTGGGCAATCAGCACAAAATCTAAACGGGAAAGCAACAACAGAGTTAGCTAACTATGCTCCCATTTTGTTTCCTGTCTTCCCAATAAAGAAATCTCACATAAACGTGCACTCAGTTCAACATAAAGACTGGAGAAATGACCCGCAACAAATGATGTATAAACAACAAAAATAATCGGGTCAGACTGTATTACTTTAACAGCCTGCGATATGATTTTTCCTCCCCACGACATTTGCGCATTCCTTACCTCGCAGGAATCCTCCATTATTCTGAGGATTACCCAGAATCCCTTGCCCTTTGTGAATATTGCAGGGTGACTTTTTCAACAGTAGGTGGCGCCAATGTCCCATTTAACGGGATTTAACTTCAACTCTATTTAACTATGTTACACACACCCCCCTTAAATCCTGCTAAATTGGGGCGTGACAGCAGAAAAACAGAAACTTCCAATGCATAAAACATAACAGTGTGACCGTGGGAGCACAATATAGTTCAAGTCAGTTAAAAAAACTTTCCATATGGAATAAGGCGAGCAAGAGAGTGGCCAATTCCCCTGCCAACCCAGATATGAAAGATGCCGTATACACCTCCCATGATGTGAACATTGCTCCAAGCAGGTAGTACCCAAAACGTTCTGAGTAACAGCACATTTGCAAAACGGCTAGTAATCTATCCTGAAAACATATTTCGCACAAATGAAAACAAGGAGTCAACTGTCGACACTGAATCATCAACCTGTTGTTCATTGATCTCACAAATGAGACGTGTTGGAGGTTTCACAGGTCTTCCCGATCTAGTACAAAGAGGTGGCGGCTGTGTACGCACTACATGGGCCTCTGTACTCAGGTGTGTGTCAGTCACAAGATCAGGGGAAATGACATGTTGAGCATCTCCCGCCAGAAGCTGAGAGGAGGCACTCCGGGACACAACAGATTCAATAGAGGGGGCAGGGGAGGGCAACCGGGAAACCAACGGGTCACACACAGCAGGCGGAGCCACAGTCGATTCTGCCTCAGAGGTTGGGACGCTCAAATCCGCACCAAGAGAACAACCAGGTTGACCAACCGCAGAGTCCCTGTCACTTGCTTGGTCCATCTGCATGAGCCAGCGAACCGTCTTCATCTCACCATCTCACCATCCTGCACATCACCTGGAAGTTCTGGTTCACCTTGTCCACTATCTGCAACCGAGGGGCAGGTTGACACTGGTATGCACTCGTTTCTTGCAGGAATGAAACTCACAGGAAGTAGTAGGTTTCGGTGAACAACTTTTTCCCTGAGTGTCACAGGGTCTCTGATGTGGTACACATTGATGTCAGGTTTCACAGATGCCACCTCAAAAACTGTGGATTCCCATTTGTCAGCGATCTTTCTCTTTCCTCTCTCACCACGATTAGCGAGCAAGACTCTGTCGCTGACTGAGAGGGGCGCACCTTTAGCCTTGCGGTCATAATTCTTCGCCTGGCGAGCCTGGGCAATACGGCTGTTCTGCCTGGCAATGCGGGCAGCCTCAGAAAGGTCACGCTTCAAATGGGCGACAAATTCACCGTGGTCAACAACAGCACCATCAGGGAGAACATGCTGGAAAACAACATCAAAAGGCAAACGAGGAATTCTCCCAAATATGAGAAAAAAACGTGCGAAACCTGTTGTTTCATGTTCAGTGCAATTGTAGCAGAACGTCAACATCTGAAGCATTTGCGGCCACCTGGCTTTGGATTGAGGGGGCAAAGCCCGTATCATGTTCCCCAAGGTCCTGTTGTATCGCTCGACAATACCATTCCCCATTGGGTGGTAAGGAGTGGTGTGTGATTTCTGGATGCCAGCCATGTCCAGGAGCTCCTTAATGAGTTGACTCTCAAAGTTGGCTCCTTGATCAGAGTGTATACGTCTGGGAAAGCCGTACACACAGAAAAAGTCATTCCACAAGCGGCGAGCATCCTGCTTGGCAGACTGATTCTTACAAGGGAATGCATGCGCTAATTTGGAAAAATGGTCTGTGACAACCAAAACATCAACGCACTTCCTGTCAGTCTGTTCAGCAGTCCAGAAGTCAATGCAAACTAACTCCATTGGTTCAGTGGTACAAATGCTCTCCAGTGTGGCACGGTCATTCGGCTCCTGGGTTTTCCCAACCACACAACGAAAACAGCTTTTCACATGATTGATGATGTCACCCTCCATCCCTCCATTCTGCCTTGCAAGAGACAGGGTGCGGACTTGGCCCTGATGACCCGCCGTATCATGGATGCCTCGGAGAACTTCAGTGTCTGGGACAACAAACTGGTAAATCGTCACGTTCATGTTCCTGTCTTTCTTCACCTTATACAACATACCATCTTTAATCAAGAGTCTGGACCAATGTCTGAGTAATTTCATTACACCACGGGACTAGCCAGCACGTTCATGCCTGGTGGGCCTCTTGTGACGCCGGACATAAAAGGAAACTCTGCCCAAAACCTCATCTTGTTCCTGCAGGTTAGCGAGTTCACTTCTCGGTGTACAGGCAGGACGGGCAATAGTTGGGACCTGAGGGATATCAGATCCCACACCTCTCACATGGCTGATACCACCAGTGTCATGTGCAGCCAACACAGCAGAAACATCCTGTGATGAGAGACAACCCTGAGAGTTAGCTAGGATAGTGGTAGCTTCCTCCTCAGACTGATCCACGACCAACTGGCAGTTTGCAGCACACCGAAACATATCTTGCACAGTCCCATCCACCAGACCGTGCATTTGGTTCAATAGGGCAGCATAAGGTTCAGTGACTAGCCTGTGGCCTATGCACGACTGGACAAATGGCTCTCTACTCAATGCATCCGCGAAAACATTTTTGGTGCCAGGGACATACTTCAGTTCAAAACTGTATGCTGCAAGCTTTGAAACCCATCGTTGCTCACATGCATCTAACCTAGGCTTGGTTAAGATGTATGTCAGCGGGTTATTGTCCGTCCACACTGTGAAGTGGCTCCCTTTCAGCCAATGGCTAAACTTGTCACAGACTGCCCACTTCAGAGCAAGAAACTCCAAACGATGTGCTGGATAGTTTAGCTGAGAGTGTGACAGGGTCTTACTGGTGAATGCCACTGGTCTGGTGATCCTACCATCAGGGGGCAACTGTGAGAGGATGGCTCCAAGGCCGTCAAAGGAAGCATCAACTGCAAGGAGAAAGGGCACAGTAAAATCTGGATGGGCTAATGTGACACTATGCACATGATCATGTTTTAGGGCTTTGAATGCTTCCCTGCACTCATCAGTCCAGTCAACTGGAGACAGCTTCACGTGGCCCCTTTTAAATTTAGGCTTATGGCCTCTACCTCTCTTGCGTAGCGCAGCTGGTTCAGCCACAAGATCAAACAGTGGTTTAGCTTTTGCAGAGCACCGCTCGATAAAATGGTGGTAGTAGAGAACCATCCCCAGGAAGGATCTGATTTTCCTTGCACATGGTGTCACCCCGTCAGACTCCCATCAGGTCTGCTTCCTGCACATTGTCTATAGCCTGCACTTTACTTGGGTCTGTTTTCACACCCTCACCACATATGATGTGTCCCAGGAACTTCACAGAACGCTGAAGAAAGTGGCATTTCTTAGGTGAGAGCTTCAGATTGTTGGCAGAAAGTCGTGAGAAAACCATCTGCAGACGTTCAAGAGCCACCTGTTCGGATGGGGCATAGACCATAAGGTCATCCAGATAACACAACAAACTGGAAAAACAAAACAAAAATGGACATCATCATTCGCATAAAAGTAGCAGGACTATTTGTCAGGCCTTGAGGCATCCTGTTATATTCATGAAGGCCAAATGGGGAGGAGAATGCCGTGTATTTTTTGTTGTCCTCGTGGAATCTGACATTGTAAAACCCCGATGTGAGATCCATTGTAGAAAAAAAAAAACATTCCCCCCAAGTGCTGCGAGGGTGTCTGACTGATGAGGCAATGGGTGTGCATCTTTAACTGTTCTTGCATTTAACCATCTAAAGTCATTGCATATGCGCAGGTCACCATTTGGCTTAACAACTAAGACAAGGGGGGATGAGAATTCACTCTGGGACTTACGGATTATCCCTGACTCCTCCATCTCATCTAGGGCAGTGCGAAGCTTCTTGTAATGGCATGGTGGGACCCGTCTGTATGGCCGTCTGAAGGGCTTGTCATCCACCAGGCGGATTCTGTGGACAAAGTCAGCAGCCTCACCACAGTCCATTTTGTGCCTTGAAAAGATGGACTCATACTGCTCAATGAGTCGCAGCAGCTTATCTCTCCATTCTGGGGAAACTTCACAGGACGAGAGGTCCAGGTCCTGCAGGCCCAAATCACACAAGCGCTGTGACATCTCCGCTTCTGATCTCGGTGCGGGCGACGAGTTCTGTGTGTATTGTGCACTGGATTGAATTTGAACAGGTTCAGGTAAGTCCTGCACAGAAAGACAGGGGGACACATCAGCAACCTTAGCATTTCTCCTGAGAGTGAGGGGCTTGTCGGAGGGATTCACCAATTTAACAGGGACCCAGCCATCCCCAAACAAGGAAGTGACAACTCGCCCCACTAGGATCTGTGCAGATCTGGATCGAGATTGAGTGGGTTCAATAATGACAGCACTTCCCACCACCGAGGCATCAGGAGCAGGCAGCTTAGCCCACACTAAATGTTCAGACAAGGGCTGCAATGTGATGCGTCTCTTAAGTTTTGCAGTGCCAAAACTTGGAGGCATTGCTCTGCCACCACAACATTTACCTCGTGCCGCTGGGCCGTGACAGATGTCATATAGGCATACAGTATGATGTCATATAGGAATACAGTATGATGTCATATAGGCATACAGTATGATGTCATATAAGCCTTACAGTATGATGTCATATAAGCCTTACAGTATGATGTCATATAAGCCTTACAGCATGATGTCATATAGGCATACAGTAGTGTTTGAGGGACACTTGGGCATTTATCGCAGCATATAATAATGTGTTTTCTGGACACACTGCTGCTTTTTCAGCACCCAGAGATTGATGGCTGCGTGTCAGAGCTGGCTATGAATTTCAGAAGGATCAGGCCTTAACTTAACAAAAAGGTTATCAGTAGTTCTTTCCACCTTTTTACCCACAGCTACATCCACTTCTGTCGGGCCGAGGCTGCTCACTACAGCTGGTATCATCACTGATTTCTGTAATCCATTCGATTCACGAGGTCCTGATTCCATTCAATTTGATTTTGCCTCAGACAGTCAGAAATATTATAATTCTGATGATTTATCAGCACTGACACATGTGAGACTTCATCAGAGGTGTGAGCATCACAGCAGAGGCCTTTGTGTCAAAGTAACTGAGGATAAAACAGAAAAACATGAAGGAGATTTTCCTGCTCTGTTTTCTGTAGCAGATACACTTTATTGCATCGTTTTAAAAAGTTTACATTTCTTCAGTATTGAACAGCAGAAATTAGGCTTTCTTGTCCGAGCGGCCGACAGCGCTGTAAACAACGGTAGACTGGTGGGTGATAAGTGAATGAATGATGCAGGAAACAGAGATTTGAGATGGGAAACTGTTCTTGAAGTACAGAGAGAGAGAGAGCTGTGCAGGAAGTGTGATTTTATCTGCCGGTAGCAAAACAGCAAAAGTCAGAGGGGATTAATGACGACATTGATCAAATGTGGAGCGTAGTTTGGATCTTCTGCTGCTGCTTCAGTGAATTTTGGTTAGAAATAAAACCTGCAGCTCAGAATCGAGCGCAAAAAAGACGGAAACACAAAGCGCCGACGCGCCGACGCATCAGAGTCAGCGAGCTGTCGGCTTTCAGCCCCGACGGCGTGTCCGTGTGAGAAAGCTGATTGTGATGCGTCGGGTCTGTGTTTACGTTTTTGAACAGCTGGTCACACCGGTGCGACCAAAGATCTTTTTTAGTCGCATCATTGAAAAATATGGTCGCACTCTAGAGCCCTGAATACCATTATATTACAACGTTGTGACTCATTGGGATTTGGCTTTTACACTGATGTTATTTTGACAAACAACACCTAAACATGAGCCAAAGAAAGTAAAGGCAGTCGTACCTCTCTCAGAGCTTCAGCGTAGGAACTCATGTCAGTGAGGATGACCAGCACATGTTTCTCACACTGGTAGGCCAGGTACTCTGCTGTAGTCAGCGCCAGGCGGGGAGTGATGATACGGGAGTGATACGGAGACTTTCAGATCGCAGAGACTTTGTTTTAATGTACTGAACGGCTGGTCGCTGGTGCGATCTAGGATTTTATTAGTCGCACCAGTGAGAAATTTGGCCGCAAATGTGACCAAATTGGTCAGACTCTAGAGCCCAGAGATCAGCTGCTGTCTGAACTGCACACTTACACTTGGGTTTTGTATTTTTTGACTTTTTCTCTGCTCTTTTGTGAATTATAAATTCAAGAGGATTTGGATTTCTGTCGATTTCCTGCAGGATTGCAACTTCCGAGATTTTCCATTTTATTTTATTTTGTTTTATTTTGAATTATAACTTTGAGAGGATTTGGATTTCAACTGAATCCCTGGAGTGTTGAAGTTGCAGGGATGCAAAACAGAGATAAGGGCCTCTTCAGGCATGGATGTGCCCGTTCTCTCCTCAATCTCTCTCCTCAAAAGATCAACATTAGCTAAGAGTGGGTTAATTAGATGAGTATTAAGTGATTTCATTATGTGATCATAGTATGTGAGCTGGCTTTTCCCCCCTCCTGCTAAATTGCTTTAATAAAATATCCTGCATTCAAAAGGTTTAAATAGTGGACATTCATTTTTTAACTCTTTCTAAAACAGCAACAAGGCATAAAGCTGTGGATAAGTTTACACCTATATAAATATCACTTACACATTTAATTTACAGTTACAAGTTACAAAGTCACTTTCATCTACGCAGGACTGTAAGCTGTCGTCTGTGAGGCGTCAGCTGTGTTTGTTTGTAACACAGTTCATGGTGGAGAACAGCTGCTCACATACGTATGTGGATCTGAAGATCGTCAGGACTCCAAATGCATATTTCTTCATGTTTATGTGTCGGGATGGCATTCCATGTTTCAAACAAGGTTCTCAGTATCACCTGAAAATCCAGTCACATTTAACAGGGATGGATCGATGGTCAGGGCAGTGATGGGGAAGGATAATGTGGGTTTTTCCTCTCTGAACTCGTGGAATTATTTCCCAAATAACTGTGGTGATTGCAGACTGCAAATGCTCTGAATTTATTAACTGTCAGTTTGCACTCAAACGCTAACACCTCCTCCAGCATGTGTAACGCTGTGCCTCCTCTCCCCTGAAGACTTGTATTCAGCTTCTTCTGGTTCGCTGTAATGTCCACAAAGTGCAGCTTTTTCAGCCACTCTGGCTGTTCCAGCGCAGAAAAGGCGAGCCCTTTGCTGCTCATGAAAACTTTCACCTCTCCCAGACATTTTCCAATTTCATTGTACTACTGTACTATGTATGACTGTGCAATGACAATAAAGAGTTATCTTATCTTACATGCAGCAAAGCGTTTCAGCACCTCTCCTCTGGACAGCAGGACTCTGTCATACAGCAGGAGATCAGGGTAAATGCTCTCCACCTCATCCAGTAATGAGGTGGAGAGCATTTAAACCTTTTGCCATTATTTTATTGATGATCTGAATGACAACATTTATGACCTCTGTGCATTCTAGAGGAAAGGTTTGCGCACACAATGCCTCTTGGTGCAGGATGCAGTGAAACGTCAGCAGCTTTCTATCCAGTGACTTCTGCAGCCAGGCCACAAAGCCCCTGTGCAGTCATACTTACCATACTTTTATTTTTATATTTCAATATCACAATAATCTTCTAATTTAGAACTACAAGTTAAAAAAGAACTAATTAAGTTGCTGATTTGGTCCCTAAAATCCAGAGAGTAATTATTCATGGTAAGGAATTCATGTGGACTCTAAGCCTGTGGGCAGGCAAGGACATTTAAACAGTGAGGCTGACGACCTACCATTTCTTCGTGTGACTGCTTCTGGTCTAAAAGGGACTCCAATACCAAAATCGATGAATTTAGGCTGTTTGAGGTACACGTTGGGGGAAAACAACAGAAAAAGACAAACATTTCTTACCACTGGTAGGTAGCTGACTAAAAACTGAGCAACATGCTTAATCACCACCTGCATTACAGAGAAAATGTGTTTTAGAAAAAGAGAACAGGAGGAACTAGAAGAATTGTAAAGTGCACACATAAGAAGCCATACTGGGAAATTGTCTTCTCTGCGTTTTCCAAAGAAGACAGTCCCAAAGCCTCCTTCACCCAGCTTATCCTGCTCTTCGAATTTTTCTTCAAAGTCCTCTACAGAGAGACAAAACAAATTGAATTTAACAGGTAAAGGAGACTTTACTCACCTAGATATTTACGCACAGCCACAGCACGTGGTGTGGTAAAGGTCGGCCAAGATTTTGACCACATGTCAGAAACTGGATCAAAATTGGACTAAACTCACTTGAACTCTGACTTTGTCTGCACTTAGAACTATCACAAGACATTAAAACAAAACATCGGGCATTGATGACATCACAGGAATCTAACATTCTAATCTATGCAAACTGTCTCCATGGCTACATAATATCAAATTAAATCATAGCAAAGGAGTAAAAAGCAGGATCAGTCTTAGGGTGTATGTTACATATTTGCCAGTTTGGATGAGTGAGTGCAATACTTCATCGGCCTGTGTTGTAGCAACCTGTTGAACCTGCTGAGAAACTTTTCTTTGTCCACTCTGCCCCAAACTTCACATGCTCCATAAAAGTCGAGGCCTAGAGACCTCTGCATAGTTATTAGCATTAGGTTATCAGTATCATCTGATATATATGACATTTACAGTACAGTACTCACACATGACATAGGAGGAATAAATATGAACTTTTTGACATAAATTTGATCATATGAAATTGGATATTTTTAAAAATATGAAACTTTTTCCTTCCGTCATACTTCAGAAATATAATATATTAAGTTTTGAACATTTTAAAACATTTAAGTTTGCTCGTTGTATTTATAAGATCCTACATGGACGTGCTCCACAATCATTGGTCAGTCATGTTAAAATCCATTATCAGTGGAAAACAAACCTGATCCTCTACTAGAGGCGATTGTGCAATACCTTTTAGACATAACACTCAGCAAACAGTTATTATTAGTTAAAGTCAGTGAGATTTGGAGTGATACATGACACATGACGGAATAAGACACGCAGACTTAGCATGACGAACCGACGAGGAACACGTACACTGTAAATACATACAGAGGGAAAAGAGGACTAGAGATGAGACATGGACATAACCAAGCGTTCAGTTTGGGGTATCAAACTCAGGACCCTAACCCCATCAGGCCGGGGTCTTTTTGTGGAGTCTGCATGTTCTCTCCAGCTTCCTCCCACAGTCTAAAGACATGCAGTCAGTGGGGGTCTTCTCGCCCCGTTCACATTCACACAGAGATGCATTGAAGATCACCTTGTGGTTAGTGCCTTCAATTGACCCTGTGCACGAGAAAATGCTAACTTCCTGGTTTGAGACCGGATGTGGGATTGTGCATTTCCGGTAGCTTTACTTTGTGGTCAATCGCTACTGCTAAGATATACTCCAAAATCATGTCCAAAACTCGAAAACGGAAAGATCACGTTAAGTTACAAAGAGGAGAAGGTGGGAACACTCACCACTGTTGTGTTATAAAAAATCTAATGATCAACTTTGACGTTTAAAGAGTTTAGATCGATCAGTTGTTTACATCACTCAACACAAGCAGAACTGCATCACTGCATGCAGAAGACACATCGTCCACATTCTGAAGCACATCTCTGTATAGTGACTGGTCTTATGATTTAAACAGGTAAATGTTCAGCATTCAAACTACAGGTGAACAATAGTCAAACCAGATGTTTCCCGTTATGTCGATATCAGCTAGTCAAGTACACACCTACACAGCATGTTAACAAACCGTGAAAAAGAGCCACACAAAA
Organism: Neolamprologus multifasciatus; assembly: GCF_963576455.1. Classification (NCBI taxonomy): domain Eukaryota; kingdom Metazoa; phylum Chordata; class Actinopteri; order Cichliformes; family Cichlidae; genus Neolamprologus; species Neolamprologus multifasciatus. The sequence goes on along the minus strand of NC_140451.1, from coordinate 3,687,806 downwards.
AATGAATGATTGCTGGTAAGGGTTTCTATACATTAGTATTTACAAGGGTATGTTGTGACTTACCTTCAAAATTACAGCGGTCCCTCACTATAACGCGGTTCACCTTTCACCTGGCTGTTTCGCAGCTTTTTTAGTGCAAGTTTGCATGCTTATTTTTTTATATCACATTGTGTCCTGCGTCCTGATCGCTGCAGACGATCTCCTCCGTGACGTCTCTCCTGTACAGTACAGAATCGCTGCATCGATGGCTAGCAGTGTAACTCTGAAGTGCAGTACTGTATGTCCACGATGTCAACGAAACGTTTTGCACCGTCAAAAAATAAAATTGGCTACTTGATTTCACATATCGCTGGTTATTTTTAGAACATAACACCCGCGATAAATGAAGGACAGCTGAGAAATATAACATTTGAATCACTTTTCTCTTTTGCCCTGAGGCGCGGGTAAAAATATTGACAAGTCGATGAACATCATTTACAGATATATTGGGTAAATGCCCGAGACATGTATAGAAATGTAAATCGCCGCTTGATTCATTCATTTGCTTAACTTGTTTTGGACCGTAAACAGGGCGTGAATAGGACACCGGAAACAAAGCTCCCCACAGGAGTTTCCGCACTGGAAGTAGCATATGCTAACGTGCACATAGTCAATTCGATGTACAGACTGAATAATAACACCTTCTAATTAGTTCTGTCTCCTATTGGTGCTCTTCTACGAGTAATCAGTGCTTGATGGCTTACTAAGCTTAACGTTTTTCACAACATTGATAACAAACACACACAAAAAAACAACAACATATATTATCTAAAAAAAACTTGATTGGACCACATTTTGATGTTCATCCTACATGTTTATTGAGATTGTCTAATGTCTGCGACGGTATCTTCTCCCACGTCTGCGGACACCCGAGGCCTTGTGGGCTCTCCTGCGTCTGCGAACGGGGCGAGAGGCACGTTTGCGTCTATACCTGCGTTGTGGCATCGTCCAAAACGGCGGTACCTGCTCCACGTCACGGGTTCTATTTATGGACTCACCTGGCAACTTTAGTGAGGTCACTGCTGATGTTGTCACTGTTGGTGTGACCTCATGACTCATTCATGCCATCTGAACTGTGGTGTAATTATGAGGTCACAGGGGGACGTGAATTTATTCACAAAGTTGAAAGAGAGTTTGGGTCATAACTCAAAGACACAATGATGCAGTCAAATCATTGGAATTAAATATCTGTAAATTAAACGATTTAGAGGGTTCTGACATCACATCCAGTCAATCTGTTGTGATGTAAAATATCAATGCCAGACTCGCTTCTCTGTTGTGATGTCAAATATCAATGCCAAACTCGCTTCTCTGTTGTGATGTCAAAAATCAATGCCAGACTCGCTTCTCTGTTGTGATGTCAAAAATCAATGCCAAACTCGCTTCTCTGTTGTGATGTCAAATATCAATGCCAGACTCGCTTCTCTGTTGTGATGTCAAAAATCAATACCAAACTCGCTTCTCTGTTGTGATGTCAAATATTAATGCCAACCTCGCTTCTCTGTTGTGATGTCAAATGTCAATGCCAGACTCGCTTCTCTGTTGTGATGTCAAAAATCAATGCCAAACTCGCTTCTCTGTTGTGATGTAAAATATCAATGCCAAACTCGCTTCTCTGTTGTGATGTCAAATATCAATGCCAGACTCGCTTCTCTGTTGTGATGTCAAAAATCAATGCCAAACTCGCTTCTCTGTTGTGATGTCAAAAATCAATGCCAAACTCGCTTCTCTGTTGTGATGTCAAATATCAATGCCAAACTCGCTTCTCTGTTGTGATGTCAAATATCAATGCCAAACTCGCTTCTCTGTTGTGATGTCAAATATCAATAACAGACTCGCTTCTCTGTTGTGATGTCAAATATCAATGCCAGATTCGCCTCTCTGTTGTGATGTCAAATATCAATGACAGACTCGCTTCTCTGTTGTGATGTCAAATATCAATGCGAAACTCGCTTCTCTGTTGTGATGCCAAATATCAATGCCAAACTCGCTTCTCTGTTGTGATGTCAAATATCAATGCCAGATTCGTCTCTCTGTTGTGAGGTCAAATATCAATGACAGACTCGCTTCTCTGTTGTGATGTCAAATATCAATGCGAAACTCGCTTCTCTGTTGTGATGTCAAATATCAATCCCAAATTCGCTTCTCTGTTGTGATGTCAAATATCAATGCGAAACTCGCTTCTCTGTTGTGATGTCAAATATCAATGACAGCCTCGCTTCTCTGTTGTGATGTCAAATATCAATGCGAAACTCGCTTCTCTGTTGTGATGTCAAATATCAATGCGAAACTCGCTTCTCTGTTGTGATGTCAAATATCAATGCCAAACTCGCTTCTCTGTTGTGATGTCAAATATCAATAACAGACTCGCTTCTCTGTTGTGATGTCAAATATCAATCCCAAATTCGCTTCTCTGTTGTGATGTCAAATATCAATGCCAAACTCGCTTCTCTGTTGTGATGTCAAATATCAATCCCAGATTCGCTTCTCTGTTGTGATGTCAAATATCAATGCGAAACTCGCTTCTCTGCTGTGATGTCAAATATCAATGCCAGATTTATCTCTTTTGGGATGTCAAATATCTGTAACGTGAGGGTTCACTAGATGGTCTGGAATCTCTCTGAATAATTAGAAACAGCAAGATGGAGACGGATAACTTTTTAGCAGCCTCTTTACTCTCAGCACACGGCAACAACAACCCACCCTTCCTGTGTGCCGCCCTCATGAATACTTCACTGGCCTCTCAGAAACCAGGAAATCTTATACTCAGATCTAAACAGGAAAACAACCAGGTAGATATAACACATACTTATTACTGGTTTGAACATGCATGTCTAAACATTCAAACGTGTAAACATGTAAATATCAAAACTTAAAACGGATTTAAATTTACTTCTACACTTTACATTTTCCTCCCCCCCTCACATAAGAAACGTCCCCGTTTCCCTACAGAAAAGGAAAAAAAACGAAACAACATACTGCGAGCAACGGGGACAACGATAAAACAACAGCAAAACCAAAAACAAGTTCAGTTCAAAACATAGTCCTTGAGGTATCTGGGAGGCACAACTTGACGTCTCCCACATCGCCGTGAAACACCAGATACTCGATGAGGAGTTGAAGGGACAATGTCTGATTGGTGTATCACCACATGGCCAGAGGGGGGAGTTGTTACAGTCTCAGACCGAGGAGGAGGGGACAAAGGAGAGTGGGAATGGGGTCGTGACTGTTTTAGAAGTGGTGGCTGACAAACCTGAGGGTCTGATGAGGTTGCAGGTCTGCGGCCCTGAACATTCCAGCTCCCTTTAGCTGCAGATTTTGAAGCTGTGAAGGGCAAAGCACCTGATAATGCAGTCAATTGTGGAATCTGGGGCTGTGCAGGTATGTCACCAGCAGGCGAGTTGGTTCCACCTTTAGGGACAGGTGCTTTGTAAGGCCTGAGACGATTGTAGTGAACAATTTGAGTCTTATCTGATTGGTCCAGGAGGTAGCGAATCCTGTACGTGACACCAGGGTTTTCTCCATCTGTTCCAAGGCACTCCAATATCTCAAAGGGGCCCTTCCAATGTGGAGCAAGTTTCTGCTTTGCTGTAGTGGGGTCATTTAACCACACCAAGTCACCCGGACCATAAGGAGTGTGTTTGATGCCCCTATCATACAGTTGTTTCTGCTGGGTGTGGGCACAATCTCTGTTCCATGCAGCAGTGCTGAAGGCAGACTGAAGTCTCTGAGTCAACTGGGTGACGTAGTCAGCAGGAGAAGCAGAGGTAGATGATGCTGGCATGTTGGTAGGCAACAGCATATTAGCAGGCATCCATGCCTCATGTCCATGTGTGAGAAAAAATGGCGTAAACCCCGTGGTAGAGTGAGGACTGGTGTTGTAAGCCAAAGCAACTTGATTGAGGCAGTCATCCCATTCGCCAGGCTGCTGAAGGAGTAACTTAGCTAACTGGTCAATAAGTGTTCGGTTGAACCTCTCAACCATACCGTCGCATTGAGGGTGATATGGGCTGGTCCGTGTCTTCTGGATGCCTAGCAGCTGACACAGATGTTTCACCAGGTCAGATTCAAATTGACGTCCTTGGTCTGTGTGTAGCATTTCAGGGACGCCGTGCTGACAGATGAAGTTGTCAAACAGGCATTTTGCAACTGTTGTGGCACGTTGGTCTGGGATAGCATAGAGATTGACATATTTCGAGAAATAGTCTTGAACAACGAGCACATATCTGTTGCCACGACTCGTAATGGGGAGTTCAAGTATGTCAGCTGCCACCTTTTGAAATGGCTCCGTAGCAACAATTGTTTTCATTGGAGCTCTGTGATGAGGTGTGGGATTCCGTCTGGCATCACATGGAGTGCATTGTGTGCACCATATTCTGATGTCACGTGACATGAATGGCCAGTAATATAGCTGCTGAGCACGTTTCAGGACCTTATCTGCTGATAGATGACCGGACACTGGGTTGCCATGCAGCAGCTGTAGAAGAGTGTCTTTTAAAGATTCAGGAACAACCAACTGATGCAACACTGACTTTTGGGACGGGTTGAAAGCTTTACGACAGAGTAAGCCATTGTGGAAGGTAAGTCTAGAGTACTCATGCCATAGCACTTTTTCCTGAGGTGGGCATTTTTTCATACGCCAGTAGGGTGGTTTCCGACCCTTAGCTTTCCAGCCAATGACTTCTGACAGTACAGGATCTTTTTGTTGTTCGCTTTTGAGATCATCTTCAGGCAGCTCAAGCACAAATGTGGATGAAACAGATAGCGCTGCACACTGCAGTCGTGGATCAGAAAAGTCATTGCATGGAATGTGTTTTTGGTCAGTACTGCAGGGACTATGGTTGGGCGGGCCTGCAGGACCTACGCACCTCTCTTCAGGTCTCAAGGTAGCAGAAGCAGTGCAGACTGTGTCCTGCTCTACGGTGTCACCAGTGACAGGGCGACGTGAGAGTGCGTCCGCATTGAGGTGGCGGTGGCCATCTTTATGAATCACAGTCCATTCAAAAGGATCGAGTTCAAGAGCCCAGCGAGCACGGCGACCAGTTCTATCACTGTCAATGGGTATTTTCCGAAGACCCAGGAGGGGCTTGTGATCCGTGACAATAACAAATGGCTGCTTGTAGAGATAGTGACGAAAATGTCTAACTGCCCAAACAATGGCCCAGAGTTCTCGATCATAAGTCGACCACTTTCTTTCTGCCTTTGTAAGCGCATGGCTAGCATAGGCAATGACTTTCTCTTGCTGTCCCTGTTTTTGAGCTAGTACACTGCCAATCGCTGTGCTTGAAGCATCAGTATACAGAGAAAATGGCAATGTGAAGTCAGGGAATGAAACCACTGGAGGGTTTGAGAGGGCATGTTTCAGATACATGAATGCATCCTGGCACTGAGAAGTCCATTGAAAAGTTGCATGCTTTTCAGTGAGAGCATGTAGGGGGACACTCTGGTGCGCAAAGTTTTGAATGAACTTGCGATAATATGAACAAAGTCCAAGGAATGACCTCACTTCTGTCGCTGTTCGTGGAATAGGCCAGGCTTGCACGCTGTTCACATTTCTGGGGTCAGGCTGAATGCCATTTTTTGATACAATGTGGCCCAGAAATTGTACCTGATCTTTGGCAAAACAGCATTTTGAGGGGTTTAGCTTCAAACCACTTGCCTGGAATCTGCCGAAGATTTCTTCCAGGTGCTGGAGATGTTCTGCGAAAGAGCGGCTGTAAATGAGGACATCATCCAAATACACTAAGCAGGTTTTCCAGGGAAGGCCACGAAGTACCATCTCCATTAACCGCTGACATGTGGCTGGAGCGTTTGTGAGTCCCATGGGCATAACAGTGAAGTGGTAAAGTCCACTGCCATTTGTGAAAGCAGTTTTCTCACGATCCTTCTCTTCCAGTTCAACCTGCCAATAGCCATGTTGAAGGTCCATTGTGGAGAACCAGGCAGAACCTGACAGAGCATCCAGTGCATCATCAACCCTTGGAAGAGGATAAGAGTCTTTGATTGTCACTGCATTGAGTTTCCTATAGTCGAGACAGAAACGCCACGTACCATTTTTCTTTCGCACCAAAACAACTGGGGCGGCCCATGGGCTGTAGCTTTCTTCGATGACACCTGCCTTTAAAAGGTTGTCAACTTGAGTCTGTATTTCAGCTCTCTGTTCGGGTGTCACTCTATAGGCTCTTTGTTTAATCGGTGTTGCATCACCTGTGTGAATATGATGCTTAATTATGCCTGTGTGACCTCTGTCCTCTGAGTGCTTACTGAAGATTCCTGAATACTTCTGGAGAAGTGATTTCAGGGACTGAACCTGGGAGTGTGACAAGTTTGTTTCATCAATTTCTACCTGCAGAGTCGAATCATACACAGGTGAAGTAGCACAACATGTCTGCTCCAGAGGGATGATATCAACAGATGAGCCTGAATGAAACTCACCAAGATGCTGTCCAGGGTACAGTTCGATTTCATCGCTGGAGGGATTAAGCATTCGAACCACTGTAGTACCATTCTGAACTTCACTGAGAGTGTGAGCCACATCGATGTCACATGTTGGATTAGGGATCAAGACACCATAGTAGTCTGTTGGAACAGGAGAAGCCGGTGTGGCTGCTGACACACAGGCTGTGATCAGAGTTTCGCTCATAGCTGGGATTTTGGTTGGCGCTAACACAGAAACATTACAGCAGGCAGCCACCTCATGTCCTTTGGGCAACAGGGGAATTTTCATGTCCCACAGTTGCAGTACTTTGTTTTTGAGGTCGAGAAGAGCATGGTGCCTCTGCAGAAAATCCCAACCTAGAATGACTGGCTGGTAAGCACCCCTGAGGACTTCAAATTCCTGCTGCCATACCTGAGTCCCAAGCCTAATACCAACAGTTAACTTGCCTAAGATTTCCAGACGTTCTCCATTGACCGAACGAGCTGGCACAGAGGATGCTACCATAGGCCGTTTTTTTAAAGCTGGATGAGAGTTTCGAAAATCTTCACTCACAAGGGAGACAAAGGAACCAGAGTCAATTAGAGCACACACTTCAATGCCCTCGACAATAGCCAAAACGTTAGAGGAGACTGATCCATCAGATTCTGAGGGGAACTGGGGGATGTGGTTTTGGGGCTCTGATACTGTAGCTGATGTTTGCCCCTCAACAGCAGCTAATGAAAGTTTCCCTGTGGGCCGGAGGTTAAATGTGCAGGCCTTTCCGGGGACTGGAAACGAACACTGGTCCTACTGTAGGACCCGGCATCTCTAACTCTACGTGGAGCAGGACTGGGACTGCGTCGGTATCTGTTATTGTCAGGGTAATTGTACCTGGAATACTGGGAGGGCTGTTGGGAATGGTATGTGCGTTGATCATGTTTCTCACATTTGTCCCACTCATTGAACCTCTGGGGAACAGGGGAAGAAGGACGTTCACAGTGAGACTCTGGATCACGATGATAACGCCTCTCAGGTGAGCAATAGTCTCTGGGATGTTGTCTGGCATGATAAGGCGACGGGGATGCACTGCGGGTGCTGTACTGAACATTGGAAGAGGAGGATCTATCACGACTGGAGTCCAAACGCTGGGCAAGGTAACTCTGTTTCTCCCGTAACTGCTGTACTTCATGTTTCAGGCTGGTTACAGTAAGCGTGAGCTCCTCAACTGCTTGAAGAAGTTTAGCATCAGTAGGCTGAGGACGTATCATAGCAACCTGTTCCGAAGACGGAATATGAGAGGATCCTGCAGCTGTAAGTTGCAATGCTGCCCGTGCTCTCTCACAACGGCTGGCAATGCGCAGGGCTCCGTTGAGATCCTCTGCACCCATCTCATGAATCTTAGATTGCAAGGTGGGGTCTAACCCAGCAACAAAACGGCGAAATTTTTCACCTTCCAAGGCATTGTAGTCATAGTTAGGGAAAGCTTCAAGCACAAGACGGGTAATATCTGCGCTGTATACATCTAAACTTTCACCTGGTTTCCGGGGGCGAGCGTTCACATGTGTCTGGAAGAATGGCAGAGAATATTTTGGACCGAAAACCTCTTTCAGCTTATCCTTCACTAGATCATAGTCTTTCTGGGTTGATGAAGGCAAACTGTCCCAGTACAAAAATGCAGCATCTGCTAGACGAGTAGGCAGAACAGAGGACATCACAGTTGCCAAATCTACCTCAGGTGGAGTCATAGCTTGCACTGCCACTTCAAAGCGACGAGACCAACTAGTAAAAGATTCAGTCCCATCTCCTTTAAAAACAGGTGGAAGATCTATTGTCAGGGCACTGGAGACGGTATGGTGGGCGGGAGCAGCAACAGTCCGTATTGCATCCACTGACCTCGAATGTGGCACAGGAGAAGAGCGCAGCTCGTGCACAGATTCACTCTCGTCAGCTGACATGTTCCCAACAAATATCCAGCTCAAAAAAATCACAAAAATCACAAAAACAGAGAAAAGCTGCAACAATCCTTACTATCTCCAAAAACTATTACTGTTATTATTTTCAGTTCATCAGCTGTTCACAGAGAGGGATAAATCCGAGCGGGAAAAAAAAATGATCCTATCCGCAGCTTGGGAGTAGAACTCACCAAATACACAGAGCCATCAAGAAAATAAATCCCACCGCTGCCACCAGATGTAACGTGAGGGTTCACTAGATGGTCTGGAATCTCTCTGAATAATTAGAAACAGCAAGATGGAGATGGATAACTTTTTAGCAGCCTCTTTACTTGTGCCGCCCTCATGAATACTTCACTGGCCTCTCAGAAACCAGGAAATCTTATACTCAGATCTAAACAGGAAAACAACCAGGTAGATATAACACATACTTATTACTGGTTTGAACATGCATGTCTAAACATTCAAACGTGTAAACATGTAAATATCAAAACTTAAAATGTATTTAAATTTACTTCTACACTTTACATATCAATGCCAGACTCGCTTATCTGCTGTGATTCAAACTTTTTCAGAAACTTTTCTTTGTCCTGCTCTGCCACCTGACCTACAGCCACCCACTGTAGTGGGTTAGAAGATTTGTAAAATGCACACATAAGAAGCCATACTGGGAAATTGTCTTCTCTGCGTTTTCCAAAGAAGACAGTCCCAAAGCCTCCTTCACCCAGCTTATCCTGCTCCTCGAATTTTTCTTCAAAGTCCTCTACAGAGAGACAAAACAAATTGAATTTAACAGGTAAAGGAGACTTTACTCACCTAGATATTTACGCACACCCACAGCACGTGGTGTGGTAAAGGTCGGCCAAGATTTTGACCACATGTCAGAAACTGGATCAAAATTGGACTAAACTCACTTGAACTCTGACTTTGTCTGCACTTAGAACTATCACAAGACATTAAAACAAAACATCGGGCATTGATGACATCACAGGAATCTAACATTCTAATCTATGCAAACTGTCTCCATGGCTACATAATATCAAATTAAATCATAGCAAAGGAGTAAAAAGCAGGATCAGTCTTAGGGTGTATGTTACATGTTTGCCAGTTTGGATGAGTGAGTGCAATACTTCATCGGCCTGTGTTGTAGCAACCTGTTGAACCTGCTGAGAAACTTTTCTTTGTCCACTCTGCCCCAAACTTCACATGCTCCATAAAAGTCGAGGCCTAGAGACCTCTGCATAGTTATTAGCATTAGGTTATCAGTATCATCTGATATATATGACATTTACAGTACAGTACTCACACATGACATAGGAGGAATAAATATGAACTTTTTGACATAAATTTGATCATATGAAATTGGATTTTTTTTAAATATGAAACTTTTTCCTTCCGTCATACTTCAGAAATATAATATATTAAGTTTTGAACATTTTAAAACATTTAAGTTTGCTCGTTGTATTTACAAGATCCTACATGGACGTGCTCCACAATCATTGGTCAGTCATGTTAAAATCCATTATCAGTGGAAAACAAACCTGATCCTCTACTAGAGGCGATTGTGCAATACCTTTTAGACATAACACTCAGCAAACAGTTATTATTAGTTAAAGTCAGTGAGATTTGGAGTGATACATGACACATGACGGAATAAGACACGCAGACTTAGCATGACGAACCGACGAGGAACACGTACACTGTGAATACATACAGAGGGAAAAGAGGACTAGAGATGAGACATGGACATAACTAAGCACAAACAGAACATGATGGCTGGGGGGAAAACACACGTGACAGAAGGAATGGGTCACAAGGGCAAAACATGTAAACGAGAGGAGGAGACGGGAGAAAAAGACATTACTGAAATACATGAAGGGCCAGGGCTGGGGCAGCCAACCAGTCACAGACAAACAGCCACATTTTTTACTGTGTCACCGCAAAGAGCCACATCATACACCTGGGCACACATGAACATCACCCATCCCTTCCTCTGTCCTGCGTTCAGTTTGGGGTATCAAACTCAGGACCCTAACCCCATCAGGCCGGGGTCTTTGTGTGGAGTCTGCATGTTCTCTCCAGCTTCCTCCCACAGTCTAAAGACATGCAGTCAGTGGGGGTCTTCTCGCCCCGTTCACATTCACACAGAGATGCATTGAAGATCACCTTGTGGTTAGTGCCTTCTATTCGATGTACAGACTGAATAATAACACCTTCTAATTAGTTCTGTCTCCTATTGGTGCTCTTCTACGAGTAATCAGTGCTTGATGGCTTACTAAGCTTAACTTTTTTCACAACATTGATAACAAACACACACAAAACAACAACAACATATATTATCTAAAAAAAACTTGATTGGACCACATTTTGATGTTCATCCTACATGTTTATTGAGTTTGTCTAATGTCTGCGACGGTATCTTCTCCCACGTCTGCGGACACCCGAGGCCTTGTGGGCTCTCCTGCGTCTGCGAACGGGGCGAGAAGCACGTTTGCGTCTATACCTGCGTTGTGGCATCGTCCAAAACGGCGGTACCTGCTCCACGTCACGGGTTCTATTTATGGACTCACCTGGCAACTTTAGTGAGGTCACTGCTGATGTTGTCACTGTTGGTGTGACGTCATGACTCATTCATGCCATCTGAACTGTGGTGTAATTATGAGGTCACAGGGGGACGTGAATTTATTCACAAAGTTGAAAGAGAGTTTGGGTCATAACTCAAAGACACAATGATGCAGTCAAATCATTGGAATTAAATATCTGTAAATTAAACGATTTAGAGGGGTCTGACATCACATCCAGTCTCTCTGTTGTGATGTAAAATATCAATGCCAGACTCGCTTCTCTGTTGTGATGTAAAATATCAATGCCAGACTCGCTTCTCTGTTGTGATGTCAAATATCAATGCCAGACTCGCTTCTCTGTTGTGATGTCAAATATCAATGCGAAACTCGCTTCTCTGTTGTGATGTCAGATGTCAATGCCAGACTCGCTTCTCTGTTGTGATGTCAAATATCAATGACAGACTCGCTTCTCTGTTGTGATGTCAAATATCAATGCGAAACTCGCTTCTCTGTTGTGATGTCAGATGTCAATGCCAAACTCGCTTCTCTATTGTGATGTCAAATATCAATGCCAGACTCGCTTCTCTGTTGTGATGTCAAATATCAATGCGAAACTCGCTTCTCTGTTGTGATGTCAGATGTCAATGCCAAACTCGCTTCTCTATTGTGATGTCAAATATCAATGCCAGACTCGCTTCTCTGTTGTGATGTCAAATATCAATGCCAGACTCGCTTCTCTGCTGTGATGTCAAATATCAATGCCAGACTCGCTTCTCTGCTGTGATGTCAAATATCAATGCCAGACTCGCTTCTCTGCTGTGATGTCAAATATCAATGCCAGACTCGCTTCTCTGCTGTGATGTCAAATATCAATGCCCAAACCCCACGACCGATAAATAACACAGAACACGCAGCCAGTGACGCACCAAACACACACCACGTTTAGTGACCAATAAATCAAGCGCCACAGGTGGTGTAAATGACAGCTCAGGGATGTGTAATGATGTTGATTTTTTCTGTTCTTGTTCCTTTTTACCAAGCCGGGTTTGTTGGTCCTTGTTTCCCTCTCCTGCTGAGTTCCTCCTGACGGAGTTCATAAGCCAGTCAAAGATCTGCACGTCACAATGGACTGAGATGTCGACTTCCTCCCACCAAAAGAAAGAAAAAAGTAAAGTCGTCATGCAGCAGGAGAACAAAAAGTCATACTACAGCTACTGCACCCTCTAATTTATTAGATTCTTTCAATCATGTGTTTCATAGGGGCCTCGGAGCACTTCTGCACACTAAATGAGCTGTGCTGGAACTTACACCATCACGTAACCCATAAAGGAAATCTCTCATTCATAAAAAGAAACAAATGTTTGCTTTGATTCCTCCTTGAGAAACTGAATGTCACGGTCCTGGGTCGCTGGCTCAGTGTTTTCTGTTTTGTTTTATTAATCTTTGATTTCTTGATGTGTGATGTTAGTTCTTAGGTTTTGGTTCTGTGTCCCCGCTGTTCTGTGTTGGTACTGTGCCTCTACATAAACAGCATCATAATTTCATATTTTGTCAGCACTTCCTAGCAGTATGTAACTACACAATAAATGTCAGGGTTTGCGTGTTGAGATATGAATGGAGGACCCAAGATGCAGGCACTGCTGATGTGAGTGAGCTTTATTTATGGAGAGTGACATACAAACAAAGGCGAGGGAGGCGAGAAACAAAACTAGGAAAACCTAAACTGGGAAAGCTGAGAACCAGATAAGAAACCTGGACACGAGGGAATGGAGTTAAAACACGATGACAAGCAGGAAAAACAGCATGGAGGAACACAGACGGACCAGTAACGCACACAAGAGCACGAATGCTATAAATTAGTGATGGCCCGCTTGAAGCTGACGCTCCGGCGCGTGTGTCGAAAACACCAACACACCGCTTCAGAAGCACTCTGTCGATGCTCGATTCGTTTGGCCACAGTCACGTGATCAGTGACGTCCAATTGTGAATTCCACTCTGCAGAGTGGGCAATCATAATGAAGCAGTTCAGTTTTTCTGTAGATTCAAGCTGCTCTTCATATTTTTGACCAGCAGATGTCACCACAGAGGACTGTGTTAAAAAGCTTCCAGTAATGAATCGTTTTTTCAACACAAGCTTCAGAAAGCTTTGTTTGGCCATCACTACTATAAATACACACAGAGGGAAACGAGGAAACACAGGAGGGGGACACAGCTGAGCCTAATGAATCTGACGAGACGGGTCCTTCATGTACTGTACATGATGCGGGTAGATGCTGTACGTTTATGGGCTGCAGGAGAGACACAGATTTGTGCAGCTGAGGTTGTTTGGGGTGCCTGCGTGTTCGCCTGCTGGGCCTGAGCGAGCCTCTCCACATCTGTGGCCCGGCGGTCTCTTCTCTTGCTGAGGATCTTAACGTAGTTTGCTGGGACGAGCCGGTGGTCTCACCGTCCACGCTGGCCAGGAGCCAGCCACGCACACGGGGCTGTAGCTCTAAACACGAGGGAGATAGTTGTAAACATGGGGCACGCTCACACAAAAGAAGAGCCCTCATCTGTTATTTCTAAGATAAGGAAAACAAAAACAGAAGGTTTTGGGTCAAAGCACTCAGAATCAAATGTCCCGCAGCCAGTAAAAAGCTCATCACCTTTAGGAGCGAGGTTGAGCATCTCTCCAGCTTGCATAGAAAGCTCCTCCTGAGAAGCAGCTGTAAAGTCATATTCTCCTCTGGCCACCACGTGGTCGTCCTCCTCGCTCGCCCAGTTAGTGTCTAAACCAAGCAAGGAAACTGAATGAAAGACATTCATCATTTTAACTGGTCTTAACCAAAAACAAGTCCTTCTGCTTTTCCTTACACTTGTAAAGTAACTAATGGCATATGGAGCTATGGTACCCAATTTATTTGCCACTGAGTTACACAAAGGCACATATGATGTCATACAAGCAGACTCATCTTTACACGTGTACTGCAGCCCTGAACATTACCAGCTTCAGATTCTATTATCAAACTTTGCAACAGCAGCCTTAATTACTTTGAACTCAAAACAATTAGCACCTGCAGCCACTGTCCTGTGTTGAGTACACCTCTCAAAACAACTAAATGTACTCATATGAATATGTGAGTGCTTGCTGTTCCATCTCTTCAGCCTGCTGCACAAACCTGCTGGGGGGACGTCCTCAAGGTGAGGTGTGTGTCTGTATCCTCCCAGGCTGTAGCCGCCACCGTAGCTGTAGCTGTAAGGCCTGTAGCCACCACAGATGGAGCTCCCATAGGGGCTGTAAGAGGGGAGGAGGAGCTGTTGGATGGACAGTAGGACTGCTGGACCTTATGAGGGGGCACCAGGGGCGCCATCCTGGGCAGGACAGAAGGGCTAGCAGGGGTAGAGGAGCCTGTAGCTAATCCTAAATCTGTAGATCTGTTTGGTGACAACATAAAGATAGAATATCAGTAAAATCCACCCATAATTCATTGCAACATTAATTGAGCAAAGCATTAGTTCAGAAACGTCATGGAGTCGAGCTAAACCACAAACTGAATGAACAGCTCATAGAGTGGCTCTCTTCCACAGCGTGTCCTTTGTCCTTTCTCCCTCCCCTCAACCCCAACCAGTCCTCAGAGGCTGCCCCTCCCTATACCTGCTTCTACTGGAAGTTTCTTCCAGTTAAAATGGTGTTTTTCCTTCCCACAGTCACCAAGTGCTCGCTCAAAAGGGCTTGTTTTGATCATTTCGTTTCCTCTGTATTACAATAGGGCCTCCACCTTGCAGTATAAAGTGTCTTGAGGTGACTGTTGTTGTGATTAACGCTATATAAATAAAGTGAAATTGAATTGAGTCAACTCTTCCTCCTGCCTCATCTCCAGCTCTGCTACTCTTCATCTGTATAGACGGTGGAAACACACAATAAATTCACCATCAACCAGCAGCTAGCGGCAACTTTTAGCATGGGATGTTTTCTCACATGAGCTGACGTTATGAACCAGTCAACACACCTTAAATATCCTTAAATATCATTATCACAGCTCTGATTGTTCAGCTTCTCCAATCTGATGACCATATTCTCTTAACCTTAAAAAGATATGTTGATATGTCCAAAAAAGATAAAGATGTGTCAGATTTAATTCCATTTCCTCACTTAAAGTGGAAAAAAGTGTCAGGGTGGGGGGACTGATTGAACTGTGATTGTGGAATTTGCCTCACACAGGTGCGTTCACTGTTGCTTGTTTGAGAATACTGCTGTATATATACAAATGCTGACTGCATAAACAAACTGTTGTACAGATATTTTTAGAATGATCTGAATATATTAAGAAAAAGACAATAAAAAACAATGACTTGCAGCATCAAGCGGAGGACTTTAATCTTCTCTTGTTTACGAGTTTGGGGACAGGTGAGCAGAGGACTGACAGATGAAAAACACGAGCTTTCTCTAAGGGTGTTGCCTCTCCCTTAAAGACAGGCTGAGGAGTTCAGTTACTCAAAAGGGGCTCAGAGTAGAGCTGCTATTCCTACACGTTGAAGAGAGGCTGATGAGAAAAGGAGAAAGAGGCCCAGGGCAGACCTAGGACACTCTGGAGAGGCTATATCTCTCAGCTGGCCTGAGGATGTCTTGGTGTTATCCCAGAAGAAGTGGAGGAGGTGGCTGGGGAGAGGGAGATGTGGGCTTCTCTGCTTAGGCTGCTGCCCGGGTAAACCAGTCCTTGATAAGCAGAAGAAAATGGATGGATAACAATAATAAGCAGAAGAAGGGACAAATTTAAAATAAAACATTATTAGTTATGAATTGAAAGATATAATTATTCAGCTATATAATAACTCAGCTTATAAATATATATGTAGGCATTTTTTTGAAGGAAATTATCGGGCAAAGGAACTGAGTTTGTTGGCAAACAGCAGCTACATTTTCTTCTGAACTGACAGTTAGCAAGTACAGAACAAACAGAAATGCAATGAAAATATTTCTGCGGCTTTTATTAATTTCACTTATTAACCAGAACTGCACAAAACAAACAAAAAGGCTCAATTAACAGAAGAGAGAGAAATCTAGCGAGACACACTGACTAGGACACGGCCTCAGAGGAACAAACTAGCAGTCAGCCACTTGTACGGCTGTGCAGATAAATAATTAGTTGCTTTTTTATTCCTGGGACTTCTGATCCTCTCCAAATACACAGGGAAGTACCTGATGCAGCTAGTTTTGAGTACTACCATCACCAAGCATTTAAAAAATCTATTAGAGGATAATAAAGTGTTTTCACCAACCAGAAGAAAAACATATTTTAGCGTATAAAATAGCAGTCTCTTCCAAACAAGTCCTTTAGCATGCTGATGTTAAAAAAGATCATGTAGAGTAAGACAGGCATAGAGAACAGCACTGACTGGGAGAGGCTTTGAACAGATGACATACTCAGATCAATTCAACATATAAGACTTTAACAATGCACAAGCATCTATCAAAAACCTATTTAATCTATCATCTGTGATATTATTATATACAATTATAATGTATTGTTCATCTGCCTTAAATAAACAGGCAGCCTTAAGGTATGAAATATTCATTTGTCTACTGTTTCAGTGGCTGATAGTGCCCCACAGGCCTCAATGTGAGTTTGAAGCCATTATAATCTTCAAGTTGTTTAACGATAAACCGATTTTGAATGAAAGCCACGGAACTTCGGTAGCACAAAAAAGTCTATATTCTTTGTGTCCATATGGATCAGTCATATTACCATTATTTCCCCCTAAGGTTGCCAAAAGCACCAAGTTAATACTTGAAAAAACTGCAGCAATACACCAAAATAGAATCAATATTCTGTTTACTTGGTGACAACGCTGCTTTTAGCCTTCAATCAGAAAGCTTGAGTTGGCTAGTTTAGCATCGGGCTAACGTTTAAAGCTTTCACTTTGGGGAAGTAACTCGCATTACTGCTACTGCTGTGTAATCTTGGTTAAATTCACAGCATATTCCAGAAATTACCCTGCAATAACTAACTGTTAGAATAGCGGCACCGTATTGCATCACACTGAGTGCATTTCAATCATTTATCCCGCGAGTTTGCTAGCTAGCAAAATAATAAAAACGATTTTAAAAATTAGCATGTGTAACGTCCACACTGGAGAAAATGATTTACTAGGACTTACGCAAACTCCTCCACAGTGAAAACGTACAAATCCTTCTTGCAGACTCCTTCTTGTATTTTTCGTTTTCCAGCAAACACTCATTAAAACGGCCTCCAGGCACGTTAGTGCGCTCACCCCGGACTGTTCGGGGAGGGGGGGTCACACATTGAAACAGACTGACGTGCAGAGGTACAAGGCAGCCCAGGCAGAGAAATGTTGCTTTTAGACTTTGCCATTTTATTTCTCTATCTGAAAAGAAAACTATTCAATCAGATAGTTATTTGTGGTGAATGAAATACAGTTTCAAGACGTTTTAAGCACCAAATCCGAAATAGAAGCACTACAATATATCCAAGATTTTTCAAGGATTTCAAGCACCCGTACGAAACCTGCATATGCAGTTGATGATTGTTAAAATAAAATAGAACATTTTCATCAATTTCTTGTTTGCTCCGAAATCTACGACATGGCTATATACAGAAAAGCTCGACATGTTATGCAAAAGAAAAAAAAATACACGAACAAAAATTCTCGTAATTGTCAGTTTCGTAATTTCAAAATTATCCAAAACTAACATTTTCTTTGATTGACTCATATTAAATTGACTACGGTCAAATTTAGTGTGAACAATATTACACAAACAAACATGTGTGTGTGCGCCTGCGCATACATTAGAATCACTTTGATCCCTTGTGACGCGGTAGCTTTGCTTCGATCCTTCATGACGTGGTAGCTTTGCTTTGATTTAAAACCCATAATACGAGCGCTCACCCATTATACTTTATGGCATAACGGACGTTGACCTGACACAACCCAAACCCTTTCCAGATGTTTTCAGAGCATTTTACAAAAGAAACCAAAACAAGTTCAGTTTTGTTTCTAACCAATTCACAGAGCAAACAGACAGATCGTGGCTATTAAAGTCAACAAGAGCGACCCTGAAATTCTGCAACAGGTAAAATAAAACCTAAGCGTTTCAATGACCTCGAAAAACTACTAAAGGTTAGCACCTGAAAATGGTCAACCATTATTTGTTAGTCTAATCAAACAGATGTTGGCCATGTTTCTGAGGTCGTTTTCTCCTTTTTTATGTTGTTCTTTCAGTTTTTCTCCTGAGATGAGGTATGAAGTGTCTGTGGTGCAGCTGATCTGGTCTGTCTCGAGACAGTCCAGGCTGCACTCACCTGCAACAGGTGGAGACTCACCAGAACATTCAGACCTCACAAATTGTGTCTTTCTCAACTCTTCTATAAAGGGTTTCTCTCAGGAGGGGAAGGCAGTGAGGCCTGGAGGAGGTCCACCCCATCACGAGGGCTGGCTAGGCTTTCGCAGCCTGTGTGAGTGTATGTGTCTGCACGACCGTGTTTATTGTTTTATATATTTCAAAAAGACGCATGTCCTCACATCTGCAGTTTCTTTGGTGGATCTGGTCTCGTCTGTCTTGAGACAGTCCAGGTTGCATCCACCTGTAACAGGTGGAGACTCACCAGTACATTATGAACTCTGAATGTGTGTGCAGTGTGCGCAAAAGTTTCTATGTTCGGATTTCTTTGGGGGAGTTTATCTCTGGATGTGTGTAAATGTATGTGCAATCATATGTGCCTGCATGGAGATCTGAGGTTGGCTGGTAGGGTGGACCTCTGTGCATAATCACAAGTGTGTGAAAACATTTCCATATTTGGTTTCTTTGGGGGAGTTTTTCTCTGAATGTGTGCAGATGTATGTGCATTAATGTGTGCATGCGTGGAGTTCCGACGTTGGCTGCTAGGATGGACCTCTGCGCATAATCACATGTGTGTGCAAGCATTTCCGTGTTTGGATTTCTTTGGGGCGGTCCATTAATGTAAAGAGCGGTGAGGCGGCGCACTCCCGGTTTTTCCTGCTTTCTTTCCCGCACCTGGAGGGCGTCGCAACCTCCTCATGAGGGCTGGCTAGTTTTTGGGAGTGTGTGTATGTGTCTGTACAACTGTGCTTATTGTTTTGTGTATTCCAAACTAACAGGATTATGACATCACATATATTTAGACTCTTACCACCAATTTGATCCTTTGATCCTTGAATCCATAAATAGGGGTGAGAAGCGATGACTTTTAGTCCATTAATCACAGCATTTATGTTCGCAGAATTGAAACGTTCACCAGAGAAGTATTTGGAAACATCTGGATCCTTTTCGGAGTAACTGCTTACAGATTCCAACATGTCTCAGAGAAAACAACACTACAGATTTTTAAGGTAAGTTTTCTTTCTTTTTTCTGTTTTTCTGTTGTTCACTAAAAGAAAAAGGACTCACACAGGCTCACCTCTACACGGCTGCCGTCTCCTCTAACCCTGCATGTTTCTAAGGCAAGTTCTCTCCTTGTTTATGTTGTTCTTTTAGTTTTTGTCCTGAGATGAGGTTTGAAGTGTGTGTGGTGCACCTGGTCTGGTCTGTCTTGAGACAGTCCAGGCAGCACCCACCTGTAACAGGTGGAGACTCACCAGGACATTCA
This sequence comes from Neolamprologus multifasciatus, assembly GCF_963576455.1. NCBI lineage: Eukaryota > Metazoa > Chordata > Actinopteri > Cichliformes > Cichlidae > Neolamprologus > Neolamprologus multifasciatus. Next base: position 3,668,227 of record NC_140451.1, on the reverse strand, counting down.
GATCTCACAAGTTTTGTGTTTCTCAACTCTTCTGTTGAGGGTTTCTCTGAGAAAAGGAGTGCAGTGAGGCCTGGGGGAGGTCCACCGATATAAAGGGTGGCCATGTGTGTGTATCTGTTAATGTCTGGATGTGTGCAGACTTATGTGCCTTAGTTTGTGTATGCGTGGAGATCTGAGGTTGGCTGGTAGGATGGACCTCTGCACAAAATCACAACTGTGTGCAAACATTACCATGTTTCTCAGTGCGTGTGAGAGTATGACAACTGACTCTAAGCCAATACAGTCCCTCTGGTCCACTTCACGTCGTCCTCCACGGAACCCCGACAGGGCTGCTGACCACAGTGTTTTAGCCACCCTGCCCAGGTCGGCTAACACCTCTGTCCAGTCTGACAACTCCGATGTCAACTTCGGCCTCCTTAACATCCGCTCGCTTACGAGCAAGGGTCATCTAATTCGGGATCTACTCACAGATCGTAAGTTTGACTTTTTCTGTTTGACCGAGACGTGGCAACAGCCCAATTACTTTTCGCCGCTCAACGACTCTACCCCCCCGGGGTTTGTTTACACCTGCCAACCTTGTAAGTCCGGCCGTGGTGGAGGTCTCGCGGTAATCTATCGCGAGAACTGGAAAGTCACACCGTTGTCTGTACCTGTCTACAGTTCCTTTGAATCCATTGTCTGTCAACTCTCAGGACCTGTTCCAGCTGTCATAGCTGTTATTTACCGCCCCCCAAAGTCTTCATAAGTGACTTTGTTGGTCTCCTGACTCACATAACTACTGTTTCCCCTAATATAATACTCCTGGGAGACTTTAATATTCATATCGATAACAGTGATCATCCACTCACCAAAGACTTCTCATCCTACCTCGATAGTTTTGGCTTTAAACAACACAAACTTTCCTACTCATACTAAGGGCCATACTTTGGACCTAGTTTGTTGCTCTGGACTTACTCCTTTCAACTGCAAAGCTGATGAACTGCTAATTTCTGACCACTTGCTTCTTTCTTTCAACATCAAAAGGACATTTTCTATAACCAAGAACCTTCGTACCATCTCTTTTTGGAATATTAAGAAAATCAATCGTGATACTCTTTCTTTTGCTTTCTCTAGTCATTTTCATTTTCATAACCTGCTTACCCAAGAGGACTTAGTTTCCTATTATAACTCTAGTCTCAATAGTATTTTAAACTCTGTTGCCCCACTCAAAACCAAATCTATATCATTCTTTCAGTCAGCACCCTGGTTTACAGCTGAACTCAGGCTCCTGAAAGCAAAAGGACGACGACTTGAACGCCTTTATAAGAAAACTGGTCTGAATATCCACAAGGAAATGTTTAATAATCATATTATGTATTATAAGGAGTGTATTAATCAAACAAAATCTGCTCACTACTCCACCATTATCTGTTCAAATGATGACTCAACCAAGATACTGTTTTCACTGTTCAACTCTTCTTTCAGGTCACCAGATTTTTTACCTGCTCACCTTTACTCGTCCTCCTTTTGTCATTCTTTAATGTTATTTTTCATTGAGAAAATTCACAAAATACACCAAGATCTGTTTTCCGAGGTTCCATCTAGCTTTTCCTGTGTAATTCCTCTCCCATCACACTGTTTTTCTGCTTTCCAGCTCCCCTCGATTACTGATATTTCAGATTTCATCTGTAAGTCAAAACCTCCTACATGTCAGCTAGACCCCATTCCTACAGTTTTAGTTAAGGCATGTCTACCTTCTTTGCTTCCCCTCATATCTGCCATCATCTGCTCTTCACTTACCACTGGAACTGTTCCTTCTTCCCTCAAAATTGCCGCCATCACCCCAATATTGAAAAAAAACTGGTCTAGATCCCAATAATTTTGAGAATTTTCGGCCTATTTCCAATCTACCATTTCTTTCAAAAATTCTTGAGAAAATAGTTGCCACACAACTCCACTCACATTTAACTAATAATAATCTGTATGAACAGTTCCAGTCTGGTTTTCGCCCCTCCCATAGCACTGAAACAGCACTTATAAAAATTACCAATGATCTTCTTATGGCAGCTGACTCCGGTTTACTTTCCATTCTTATTCTCCTCGATCTGAGCGCTGCTTTCGACACTATTTCTCACTCCATTCTTCTCAGTAGGCTAGCCTCCATCGGTCTCTCCCATATTCCACTAGCCTGGTTTAATTCATACCTGTCTGATCGCACTCAGTTCATTCAACTCAAATCCTTTACTTCTCAGCCCTTTCCTCTGACCACTGGCGTGCCCCAGGGATCTGTCCTGGGCCCCCTTCTTTTCATTATCTACCTTCTTCCGCTTGGACACATTTTCCGTAAATACAATATCCATTTCCACTGTTATGCCGATGACACCCAGCTTTATCTGTCCACTAAACCTGATTCTGTTCTTCCCCCATCCTCCCTCACCCTCTGCTTAGCTGAACTAAATTCATGGTTCTCTACTAATTTTCTCAAACTCAATAGTAACTAGAAAAAGTTGCATTTCCTGCGAAAATGCAGTGTGAATGCCTCGTATTGGAATCTGCTGAAAAAAAGCTCAAAAAGCAGAATTATCTGCTGAAAAGAGGTGTAGAAGCAGAAGTGCTTGCTGAAGATGGCTGTATGTGTAAGGATACACTGGAGAGTGTCAAGAAAGCAGAGAGTATGCAAGCAAGGAACATGTGTGGCAATTGTCACAGGTAGGATTCGAACCTCGGCCACCAGGTCTCACGGCAGCTGCTCAACCCTCTGAGCTAAATGAGTTCAGGGCACAAACAAAGATATGATGAGAGGAAAAATGTGCACTGTGGAGCAGAAGCTGAAATTAGCAGAAAAAAGGTGAAGAGGAAGAAATTTGTTGTGAAATGAGGTAAAGAAACTGAAATTTGTGCTTAAAACAAGTGAAAAAGCTGAACTCTGAAATTCTTCTGAAAGAGCAGAAGAGGCTGACATTTTTCAGCTACTCATTGAGTCAAACTGGTTCTCACGTAACTGAAAAAAGGTGAAAAAGCTTAAAATTCTAATAAAAACAGCAGAAGAGGCTGAGATTTGTGCTGATAAGAGGTGAAAATGCTGAACCAATCAGAGGTACTGCTTCTGTCTGCTTCATCAGGCTGTGTACTTGTATGTATTTCTGCCATGGAGCGTTAACAAGAATCTGAGGTCCATATTAGAAAAGCTGCCAAAATCATAAAACGTTGCAGAATTGTAATAAATTATCAATATGAATTACAGGTCTGTGATAGTGTATCAATTTGTAGTGAAAAAAAAAAGTTGAACAAGGTGGAATCGAACCCACGAACTTTGGTCTGGAGATCCGTTTCATTACCAATCACGCCACTGGCAAAGAGAATTGGCACCTGGAAAACAGGTTGATGAGCAGTCAGAATTAGATCGCAGTGAGAGGCGAAAAACGCAGTTTTTTGGAGTTACAAAACGTTGTGTAACTCAAAAAATAGGTGGGATAGTGGATGTCAGAGTATGACAACTGCTTAGTGCGTGTGAGAGTATGACAACTGCTTAGTGCGTGTGAGAGTATGACAACTGCTTAGTGCGTGTGAGAGTATGACAACTAGGGATGGGTATCGAAAACCGGTTCTTGTTGAGAACCGGTTCCCACTGTTTCAATTCCTTGGAATTGTTTGCCATTTTTGCAAACATTCCCTTATCGATTCCAGTCGCTCCGAATGATGTCACCATGTTGCGGAGCGTCATTTACCTGGCAGGAAACACGGCGCCTAAGCGGCTCAAACATTCAAAAGTTTGGTTATACTTTACAAGAACGGATGACAACAGGGCAACTTGCAATACTTGTAAAGTAGATATTTCATTTAAGGGAGGAAACACTACGAATATGCAAAAGCATTTGCTCACAAAACACGTGATGACCTTAAATGAATGTCGTGTTTTTAATTCCGCTCCGGACTCGTGAATCTCAACCCAGCAGCAGCGGTAACGTTTGCACGTCCTCTCCCGTTAATACGGGAGAGGACGTGCAAACGTCCTGCTGGCAGTTGCTGCTGCTGCGTGTGTGTGTGTGTGTGTGAGCTGACACACACACACACACACACACACACACACACTCTCACACGTTCTTGCACATGCATACACATGTACACGTGCATACACGTGCACACACATACACACATAGTGCCTTGTCTTTTAGAACCACAGGGGGGTTTTATGAGGGGAGGTGCTTGTGTAAACTGTAAACTGTAACTGTCATGGAAATAAATAGCTGCGAGGAGGGCTGCTTGTTGAAGAAGTTGGTTTGGAGACAGGTGAGGAGCGTTGAGCTCCAAGAGCTTGGTTTCGACCATCCTTCCCTTCCTAGCAAGTAAAAGATGCTTGTCTTGTTTTTGTCGTTAACAAGAATACGTTTCTAAACCAGCGGGGCCTGTGGAAGCGCAGACCCAACAATCTGATCAGGGTTTTGTCATCAGTGCCAACAAAACGCTCATTTGTATTTTAGTTGTGTCTATCATCAAAATTGAGTTGGAGTGTTTTAACTCTGATGACAATCTCTCCCTAACAAGTCCACTTTATTGTGTGCTCATTTTCTCCTATTAGTGGCTCATACGTATATAATTAGTAAACATGCATTAAGTGCACTAATTTCTCTCACTTATCAGTGGCTCCTGGTTGCTTAAGGCCTATGTCTGTACTTGACCACAGAGGCAGAGCATCATTCAATCCTGCCAGCTGCCTATCTTGGGAGCTTGTCAAGGATGACAGACTCCACTTTCTCTGCAGCAAGACAGCTCATAACTTTTTTACAGTGTCTCCCTGTCCTCATACTCATCTCAGCTTACTAGTGACCCAGCATTTTTCCAAATACAGCAGCGCTAACCAACATCATTTTTTCAAGTAATATAAAAATCAATTTTATATATTACCTTTTTAAACATCCCATTTTTCTTTCTAATGTCATTAAAACAAGTTTGCACATTTGTATAACAACAGTCAGACCTCCAGATCTTTTAAGCTTTCAGTTTTTTTCTCAGTGTCACACATAGATTAGTTTTCGTCTCTTTCAATAAGAAAGTCAAATCTTCAAACCCTGAAGCAATCTTTGTTTCTTTCAATCATTCCAATATTTTTCATCTCCTGTAATATAATTGCAGTTAACCAGGGCTTAGCTACTCTGATCCACAGTGATTTTGGGGGTGTGGATACTTGTTTTTTTCAGAGGTGCAGAGCCTTTTTCTACAAAATTACGAATAAACTGCATTTTTTAAAAGTACCATTAACATTAATGTAGACTGACACGTAACTCAACATTTAACACAGTGATCAGTAGAGAAGAAAGAAAATAACCCATTTTAAAATTTCTAGTTCAGATCAAAATTATTGTTCTGATTAAAGAAACAGTAAATCTGGCCACATTATTGTCCAGATCCTCCAATTTTCCCTTTCCAATGTGACTAAATACAATTCAACTTTTTAAAATAAAAGCAGATGCACACCCAGATATTTCTTACAGTAAGAATCCTCCAAAAACCTTTCAAAGGAAACATTTTGTCTTTCCTCAATTTTTAGACCAACTGAATCCACAAACCTGAAGCTGCAGACCCCAAACTAATCAAATGTAATGTTTCCATAATCAGCACAGTAATTTTTCAGTCTTTGTGTGTTATGTTCACTCACAGTTTTGATGCTTGCTTCTTCGACTTGATCCATGATTAGCTCTGCACCATCGCTCTGCTGTTTTCTCTCTCCTCATGCTTCTCCTTCATGCGTCCTGTCCTCAGATATAATCCAACCAGCTGCCTCCTTGTTTCCTCCTTGAATTGTATTTGCAAAATTTCCAGTTAAATTAAGAGAGATCCAGAAAGGTTTTCCTGCTTCAAAAGCTCTTCCAGTTGCCTGTCTTCTTGTCCTCATTTAAATGTGCATTTTTGTATATTTGTATTTATTTGACTTCATATTGCCATGACAACATAACACAGAGCATCTTGGTAGATTAAAGCAGGGAGTTCTGTTCTCTGCAGAAATGCTGATGTTCCATAGTGATGTAAAAGTATGTTAATAATCTTTAAACAGACACTCACTGGTCCTCTAAGAGCTGCAATTTAACTACAAACCCTCTTAGTCCCCATCAGTATCATTCATTCTGCTCTGCCGCAATGGTCACAGTGGCTAGTTTAAGTACATTTGCCCCATAGAAATCCACTGATGTTCAGTGAGCCCCTTTGATACATATTTAGACCTTCATAATTTTCAGGGTGCATGAGTGTTATATCTCCATCTCATCCTAAATATTTTACCAACATGTAAAAGGCATACGTCCACAAGATTTTGATTTGTTTAATTGTAATTTAAACTTGTGTTAGTCTGTGTTGAATGCTTTGAATAATCTTCTTCAGAGTAGACTTTTGGTGTAAGCTGATAGTGAATGAAAAAAAATTATAAAAAGGTGCTGTGGTTTTTATTTTCCAAGAGAGGTAATGCACATAATGCAGAGACGAGCGCACGGGGGATATCCAAATTGTAGGAAGGCAGCCTGCTGCTGTACACAGGTGGATTCTTCTCAGTCATAGTTCTTAACAACTTGACTGTTTTCTCAAACCACACAAAGAGTGCTGTTCCCATTAATTATAAATAGCTATATATGAGCAGATATATTAGCTTTGACTTAACATATGTTAAATAGTATACTTTCCTGTTTTAAAATTTATGATGGCTCAAAATTAAAACCTTACAAATTAAAACCCTGAATCATCACCACTTGTGTGAACTACAAGGGTGCCATCATTTTTCTTTTCAATCCGTACGGCTGACACTGACGAACATCTTACAGTGCAGTATAAGAGTCCCTGCCACAAGGAGACACTAAAGGCTTTCAAACCAACAGTTTCTGCTTCCAAAGCGGTGCCAACCGTCACCACCGATCACCGTACTTATGTAACATAGACCATGGATGCATGTTTGAGTTGATACATCACTTAAAGCCACCACTGTTCAGGCATCACATCTGTCCATTAGGTTTCCCTTTCATACACAACATTTTTATCCCTGGGTACTAACTTTTTTGTTGTTGTTGACTGTTTATTTGTTTGTTTGTTTGTCCAATGCTCTTGTTGCACTGCTAAATAGGCTGTAGCCAACATGATTTATAAAGGGATTATAAAACTAAGAAATTGCTGCATTATTTTACCTACTCCTATTAAACTCACTTTCCTAAAAACTGATTGCAGCTTCTACTTTGTGATGTTAATGTTATGTCTCTAAATGATTTCATATCATTCATGGGAGATATGCTTGACAAATGAGAAGTTAACAAGTCACTGCTACCAGCTCAATCAATTCATTGGGGCGACCTGCGTGTTGTGTTGCATTGTCTGATTTGGTCATAGTGTGTAAACATCTCTAGAGGCCACTGTTGTATAGCTGCTGCAAACTGAATGTGCCCGTACCAGAGGTTATACGTAAAATGGCAGCTGCCAGGAAGTCTCTTTGAAAATTTGTGTCTGCCCTTTATGAAATAGATATGTTGTATTACAAGGTACTAATGCACCCTTGCATTGGTAAAATAAATTCTACTAGAATAGCTGATACTCCCTCACAGAAGATTTATTTTGACCTTTCCAAAGCCTTCTTTAAAATTTAGAAAATAAAATGAAAACAGGCATATCAAAACAAGCCTACTAGAAATACTACTCTGCATTACATCCTAACACTTGAATAAATCCTAATATGTAATTCTGGTTTAATAGTTTATTACACTAAATGTGATTATGCACTGAAAAAAAACATGTTGGGTTTACTTAATTCAATAGTGGACACTGGTTGAACACAGATGTTTTGCTTTGGCAGGAGCTTAAACAACTGAGTTGAATTAACACAAGTTATTCATATTCAACAAACCTGTGCAATTAGTGTTGATAAAATATGATTGAAACATGTTTTGGTGAAGTAATTTGAGCTTTTGGAATATTTTAATCCTTCACAATTTTCACACTTTATTCCAACACTATTCAGTGACAAACAAACAAAACCGTATATTTTCTGAAATATTTGTGGGTTTTTTCTCGTTTGTTTTTATACTACTTGAACACTAAAGTGACCCTCCAATGTGATGACAGTGCCAGCAGTGGCCCACAGCTCATTTAATGCTTTCTCCTAATTGGCTCATAATAGTCTCTCATATGTATGAAGTATGTAGGCTATCTCTATTTTAAAATAATGAGTGGGCAATGAGAGCATCTCCTCACGGTGTACTTTACTGACAACAGGACAACAGGGAATACAGAGAACTGACTGAGGACTTGTGGTGCCAGCAGAACCACTTCCAGATCAACACTCCGAAAACCAACGAGCAGGTAGTGGACTCCACCTACACCAGTGAACATCCAGAGAATGGGCATTAAGATAGCTGACTCAAGTGATCTGACCAATAAACTGATCTGGAGTAACAACAGAGAGTCCATCAACACAAAAGGATAGAGACGGTTGTATTTGCAACAGAGAAGTCTTTTGGAACGGAGCAGGGAGAACTCCTGAAGACCTTCTAGGACTCTGTGGTGGTATTGTCCATGTTTTATGGTGTGGTCTGCTGGGGATAGGAAGAAACTGAACAGGTTGATCAAGAAAACTAGCTCTGTTCTGGGATGCCCTCTTGACCCAGTGGAGGTAGTTATCTCTGTCAGATAACAGCTCCCACCCCATACAGGCCACCCTGACAACACTAACACACTGTTTTCCCTCCAGTGATAGGCTGCTGCACCCACAGTGTGCAAAGGGGAGATTTTGGAGGCCTTTCCCTCCAGCTGCTGCCTGTACACTGCACAACAGCAGTGAATGTACACCACATATGCACACACTGGGGTCTTTACATATATCAGTGTGCAATACCTGTTAATACCTATTAACACCCAACAACTGCACTATGAAATGTTTCATTCTTCTCCTAATAGTAATCTGTATTATTGCATCACATATATAGCGAACAGTTAGATTTGCTCACCCGGTGGCTTGGAGAAGAGTCGTCTAAGCATGCCAAACGTATACGCTCTGTCCATCTCAACAATCCAGCAGAGGGCCTACGTCGAGTTTGGACACGGCTACAAGAATGTTATGGCACTCCAGAGGCTATTGAGAAGTCGCTCCTTGACAGACTTGAACGCTTTCCTAGAGTGTCAAACAAAGACCCACAGAATCTCAGAGAACTTGGCGACCTACTTTCTGAAATTGATTCAGCCAAATCAGACGGCTCTTTACCTGGGCTAGTGTATTTGGACACATCACATGGCATTGCCCCGATAGTTGATAAGTTGCCAACAAATCTTCAAGACAGGTGGATGTCAGAGGGGACTAAATACAAGCAGAGACATGATGTATATTTCCCTCCATTCTCATTCTTCTGTCGCTTCATACAAGATGAAGCGAAAATGAGAAATGACCCTGGTTTTAAGTCTACTGTATCAGGTCCCACATCCTATCCAATAACTCACAACAACCACTATACCAGATTTGTCAAGTCAAGACCGCCTGTTGCCGTCCATAAAACAGAGGTAAACAAAACTCACAAACCAAGCTTAGGCAGCACAAGTGAGTTCACAAACAAACTCTTTCCCATCCACAAGAAACCGCACCCGTTAAGGAAGTGTAGAGGTTTCAGGGAAAAGACACTAGACGAGCGTAAGGCATACCTCAGAGAACACAACATATGTTTTAGGTGCTGCGATTCCTCAGCTCACCAAGCTAAAGACTGTAAGTTTCACAATGAACTCACCCGAAACTCTGGCTGATTGGGACCCACACCCAGTTTCACACCTTGGCTCAGGCGATTAGAGGATCATCAGGGGGTCCTTTTGTCCCTCTGTGGGGGGAAACTCCCACTAGGTTTATATCTGGGACTCTCCACCATTTGACCTTAGAACTGAAGAAGCTTCTCGGATTTGAGGTGAAACATCTTCAAGCAACTTAAAGAAGTCCAGACGCTTTTCTTTGCAAGCTCCTTTGACTACAATGACCTGGATGACTGAGAACCTTCACAGACACTGTAAGGAAGAGATTACTTGCCTAGAGTGCAACAGCAACAAACACGTTGCAGCGCTGCATGCAGGTCCAGCTCCATGGACACAAAACACAAAAGCTCAAAACATTGCCCCAGACCAGGACAGGGAGGAGCATGGTGGTGAGAGTAGCCTAGACTTGGAGACTAGCTCAGCATGCACTCAAGTTTGTAGGGACTTATGTGGGGGGCGTTCCTGCTCAAAAATATGTCAAGCCTACATTTATCCAAAGGGGCATCCAGACAAAAAAGTCAAGGTTTACGCTATCATGGAAGACCAGAGCAATAGGTCATTAGCGAAGTCACAAATGTCCGCTTAGCTGAGAACCTCAGTCCATTGATGGCCAGTTCAGCTCTCCTCTGCCTTCTTTGCTTTAGTGTGACTCACTCCCAGACAACCAGAATGAAATCCCAACGCAAGACATTGCTCTACTCAAACACCTAGCAGATCATATGCAGCCCCTAGACCCTGAGGCCAAGATTATGTTGCTGTTAGGCCGAGACATAATACAAGTGCACAAAGTGTATGAACGAGTGAATGGACCAGTCAATGCTCCATTTGCCCAGAGACTTGCACTTGGGTGGGTTATTGTAGGTGATGTATGCTTAGGAGGAGCCCATAAGCCAGCCATCATAGGCACATACAGAACGAGTGTTCTAGAGAACGGGCGTCCAAGTCTCCTAACACCCTGTCAGAACAGCTTTCATGTCAAAGAGCAGTCACACAACAAATCCTGGGACACTCGCAGTTCATGTCAAATAGGGAAACACATATTCCAGCAAAGTGAAAAGGACGAAGAGCTAGCCCCTTCCCTTGAGGACCAAGTCTTTCTGGAAATAATGGAAAGAGACTTTTACAAAGACGATGCAAATAGCTGGACAGCTCCACTTCCTTTCCGTACACCGACGACCCGCCTCCCAAACAACAGACACCAAGCACTAAGTCGCTTAGAGTCGCTGCGCCGCACATTAAATAAACGCCCTGAGATGGAGAGACACTTTATGGATTTTATGCAGGGGTTGTTTGACAGAGATCACGCAGAACCATTCTGGATTGGACTATCTGAGTGAGTTGCAGACTGAGTAGAAGAGGACGGTGTGTGTGCCTGCCATGGACATTGCCTCACCTCCCTGGGATGTTTAAGAGATTAGTGTTTAGTATTTCCGGTTCGGGAGCTGGAGGGCCCGGATCGATTCCCCAATGTGACAGCACTTTCAATTTTTCTTAATTCATTTTCTAATCACATATTGTCAACACGTGATAATGTTGGCCTGTCCTGTATTAGGCATTCAGGATTTTCTTTGATGGCTATTTAGCTCTTATGGCATGAACTTGCTCAGTGCATTAAATAAGTGCATAAATAAGATGTTAAAATCATCATCATGTCATCATATCAAACATGATAGATTTGGGGGGAGTTTGTTTGGCACATGCTGACTGCATTCTAGGCGAGAGCAGAGAACAAGAGTGCAGCAGTTTGGTGAAAGGAACAGGAAAGGTGAAGAAGAGGTGAGCATCCAAAAGACGAGCAAGAGGACAGTTTCAAAGGAGACATTATGGCACAATAAAAACTGTAAGAGCAGAGATTCATTCATATCTTTCGTATTTTTTCTTTAGCTTTTACTCCCGCTGCTTGCAATAAATCAAATATAAAGAACAAACAAGAACAACTCAAATTCCATTGATTGTTTAGTTCAGTGTTACTCTGTGATTGTTTGACATTTCATGTAAATGTGACTATAAAATATAGTCAATAATATTAAAAAGGTGCTGTTACCGAGTGATGCGGATGCTGCAGGCGGTGATGCTGCAGGCGGTGATGCTGCAGGCGGTGATGCTGCAGGCGGTGATGCTGCAGGCGGTGATGCTGCAGGCGGTGATGCTGCAGGCGGTGGCTGAACGGACCTCCCTGGACCGTCAGCAGACAAGACTTGATGCTGGCTAGGTTCTCCTGAACCCCCAGCTGACGAGGCGTGGTGCTGGACGGGCTCCTCGGGCCCTCCAGCCGACATAGCAGGAAGCTGGCTGGGTTCTCCTGAACCCCCAGCCAATGTGACTTGAGGCTGGACAGGCTCATCAGGCCCTCCAGCTGGAGCAGATGTAGGGCCAGAGGCAAGTGGGACCCCTGGCTGCATAGGTAGATGAATTGGTGCTTGCACTAATTGCTGAGTTACCATAGTAGTGGTAGTGATGGTTGGAACTTGCAACAGAGCTGGTAACCGACTCTCAGCATCTCTTCTCCAGGGAACAGGGACGGGTACTGGGCCTGGCCGAACACCAGCCATCCCCACCTGAACAACAGATACAGGTCCAGGGAAGAGCTGTGTTCTGGCTGCCTTTACCCTGGGGGCCGGTGTGGGTGCAGGAGCTAACTGGACCGCCGCTGCTTCCACCTGAGGAACTGAAACGGGTGCAGGAGTGAGCAGGGTCTCAGTTGCCCTCGCACGGGGAACCAGAACAGGCACAGGCAACGACCGGCGCCCTCCATCCCCACCCAAGGAGCAGGTACGGGTGCAGGGATGAACAGAGCCATGGTTTGCCTGGGAAATGAAGGACAGATCAGCTGAACCTCAGCCACCCCCACCCAAGGGGTGCTGGCGCAAGGGAAAGCTGGGCCCGAGCTGCCCTGGGAACCGGAACTGGAGGCGGAGAGCAGAGCAGAGGAGCTGTAACAGTCACGGGGAAAACCAGGTTTATGGTACCAGACATTGTTCTAGAAAACCGAGACTTAGTGCAGGCTGACCTTGGTAAAACTGCTACTCTTAAGTCGTCCAGGTTGACATTAGCAGTCTTAGGAAAGGTGAGTTCAGGGGCAGTCACAGGTGCTGGAGAAATCATACAAACCGTGTCTGAATAAACTGGGTGTGAAGCAACATTAAACACAGTCTTACAAAACACAGCCTGGGAAGTTCCACACACAGTTTCCAGGGCTACTTGCTGAAAAGCATGGCGCACAGAGTTATACAGACATGATCGTGGAACCGAAACTCTAACTTGAGCAACCAACTCTGCAGTGTTCAAGCCAAGTATTTTTGCCAGCTTGTTAACAGCAGGTGACACCTTGTTGCTCTTAACCTGGACAATCACAGAACGCACAGTCTTGAAGAGTTCTCAATGAGCAACACAAACAGTCTTTGAATGAGCATACTCTGGGCTTGTGAAATTTAAGTCAGGAGAGGTTATGGAAACATGAGGTTTATCACAGGCAGCCTCAGAATGAACTGGCTGGTGAGCCGCGTAACACATGGGTGAAGCAACACCAACAACAGTCTCATGAGGTGTTGCCTGAACAGCATAGATGGAATTTGGCTGGGAAATGGAACTGTCCCTGTTTAGTTTAGCAGTAGGAGACATTGTCTTTTTAGCAGAGCAGCAAATAGTCTTTTAAACAGCATTTTTAATGTCCTGAGTGAGATTTTGATTGTCCAAGTCAGAAAATTCCCTAACAGATTCACACATGTAATCTACACCTGAAAGCTCACTATTAATTAGCACTACCGAAGCCTTCCTTGTACTATTAACTGATCCAAAAACAGGTGGCTCAGGATCAACATAACTTGGCACAGAAGTGAAAACAGAAACTCCAGTTTTTTCAGAGTTACATCCAGAAACTACACTCTTAGTTACAGAAGACAAAACTTCATTCAATTCTGGTGAAATAAGGTCATTTGACTCCTGAATTTTCTCAAACTTGGAGGAAACAAAAAATGGATCATTAGAATGCTCAGAGTCCCGAAAAGCAACCTCAGAGTCAGCCATCTTGGGATCATCAGTTTCTATCCTTACAGACTCAGAGTTAACAGTCATAAAGTTAACCGACTCTGGATTCACTGCCTCTGAGCTTAAAATTCCCCGCGTGGAAGAAGCCGGGTGAAAATTGATCTGTTCACTCACCACGTCCAGCTGTTCAAAGCATGAACTGGACTCAGATTGCGGTGAGGGACGGTGACGACGAGAACGCTGCTTTCTTTTGGAAACAGGAGCGGCAGAGGAAACGGAAGGTGTTGGAGCAATGGTGACCAGGCCCTCATCCTCCGACCACATTCCTGCCAGGCATGAGGCAGATGAGGGGTGGTCAGGACCAGACGTGAGGGAGGAAAGAGTCTGATGCTGCGACTGCAGCTGATGCAGCGGAGCTGAAGAAAGCTCCGTCCACTGTGGCGGTGTGAGAGGGCGCGCTCGCTGTGACTGAGGCTGAGTGGACGAGGAGATGAGGGTGAATTGGGCCAGCTCCCGGGTTTTGGCTGCCTCCTTAGCCTGGGTCAGCGAACGGCTGAACTCCGAAGCTATAGAGAGCTGGCGCAGGTGAGGATTTCCGTCGAATATGGCTTGTATTGCATTCAGCCCGACTGAGAATGTCTGCAAATCCGAGGCGTGGCTAATGCGAGTCATCAGTCCCAGGATGCGAGCAAGGTCCACCTCTCTTTCTCAGTGAGGTGAGTCCGCTGGGTCCATGTTATGGTTGCGTCCTTCTGTCACGATGAGCTGTGTGCTGTCAGTGGCTGGACCCAAGTGCAGGACTCGGAGACAAAACATTAACTTAAACGGCAGCTTAATTTTCTGGTGAGACACACTTGGCAATACATAAACAACAACTTAAACTAACTAGACTGGAGATGCATATGACTTTGCCTTTGACCTGAAGGTAGACGACGAAGAATACGCACACAACAAACGTGGAGGACGCAACAACTAGCAGGGAAAAACACAGGGCTTAAATACATACTGAGGTGATTAGGGAATGTGAAACAGGAGGAGAGCACAGCTGGGACTCATCAGACATGACAAGACAAGGGGAGGCAAAACTCAACACATTGACATTGACAGTGCCACGTATTGGAGAAGCAAGATGGCGCCTGTGTTTGGCTGTGCCGCTGCCTCCGTCCGTGTGTTTGTTTACTTTATATGTTATGCAAGTGTTCTTGCTACAGTTTTGTCCGGTGTCATTTCCTTTCGGATTTATGATCGCCATGCGTTACTGGCGATCAAATCTGCTATGGATAACTTTCAGAGTCAACGATACGACGTTGTTTTCCCACCGCCGCTTGAGCGTGACGCAGCACCCGGTTCACCTGCACTCTTGCCGGTCAGCTCAATTTTGCTTCAGAGGCCTCGTCGGAGGAAGCGGGGGAAGAGAGCCGGCTTTCTTGTCCTGCTCCGTCGTCTTCGGAAAGAGGCAGATCTTTGGGGGCTTTATTCCTGTGCTGCTAGCGGTAAGATCCGCTGTCTGTGGCACCAAGGCTGTGCAACAGTCGACCTCTACAACTACGTTTGGTTGACTCTGTGGAATCCTTTAAAAAACAGTTAAAAACTTTACTGTTTAAACAAGCTTTCTGTTTACCAATGCTTTTTACATTTTTATATTTTAATTTACATTTAAACTCTATATTGTGTATATTGTGCATTTTGCTATTTATCGTACTGTTTATTTTAATCTCTGTGTGCAGCGCTTTGTGACTACCTGTCTATGAAAAGTGCATAATAAATAAACTTTACTTACTTACTTACATAGTACACAGACTTTCAAAGTAAAACAGGAAACTGAACAGACGTGGACTAAACTAGGGGATACAGAGAACAAGAGACACACTGACAGAAATGACTGTATATATAATGATTGAAGTAACACAGAACCACGACCTAAGAACGAGAACACAAGAAATTCCAAGGAACTAGGGAGTTAGGAATAATAGCGACAGAAATCAAAACCAAGAGAATCAAAACACATCATGAAATCAAGGATAACTAATACAACAGAAAAACACTGAGTCCACAGACTCAGGACCGCGACAGAAACTTTCAAAGATTTCAGCTCTGGATTTAGCCCCAGTGTTTTAAGATCCTAGCAACGCTGGTATTTATGGCCACATTTTTCAAAGACACGAGCTTTCTGGGTGCTGACCAGTAGCGGTTTTAGATACGGGCGACACGGGCGGTTGCCCGGGGCGGCATCGTGGTGGGGGGCGGCATCACGGCCAGCCTGTGACATAGTGGGAATGTCACAGACACCGATCGGTTTTCTGTCGCCTATTTGCTGGGAGTAAGGGCGCCCTCCGCTTGCGAGGTGCGCCTGCTGCTTGCAGCACAGGGAGGAGAGGGCGGGGTGGCGGGGGATTCTCTGGTGGCTGGAGCAGCATCTAATAACCAACTCGCAAAATAAAACAAAATAAAAACAAACCAACAAACACGAAAACACCAGACATCATGATACAGACTTATAATTTGCACCGATGTTTTTTCAAAATTCTGTATGCGAAAAGTGAGCGCGAGCCCTCGGTGCGCCTGCTCGCTGCTGAAGTCAAAGTAAACTTTATTGTCATCTCCACTACATACAGTCCAGTATATAGAGAGACGAGACGACGAGGCTCCAGTTACAGCAGTGCATGTAAACAAACAATAAATATAAGAAGAGTAAGAAAATAAATATACACTTTAGGACTCGGGGTATGTGACACAGGACCCACCAGTGTTGGTCAAGTTTGTGTGTGTGTGTGTGTGTGTGTGTGTGTACAACAGCTTTATGTTAATGTACAATCCTTAATATGTTTTGTGTGTGTGTGTGTGTGTGTGTGTGTGTGTGTGTGTGTGTGTGTGGAGGGCGCCAGAGGGCGTGTTTCGCCCGGGGTGCCAAACAGGCTAGGACCGCCACTGGTGCTGACTCAGGGGGACCACTTTAGTTCATTGAAACTTTAATGCCAGTTTAGTTTAAGACATTAAACTGGTCGCGTTTTGAATCCAATTGATACTAAAAGAGCTATACTGAACATAAACAACTGTGTTAGTGTGACGCCCTGCATAATTGAAGGATTACGATAAACTTCAGTTCTTACTGAATCTGTAACATTGCCTTGATCTGCCTACATCATTTTAAAATGCTTTTTTTTAATAGTTTGTGTTGTTAAATGAGTTTTGTGTCACTGTGCACAGTGAAAAACTCACCTGATGTAGTGGAAAGGCCATGTTCACCACTAGATGGTGACAACCTGGCACAGGTATTTTCTATACACACTAAATTTCACACTGAAAAGCCTTGGTGGGAATTTTTGTTTGCATAGAAAGTCAAGGAAAAAATGTCTTGAGGTTTTCCAGTGTTTTCAAAATTGTGTTTTTCAGATACACATCAAAACTTCACACAGACAAACACACACACAAAACAACAAAATATGTCAAATTACATAAGATAAGATAACCTTTATTAGTCCCACACGTGGGAAATTTGTTTTGTTACAGCGGTGGACAGTGCAAAGTTACATGGAGAATTAGAAAAATGAAAAACATCTCATTTGTAAAAAAATAAACCAAAACCATCCTTCAGCTGCTTTCAATCACATCTCCGAGTCTCTGTGAGCAGACGCAGCTCGTGCTCGTCTTCAGGGTGAAGCTTGACGTGCTAATAAAAGAAAACATGTTTGCAGCTCAATTTCAAAACACTGTGTGGGTTTCTCTGGTTCATTTGTGCAACTGTTTCTTGGTAAATTATACAAGAACAGGAAACATAAAAATGGCTGTTGTCATCCAACATGCCCATAAAAGGCTTCATGATATACTGCTGCTGTTCACCTGCTTGTCTTACTCTGCTGGACTTTTCAGAAGTCGACTGTTTCACATATAAAGTCCTGTTTCTTATTATTTTAATGTGCTGAATCCAAACCCGACAATTAAAATATCTGATTAGCTGCTGTCTCCAAGACATTTATTTTTACACTACATGTTGTTTAGATGAGTTTTTCATATGTGTTTGGTAATATCTGACCTTTCTTCATTATGAAACATTAATCAGAGAAAGGTCAACACAGATTAGTCTTAATATGAAACATTAGAAAGCACAGCAGGGTTATTGCAGCCCCGCCCTCACATTGTGAGCAATGCTGTGACGTTTCTCAGTTACAATAATGTGACATAACTTCTGCCAAGCAGCTTCTGTGTTTGCTAGCGTTGGTGTCACTGTGTCTGTAAACACGATAATCCATTCAGAAGTTGCCTGGCGTCCACTGAGGTCATCAAAGTCCGTCCACCTTCTTCCACTTATCAGGGTCGTGGGGGGCTGGAGCCTATCACAGCTGTCATAGGGCGAGAGGCGGAGTCAACCCTGGACAGGTCGCCAGCCCGTGGCAGGGCTAACACACAGACAACCATTCACACCAATCCCCACTGACTGCATGTCTTTAGACTGTGGGAGGAAGCTGGAGAGAACATGCAGACTCCACACAAAGACCCCGGCCTGATGGGGTTAGGGTCCTGAGTTTGATACCCTAAACTGAACGCAGGACAGAGGAAGGGATGGGTGATGTTCATGTGTGACTGCTTCTGGTCTAAAAGGGACTGCAATACCAAAATCGATGAATTTGACACATAGAAATGCTGGATGATCAGGCGATGTGTCAAACACAATGTTTTCTGGCTTAATGTCTCGATGGTAGACACCCTTGGATTGCATTTCAGCAGCTGCATGTACCAGCTGTCTCATTATGACCAGACAGACAAATGAAAAATACGTTCAAATAATCAGATTTACATTATCCATTAAAGTTTGCCATATATGTTATCTTGCCACTCGCTGACCTTAACCTCCCTCTCGTGCACAAAGGTTCTTCTGTTTGCCAGGTAGGCTTCCAAGTCTATGTTTTTTTGGCCTTTCAAAGACCATAATGAGTTCGTCTTCCAAGTCATACCAGTCGTTTTAAGCGGGCGTCACATTGCTGCTCGTAGCCTCTGGTCCTGCCCCCACTTTTATTAGCAATGCCACCTCCTTGGGAATCTCGGTCATTTTACCATTAAGAAGCTTGAGAAACAGAACATCAAGGTCAGTGTTCAAACATTAGGCTGTTTGAGGTACACGTTGGGGGAAAACAACAGAAAAAGACAAACATTTCTTACCACTGGTAGGTAGCTGACTAAAAACTGAGCAACATGCTTAATCACCACCTGCATTACAGAGAAAATGTGTTTTAGAAAAAGAGAACAGGAGGAACTAGAAGAATTGTAAAGTGCACACATAAGAAGCCATACTGGGAAATTGTCTTCTCTGCCTTTTCCAAAGAAGACAGTCCCAAAGCCTCCTTCACCCAGCTTATCCTGCTCTTCGTATTTTTCTTCAAAGTCCTCTACAGAGAGACAAAACAAATTGAATTTAACAGGTAAAGGAGACTTTACTCACCTAGATATTTACGCACAGCCACAGCACGTGGTGTGGTAAAGGTCGGCCAAGATTTTGACCACATGTCAGAAACTGGATCAAAATTGGACTAAACTCACTTGAACTCTGACTTTGTCTGCACTTAGAACTATCACAAGACATTAAAACAAAACATCGGGCATTGATGACATCACAGGAATCTAACATTCTAATCTATGCAAACTGTCTCCATGGCTACATAATATCAAATTAAATCATAGCAAAGGAGTAAAAAGCAGGATCAGTCTTAGGGTGTATGTTACATGTTTGCCAGTTTGGATGAGTGAGTGCAATACTTCATCGGCCTGTGTTGTAGCAACCTGTTGAACCTGCTGAGAAACTTTTCTTTGTCCACTCTGCCCCAAACTTCACATGCTCCATAAAAGTCGAGGCCTAGAGACCTCTGCATAGTTATTAGCATTAGGTTATCAGTATCATCTGATATATATGACATTTACAGTACAGTACTCACACATGACATAGGAGGAATAAATATGAACTTTTTGACATAAATTTGATCATATGAAATTGGATTTTTTTTTAATATGAAATTTTTTCCTTCCGTCATACTTCAGAAATATAATATATTAAGTTTTGAACATTTTAAAACATTTAAGTTTGCTCGTTGTATTTATAAGATCCTACATGGACGTGCTCCACAATCATTGGTCAGTCACGTTAAAATCCATTATCAGTGGAAAACAAACCTGATCCTCTACTAGAGGCGATTGTGCAATACCTTTTAGACATAACACTCAGCAAACAGTTATTATTAGTTAAAGTCAGTGAGATTTGGAGTGATACATGACACATGACGGAATAAGACACGCAGACTTAGCATGACGAACCGACGAGGAACACGTACACTGTGAATACATACAGAGGGAAAAGAGGACTAGAGATGAGACATGGACATAACTAAGCACAAACAGAACATGATGGCTGGGGGGAAAACACACGTGACAGAAGGAATGGGTCACAAGGGCAAAACATGTAAATGAGAGGAGGAGACGGGAGAAAAAGACATTACTGAAATACATGAAGGGCCAGGGCTGGGGCAGCCAACCAGTCACAGACAAACAGCCACATTTTTTACTGTGTCACCGCAAAGAGCCACATCATACACCTGGGCACACATGAACATCACCCATCCCTTCCTCTGTCCTGCGTTCAGTTTGGGGTATCAAACTCAGGACCCTAACCCCATCAGGCCGGGGTCTTTGTGTGGAGTCTGCATGTTCTCTCCAGCTTCCTCCCACAGTCTAAAGACATGCAGTCAGTGGGGGTCTTCTCGCCCCGTTCACATTCACACAGAGATGCATTGAAGATCACCTTGTGGTTAGTGCCTTCTATTCGATGTACAGACTGAATAATAACACCTTCTAATTAGTTCTGTCTCCTATTGGTGCTCTTCTACGAGTAATCAGTGCTTGATGGCTTACTAAGCTTAACGTTTTTCACAACATTGATAACAAACACACACAAAACAACAACAACATATATTATCTAAAAAAAAACTTGATTGGACCACATTTTGATGTTCATCCTACATGTTTATTGAGATTGTCTAATGTCTGCGACGGTATCTTCTCCCACGTCTGCGGACACCCAGCATCATAATTTCATATTTTGTCAGCACTTCCTAGCAGTATGTAACTACACAATAAATGTCAGGGTTTGCGTGTTGAGATATGAATGGAGGACCCAAGATGCAGGCACTGCTGATGTGAGTGAGCTTTATTTATGGAGAGTGACATACAAACAAAGGCGAGGGAGGCGAGAAACAAAACTAGGAAAACCTAAACTGGGAAAGCTGAGAACCAGATAAGAAACCTGGACACGAGGGAATGGAGTTAAAACACGATGACAAGCAGGAAAAACAGCATGGAGGAACACAGACGGACCAGTAACGCACACAAGAGGTCGAATGCTATAAATTAGTGATGGCCCGCTTGAAGCTGACGCTCCGGCGCGTGTGTCGAAAACACCAACACACCGCTTCAGAAGCACTCTGTCGATGCTCGATTCGTTTGGCCACAGTCACGTGATCAGTGACGTCCAATTGTGAATTCCACTCTGCAGAGTGGGCAATCATAATGAAGCAGTTCAGTTTTTTTGTAGATTCAAGCTGCTCTTCATATTTTTGACCAGCAGATGTCACCACAGAGGACTGTGTTAAAAAGCTTCCAGTAATGAATCGTTTTTCAACACAAGCTTCAGAAAGCTTTGTTTGGCCATCACTACTATAAATACACACAGAGGGAAACGAGGAAACACAGGAGGGGGACACAGCTGAGCCTAATGAATCTGACGAGACGGGTCCTTCATGTACTGTACATGATGCGGGTAGATGCTGTACGTTTATGGGCTGCAGGAGAGACACAGATTTGTGCAGCTGAGGTTGTTTGGGGTGCCTGCGTGTTCGCCTGCTGGGCCTGAGCGAGCCTCTCCACATCTGTGGCCCGGCGGTCTCTTCTCTTGCTGAGGATCTTAACGTAGTTTGCTGGGACGAGCCGGTGGTCTCACCGTCCACGCTGGCCAGGAGCCAGCCACGCACACGGGGCTGTAGCTCTAAACACAAGGGAGATAGTTGTAAACATGGGGCACGCTCACACAAAAGAAGAGCCCTCATCTGTTATTTCTAAGATAAGGAAAACAAAAATAGCAGGTTTTGGGTCAAAGCACTCAGAATCAAATGTCCCGCAGCCAGTAAAAAGCTCATCACCTTTAGGAGCGAGGTTGAGCATCTCTCCAGCTTGCATAGAAAGCTCCTCCTGAGAAGCAGCTGTAAAGTCATATTCTCCTCTGGCCACCACGTGGTCGTCCTCCTCGCTCGCCCAGTTAGTGTCTAAACCAAGCAAGGAAACTGAATGAAAGACATTCATCATTTTAACTGGTCTTAACCAAAAACAAGTCCTTCTGCTTTTCCTTACACTTGTAAAGTAACTAATGGCATATGGAGCTATGGTACCCAATTTATTTGCCACTGAGTTACACAAAGGCACATATGATGTCATACAAGCAGACTCATCTTTACACGTGTACTGCAGCCCTGAACATTACCAGCTTCAGATTCTATTATCAAACTTTGCAACAGCAGCCTTAATTACTTTGAACTCAAAACAATCAGCACCTGCAGCCACTGTCCTGTGTTGAGTACACCTCTCAAAACAACTAAATGTACTCATATGAATATGTGAGTGCTTGCTGTTCCATCTCTTCAGCCTGCTGCACAAACCTGCTGGGGGGACGTCCTCAAGGTGAGGTGTGTGCCTGTATCCTCCCAGGCTGTAGCCGCCACCGTAGCTGTAGCTGTAAGGCCTGTAGCCACCACAGATGGAGCTCCCATAGGGGCTGTAAGAGGGGAGAAGGAGCTGTTGGATGGACAGTAGGACTGCTGGACCTTATGAGGGGGCACCAGGGGCGCCATCCTGGGCAGGACAGAAGGGCTAGCAGGGGTAGAGGAGCCTGTAGCTAATCCTAAATCTGTAGATCTGTTTGGTGACAACATAAAGATAGAATATCAGTAAAATCCACCCATAATTCGTTGCAACATTAATTGAGCAAAGCATTAGTTCAGAAACGTCATGGAGTCGAGCTAAACCACAAACTGAATGAACAGCTCATAGAGTGGCTCTCTTCCACAGCGTGTCCTTTGTCCTTTCTCCCTCCCCTCAACCCCAACCAGTCCTCAGAGGCTGCCCCTCCCTATACCTGCTTCTACTGGAAGTTTCTTCCAGTTAAAATGGTGTTTTTCCTTCCCACAGTCACCAAGTGCTCGCTCAAAAGGGCTTGTTTTGATCATTTCGCTTTCTCTGTATTACAATAGGGCCTCCACCTTGCAGTATAAAGTGTCTTGAGGTGACTGTTGTTGTGATTAACGCTATATAAATAAACTGAAATTGAATTGAGTCAACTTTTCCTCCTGCCTCATCTCCAGCTCTGCTACTCTTCATCTGTACAGACGGTGGAAACACACAATAAATTCACCATCAACCAGCAGCTAGCGGCAACTTTTAGCATGGGATGTTTTCTCACATGAGCTGATAGTTTGTGTATGCGTGGAGATCTGAGGTTGGCTGGTAGGTTGGACCTCTGCACAAAATCACAACTGTGTGCAAACATTTCCATGTTTGGATTTCTAGGAATTTCGTTTCTTTGGTTGACAACTGCTTAGTGTGTGTGAGAGTATGACAACTGCTCAGCGTGTGTGAGAGTATGACAACTGCTTAGTGTGTGTGAGAATATGACAACTGCTTAGTGTGTGTGAGAATATGACAACTGCTTAGTGTGTGTGAGAGTATGACAACTGCTCAGTGTGTGTGAGAGTATGACAACTGCTTAGTGTGTGTGAGAGTATGACAACTGCTCAGTGTGTGTGAGAGTATGACAACTGCTTAGTGTGTGTGAGAGTATGACAACTGCTTAGTGTGTGTGAGAATATGACAACTTCTCAGTGTGTGTGAGAGTATGACAACTGCTTAGTGTGTGTGAGAATATGACAACTGCTCAGTGTGTGTGAGAGTATAACAACTGCTTAGTGTGTGTGAGAGTATGACAACTGCTTAGTGTGTGTGAGAATATGACAACTGCTTAGTGTGTGTGAGAATATGACAACTTCTCAGTGTGTGTGAGAGTATAACAACTGCTTAGTGTGTGTGAGAGTATGACAACTGCTTAGTGTGTGTGAGAATATGACAACTGCTCAGTGTGTGTGAGAGTATAACAACTGCTTAGTGTGTGTGAGAGTATGACAACTGCTTAGTGTGTGTGAGAATATGACAACTGCTCAGTGTGTGTGAGAATATGACAACTGCTTAGTGTGTGTGAGAATATGACAACTTCTCAGTGTGTGTGAGAATATGACAACTGCTTAGTGTGTGTGAGAATATGACAACTTCTCAGTGTGTGTGAGAATATGACAACTGCTCAGTGTGTGTGAGAATATGACAACTGCTTAGCGCGTGTGAGAGTATGACAACTGCTCAGTGTGTTTGAGAGTATGACAACTGCTCAGTGTGTGTGAGAATATGACAACTGCTCAGCGCGTGTGAGAGTATGACAACTGCTCAGTGTGTGTGAGAGTATGACAACTGCTCAGTGTGTGTGAGAGTATGACAACTGCTTAGTGTGTGTGAGAGTATGACAACTGCTTAGTGCGTGTGAGAGTATGACAACTGCTTAGTGTGTGTGAGAATATGTCAACTTCTCAGCGCGTGTGAGAGTATGACAACTGCTTAGTGCGTGTGAGAGTATGACAACTGCTTAGTGTGTGTGAGAGTATGACAACTGCTCAGTGCGTGTGAGAGTATGACAACTGCTTAGTGCGTGTGAGAGTATGACAACTGCTCAGTGCGTGTCAGAGTATGACAACTGCTCAGTGCGTGTCAGAGTATGACAACTGCTTAGTGTGTGTGAGAGTATGACAACTGCTCAGTGCGTGTGAGAGTATGACAACTGCTTAGTGCGTGTGAGAGTATGACAACTGCTCAGTGCGTGTGAGAGTATGACAACTGCTCAGTGCGTGTCAGAGTATGACAACTGCTCAGTGCGTGTCAGAGTATGTCAACTGCTCAGTGCGTGTGAGAGTATGTCAACTGCTTAGTGCGTGTCAGAGTATGACAACTGCTTAGTGCGTGTGAGAGTATGACAACTGCTCAGTGCGTGTGAGAGTATGACAACTGCTCAGTGCGTGTGAGAGTATGTCAACTGCTCAGTGCGTGTGAGAGTATGTCAACTGCTCAGTGCGTGTGAGAGTATGTCAACTGCTCAGTGCGTGTCAGAGTATGACAACTGCTCAGTGCGTGTGAGAGTATGTCAACTGCTCAGTGCGTGTGAGAGTATGTCAACTGCTCAGTGCGTGTGAGAGTATGTCAACTGCTCAGTGCGTGTCAGAGTATGACAACTGCTCAGTGCGTGTGAGAGTATGACAACTGCTCAGTGCGTGTCAGAGTATGACAACTGCTCAGTGCGTGTGAGAGTATGACAACTGCTCAGTGCGTGTCAGAGTATGAAAACTGCTCAGTGTGTGTCAGAGTATGACAACTGCTCAGTGTGTGTGAGAGTATGTCAACTGCTTAGTGTGTGTGAGAATATGACAACTGCTCAGTGCGTGTCAGAGTATGACAATTGCTTAGTGCGTGTCAGAGTATGACAACTGCTTAGTGTGTGTGAGAGTATGTCAACTGCTTAGTGTGTGTGAGAATATGACAACTGCTCAGTGCGTGTCAGAGTATGACAACTGCTTAGTGCGTGTGCTTACACGCGATGACCTTAGATGAATGTCGTGTTTTTAATTCCGCTCCGGACTCGTGAATCTCAACCCAGCAGCAGCGGTAACGTTTGCACGTCCTCTCCCGTTAATACGGCAGGTGCGGCAGCAGTTGCTGGTGCTGCGTGTGTGTGTGTGTGTGTGTGTGCTGACACACACACACACACACTCTCACACACGTTCTTGCACATGCATACACATGCACACGTGCACACACATACACACATAGAGCTTTGTCTTTTAGAACCACAGGGGGGTTTTATGAGGGGAGGTGCTTGTGTAAACTGTAAACTGTAACTGTCATGGAAATAAATAGCTGCGAGGAGGGCTGCTTGTTGAAGAAGTTGTTTTGGAGACAGGTGAGGAGCGTTGAGCTCCAAGAGCTTGGTTTCGACCATCCTTCCCTTCCTAACAAGTAAAAGATGCTTGTCTTGTTTTTGTCGTTAACAAGAATACGTTTCTAAACCAGCGGGGCCTGTGGAAGCGCAGACCCAACAATCTGATCAGGGTTTTGTCATCAGTGCCAACAAAACGCTCATTTGTATTTTAGTTGTGTCTATCATCAAAATTGAGTTGGAGTGTTTTAACTCTGATGACAATCTCTCCCTAACAAGTCCACTTTATTGTGTGCTCATTTTCTCCTATTAGTGGCTCATACGTATATAATTAGTAAACATGCATTAAGTGCACTAATTTCTCTCGCTTATCAGTGGCTCCTGGTTGCTTAAGGCCTATGTCTGTACTTGACCACAGAGGCAGAGCATCATTCAATCCTGCCAGCTGCCTATCTTGGGAGCTTGTCAAGGATGACAGACTCCACTTTCTCTGCAGCAAGACAGCTCATAACTTTTTTACAGTGTCTCCCTGTCCTCATACTCATCTCAGCTTACTAGTGACCCAGCATTTTTCCAAATACAGCAGCGCTAACCAACATCATTTTTTCAAGTAATATAAAAATCAATTTTATATATTACCTTTTTAAACATCCCATTTTTCTTTCTCATGTCATTAAAACAAGTTTGCACATTTGTATAACAACAGTCAGACCTCAAGATCTTTTAAGCTTTCAGTTTTTTTCTCAGTGTCACACATAGATTAGTTTTCGTCTCTTTCAATAAGAAAGTCAAATCTTCAAACCCTGAAGCAATCTTTGTTTCTTTCAATCATTCCAATATTTTTCATCTCCTGTATTATAATTGTAGTTAACCAGGGCTTAGCTACTCTGATCCACAGTGATTTTGGGGGTGTGGATACTTGTTTTTTTCAGAGGTGCAGAGCCTTTTTCTACAAAATTACGAATAAACTGCATTTTTTAAAAGTACCATTAACATTAATGTAGACTGACACGTAACTCAACATTTAACACAGTGATCAGTAGAGAAGAAAGAAAATAACCCATTTTAAAATTTCTAGTTCAGATCAAAATTATTGTTCTGATTAAAGAAACAGTAAATCTGGCCACATTATTGTCCAGATCCTCCAATTTTCCCTTTCCAATGTGACTAAATACAATTCAACTTTTTAAAATAAAAGCAGATGCACACCCAGATATTTCTTACAGTAAGAATCCTCCAAAAACCTTTCAAAAGAAACATTTTTTGTCTTTCCTCAATTTTTAGACCAACTGAATCCACAAACCTGAAGCTGCAGACCCCAAACTAATCAAATGTAATGTTTCCATAATCAGCACAGTAATTTTTCAGTCTTTGTGTGTTATGTTCACTCACAGTTTTGATGCTTCCTTCTTCGACTTGATCCATGATTAGCTCTGCACCATCGCTCTGCTGTTTTCTCTCTCCTCATGCTTCTCCTTCATGCGTCCTGTCCTCAGATATAATCCAACCAGCTGCCTCCTTGTTTCCTCCTTGAATTGTATTTGCAAAATTTCCAGTTAAATTAAGAGAAATCCAGAAAAGTTTTCCTGCTTCAAAAGCTCTTCCAGTTGCCTGTCTTCTTGTCCTCCTTTAAATGTGCATTTTTGTATATTTGTATTTATTTGACTTCATATTGCCATGACAACATAACACAGAGCATCTTGGTAGATTAAAGCAGGGAGTTCTGTTCTCTGCAGAAATGCTGATGTTCCATAGTGATGTAAAAGTATGTTAATAATCTTTAAACAGACACTCACTGGTCCTGTAAGAGCTGCAATTTAACTACAAACCCTCTTAGTTCCCATCAGTATCATTCATTCTGCTCTGCCGCAATGGTCACAGTGGCTAGTTTAAGTACATTTGCCCCATAGAAATCCACTGATGTTCAGTGAGCCCCTTTGATACATATTTAGACCTTCATAATTTTCAGGGTGCATGAGTGTTATATCTCCATCTCATCCTAAATATTTTACCAACATGTAAAAGGCATACGTCCACAAGATTTTGATTTGTTTAATTGTAATTTAAACTTGTGTTAGTCTGTGTTGAATGCTTTGAATAATCTTCTTCAGAGTAGACTTTTGGTGTAAGCTGATAGTGAATGAAAAAAAACTATAAAAAGTTGCTGTGGTTTTTATTTTCCAAGAGAGGTAATGCACATAATGCAGAGACGAGCGCACGGGGGTATCCAAATTGTAGGAAGGCAGCCTGCTGCTGTACACAGGCGGATTCTTCTCAGTCATAGTTCTTAACAACTTGACTGTTTTCTCAAACCACACAAAGAGTGCTGTTCCCATTAATTATAAATAGCTATATATGAGCAGATATAATAGCTTTGACTTAACATATGTTAAATAGTATACTTTCCTGTTTTAAAATTTATGATGGCTCAAAATTAAAACCTCACAAATTAAAACCCTGAATCATCACCACTTGTGTGAACTACAAGGGTGCCATCATTTTTCTTTTCAATCCGTACGGCTGACACTGACGAACATCTTACAGTGCAGTATAAGAGTCCTGCCACAAGGAGACACTAAAGGCTTTCAAACCAACAGTTTCTGCTTCCAAAGCGGTGCCAACCGTCACCACCGATCACCGTACTTATGTAACATAGACCATGGATGCATGTTTGAGTTGATACATCACTTAAAGCCACCACTGTTCAGGCATCACATCTGTCCATTAGGTTTCCCTTTCATACACAACATTTTTATCCCTGGGTACTAACTTTTTTGTTGTTGTTGACTATTTATATATTAAATATGCTATTTCTGTAGAGGCACAGTACCAACACAGAACAGCGGGGACACAGAACCAAAACCTAAGAACTAACATCACACATCAAGAAATCAAAGATTAATAAAACAAAACAGAAAACACTGAGCCAGCGACCCAGGACCGTGACATTCAGTTTCTCAAGGAGGAATCAAAGCAAACATTTGTTTCTTTTTATGAATAAGAGATTTCCTTTATGGGTTACGTGATGGTGTAAGTTCCAGCACAGCTCATTTAGTGTGCAGAAGTGCTCCGAGGCCCCTATGAAACACATGATTGAAAGAATCTAATAAATTAGAGGGTGCAGTAGCTGTAGTATGACTTTTTGTTCTCCTGCTGCATGACGACTTTACTTTTTTATTTTTTTTGGTGGGAGGAAGTCGACATCTCAGTCCATTGTGATGTGCAGATCTTTGACTGGCTTATGATGACAAATGACAACATCACAGAAAGCAAGTATGGCGAAGCTCGCGGCTCTCCAATGGGACCAGTGTTGGACTGTAGAACTGCTTTGAAATTCATATGAGCTGTTTGCACTAAAGTAAAAAATTAACATCACTTCATCCGGATACCCTCTCTATGCAGAGGTCTCTAGGCCTCGACTTTTATGGAGCATGTGAAGTTTGGGGCAGAGTGGACAAAGAAAAGTTTCTCAGCAGGTTCAACAGGTTGCTACAACACAGGCCGATGAAGTATTGCACTCACTCATCCAAACTGGCAAACATGTAACATACACCCTAAGACTGATCCTGCTTTTTACTCCTTTGCTATGATTTAATTTGATATCATGTAGCCATGGAGACAGTTTGCATAGATTAGAATGTTAGATTCCTGTGATGTCATCAATGCCCGATGTTTTGTTTTAATGTCTTGTGATAGTTCTAAGTGCAGACAAAGTCAGAGTTCAAGTGACTTTAGTCCAATTTTGATCCAGTTTCTGACGTGTGGTCAAAATCTTGGCCGACCTTTACCACACCACGTGCTGTGGGTGTGTATAAATATCTAGGTGAGTAAAGTCCTTTACCTGTTAAATTCATCTTAATTTGGGGCTTTTACTTCAGGTGTTTTGATTCAGTAGTAACCAAGTGATCTTTGTACAAACTGCAGACCGCCACACTGATCCCTGGTTCCTCAGGATAGAGGACAGGACGTCAGATGGGCGAATCAAGAGCTCCAAACGGAAAGATTGTGCTACAGAAAGACTGGAAAAAGCTTCCCAAAGAAGCAAGAACAGCAAAAGTCCAGTTGGCCTCAGCCATCTTGTCTTGGAGAAGTGTAAGTGAGAGATTCAGAGATTTTTTGTTTTATAGTTATTGATCATCTGTAGGCCTGTGTGGAGTTCAGAGGTCTAATTGGTTTTGGTTTTTGCAGCTGCTTTCAGAAAGAAGAGCAGCAAAGGAAAGTCAAGCACCGATGGAACAAAACAACCACGCAGTAAAAAGAGCAAGACATCAAGCTCACAGGAGGAGGCCAGCTGCTCCGTCTATGAGTCAGATACACACAGCACATACAAAAGTCACACTAAAGGTAAGAAGTATATAGGTAAGTTCACACCACACCTGCAGTGATAGAGCCTCTTTCCCAAGCTCTCAGAGTTTAGCTGGTATCCATCTGCTAATCACTAGGAAGCTTCTAACAAAGACTGTATGAATGTGTACATTGAGGCAAAGTCAGCTTTCCTACGTACAACTAATCACAACCCCTGTGTTTATTTTGTCTCTCTGTAGAGGACTTTGAAGAAAAATACGAAGAGCAGGATAAGCTGGGTGAAGGAGGCTTTGGGACTGTCTTCTTTGGAAAACGCAGAGAAGACAATTTCCCAGTATGGCTTCTTATGTGTGCACTTTACAATTCTTCTAGTTCCTCCTGTTCTCTTTTTCTAAAACACATTTTCTCTGTAATGCAGGTGGTGATTAAGCATGTTGCTCAATTTTTAGTCAGCTACCTACCAGTGGTAAGAAATGTTTGTCTTTTTCTGTTGTTTTCCCCCAACGTGTACCTCAAACAGCCTAATATTTGAACACTGACCTTGATGTTCTGTTTCTCAAGCTTCTTAATGGTAAAATGACCGAGATTCCCAAGGAGGTGGCATTGCTAATAAAAGTGGGGGCAGGACCAGAGGCTACGAGCAGCAATGTGACGCCCGCTTAAAACGACTGGTATGACTTGGAAGACGAACTCATTATGGTCTTTGAAAGGCCAAAAAAAACATAGACTTGGAAGCCTACCTGGCAAACAGAAGAACCTTTGTGCACGAGAGGGAGGTTAAGGTCAGCGAGTGGCAAGATAACATATATGGCAAACTTTAATGGATAATGTAAATCTGATTATTTGAACGTATTTTTCATTTGTCTGTCTGGTCATAATGAGACAGCTGGTACATGCAGCCGCTGAAATGCAATCCAAGGGTGTCTACCATCGAGACATTAAGCCAGAAAACATTGTGTTTGACACATCGCCTGATCATCCAGCATTTCTATGTGTCAAATTCATCGATTTTGGTATTGGAGTCCCTTTTAGACCAGAAGTAGTCACATGAAGAAATGGTAGGTCATCAGCCTCACTGTTTAAATGTCCTTGCCTGCCCACACGCTTAGAGTCCACATGAATTCCTTACCATGAATAATTACTCTCTGGATTTTAGGGACCAAATCAGCTGCTGTAAACTGGCAGGACTTTAATGCCACCACAGCAGATTGCGTCGCAGTTTTGCAGCTACCTGGCAAGTAATCACTTGCCTTAAAAGTGTCGCCAGTCCCCTAGGCAACATGTGAAAGTGTTCCAGTGTGTAAATCTGATCTGGGACCGCTGCAATCTTCGACTGCGCCTCCAGCTGACCCGATGTCCACATCATGGGGGAGGTAAGCGTTGGAGGTGGCGTTGGATAGGGAGGGTGATGCGTCAGTGAGTGCTTATCAGTATCAGTATATGTATGTGTGTGCGTGTCCAGAGTTCAGCTGAGACAGTGTCCTTCGCCCCGCCAGGCTAAGTAAACAGTCTTCCAGCCAACCCAGGTGGCCTTGTAGGGAATGGGAAGGAACAGACTCAACACAGTCGTTATCAGGGAGTTTTTGTTCGGCTCCAGCCTTGAGCCCACAGCTGGCGCCGAAGGGGTATCCGCATTATGATGGTTTTCTTTTGCAAACAACTCATGAGAATTTCAAGCTGTTTTTAACACTCCGACACTGGTCTCTCAATCTCCCGTTAATAGCTGCGAGTTTCTCCATGATGTTATTAGCCGTCGATTCCGTGGTCTTGTCACTCTTTTGCTCACATAGCAGATTCTGAGACCTCACGACCGCAGCCAACTGATCCGAGATGTAATCCAGCTTCCGCCCAGAGATGTTGTTCTGAGTTGATTCTTTCCTGATGTAATCCAACATACATACGCTCAGAGGTGTTATTCTGAGCATTCACTGCAGTCGTAAGCGCCTCCAAGCTCTTAACCATGCTGCCTTCAGTGAGCCCTTTCTGAGAAGTCGCACCTGTCGCTCCAATCCCAGCGGGCAGCCTTGTGGGGGTTTGAACAGCCGGTTCTGCTCTCTTAATTCTCCGATAAACCAGGGCCAAGCCAGCTCCGATCAGCAAGAACCCTGTTATCATGGTTCCGAATAGGTAGATATCTTCAGCGTCCTCGATCGACAGTCCCGCCAGGCACACGATCCTCTGCCACCCATCCATCGTGTATCCGGCAGGGAAAGTACCTCCAGGGCACTCGGGTTCTCCAGAGCCCAGACTTCTCGTTAAAGGGTGTCAATAGCATTCAGAGACCAGTTGATCAAATCCATAATTCTCTTTTAGGTTTTAGACACAGACTGTGAGAGAGTGTTCCAGGGAAAGTAATCCAAAAAAGACACGAGACTAAACAAGGACATAAGAACTAGCAGGGAAGACAAGGGAGAGGAGAAAAAGTGCGTCCGCCTCCTCCGAGAGCCAAAGAAATGAAAATGTTTGATGCTGAGCTTGTGGTGATACTCTAAGTCAGTACTGTACTCTGGCTGTTTCAGAGTTTTCACAGTCACTGCTTTCAGGTGTCTCCATCCAGTCACGTCTCCCAACACGATGACTTCTTTTCTTTTGGTTCCCTCGACGTGGAAGTGGTCCCCCAGTGGTCAACAGGTAGGTCTTTCACGAGGTGTAGTACGGTGGCCCCTAGAGACAAAGAATGTACAAACTCCAAAACACTTACAAACTCCAAAACACTTACAAAATTCAAAACACATGCAAACTCCAAAACACAACGGAAGTGCTCCAGGACGCTAGGGGCAGTGTTGAGCTTGAATTGCAAAATAAACGGCAAGTTTGTTGCAAACACATGGGCTGTATGGGACGGTCTAGTCTTGTCAGCCGGTGATCAGCTGATCGCCAGCTGATCACGGGGCCGGGTTTAAAAGAGAGACGCCACCCACCTGTTCGCCGCTCAGACATCGTTCTCCTCATGTCAGAAGCTCCAACTCTTTGCCGACGTCAGTGTCCGTCTGATTCAGCAACCGTGAGTGTTTTCCCTCTCGATTCTTTTTCTGTAACGCCAGTCCGAAGCCACGCTTCGTGCACTGATCGTTACTAGACTAACTGCGTGTCTGTTCCAACCCATCGCTAGCCTTCCCCACGTTTGGGTCTAGCCAGCACGCCACACGGGCACGCCGAATTACCGTGCGTAGTCCGCCTGATCGTGACAGGATGTCTGAGCCACGAATAGACCCAGCGGAATTCGAACGGCTGAAAGCCGAAGTGATATATCTTCGCGGTGTGGTAGATCGGATGAGCACAAAAATGGAGTCCCTCACCGAGAATGTCCTCCAGCTTTCCACTTCCGTCACCAAGCTGCAACGTCAGCCAGCGCCGGTGAGCGCGGAGCCCCGGATCGGACTACCAGATAAGTGGAATGGAGTTGATGGCCGGCCTGATGGGTTGCTTGCCACTTTAGACATGCTGTTTGAATGTCAGCCCACTAAATATGCCACCGCCCGTGCAAAAGTGGCAATGCTGACTTCTCTCTTGTCTGGCCAGGCTCAGGAATGGGCCGCGGCCCTCTACAACAATAAATCTGCAGCTTGCAATGATTATGCCCTGTTCATGGAGGAATTAAAAAAGACATTTGTCCCCCCGAGCAGTGAAGTGGAAGTGGAGTCACAGCTGCTTCATTTACGCCAAGGCAGTCAACCTGTCTGTCACTTTGCTTCCCAATTCCGTACCCTGGCCGCTAAGCTGAAGTGGGGTGACGCCTCTCTACGCTCCATTTTTCTGGAGGGACTGGCTGGTTACATCCGAGACGAGATGACCGGCCGTGAGGCCCCCAAAACTCTGGATGAGGCCGTGGACCTCGCCCTGAAGATCGACCAACGAGTGATGTCGCGGCCTCGCCACACCCCCCGGGCCTTCAACCCCTTCCAGCCTCAGAGGGCCACGTCTTCGCAGTCTCCTCCCCCCTCTGAAGGAGCTGCTGCTAGCTCACGCAGTGCATCCAGCTAGGAGCCCATGCAGCTGGGTGGACTCCCTAAGGGAGAGAGAGAGAGACGCTGGCGAGAGGGCCTCTGCGCCTACTGTGGATCAGCTCGACACCGTCGTCCCCAGTGCCCGCTACGTCCGGGAAACGACGACGCCAGGTAGGCTGCAGGGGAGTCCCACCTGGCCCTTCACACTTCTCTGGCCCCTCTCGTTTTCTGTTACCAGTAACATTCCACCTGAAACACCGCCAGTTCGCCTCTGAAGCCCTCCTGGACACCGGAGCCGCTGAGAACTTCATCGACCAAACACTAGCCTCCCGACTACGCATTCCGTTAACTCCTGTTGATCGATTTCTCCCGGTGACCTCAGTCGATGGGCGACCCCTCCAACCCTACCCGATCCAGTTCCAGACCCAGCCGGTTCACATGTCTATTGGGGATCATCAGGAGGAGATCCGGTTTCTTGTAGTCTCGGCCACTACCTCTCCTCTCATCCTTGGATACCCCTGGTTCCGTCAACACGACCCCCACATCTCCTGGTCTTCCTGCCAGGTCCTGGATTGGGGTCCCCAGTGTCCGCGCCGCTGCCTTCTCTCTCGGACCAAAAAGGACCCGGAGTCAGAAGAGGCCTCACCCCCGGAGCCCACTGATCTGGATAAGATCCCTCCGGCTTACCATGACCTGTCTGAGGTCTTCAGTAAGAGGCGAGCCTCTACCGCCTCATCGCTCCTACGACATGGCCATTGAGCTCCTCCCGGGAGCGGTCCCTCCTCGTGGTCGCCTGTTCTCTCTGTCTCCCGCAGAGAATAAGGCCATGGAGGAGTACGTTGCTGAGGCTCTCCAACAGGGTTTTATTCGCCCTTCTACTTCTCCTGCTGCTGCTGGATTCTTCTTCGTCAAGAAGAAAGATGGCAGGCTCCGCCCCTGTATAGACTATCGGGGCTTGAATAAAGTCACCGTCAAGAACCGCCATCCCCTTCCTCTGCTATCCACCGCCCTCGATTCCCTCGCCCAGGCCTGCGTCTTCACCAAACTGGACCTACGCAGCGCCTACAATTTGGTGCGCATCAGGGAAGGGGATGAATGGAAGACGGCCTTCATCACCCCTCACGGGCACTGGGAGTACCTGGTGATGCCCTTCGGCCTCTGCAACAGCCCTGCTGTCTTCCAACATCTAATCAACGACGTCTTGCGGGATATGCTAGGCCGGTGGGTGTTTGCTTATCTGGATGACATCTTGATCTACTCCCGCACCGAAGTGGACCATGTTCGCCATGTGAGGGCCGTGCTGAGCAGGCTGCTCGAGTACCAGCTGTTCTGCAAACTGGAGAAGTGTGCTTTCCATCAGCGGTCCACCTCCTTCCTAGGCTTCACCATCTCCTCTGATGGCCTGACCATGGACCCGCAAAAACTCCAAGCCGTGACCCAGTGGCCTCAGCCCTCCAGCCTTAAGCAGCTACAGAGCTTCCTGGGCTTTGCCAATTTCTATCGGCGTTTTATTCGGAATTTCAGCACCGTTGTCGCCCCACTGACATCCCTCACCAAACCAGCTAACCTGCCTAAGCCCTTCTGCCTCCCCCCAGGCGCAGAACGGGCATTCCGCGACCTCATCCACTGGTTCACCACGGCCCCCGTCCTGCTCCACCCTGATCCTGCCAGAGATTTTGTGGTGGAGGTGGATGCCTCCGATGTTGGCGCTGGCGCCGTCCTCTCTCAACATGGTCCGGATGGAAAACTTCACCCATGCTGCTATTTCTCGAGGAAGTTTTCGCCCACGCAGCAACGGTACGGAGTCGGGGACCGAGAACTCCTGGCCATCAAGTGGGCCTTAGAAGAGTGGAGGCATTGGCTCCTGGGGACAAAAGACCCTTTTCTGATCTGGACTGATCACCAGAACCTAATCCATATTCGGTCTGCCAAGCAGCTCAACCCAAGGCAGGCCCGTTGGGCCCTGTTCTTTGAGCCTTACAATTTCCACCTCGCCTACCGCCCTGGTTCCAAGAACGCTAAGGCAGACGCTCTCTCGAGACAGTTCGCCCAGGATGGCCTCACGTCAGACCCTGGACCTATCCTACCTTCTCAGTGCTTCGCTGCCCCCCTTCGGTGGCCCCTGGAGGACTCTATCCGGGATGCCCTGACCGCCAAACCGCCTCCGCCTGACACCCCTGCTGGGAGGCTCTATGTACCTTCCCGGTGCCGTCAGGAGGCCTTGCTCTGGGCTCACTCCTCCCCGCTCTCTGGTCACCCGGGGCCGGACAGGACCCTGCAACTCCTCCGTCGTGCCTTCTGGTGGTCCTCCATGGCCCGGGACGTCCGTGAATTCGTTTCCGCCTGTGACACCTGTGCTCGGGCCAAGTCCTCCACTCAGCCTCCCACTGGCGACCTTCACCCTCTCCCTGTGCCGAGACGTCCCTGGTCCCATGTCGGCCTTGACTTTGTTACCGGCCTCCCATCCGTGGGCGGTCTTGACACCATCCTCACCTTTGTAGACCGGTTTTCGAAGGCAGTGCACCTGGTCGCCCTGGCTGGCCTCCCTTCTGCCAAACGGACGGCCGAGCTCTTCTTGGACCATGTCGTCCGGCTTCACGGGTTCCCCGAGGACATTGTCTCCGACCGGGGGCCCCAGTTCACCGCCAGGTTCTGGAAAGCCTTTTGCCGCCTGATTGGAGCCTCTCCCAGCCTCTCGTCCGGCTATCACCCGCAGACCAATGGGCAGGTTGAACGGACCAACCAACAGCTGGGGCGCTTCTTGAGGTGCTTCGTCTCTGCCCAACCGTCGCTTTGGCCTCGTTACCTGCTGTGGGCTGAGCTGTCACATAACCTTCACGTCTCTTCTGCCACCGGTCTCTCGCCCTTTGAAACCTGTCATGGTTTCCATCCTCCTATCTTCGGCCATCAGGAGGTGGAGGTCGATGTTCCTGCTGCTGAACAGATGGTCCGCCGCTGTCGTCAGGCCTGGATCAAGGCGCGGGCGGCCATTTCCCGAGCCAACGCTCTGTACGCCAGGCAGCATCGTCGCCGCCATCGCCCGGGTCATCCTTTTCAGCCTGGGGATCGCGTCTGGCTCTCCACGAGGCACCTGAGGCTCCACACCGAGTCCAGGAAGCTCACTCCCAGATTCGTTGGTCCGTACGAGATCACTGCCCGGCTCAACCCCGTGACTTACCGTCTCCGGCTTCCGCCCGCCATGAAGGTCCATCCGGTTTTCCGTCCTGGACCGTCGGGTGCCGGTCGTCGGGGGGGGGGGGGGGGGGGTCCTGTCAGCCGGTGATCAGCTGATCGCCAGCTGATCACGGGGCCGGGTTTAAAAGAGAGACGCCACCCAACTGTTCGCCGCTCAGACATCGTTCTCCTCATGTCAGAAGCTCCAACTCTTTGCCGACATCAGTGTCCGTCTGATTCAGCAACCGTGAGTGTTTTCCCTCTCGATTCTTTTTCTGTAACGCCAGTCCGAAGCCACGCTTCGTGCACTGATCGTTACTAGACTAACTGCGTGTCTGTTCCAACCCATCGCTAGCCTTCCCTGCGTTTGGGTCTAGCCAGCACGCCACACGGGCACGCCGAATTACCGTGCGTAGTCCGCCCGATCGTGACAAGTCTCAGTCGCGCTGCCCAGGTTGCCTAGCAACCATGATACTAACCGCTGGAAACGTGTTATACAATTTTGTTTGACAGAAATGAAGGAGAACATATTTTGTTCATTTGTTTGTTTGTTTCTACATGATCTTTGTGTGATTTGATAAGTATCTGAGGCTGAGACGACAGGACTGTAAAACATGATTTTTGGCCTTCATTTCTGTACTGAACGGTCATTTTAAAATTAGCTAGTAAATAACAATTAGCTAATGTTGTTCATGAGACTAAAGTAATATCACTTTGGTAATGTAAATATAATATGGCCAATATTAAAGTTATTATATTAATCATTATTAGCTATTACAGCAGTGAACATGACCTCAAATACTGAGCTTCAGTACAGATTCAAGTTGGAGTTATTTATGTCTTATCACCTTAAATTGTCACTCAAAGACAAGTATCTTTGACAGTGTATATATAGGTGTATCATATATAAGAGACAAATGTTGTTCCTTCAGTATGTTTGCATAACTAAATTTGGCTCAATGCTTACATATATGTGTAAAAAGAAAATGTACGAGCTGTGAAAACTGTTTCTGATATATTAAATATTCGTTTATTGGGTAAGAAAATCATAACATGTCATAACTGCTTTAAGTCATACAGAATAGATATCAGAGCCTTAAACAGGCTGATGGGTCATGGGTCAAACTGGGCAGAAAGTATACAAACACATATCGTCCTTATAGAATATGATGTAACACTATAGATCAACTTACCTCAGAATATAGAAAGCATATAAACCATTACAGCATTATGATGCAACAAACACAGCAGTACTACTAATCCAAAATACTCAGCTTCATAGAACTGAAACAAACATTTATTTTTAGGTCGATTCTGCTGCTGATACATACTTTAGGTTTCTGAATATTAAACTTGTTGCTGCCTTTCATAGTGTGTAACTTGAAGGCCCTGAGTACTTTCTCCCTCACTAAAAACACTGGAATGATAAAACTATTTGAACATTACCTAATAAGACTGATTCAGGACAGACAAATAGTTATGCTAAACTTTTATAGCAGTCCTTCACAAGCAGGGAACAGTTTGTCTATTCTCTCCATCTGTCAGCTGCTGCCGGCTCTTCCTCCTCCTCTTCCTCACACACTGCTGAGTTTGTCCTGGTGGATCATCAGGGGTGCAAAGCCTCACAGATGATGTGCAGCAGTGGGTCCCTCAGTCTGTCCTCACTCTGGACACTTGCAGTTGTCACACATGGAAATCAAATGTGTGATAAGCTGCAGGATTCAAACACAAGTGTAACTTATAAATACATGTTCATACTTTTATTACACAATCAGAGAGAAAGAAACAGAGAGAGAGTGCAGGACAGACAGACAGGTGACAGTCTCAGGTGTTTACACTGCTACAAAACAGCACAAAAGAAGGAGGTTTTAGTGTTTGTGTTATTACGAGTGCTAAACAAGAAGAGTTCCCAGCTGGTACAGTGGACACATGTGTGACTCCTGTGATTAAAGCATCTTTCTTTCAGCGTAACGAGTGAACCGTCAGCTCGTTCAAACACACGTTGAAGTCCGTTTGGCTCGACACCACCGAACAGAGGCAGCAATTTAACATAGCTAACATTAACAGTGCAGTGAATCCTGCTTGTGCCGTGATATTCAGGACTGCAAACCGAGCAGCATCACTGAATTTCAGCTTGTTGTGTTTGTGGATATATGACTGACTTTAATTATCCATAAAATCATCACATTCTTTGTAAGATTAAGGCCGACTATTGAACGGCGTATATTTTGAAGTAAAGGCTTTAAAACCAAGTTAGTACAAACATCACTAATGTCACATAGCTTTCCCGACATGTGGCCAACAGTAATGTTTTAATGTTCTTCATTATTAAACATTTGCGCATAAATAAGTGACATAATATTCATTACTTACTTTTGAAAGTTTACTCTTCGGCCGCTCCATTTTTTTCAGAAAAATTATCTACACCACTGCCGAGCTATGAAGTCTGGGATATGTTGGGCCATAAAGGCTACAGCGACCCATCCTTAAAATTCAGGGATATGAAGGACGCATTTGACGGCCGCATTTCGAGCAGCCTTTGAATTGGGACAGCCTTCATCGCGTCGCTGTGACGTAATCGGTCTTGAAATGCAGCCTTTAAGGCTGCAGACCCTGGCTGTGTCCTTCAAAAGAGACTCTACGCCAGGGGTGTCAAACTCCAGGCCTCGAGGGCCGGTGTCCTGCAGGTTTTAGATCTCACCCTGGGTCAACACACCTGAATCAAGTGATCAGTTCATTACCAGGCCTCTGGAGAACTTCAAGACATGTTGAGGAGGTAATTTAGCCATTTAAATCAGCTGTGTTGGATCAAGGACACATCTAAAACTTGCAGGACACCGGCCCTCGAGGCCCGGAGTCCGACACCTGTGCTCTACGCGTTCTCAAACGAGGCTCAAAAGGCAAGGTTAGGGAAGCAATGAACTTGGCCTTATCAGTGAGAGATCGGGCCACGTAAGCTTTATGACCTCCATTGGCAGATGATACTCTGGCTTAGTGGGTGGATCCACTGTGCATGTGGCAGGTAGGACTACGTTTTTAAGAGCATGATACATGGGAGGAATGATGTGGCATGCACTTATTTCAAGCAACAATCAATTATTTCAAGCAACAATCAATTATTTCAAGCAACAATCAAGCAATATCCACCAGCCACGTGACCAACCCAACACCAGCAGTTGGCTCAAACAGACTCAAACGAATGTTCATGAAAAGTGGGAACTTCTGCCAAACCACGTGGCCTAACGGATAAGGTGTCTGACTTCGGATCAGAATATTGAGGGTTCGAGTCCCTTCGTGGTTGGTTGTGAGTCCTTGAGCAGCAGGCATGCGTTCCCAGGTTGTTCGCAGCAGGCCGACCTCGCGTCCTTTATGTCATCCAAAATTGCTACGCTGTTGTCAATTTCATGTCCTTCAACAGAGACTACGAGTTCTCAAACGAGGCTCGAATGGCCAGGTTGGGGACTGAAGCCATGAACTTGGCCTTATCAGTGCCAGGCTCGAGTCATCTTGGCTTAGAAGCAACCATAGAAAGTCAATAACATGCCATGACCTCAAGCGACACGGGTGAAAAAATCACGACTTGGAAGCATGCTGTTGGTGGAACTCCACCTGGAAAAGATCCAGTGTGCTCTGTTTCACTGCCCGTTGAAGGAATGTGTTGGAGTTTGTTCAAAAAACAGCCATGCCACTATACTTGAAGAATTTTCATTAGGAAACACACTGCTTTCGACTGTTTTCCTATTTTAGTTTACTAAAGTATGACTTTGTTAGTTTCTCCAGCCACATTGTTCATCAGCTGAACTGCATAGGTGGCTTCTGATCAGTAGGAGCTTCCAAGAGTTGGTTTTCATTGGTACAGCTTGAAGTAATTTCTTGTAAACACACATTTCTCTTGTGTTCTTAACCGTTCTTCCACCCTCTTTTTGGTATATTAGTCAACAAAAGGATCGGTTCACACACATGTTGTAGGCCAGTTAGCTCAGCTGGTCAGAGCGTGGTGCTAATAACGCCAAGGTCATGGGTTCAATCCCCATACTGGCCATTCCACCAGCCATCCAAGGTGCTGTGTCATGATAGACTGTGGATTTTATTTGGTGGGATCCAAGTAAAAAACCTCTGCCAACTTCCAAGTGAGTGATGTACACAACTACAAATGACAGCAAACCACAAAATTCACTGACACATGGCACGCTAATGAATACATTACATGCTTAGCTACAATCTCCAAATCACTTTTCCAGCTACTTTCTGGATAAATCACTCATTTCCAAAGTCTGACACAGCATACTGCATCAAAAACTGCTGCTTTATATCACACCTATCGACCCTAACATTAGAAGACGCACACCATGTATTGTTTTGTGGCAAATTTCTTCTTAAAGCGATTTTTGTAAGTCAACAGAAGACTTTTTTTTCCCACTATGTTGAAGTAATTTCTTGTAAACACACATTTCTCTTGTGTTCTTAACAGTTCTTCCACAGTCTTGTTTGGTATATTAGACAAAAAAAGGGGTCGGTTTAGGTACAAGTTGTAGGCCGGTTAGCTCAGCTGGTCAGAGCGTGGTGCTAATAACGCCAAAGTCATGGGTTCAATCCCCATACTGG
This sequence comes from Neolamprologus multifasciatus, assembly GCF_963576455.1. Taxonomy (NCBI): domain Eukaryota; kingdom Metazoa; phylum Chordata; class Actinopteri; order Cichliformes; family Cichlidae; genus Neolamprologus; species Neolamprologus multifasciatus. The sequence continues at coordinate 3,626,410 of NC_140451.1, read as the reverse complement.
CCATTCCAGCAACTGTCCAAGGTGCTGTCTCATGGTAGATTGTGGTTTTTGTTTGGTGGGATCCAAGAAAAAAACCTCTGCCAACTTTCAGGTGACAGATCGGGCCACGTAAGCTTTATGACCTCCATTGGCAGATGATACTCTGGCTTAGTGGGTGCATCCACTGTGCATGTGGCAGGTAGGACTACGTTTTTAAGAGCATGATACATGGGAGAAATGCTGTGGCATGCACTTATTTCAAGCAACAATCAATTATTTCAAGCAACAATCAAGCAATATCCACCAGCCATGTGACCAACCCAACACCAGCAGTTGGCTCAAACAGACTCAAACGAACGTTCATGAAAAGTAGAAACTTCTGCCAAGCCACGTGGTTGGTTGTGGTCGTGGTTGGTTGTGAGTCCTTGAGGAGCAGGCATGCCTTCCCAGTTTGTTTGCAGCAGGCCAACCTTGGATTGATTGAATCTTTATTTTGAACATGTTAAAAAAGTACAACAACATAGAATTAAAAGAGACAAATAAACAAAGCAAAACAAAAAGAAAATGAACAACCACAACTACAAATAGCTTTCATGTTTTACTCTTTCAATTTCCACACCATTTATATGAATCTGCACTTGTGCATTTCTAAGGGAATTCCCAAATAAGATTATTTTAGTTTTACTTAGATTTAGCAATAGTTTGTTCCTGTTAAACCATTTTTTAATTTTGCACAAAAAATATTTGTGTCATCTGCAAATAATACTAATTTTAATATATCAGATGCCTTACAAATATCATTTATATAAATAATAAATAATTTTGGACCCAGTACAGAGCCTTGTGGAACACCACAAGCAATGTCCAAGCATAATGAGGAATGGACACCCAGCTTCACAAATTGTTTCCTGTCACTTAAATAATTTTTCACCCATTGCAGTACAACCCCCCTGATCCCGTACCGTTCCAGTTTATTAATTAATATATCATGATTGATTGTGTCGAATGCTTTCTTGAGATCCAGAAATACTCCAGCTGCATACTGTTTCTGATCTATAGCATTCGTAATCTCCTCAATTGATTCGATTAATGCCAGAGATGTTGATGTTTTTGATCTGAATCCATATTGACTGTCAGAGGGTAATTTATATTTATCTAAGAATTTGTCTAATCGTTTATTAAACAGGTTTTCTAGGATTTTGGAGAATTGTGATAGTAAAGAAACAGGCCTGTAATTTGTTAAGTGGCGTCTATCCCCAGTTTTATACAGCGGCACAACTTTAGCTATTTTCATTTTGTTTGGCACTTTTCCCATCTGAAATGATAAGTTGCAAATATATGTTAGAGGTCCTACAATTCCTTCAATGACCTTCTTGACGATTTCCATGTCAATATCATTACAATCAGTTGATGTTTTATATTTACACATGTGTACAATGTCAATTATTTCTTTTTCCTCCACTGATGTGAGGAACATTGAGTTAGGGTTCCTATCAATCAGGTTTTCACTACAGTCTACTGATGGCAGTGACTCAGGAATTTGTTCTGCCAGTTTTGGTCCAATATTTACAAAATAATGATTAAAGCTGTTGACCTTATCAGCAGTGTTTTCCATAATATTGCCATTGTCGATAAAGTATTGAGGATAACTTTGTTGTCCAGAATTATTTTTAATGATACCGTTTAAAACATCCCATATTCCCTTCATATTATGTTTATTGTTGTTCAATATTTTACTATAATACTCCTTTGTACATACACGTATAATATTGGTCAACTTATTTATGTATTTTTCATATTTATTTTCAGCATCTTTTGTTCGTTGTTTTAGGAATTCCCTATAGAGTGTATTTTTCTTTTTACATGCATTTTGTAAACCCTTAGTGATCCATGGTCTATCTGAATATTTGTGCTTTCTGTTGTATTTTATTGTTGGACAGTTTTTATCGTACAATTCCATGAATATTCTTAAAAATATGCCATATGCAATATCAATATCAGTTTCTTTGTACACATTGTCCCAGTCCTGATTTAATAGATCATTCTTAAGTGCATTCATAGTTTCTTCTGTCCTTACACGTCTGTATCTCAGTTGTTCTTCATGCTGATTTTTCTTATAATTAGTGTCATAATCTGCAAAAACTGGTAGGTGATCACTGATGTCATTAATTAATATTCCCCTAACAATGTTGTTTTCCATATTGTTAGTGAAAATATTGTCAAGTAAGGTGGCACAATGTGGTGTAATTCTGCTAGGCCTGGTTATTTTAGGGTGTAAACTCAAACTGTACATAGTATTTAGGAATTCGTCGGTCATTATATGCTTTTTCGGATTCATCATGTCAATATTAAAATCACCACAGATAAACATAACTTTTTGATTTGTTTTAGAGAACATTTACTCTATGAAGTCATTAAATACTTGAATACTAGAGCCAGGTGTTCTATATATACAGCTAATTATTACATTTTTCTCTTTTTCCTTATAAATTTAAATTGTTATACATTCTAATAAATTATCAATTACAGTTGTCATGCTTTCTACCACCTTGTAATTTAGGTTTTTATCCACATACACAGCTACTCCCCCTCCACTCTTGTTCCTTCTATTTACAAAATTCACTTCATATCCCTCCAGTCCAAAGTCCAGTCCTTTCTCCGCATTGATCCATGTTTCAGAAATGGCAATAATTCCAAATGGATTTGTCAACTCATTTAGATATTCCTTTATATTGTTGAAGTTGGCATAAAGACTTCTGCTATTAAAATGGATTACTGATCATTTATTTTCCGTGTTGATGGTGTGCTTAAACTGCACACTTCTGTTGTTTCTTTTTCTTTTTTTTGCCTCAGATTTTCTTTGCTTTATGTCATCCAAAATTGCTACGCTGTTGTCAATTTCATGTCCTTCAACAGAGACTCTACTCAAACGAGGCTCGAATGGCCAGGTTGGGGACTGAAGCCATGAACTTGGCCTTAGAAAGTCAATAACATGCCATGACCTCAAGCGACACGGGTGAAAAAATCACGACTTGGAAGCATGCTGTTGGTGGAACTCCACCTGGAAAAGATCCAGTGTGCTCTGTTTCACTCCCCGTTGAAGGGCATGTCATATAGGTCACACAGTTTGTCATCAAGCCACTCTCATCGGCACTTTCTGGTGATTTCAGCTCTGGCTTGACTGACTGGGATTGATGTTTGACATCAAATATCAATACAGGACTCGTCTTTCTTCTGAGATTTCAAATATCAATGCCAGAATGGGCTGCAGGAGAGACACAGATTTGTGCAGCTGAGGTTGTTTGGGGTGCCTGCGTGTTCGCCTGCTGGGCCTGAGCGAGCCTCTCCACATCTGTGGCCCGGCGGTCTCTTCTCTTGCTGAGGATCTTAACGTAGTTTGCTGGGACGAGCCGGTGGTCTCACCGACCACGCTGACCAGGAGCCAGCCACGCACACGGGGCTGTGGCTCTAAACACGAGGGAGATAGTTGTAAACATGGGGCACGCTCACACAAAAGAAGAGCCCTCATCTGTTATTTCTAAGATAAGGAAAACAAAAATAGCAGGTTTTGGGTCAAAGCACTCAGAATCAAATGTCCCGCAGCCAGTAAAAAGCTCATCACCTTTAGGAGCGAGGTTGAGCATCTCTCCAGCTTGCATAGAAAGCTCCTCCTGAGAAGCAGCTGTAAAGTCATATTCTCCTCTGGCCACCACGTGGTCGTCCTCCTCGCTCGCCCAGTTAGTGTCTAAACCAAGCAAGGAAACTGAATGAAAGACATTCATCATTTTAACTGGTCTTAACCAAAAACAAGTCCTTCTGCTTTTCCTTACACTTGTAAAGTAACTAATGGCATATGGAGCTATGGTACCCAATTTATTTGCCACTGAGTTACACAAAGGCACATATGATGTCATACAAGCAGACTCATCTTTACACGTGTACTGCAGCCCTGAACATTACCAGCTTCAGATTCTATTATCAAACTTTGCAACAGCAGCCTTAATTACTTTGAACTCAAAACAATCAGCACCTGCAGCCACTGTCCTGTGTTGAGTACACCTCTCAAAACAACTAAATGTACTCATATGAATATGTGAGTGCTTGCTGTTCCATCTCTTCAGCCTGCTGCACAAACCTGCTGGGGGGACGTCCTCAAGGTGAGGTGTGTGTCTGTATCCTCCCAGGCTGTAGCCGCCACCGTAGCTGTAGCTGTAAGGCCTGTAGCCACCACAGATGGAGCTCCCATAGGGGCTGTAAGAGGGGAGAAGGAGCTGTTGGATGGACAGTAGGACTGCTGGACCTTATGAGGGGGCACCAGGGGCGCCATCCTGGCAGGACAGAAGGGCTAGCAGGGGTAGAGGAGCCTGTAGCTAATCCTAAATCTGTAGATCTGTTTGGTGACAACATAAAGATAGAATATCAGTAAAATCCACCCATAATTCATTGCAACATTAATTGAGCAAAGCATTAGTTCAGAAACGTCATGGAGTCAAGCTAAACCACAAACTGAATGAACAGCTCATAGAGTGGCTCTCTTCCACAGCGTGTCCTTTGTCCTTTCTCCCTCCCCTCAACCCCAACCAGTCCTCAGAGGCTGCCCCTCCCTATACCTGCTTCTACTGGAAGTTTCTTCCAGTTAAAATGGTGTTTTTCCTTCCCACAGTCACCAAGTGCTCGCTCAAAAGGGCTTGTTTTGATCATTTCGTTTCCTCTGTATTACAATAGGGCCTCCACCTTGCAGTATAAAGTGTCTTGAGGTGACTGTTGTTGTGATTAACGCTATATAAATAAACTGAAATTGAATTGAGTCAACTCTTCCTCCTGCCTCATCTCCAGCTCTGCTACTCTTCATCTGTACAGACGGTGGAAACACACAATAAATTCACCATCAACCAACAGCTAGCGGCAACTTTTAGCATGGGATGTTTTCTCACATGAGCTGACGTTATGAACCAGTCAACACACCTTAAATATCCTTAAATATCATTATCACAGCTCTGATTGTTCAGCTTCTCCAATCTGATGACCATATTCTCTTAACCTTAAAAAGATATGTTGATATGTCCAAAAAAGATAAAGATGTGTCAGATTTAATTCCATTTCCTCACTTAAAGTGGAAAAAAGTGTCAGGGTGGGGGGACTGATTGAACTGTGATTGTGGAATTTGCCTCACACAGGTGCGTTCACTGTTGCTTGTTTGAGAATACTGCTGTATATATACAAATGCTGACTGCATAAACAAACTGTTGTACATATATTTTTAGAATTATCTGAATATATTAAGAAAAAGACAATAAAAAACAATGACTTGCAGCATCAAGCGGAGGACTTTAATCTTCTCTTGTTTACGAGTTTGGGGACAGGTGAGCAGAGGACTGACAGATGAAAAACACGAGCTTTCTCTAAGGGTGTTGCCTCTCCCTTAAAGACAGGCTGAGGAGTTCAGTTACTCAAAAGGGGCTCAGAGTAGAGCTGCTATTCCTACACGTTGAAGAGAGGCTGATGAGAAAAGGAGAAAGAGGCCCAGGGCAGACCTAGGACACTCTGGAGAGGCTATATCTCTCAGCTGGCCTGAGGATGTCTTGGTGTTATCCCAGAAGAAGTGGAGGAGGTGGCTGGGGAGAGGGAGATGTGGGCTTCTCTGCTTAGGCTGCTGCCCGGGTAAACCAGTCCTTGATAAGCAGAAGAAAATGGATGGATAACAATAATAAGCAGAAGAAGCTAAAAGACACAAATTTAAAATAAAACATTATTAGTTATGAATTGAAAGATATAATTATTCAGCTATATAATAACTCAGCTTATAAATATATATGTAGGCATTTTTTTGAAGTAAATTATCGGGAAAAGGAACTGAGTTTGTTGGCAAACAGCAGCTACATTTTCTTCTGAACTGACAGTTAGCAAGTACAGAACAAACAGAAATGCAATGAAAATATTTCTGCGGCTTTTATTCATTTCACTTATTAACCAGAACTGCACAAAACAAACAAAAAGGCTCAATTAACAGAAGAGAGAGAAATCTAGCGAGACACACTGACTAGGACACGGCCTCAGAGGACCAAACTAGCAGTCAGCCACTTGTACGGCTGTGCAGATAAATAATTAGTTGCTTTTTTATTCCTGGGACTTCTGATCCTCTCCAAATACACAGGGAAGTACCTGATGCAGCTAGTTTTGGGTACTACCATCACCAAGCATTTAAAAAATCTATTAGAGGATAATAAAGTGTTTTCACCAACCAGAAGAAAAACATATTTTAGCGTATAAAATAGCAGTCTCTTCCAAACAAGTCCTTTAGCATGCTGATGTTAAAAAAGATCATGTAGAGTAAGACAGGCATAGAGAACAGCACTGACTGGGAGAGGCTTTGAACAGATGACATACTCAGATCAATTCAACATATAAGACTTTAACAATGCACAAGCATCTATCAAAAACCTATTTAATCTATCATCTGTGATATTATTATATACAATTATAATGTATTGTTCATCTCCCTTAAATAAACAGGCAGCCTTAAGGTATGAAATATTCATTTGTCTACTGTTTCAGTGGCTGATAGTGCCCCACAGGCCTCAATGTGAGTTTGAAGCCATTATAATGTTCAAGTTGTTTAACGATAAACCGATTTTGAATGAAAGCCACGGAACTTCGGTAGCACAAAAAAGTCTATATTCTTTGTGTCCATATGGATCAGTCATATTACCATTATTTCCCCCTAAGGTTGCCAAAAGCACCAAGTTAATACTTGAAAAAACTGCAGCAATACACCAAAATAGAATCAATATTCTGTTTACTTGGTGACAACGCTGCTTTTAGCCTTCAATCAGAAAGCTTGAGTTGGCTAGTTTAGCATCGGGCTAACGTTTAAAGCTTTCACTTTGGGGAAGTAACTCGCATTACTGCTACTGCTGTGTAATCTTGGTTAAATTCACAGCATATTCCAGAAATTACCCTGCAATAACTAACTGTTAGAATAGCGGCACCGTATTGCATCACACTGAGTGCATTTCAATCATTTATCCCGCGAGTTTGCTAGCTAGCAAAATAATAAAAACGATTTTAAAAATTAGCATGTGTAACGTCCACACTGGAGAAAATGATTTACTAGGACTTACGCAAACTCCTCCACAGTGAAAACGTACAAATCCTTCTTGCAGACTCCTTCTTGTATTTTTCGTTTTCCAGCAAACACTCATTAAAACGGCCTCCAGGCACGTTAGTGCGCTCACCCCCGACTTTTCGGGGAGGGGGGGTCACACATTGAAACAGACTGACGTGCAGAGGTACAAGGCAGCCCAGGCAGAGAAATGTTGCTTTTAGACTTTGCCATTTTATTTCTCTATCTGATAAGAAAACTATTCAATCAGATAGTTATTTGTGGTGAATGAAATACAGTTTCAAGACGTTTTAAGCACCAAATCCGAAATAGAAGCACTACAATATATCCAAGATTTTTCAAGGATTTCAAGCACCCGTACGAAACCTGCATATGCAGTTGATGATTGTTAAAATAAAATAGAACATTTTCATCAATTTCTTGTTTGCTCCGAAATCTACGACATGGCTATATACAGAAAAGCTCGACATGTTATGCAAAAGAAAAAAAAATACACGAACAAAAATTCTCGTAATTGCCAGTTTCGTAATTTCAAAATTCTCCAAAACTAACATTTTCTTTGATTGACTCATATTAAATTGCCTACGGTCAACTTTAGTGTGAACAATATTACACAAACAAACGTGTGTGTGCGCCTGCGCATACATCAGAATCACTTTGATCCCTTGTGACGCGGTAGCTTTACTTCGATCCTTCATGACGTGGTAGCTTTGCTTTGATTTAAAACCCATAATACGAGCGCTCACCCATTATACTTTATGGCATAACGGACGTTGACCTGACACCAACCCAAACCCTTTCCAGATGTTTTCAGAGCATTTTACAAAAGAAACCAAAACAAGTTCAGTTTTGTTTCTAACCAATTCACAGAGCAAACAGACAGATCGTGGCTATTAAAGTCAACAAGAGCGACCCTGAAATTCTGCAACAGGTAAAACTGACCAAAGAACAATTTCAATACGAGACAGATTATCAATCCAAGGAAACTGGATATATAAAACCTAAGCGTTTCAATGACCTCGAACAACTACTGAAGGTTAGACGAGCACCTGAAAATGGTCAACCATTATCTGTTAGTCTAATCAAACAGATGTTGGCCATGTTTCTGAGGTCGTTTTCTCCTTTTTTATGTTGTTCTTTCAGTTTTTCTCCTGAGATGAGGAGAAAAACCAGAACATTCAGACCTCACAAATTGTGTCTTTCTCAACTCTTCTATAAACTTAAAGAAGTCCAGACGCTTTTCTTTGCAAGCTCCTTTGACTACGATGACCTGGATGACTGAGAACCTTCACAGACATATCTTCTATAAAGGGTTTCTCTCAGGAGGGGAAGGCAGTGAGGCCTGGAGGAGGTCCACCCCATCACGAGGGTGATGTACTCACCTGTTACAGGTCTCCACCTGTAACAGGTGGAGACTCACCAGTACATTATGAACTCTGAATGTGTTTGCAGTGTGCGCAAAAGTTTCCATGTTCGGATTTCTTTGGGGGAGTTTATCTCTGGATGTGTGCAGATGTATGTGCATTAATGTGTGCCTGCATGGAGGTCTGATGTTGGCTGCTAGGATGGACCTCTGTGCATAATCACATGTGTGTGAAAGCATTTCCGTGTTTGGATTTCTTTGGGGCGGTCCATTAATGTAAAGAGCGGTGAGGCGGCCCACTCCCGGTTTTTCCTGCTTTCTTTCCCGCACCTGGAGGGCGTCGCAACCTCCTCATGAGGGCTGGCTAGTTTTTGGGAGTGTGTGTATGTGTCTGTACAACTGTGCTTATTGTTTTGTGTATTCCAAACTAACAGGATTATGACATCACATATATTTAGAATCTTACCACCAATTTGATCCTTTGATCCTTGAATCCATAAATAGGGGTGAGAAGCGATGACTTTTAGTCCATTAATCACAGCATTTATGTTCGCAGAATTGAAACGTTCACCAGAGAAGTATTTTGAAACATCTGGATCCTTTTCGGAGTAACTGCTTACAGATTCCAACATGTCTCAGAGAAAACAACCCTACAGATATTTAAGGCAAGTTTTCTTTCTTTTTTCTGTTTTTCTGTTGTTCACTAAAAGAAAAAGGACTCACACAGGCTCACCTCTACACGGCTGCCGTCTCCTCTAACCCTGCATGTTTCTAAGGCAAGTTTTCTCCTAGTTTATGTTGTTCTTTTAGTTTTTGTCCTGAGATGAGGTCTGAAGTGTCTGTGGTGCACCTGGTCTGGGCTGTCTTGAGACAGTGCAGGCAGCACCCACCTGTAACAGGTGGAGACTCACCAGGACATTCAGATCACACAAGTTTTGTGTTTCTCAACTCTTCTGTTGAGGGTTTCTCTTTCTGCTCAGCACATGTCAGAGTATGACAACTGCTCAGTGCGTGTCAGAGTATGACAACTGCTAAGTGCGTGTCAGAGTATGACAACTGCTCAGTGCGTGTCAGAGTATGACAACTGCTCAGCACATGTCAGAGTATGACAACTGCTCAGCACATGTCAGAGTATGACAACTGCTAAGTGCGTGTCAGAGTATGACAACTGCTCAGCACATGTCAGAGTATGACAACTGCTCAGTGCGTGTCAGAGTATGACAACTACTCAGCACATGTCAGAGTATGACAACTGCTCAGCACATGTCAGAGTATGACAACTGCTAAGTGCGTGTCAGAGTATGACAACTGCTCAGCACATGTCAGAGTATGACAACTGCTCAGCACATGTCAGAGTATGACAACTGCTCAGCACATGTCAGAGTATGACAACTGCTCAGCACATGTCAGAGTATGACAACTGCTCAGTGCGTGTCAGAGTATGACAACTGCTAAGTGCGTGTCAGAGTATGACAACTGCTAAGTGCGTGTGAGAGTATGACAACTGCTCAGTGCGTGTGAGAGTATGACAACTGCTAAGTGCGTGTGAGAGTATGACAACTGCTAAGTGCGTGTCAGAGTATGACAACTGCTAAGTGCGTGTCAGAGTATGACAACTGCTCAGTGCGTGTGAGAGTATGACAACTGCTCAGTGTGTGTCAGAGTATGACAACTGCTCAGTGCGTGTCAGAGTATGACAACTGCTCAGTGCGTGTCAGAGTATGAAAACCACACGAAACCTTCAACAGCGACTGGAGATAAAAGATGACAACAAAATACAATGGGGTGCTACGACAGTCGTTAGCCATCCATTAGTTTCATGATTGAATCGCGTTAATTTAAATGTGGGTAGGACTGCAAGAGGAGTTTGGATTTCATATAACAGGAGATTAATGTCTAAGTATCCCACATGGATTTCGAAACACAGACAACACAGGATATTCCAAAAGAGCTTCGGGACTCACTGGTAAGGAAGAGCATTCATTACAAGTCTGTATTATTGGTCCAACTCATGCAAGAACTTGTCTCTTGAATTCAGTAAGTGCATCTGCTTGGACCAGTTGTACACAACAACTGCTACAAATTCTACCTGACCCTCCATGTTAGGTCTATCAAATTGAGTTGTATGTTTCATATCAAGATCACTTTGAATGGAGACACTGATGGTGGTTGCATTCCTAAGTGCACCCACTCAAAGTGACCTTACATATGAGTTTACAACAATTAGACACTTTGAAGCAAACTTTAGATAACACGGTTCACTTACAGAACATCTCAAATAGAGACCCCTCAAATGGAAACACTTGTGGTTTTCCTCTTTACTTAGTGCTCCTATTTGGGGAATTCTTTCTTTTGAATAGTTCAGGGAATCATTAATTTATGTGTTAATAAGATGCCTCTGATTAAAACCTTACGAAACCTTCAACAGCTACTGGAGACAAAAGATGACAACAAAATACAATGGGGTGCTACGACAGTTGTTAGCCATCCATTAGTTTCATGATTGAATCTCGTTAATTTAAATGTGGGTGGGACTGCAAGAGGAGTTTTGAGTTCATATAAAAGGAGACTCAAGTCTAGGTAACCCTCATGGATTTGGAAACACAGACAACACAGGATATTCTAAAAGATCTTCCGGACTCACTGGTAAGGAAGAGCATTTATTACAAGTCTGTATTATTGGTCCAACTCATGCAAGAACTTGACTCTTGAATTCAGTAAGTGCATCTGCTTGGACCAGTTGTACACAACTGTCATGGTCCCCGCACCTCGCCAGCTGACAGCAGTCAGGCGCTATGTTTTGTTTTGTTTATTCTCCTCTCTTGCCTCTGCTCTCTTTCTCTCTCTCGTCCTCTCCCTCTCTCTTTCTCCTGCCGGGGCGGAGCTCAGTATGGGCTCCCGCCCCTGGCCCACGCACCTGGGGATGATCAGCACACCTGCCGCTGATTACGAGAATTAGAGTACTACTTAAGATGGCGAGTCTGCTCTACTCGTCGCTGGATCGTTGAGCCATCAGCGTCAGTCGTCCTGCACTCTGCAAAGTTTTGGTCGTGAGTACGTCTGAACCTGGAGACTAACTGTTTCTCTGTCTGTGTATAGATTCCCCCCGGACCCGTTTCCCTGTGCACTGTGACTGAGCGTGAGCAAGAGTGGTAGAGGAAAGAAGAGGAGCTGTGTGTGTTTGCGAGAGCTGTATGGGAATCTCCCCTCCCTGGACTCCTGCCCCTTTCACTCCCGGACCCTGGAACCCCGGCCCCTTTTCCCCAGACACCGTTGTGTGTATATATATGTCACTGTGGAGAACACTGTAAATAAATTCACTTTTGATTTGAAGGAACTTGTGGTCTGTGCCTGAGTCCGCTCCGCTAACCGTGACAGAACGATCCAGCCACAACATGGACTCAGCAGACCAGAATACCGTCGGACAGGCACTGGCTGCCCAAGAAGCGGCGCTGACCCGCCACGAACAAATGTTACACCAGCTGCGAGGTGAGATCGCCACACTAACCCAAGCTGTTTCCCGTTTGACTACACCAGGGGGCGTACAGCCGGGGAATCCCCAGCCAGCTCACCCTGCCCCGCAGGAAACACTCGCGGCGGCCACAGCAAGCCCCTCATCGGCAGCCACTCCATCTTCTGACGGTCCTCTGCCTTCGCCTGAACCCTTTACGGGTGAGTCGGAAAAGTGCTCTGGTTTTCTGGCCCAGTGCGCATTGATTTTCCGCGAACAGCGGCGCTTCCATAACAATGACGGGGCGAAGATTGCTTTCTTTGTACAGATGCTAAGGGATCGTGCTTTGAAATGGGCCCAGGTGGTATTAAACTCCGACCCTGGGATTTCTTTTGAGCTGTTTATGGCTAAATTTAAGACTGTGTTTAACAGAGGCTCTGGAGCTGAGGCTGCGGCGCTCCGCCTCCTTAACTTCAAGCAAGGTAAGCGGAGTATGGCAGACTATTCAATCGACTTTTGGATTTTGGCAGAAGAAACCGGCTGGGGACCGGATGCGCTCAGGAGCACACTGTTAAATAACATTCGAGAGGATCTGAAGGATGAATTGATTATGCGGGACCTTCCCACTGCTTTTGATGAACTGATGTCTTTGTGCATTAAGGTCGATGAGCGGCTACGGGCTCGTCGACAAGCACGGAACTCCAGTTCCCAGGAGGCCGCGGGGCAACGAGGGGCGGAGGCCTCGGCTGATTACCGGTCCTCCCGGACACCAGAGGGCGCCGACGGAGAGGTACAACCCATGCAAATTGGCAGCGCATTGGCGGCGCATCACGGCCGGTGAGTGCCTGTATTGTGGTAACAACGGACACATGATCGCCTCCTTCCCGTCGCGAGCAAAAGGCCGCGCCCGCCAGTGATGGTAGGAGTACTGGTGGGCGGTTTGAATCAGGATAAATCTCCTCCACGTTTAGCCCTGCCAGCTAAGCTTCTGGTCCACTCAGAGTGTCATTCTCTTTCTGTGCTCATTGATTCAGGAGCAGAACAAAATTTCATTGACTCTGAACTAGCAAAACAACTCTGTGTAACTGTGGAGTCACTGCCTCACGCCTTACGTGTCACGGCGTTGTCAGGGCAGCGCCTCCCCGACATCACGCACATCACTGAACCGCTCACCCTCACACTGTCTGGCAATCATTCGGAGGAGATTAGCTTTTTTGTTTTTCACTCCACCCAGACGCCGTTAGTTCTCGGGCATCCCTGGCTCCAGCAACACAACCCCACTATTAATTGGCGGAAAGGAGGCATCACTGGCTGGGGAGAGGAGTGTCATATGACCTGCCTTAAGGCTGCCTTACCTCCTAACACATCGGTCACCGGCCCAGAGCCACCACGGTCTTCCGACTTAGCGGATGTGCCGTCTTTTTACCACGATCTCGCTGAGGTGTTTCGGAAGGACCGAGCCCAGTCGCTGCCACCCCGTCGGCCCTACGACTGTGCCATAGACCTGCTGCCGGGAGCTCCCTTACCGACCAGCCGCCTTTATAGCCTCTCGCTGCCAGAACGGGAGGCTATGGAGAAATATATAACGGAATCCCTCGCTGCCGGCATCATCCGTGCCTCTTCCTCACCCGTCGCAGCGAGTTTCTTCTTTGTGGAAAAGAAGGATAAGACCCTCCGACCCTGTATTGACTATCGGGGACTCAATAACATTACGGTCAGGAATAAATATCCACTGCCTCTGCTCACCTCTGCTTTCGAACTTCTCCAGGGCACCACCATATTTAGCAAGCTGGACTTAAGAAACGCTTACCACCTGGTTCGGATTTGAGACGGCGATGAATGGAAGACAGCGTTCAATACCCACCTTGGACATTTCGAGTATCTGGTCATGCCGTTCGGCCTCACTAACGCACCTGCAGTATTCCAGGCTCTGGTCAACGATGTTCTAAGGGACTTTATTAACAGATTTGTGTTTGTCTACCTAGACGACATTCTGATCTTCTCCTCTTCCCAGGCTGAACACGAGACCCAGGTCCGGCTGGTACTGCAACGCCTTCTGGAGAACCGGCTGTTCGTCAAAAGCGAGAAATGTGAGTTTCATGTGCCCACTGTTGCCTTCCTAGGGTACATAATCGAGCGTGGAGATCTCCGACCCGACCCTGTGAAAGTCAAGGCTGTTGTGAACTGGCCCAAGCCAAACAACCGTCGCCAGTTGCAACGCTTTCTTGACTTCACTAACTTCTACAGGAGATTCATACGGGACTTCAGCAGGATAGCCTTACCATTAACCCAGTTAACCTCTCCCAAGCTTGCTTTTCAGTGGAGTGACGCCGCCCAATCAGCCTTTCAGGAGCTCAAGAAACGGTTTGCCTCAGCGCCCATCCTGGTCCAGCCTGACACCACTCTTCAGTTCGTGGTAGAGGTCGACGCATCCGACTAAGGAGTGGGGGCCGTCCTTTCCCAACAGAAGGAGGGTAAGCTGCACCCCTGTGCCTTTTTGTTCCCGTCGTCTCACCCCTGCAGAACGTAACTACGATGTGGGCGACCGGGAGCTGCTGGCGATTAAGCTCGCCCTGGAAGAATGGCGGAATTGGCTGGAGGGCACCACTCAACCCTTTGTGGTCTGGACCGATCACAAAAATCTGGCCTACCTTCAAACGGTGAAACGTCTCAACGCTCAACAGGCCAGATGGGCCCTGTTTTTCACCCGTTTCCACTTCTCAATCGCCTACAGACCCGGTTCCCGGAACGTCAAACCGGACACTCTCTCCCGTCAGTTCTCCGCGGCTGAAGAAAAGGCGGATCTAGATTCCATCCTGCCGGCAACCTGTACTATCGGGGCAATCACCTGGGAGATCGAGGCGGCCATCCAGGCGGCTCAGGAAGCCGAACCGGACCCAGGTGGGGGACCCACCCACAGACTCTATGTTCCGCGCTCTGTCAGATCCCAGGTCCTGCAATGGGCTCACACAGCCCGGTTCTCATGCCATCCAGGGATACATCGCACCATCAAGTTTCTCCAGCGGTACTTCTGGTGGCCCTCACTCACCCAAGATACTCAAGAATACATCACCGCTTGTACGGTCTGTGCCCGAAACAAACCATCGAACCAACCCCCGGCGGGTCAGCTCCATCCATTATCCACTCCTTCCAGGCCATGGTCTCACATAGCTCTGGACTTCATCACCGGGCTACCTCCTTCAGCAGGTAACACCGTCGTTCTCACCATAATCGATCGTTTCTCTAAAGCGGCTCATTTCATTGCTCTGACTAAGCTTCCCACAGCTCTAGAGACTGCACGCCTACCCGCCACGCACGTCTTCCGCCTGCATGGGATCCCGGAAGACATAGTGTCCGACAGAGGGCCTCAATTCACTGCAACTCTCTGGGAGCAAAGGTCAGTCTATCCTCAGGCTATCACCCTCAGAGCAACGGCCAGTCCGAGCGGGCCAACCAGGAACTGGAGACCGCCCTGCGCTGCGTCGCCTCCACCAATCAAACCATCTGGAGTGAGGAGTTGCCGTGGATCGAGTACGCCCATAACAGCTTGACTGCCTCTGCCAGCGGCCGGTCTCCATTTGAAGCTTTCTTGGGATATCAGCCTCCTCTTTTTCCTGCTGTGGAAGGTGAGCACTCTGTACCCTCCGTCCAGGCTCATCTGCGCAGGTGCCGACGAGTTTGGCGGGCAACTCAGGCGGCCCTACTATGCACGAAGGAGAACAACAAACGCATCGCAGACCGGCACCGGACCCCAGCACCCGAATACTCTGTCGGCCAGAAGGTGTGGCTCTCTACCCGCTTTGTTCCTGTCAGGACCGAATCCAAAAAACTTACACCCAACTTCATCGGCTCTTTTGAAATCTGTCCTTGTGACTAAGACAAGGACACAAGAGGCTAAGCAGGGAAGATAAAGGAGAGGAGGAGGAGAGGAGAAAAGTGCGACCGCCTTCGTCAAGAGCAAGAGAGAAGATCAACACCGAAAACAACACCGAATTTTCAAGCCTTGTAATGTGAATGTGTTAAAGAATTAACGTTCAGCTTACCCTCTGAAATGTCAGTGTGCATCTCAGATGTGTTGTTGTCATCAGGGATGATGTGACGTACCAGCCAATCCATCACCGCACCCAGCTGCAAAACTGTGACGCAATCTGCTGTGGTGGCATTAAAGTCCTGCCAGTTTACAGCGGCTGATTTGGTCCCTAAAATCCAGAGAATAATTATTCATGGTAAGGAATTCATGTGGACTCTAAGCCTGTGGGCAGGCTACTTAAACTAGAAACAAGAACAACAAATAACATCAAAAGAACAAAACCATGAACAACCAATAATCCAGAAATAGAACACAAACACAAAAAACTGGGAAACACCAGGATCATGACGAAAACATGTCATATGTGCATACAGCTTGATGTCATATAAGCCTTGTGGTATGATGTCATATAGGCATACAGTATGATGTCATATATGCATTCAGCTTCATGTCATATTACTACCTGGATTCTGGACTACCTCACCGACCGACCACAGTATGTGAGGACTCAGGGCTGTGTGTCGGACAGGGTCGTCTGCAGTACGGGGGCCCACAGGGAACGGTTCTGGCTCCGTTCCTCTTCACCATCTACACTGCAGACTTCTCCCACAACTCCACCCAGTGCTTCCTGCAGAAGTTCTCTGATGACTCTGCAATAGTCGGCCTCATCACTGATGGGGACGACAAGGAGTACAGAGGACTGACTCAGGACTTTGTGGACTGGTGCAGCTGAACTACCTCCAGATCAACACCAGTAAAACCAAGGAGCTGGTGGTAGACTTCCACAGGCACAAGCATTCTCCACTGCAACCACTGAACATCCAAGGTATGGACATCGAGGCTGTGGACAGCTAGAAATGAACCTTTTTGTTCACTCACTGTCTCGCTTCCGGTTTGGATCTTGCACTTGTGTCCATCCTATTTACCTCGTGCCGCTGGGCCGTGACAGATGTCATATATGTCATACAGCTTGGTGTCATTTATGTCATACAGCCTTGTCTCATGTATGCACTCAGCTTGAAGTCCTGGAACGAGACAGCTTGATATCGTATATGCATTCAGATTGATGTCATATAGGCATACAGTATGATGTCATATAGGCATACAGTATGATGTCATATAAGGCATACAGTATGATGTCATATAGGCATAGAGTATGATGTCATATAGGCATACAGTATTTTAGCTGAGTGGTAAATTAATAATAATATTTTCCATTTCAGTTAACCAAATGTCCATTTAAGGTTCAAAAAGGGGTCTTAAAATGTTGTGTCTTTGTTTCCATGTATGGTAAGACAAGAATGTT
Organism: Neolamprologus multifasciatus; assembly: GCF_963576455.1. Lineage (NCBI taxonomy): Eukaryota > Metazoa > Chordata > Actinopteri > Cichliformes > Cichlidae > Neolamprologus > Neolamprologus multifasciatus. The sequence continues at coordinate 3,609,158 of NC_140451.1, read as the reverse complement.
ATTGGGTAATTTAATGTTATTGCTTGTGCTATTTCTTTGGCTATCTGCATGTTGCGTGCACTTGAAACTGTTAATCTTATAGGTTTGTGTAGTTGCATATTGTGGTCACTGGGGGGGAGGGGGGGGGCAGTTCTTAAGGGTTAACTGCAGTTTTCCAAAAAAAGACTTAACAAGAACTGCATCTCGGGACTTTTCTTTTTTTTGTGGATGTGGAACGGGAATGTTGTGAAGGAGTTAAATTGTTGGTAAGGAATTGTTAAATATGCACATAACTCATTGAAACATATTGGTATAATTGTAGTGCAGTGGCAAAACATCAGTATTTTAACAAGATGATGTATTTCTGAAATGTATGATGCAAAGGACCTGTATGTGCAGCGTGGAGCGGCCATTTTCTCCATGCAAGGGATGAGTTGCGAGATCGTCTGTGTGCTCCAGTATCCGAGTGAGCTGAGATTTCTGTGGAATGTAAGTGTTTATAAAAATGTATGTAACACTTCCACAGTTTTTAAAGGAGCCTTGTGTGATTTAGCTCTTTGTATTTTGTTCTGCACACAGAGGTCACTGCCGTATTTTTGTGTTTTGTATTTCATTTCCTTTATTCCTTGTATTGTATTGGCGAATCTTTGTTTAGTCGGTTATTCTGTTACTTTGCCACGTTACCTCTCGTGCTGTCGATGTTCAGTACAAGTCCACATGGCCGCTGTTTGACAAAAGTAAAGGTCAAAGGACATTTTTTTTGTTTATTCAGTCGGCATTGACAATAAAACTGCACATTAAGAACCCAGTAATTGTGTCCTGTGTGGCTAACCATTTCCCAGGCTACAGTATGATGTCATATAGTGTAACAGTTGCTATTGTAATGCAGTGTATCACCACATGGCGGCGCCTCCTGTCTCATGATTGGTGTGTCACCCCCTTTTTGTTCTTCTTCGCACTCCTCCTGTAATGGATGCTCCCGTGTGTACGCGGACTAGTGTGCTCTTTAGTAATGTGTGGTAGAGGTAGCACTTTTATTTTTGATACTGTAAATAAATGAGTACTTTTTGGAAAGTCAGAAGCTGTTGCTCATTCGCTATCCACCTGCACACCTCCGCGGCTGGCTTCATCTCCACCGCACGTTACAACTGGTGCCCGAACTTTTTCCCCTTGGACTTCAGACGATTTTTGTATCCCGCCGAGGATTCTTCTCTTCTAGCACGTGAACTGTCTCGGAAATCCCCCCACTTTTGCGGACGCTCGGACGTTTTCCGCAGCCTCAGCTCAGGTGGGACCCGACTAATTTCTGGATACCGCGGTGTGCCGCTGCTCCACTTGGGAGAAAGAAAAAGAGAGAAGCTGACTCCGCGACGTGAATGGACTCTGTGGATCTGTTATTTGGACGTGCTGTTGGTCTCGTCTTCTAAGGATTAATTCTTCTGTGGAGAGCCTGGACATGAACATTTCTGCTGGCTTTTCATGCCCCTTTCCCTCTGCTGAGACTAGACTGACTGTAGCACATGTAAGTGATAACTTGGCCGACTACAACCGTTGGTGCTGGTCTTCGGCTCAGTATAACGAAACGATTTAAAACTAATCTTGCATTGAGCTCTAGTGTTGCAGACATGCTATTGTAATAACATGGTTCTGATCACTACAGCCTAATTTCAGTTGTTGGGCGAAATTTTATTTGTGGTTTTTCTAAATTTAATCTTGAATGGCATTTTTGCAGTTTTGTCTTTCTAGTCTGACCTAGCTGACTCTTTTACTGCTATATCAATAACTGCGCTGTGCCCTGGAGCGGCTTAATTTTTTTTGAAATCGCAATGGCACACTACCCAGACGACTCTGACTCAGACATGGAACTTACCTCGTTACCTATGTGCCAGATAGTTGAAAATGTGACTCCTAGCCTTAGCCAACAAGTGGTGGAGTTAAGAACTGAGGTGAATAAGCTTAGTGATTGTTTACGTGACTCACTGAACATACAGCAGAGTTTACTAAAGCAGTGGGATCAACTCACAACGGGGAACTCTCCCCCTCCTGCAGTCAAACAGTCTCCTGTTTTCCCAATGGCCACATCGACACCTCATGTTCCTGCAAGGGACAAAACTGAACCCACCAACAGTACCAATCCGTTCCTGCCTAGCAGCCCATTTCAACCTACAAATCCTTTCCTCCCATCTCACCCACTCGAGCTCAGCAGCACTTCCAGAGTGATTGCGGCAGCTTTACATCATGCCAAACTGGAGCCTCCTGTGTATGCTGGGGACGGCAAAGTGCAACCTGAGGACTGGTTAAATGCAGTTGGCACATACAAAGCCTCATTGAACCTAACCGATGGGCAATTGCTAAACGAACTTCCACACTTTCTTGCAAAAGAAATGGTTCAAGGCATTGAGCTCCCACACCACATCATGGGCTCAATTCTGTCAACTGTTTAAGACAGTTTTTCTGCCCTCCGACAACCAAGAACGCATCCTGAGAGGAATTTTGGATCGTGTTCAGGCTCAGGACGAACCGCTCCCAACCTTTGTTGCTCACATGTTGAGTGAGTTTGACAAACTGAAGAGTCCTCCACCTGAAAAAGACAGAATCGACCTGATTAGTAAACATGCTCTTGAAAAATACAGAGTTGCCCTGTATGGCGCTAATGTCACTTCTGTAATGGACCTGCTGCTACGTGCTCATGAGCTTCACTCAGTGCTTGGACCATAAAGTCTGCTTTATGTGGCAAAGACAACTATAAGCCTGAACCTTACTGCTTCAAATGCTCTCAGCCAGGGTTCACTACACGCACCTGCCCAAACTGTAACACCCAACCTCATTTGCCACAACGAGCCTCAAACACCGCTAAGCATGGCCCAGTCCAGCCATTGCCGGCACCTGGCCCCTCTGACCCTGGCCATGAAAAGGTGGAATTAAGCAGCACCACATCCCAGCCACAATACAGGCAGTCGGGAAACTACAGGGGGGGAGGTTATTTCACAGAGGCCAACCTTCCCCCAGTTACTAACGGAGCCTCACATGCCCGATTCACTACAGGGTGGACACAGTCTTGGACACTTGGAAAACAATTTTTCAGAAGTCCACTGGAATACCCCGCTAAGAACGAAAGTGAACTTCAATGCTTCATCTGTGGATGCTACCCTCGACACGGGTGCTTCCCTCTCGGCTGTACGAACAGATCTCATTCGAGTAAATGACTCTTACCCTAGAAACACAAGTAAGTGGAATGGTCCTGCAGTTAACCTCGCCAATAATGCTCCCTGTATCCCTGAGGGTGTTATTTGGCTCAATATTGGATTCATGAACAAGAACTTTTACCAGCGTTTTGCAATAATACCAGATTTGTCCTCTCCTTTCATTCTGGGAATGGATTTTATGGCAAGAGCTTCTGTTTCTATTCACATTCCCACTAGAACAGTCTACATTGAGGACATCCCCTGCCCACTCGCAGACGATGAAGAGGACCTTCAAAATGAATACTCACATTCACCTGGAACACTAATGTCTTTGGACTTGATTCGCTCAGACTTAACAGCCAAACTGTCTGAAGCAAGTCTCTCAGAGAACAACAAGGATGCTTTACTCAATCTGCTCAGCAAGTTTACCTCCTTGTTTGATGGTCAACTTGGTCGAACGGCTCTCACTGAGCACGCCATAGAGACTGGCAATGCAACACCCGTCAATCTCCCACCCTACCGCACGTCACCTGCTAAGAAACGTGTGATTGAAGAACAAGTGCAACAAATGTTGAAGGACAACATCATTGAACCTTCCACAAGCCCTTGGGCAGCTCCTGTAGTCATTGTAAATAGAGCGGCCACGGAACCAAGGTTTTGTGTGGACTTTCGAGGGCTCAACCAAGTTACCCGAAAAGACTCTTATCCCCTGCCTCGTGTAGATGAGTCTTTGGACTTTCTGGCACGGGGAAAGTTTGTCTCGACATTGGACTTAGCGCGAGGCTATTGGCAGGTTGCTGTAGCAGAGGACTCGAAGCCAAAAACTGCCTTCATCTCTCACTGCGGTCTCTTCCAGTTTCGGGTGCTGCCCTTTGGGCTCTGCAACGCACCTGCAACTTTTCAGAGACTCATGAACTCTGTGCTTGCTGGCCTTATTTACAAAACGTGCGCAGTCTACCTGGATGACATTGTTATCGCCTCACCTACCTTTGAACAGCACTTGGTGGATCTTGAGGAGGTGCTGGGCAGACTCCAAGCTGCTGGCTTGTCATTGAAGCTCAAAAAGTGCCAATTCTGCCTCGATGAATTCACCTTTCTCGGGTACCGCATCACATCATCAGGTGTTAAGCCCGATTCAGACAAAGTAAAGGCGGTTAAGGAGTTTGATACACCAACCTCGGTGAAACACGTCCGTCAGTTCCTTGGCTTGACTGGCTATTATCGGCGCTTCATTCAGAATTATGCCCGACATGCCGAACCTCTTCACGCCATCACCAGAAAGGACAATGCTTTCCGCTGGGACGACAGCTGTCAAAGTGCCATGGACACTTTGAAAGACCATGTCACATCAGCCCCGGTCCTGTCATTTCCGGACTTCAACCATCCCTTTTCCATTCACGCAGATGCGTGTGACATTGGTCTCGGGGCAGCGTTGATGCAAAAGGATGACAAGGGTCGTGAGTATGTTGTGGCTTTTGCTAGTCGCTCCCTTCACAAAGCTGAACTCCCCTACTGCACTTCAGAGTGCCTTGCTGTGATATGGGCTCTGAAACACTTCCGCCCATATGTTGAAGGTGTTCATGTTACCATCTTCACTGACCACAACAGTCTCAGGTGGCTCATGTCTCCTCAAAACCCAACGGGCCGACTCGCCCGCTGGTCACTTCGTTTGCAGGACTTTGATTTCACAATAGTGCACAAACCTGGTGCACAAAACAAAGTTCCCGACGCACTGTCACGCAACCCTTTGCCTCTGACCTGTGACAGGCCGACTGATCTTTTACCAGATCATGCTGTCATGGGCAGCCTGGACATTCGTACTCTGCCCCCCGTCATTCTGGCTGACCGTTCACAATTGAGACAGCTGCAGTTAGACGATCATGTCACAGGTCCACTCCTCAGAGACACTGAAGCAGACTCTCTGAACAGCTCGGACAATGCCACCTTGTTACAGTATGTTGTGTATGACTCTCTTTTGTATTACAGAGACCCCAAATCCACATGTGCTTTGCACCCTTTGAAAGAGCTGAAACTGTTTGCTCCTACTTCCATGAGAGGCACCTTGCTGGACTATTACCACGACCACCCCACAGCAGGTCACTTGGGTGTTTCTAAGACGTTGGCTAGACTGCGTTTTAGGTTTTTCTGGCCCAAAATGGCAGCTGATGTGAAATGCTATGTGTGTGTGCCAACTCACCAAGCCAAGTCAGAAAAAAGCAGCCGGTCTTATGGTTCCCATTGTCCCCCAGAAACCCTGGGAGTATGTGGGTGTGGATTGTGTTGGGCCACTTCCCCGCAACCCCACTTGTAATGCTTATTTGATCATGTTTGTTGACTATTTGACTAAATGGGTTGAAGCCAGCGCTGTCAAAGAAGCTACATCTCAGGTAGCAGCTGGTAAATTCGTCACTGACATTTTTGCTAGACATGGTACACCCACTTACAGTCAGTCAGGTTTCAGAGTTCATCACAGCACAGAAACAGCTTTAGTGAAGGTTACAAATGATCTTCTTATGGCCTCTGACAGTGGACTCATCTCTGTGCTTGTCCTGCTAGACCTTAGTGCAGCATTCGATACTGTTGACCATAATATCCTATTAGAGCGATTAGAACATGCTGTAGGTATTACAGGTACTGCACTGCAGTGGTTTGTATCATATCTATCTAATAGACTCCAATTTGTACATGTAAATGGAGAGTCCTCTTCACACACCGAGGTTAATTATGGAGTTCCACAGGGTTCAGTGCTAGGACCAATTCTGTTTACATTATACATGCTTCCCCTAGGCAGCATCATTAGAAGACATAGCATACATTTTCACTGCTATGCAGATGACACCCAGCTCTATCTGTCCATGAAGCCAGATAACACACACCAATTAGTTAAACTGCAGGAATGTCTTAAAGACATAAAGACTTGGATGGCCACTAACTTTCTGCTTCTTAACTCAGATAAAACTGAGGTCATTGTACTCGGCGCTGAAAAGCTTAGAAATATGGTATCTAACCAGATTCTTACTCTGGATGGCATTACCTTGGCCTCCAGTAACACTGTGAGGAACCTTGGAGTCATTTTTGACCAGGATATGTCCTTCAACGCACATATTAAACAAATATGTAAGACTGCGTTCTTCCATTTGCGCAACATCTCTAAAATTAGAAATATCCTGTCTCAGAGTGACGCTGAAAAACTAGTTCATGCATTTATTACTTCCAGGCTGGACTACTGCAATTCATTATTATCAGGATGTCCAAAAAACTCACTGAAAAGCCTTCAGTTAATCCAAAATGCTGCAGCAAGAGTACTGACAGGGACTAGAAAGAGAGAGCATATTTCTCCTGTTTTGGCTTCCCTTCATTGGCTTCCTGTTAAATCCAGAATTGAATTCAAAATCCTGCTCCTCACATACAAGGTCTTAAATAATCGGGCCCCATCTTATCTTAATGACCTTGTAGTACCATATCACCCTATTAGAGCACTTCGCTCCCGCTCTGCAGGCCTACTTGTTGTTCCTAGAGTATTTAAAAGTAGAATGGGAGGGAGAGCCTTCAGTTTTCAGGCCCCTCTTCTGTGGAACCAGCTTCCAGTTTGGATTCGGGAGACAGACACTATCTCTACTTTTAAGATTAGGCTTAAAACTTTCCTTTTTGCTAAAGCATATAGTTAGGGCTGGACCAGGTGACCCTGAATCCTCCCTTAGTTATGCTGCAATAGATGTAGGCTGCCGGGGGATTCCCATGATGCATTGAGTTTTTCCTTTCCAGTCACCTTTCTCACTCACTATGTGTTAACAGACCTCTCTGTATTGAATCGTATCTGTTATTAATCTCTGTCTCTCTTCCACAGCATGTCTTTATCCTGTCTTCCTTCTCTCACCCCAACCGGTCGCAGCAGATGGCCGCCCCTCCCTGAGCCTGGTTCTGCTGGAGGTTTCTTCCTGTTAAAAGGGAGTTTTTCCTTCCCACTGTCGCCAAAGTGCTTGCTCATAGGGGGTAATATGATTGTTGGGTTTTTCTCTGTATCTATGAAGCGCCTTGAGGCGACTTTTGTTGTGATTTGGAGCTATATAAATAAAATTGAATTGAATTGAATTGAATCCCCCCGACCCATTAGTGGTTGACAGCCCTAAAACCAAGTCGACAGGGAGCCGTGGATGCCTGCCAAACATCAAGTAGTATGGTGTGTACCTTGTCGAATCATGGCGGGTGCAGTTGTAGGCGTGTGTCATTGCATCCACATATTCGTGCCACCGGGGCTTCAGGTGAGGTTCTAGCATCCCCAGCATGTTCATGAGGGTGCGGTTGAACCGTTCAGTCACCCACCCGTTACCCTGTGGGTGATAGGGCGTGGTGTGGGTCTTAGTGATTCCGGTGCATTTACAAAGCTCCTTCACCACAGCACTTTCAAAATTGCGCCCTTGGTCTGCATGCAATTTTGCTGGGAAGCCAAACCGACAGAAAAAGTTTCTATACAGCACCTTAGCCACTGTGCTGGCTCTTTGGTCTTTAGTGGGGTTTGCTTGTGCATAGCGTGAGAAATGGTCAGTGACAACGAGGACATTTTCGATACCACCTTTTGGTTTCTCAAGAGTCAAAAAATCCACACAAACTAGCTGCAAGGGGGCACTGCTGTGGATACTGACCAGGGGGGCCCTGACCCCTGCGGTTGGAGTTTTCCTAAGGCAGCACCTCTCACATTGCTCGCACCAAGCCTTGATTTCCTGAAACATCCGTGGCCAATAAAATCTCTCCCTTATTATGTGCAATGTCCTCTCAAAACCAAGGTGGCCTGAGTCATCGTGGAGAGCAGTCTTCACTGATATACGCAAATCCTCTGGTAGCACCAATTGCTTAACTACTCCCCTTTGGTTGTCTTGGACGCAGCGGTACAGGATGCCATCCCTTACCACTAACCTTCTCCACTCCTTTAAGAGAAGGCACACGTGCCCTTCAGCACTCATTCGCTCACTGCGGCTTGGCTTCTGGTTCATACTCTTATAGTGCAAGACAGGGCCAATAACAAGGTCTTTTTTCTGCCCTGCACGGATCTCCTGTTTGGTCATGGTGGGCAGGGATTCCATCCCCACATCCCTGTAAGGCTCAGTGGATGTAGGGGGCCCAAGTTCCAGTTCCTCCCCTGCAGGCGTGCCATGGCCAGTGAGGCTTTGAGTATCCTGGGTTGCCTGTGTCACACCATGCCCCTGTTCATCGACACCCACCCACTGAGGGCATGTCTGTAGGATGTGCATGACCTTCTGGTTAGACATGCGAGAGAGGGCGTCAGCGTTTGTGTTGCTCTGTCCCCTCCGATACTGGACATCGAAGTCGAAAGCAGCCAACCTAGACACCCACCGCTGGCCTGTGGCATCCAGCTTTGCTGAGGACATAACATACTTGAGAGGGTTATTGTCTGTCTGGACAGAGAACCTACGCCCATAGAGGTGGTCGTAGAATTTGTCTGTGACCGCCCATTTGAGAGCAAGGAACTCGAGTTTGTGTGCAGGATACCTTGTCTCTGCTGGCGAAGGCTATGACCCTCTCAGCTCCCCCTTGGACCTGAGCTAGAACGGCGCCCAGACCCTCCCCTGAGGCGCCCATCTGGAGAACGAAAGGCAAGCTATAGTCAGGATATCCCAGCACTGGAGCGCTTGTCAGCCTTTCTTTTAGGGTCTTAAATGCCTTCTCGCATTCATCTGTCCACAAAAAGGGTGGATCGGTGGCCAGACTTTTCTTTCCCCCTCGCTTTTTCTTTCTGGGGTCACCAGCAGTTAGGCGGTACAGGGGAGCAGCTAGGGTAGAGTACCCACTTACATACCGCCTATAGTATCCAGCAAATCCCAGGAATTGCAACACTTCTTTGCGGTTTGTGGGCCTCACCCAGTTTTTCACCCTGCTGATCTTCTCTGGGTCTGTCCGGATCCCCTCAGCAGACACCAAGTGACCCAAATACTGAACCTCCTTTCTCACAAGCTGGCATTTAGAAGGCTTTAACTTCAAGCCATGCTCCCGAAGCCGATCGAACGCCAGCTGCAGTCTTTCCAGATGCTTATCAAAGGTTTTGGAGAATATGATGAGGTCATCAAGATAGATTAGGAGGTGGGTGAAGTTCAGATCGCCAAAGCAGCAGGTCATGAGTCTCTGAAAGGTGGAGGGAGCATTCTGCAGTCCAAAGGGCATACGATTTGCTTCAAAAAGCCCCATAGGGGTGCTGAATGCCGTTTTGTGTTTGTCATGCTCCGCCACCTCTACCTGCCAATAACCAGAAGTGAGGTCAAGGGTGGAGAAGTATCTTGCCTGCCCTAGAGCCTCCAGGGCTTCCTCTATTCTGGGGAGAGGAAAAGCATCTCTCGTGCTACAGGAGTTCAGTTTCCTGTAGTCAATACACAGCCTTAGTGATCCATCTTTCTTGGTTACGATCACAACAGGTGAAGCATATGGACTTTTGCTGGGCCTGATAACTCCTGCTGCCTCCATTTCTGTCAGCAACCTTCTCACATCCTGCCACTGTGATGGGGGGATCTTACGGTAAGGCAGTCGAAATGGCTTAGAGTCAACCAGAGGGATTTCATGTTGCACAGTCTTTGTATGGCCATAATCCATGGGATGCTGTGAGAACACACCTACGTTCCTTTCCACAAGCTCTTTAAGAAGGGAATGCTGGTGCTCATTTTCGACATCTGCTCCACTTAAATCCACTTCCTGGCTTGCCACAGCGTGGTCCATACCCAGGCATGCTTCTCTGCCTCCGCTAATGTGATGACTGCCCCGCACCCTGTCTGAAAAGCCCACAATACTTTCCACCAGAGATGCCTTGGCCAGATGCGTGTGAGGCTTGATAGTGATAGCATGCTGGGACAGGTTCATCACTCTTACCGGGGCACATCCTTTCTTTACATCAGCAAGAACTCTGGCGACCAGGATGTCTTGGCTGAGCCGCAGGGAGGGGTGGCCTTCAATTAGGGCTGTATAAGTCTTTCTTTGTGGTCCAGCTTTTATTTTGCACATTAAATCCATCTCTTTCCCTGCTTGAATGTGTACCTTACGACCAGTGTAAACAACAGGGCCTGAGGGGAAAAAGCAGGGGGCATAGTTATCTGTACATCTGGCTGAAACACTGGAGGGGCTGTAGTTAGAGGGCTGTTGTTGGACTGGCTTGTCTGATTGGTTGGCACTGAACTTGGGCGAATTTCAGATAGGTGTGAGGGCACCTGCATTTGGCCTCCATAGGCTGGCAGTGGTGGTGCATGAGCTGGAGCCACACCAAGATCAGTCTGGGGTGAAAGCATGGTTGGTGGTGGGGTCTGTTGTGTGCCCAGCCCAGAGTCGGTGAGGTCCCTGATTGGGGTGTGATACTGTAACCGCTGGCCAGTTCAATTCAATTCAATTCAATTTTATTTATATAGCGCCAAATCACAACAAATGTCGCCTCAAGGCGCTTCATAGATACAGAGAAAAGCCCAACAATCATATGACCCCCTATGAGCAAGCAGTTTGGCGACAGTGGGAAGGAAAAACTCCCTTTTAACAGGAAGAAACCTCCGGCAGAACCAGGCTCAGGGAGGGGCGGCCATCTGCTGCGACCGGTTGGGGTGAGAGAAGGAAGACAGGATAAAGACATGCTGTGGAAGAGAGACAGAGATTAATAACAGATACGATTCAATACAGAGAGGTCTGTTAATACATAGTGAGTGAGAAAGGTGACTGGAAAGGAAAAACTCAATGCATCATGGGAATCCCCCGGCAGCCTACATCTATTGCAGCATAACTAAGGGAGGATTCAGGGTCACCTGGTCCAGCCCTAACTATATGCTTTAGCAAAAAGGAAAGTTTTAAGCCTAATCTTAAAAGTAGAGATAGTGTCTGTCTCCCGAATCCAAACTGGAAGCTGGTTCCACAGAAGAGGGGCCTGAAAACTAAAGGCTCTCCCTCCCATTCTACTTTTAAATACTCTAGGAACAACAAGTAGGCCTGCAGAGCGAGAGCGAAGTGCTCTAATAGGGTGATATGGTACTACAAGGTCATTAAGATAAGATGGGGCCTGATTATTTAAGACCTTGTATGTGAGGAGCAGGATTTTGAATTCAATTCTGGATTTAACAGGAAGCCAATGAAGGGAAGCCAAAACAGGAGAAATATGCTCTCTCTTTCTAGTCCCAGTCAGTACTCTTGCTGCAGCATTTTGGATTAACTGAAGGCTTTTCAGTGAGTTTTTTGGACATCCTGATAATAATGAATTGCAGTAGTCCAGCCTGGAAGTAATAAATGCATGAACTAGTTTTTCAGCGTCACTCTGAGACAGGATATTTCTAATTTTAGAGATGTTGCGCAAATGGAAGAACGCAGTCTTACATATTTGTTTAATATGTGCGTTGAAGGACATATCCTGGTCAAAAATGACTCCAAGGTTCCTCACAGTGTTACTGGAGGCCAAGGTAATGCCATCCAGAGTAAGAATCTGGTTAGATACCATATTTCTAAGCTTTTCAGCGCCGAGTACAATGACCTCAGTTTTATCTGAGTTGAGAAGCAGAAAGTTAGTGGCCATCCAAGTCTTTATGTCTTTAAGACATTCCTGCAGTTTAACTAATTGGTGTGTGTTATCTGGCTTCATGGACAGATAGAGCTGGGTGTCATCTGCATAGCAGTGAAAATGTATGCTATGTCTTCTAATGATGCTGCCTAGGGGAAGCATGTATAATGTAAACAGAATTGGTCCTAGCACTGAACCCTGTGGAACTCCATAATTAACCTCAGTGTGTGAAGAGGACTCTCCATTTACATGCACAAATTGGAGTCTATTAGATAGATATGATACAAACCACTGCAGTGCAATACCTGTAATACCTACAGCATGTTCTAATCGCTCTAATAGAATATTATGGTCAACAGTATCGAATGCTGCACTAAGGTCAAGAAGGACAAGCACAGAGATGAGTCCACTGTCAGAGGCCATAAGAAGATCATTTGTAACCTTCACTAAAGCTGTTTCTGTGCTGTGATGAGCTCTGAAACCTGACTGAAACTCTTCAAATAAACCATTCCTCTGCAGATGATCTGTTAGCTGTCTGACAACTACTCTTTCAAGTGGCCAGTGAAGCTGGGGAACTGGGTGACCAGCTTTGACTTCACTGATGACTGTTGGTCCACTGTAGTGGCGCTAGCTGTTGCCCCTTCATTCAAAAGGTGAGGCTGTGCCCTCTTTGGAGTGTCTGCATAGTCTCTCATCATTTTCACTGTCCTGTATCTCTAATTTAGCTGCACCAGAAAATGTGTGTGGGCTACTCGTAGTATGCTTAACTGTGAGTAAGTACAATCTATTTCTAGTAAAATAGAACACAACACAGATGTATGACAACTATCATCTCATAACGCAAAACAGACTTCACAAAAAAACAGCATTAAACTCAGAGTGCAGTTAAACAACTATCTTCAGCACAGAGGTTGTGAATGACACAAATCAGCAGCAATTGCTTAACCGTATTCAATGATTATCATTATAGACAGGGAACATCATTTAACATTCTTGCTACAATTCAAGTCTCTGAGTCTTTTTTTTTTTTCAATGACAGAAAACCCTCAAATGAAACCACCCCAAGATTTCACTTTTAAAGGATATGTCTGGGGAAGTGAAAGTCCCAGTAATACAGCTGCACAGGCAGTTATAACTTAGTTCAGTACCCCATCAGACGGCAACACCTCAGCGTAGCTGGGGGGGTGTCGGCATTGCTTTCTCTTCTGTCTCGAGGTGCCACAAATCCGGGTCACGGCACCAAAGATGTAACCCAACCAGTGAAGGGGCCTCCCTACACCCCGGACTCTGCGTTGTGTAAGTTTTGGGGTGCACAGTAGAGAGACCAGTCAGACACATGCGTTCAATTTGTGGCTCGGACCGCGCCGTTTATTCAGATGCTGGGGCAAACACCACTCCAACTCTACTGCTGGCCCTTTGCAAATCACAGTAAACACTGTGTGATTATCAACATATAGTGAAAGTCAACAACAAATATATAAAAAAACCACATTAAGCAAAAATAATCATGTCCTTACAAAATTCCTCGGTCTCAGTAATGTGTATAACGCAAAACTAACATAGCAGGACTACCAGCAAACTGTAGCTGAAAAGCTAATGCTTCATCTTGCATTACTTTGCCCAAATGCGTGCTCTGCTAACTAGCGGGAATGTAGCCCGAAATTGCGGCAGATATTACCAAATGAAACATGCACACAAACTGCTCATACTCTGATCAGACAATACATGAACCTCCCAACAAACACAATATATGCTTAGCAAACCGCCATTTTACACAGTGGAACACTTATTTTTAAACAAAAAACCAATGCAGTACACCACTGACTGTGCTTACCTTTGCAAATCACAGTAAACACTGAACCAAGATGGCGCCCGCACGAACGAGAAATCTGAACTACGGTGTCCTGCAGAGGACAAATGGTCAAAATTGCTAAAACTTACAATGTATATGCAGCTCAACAATGACACCTTGTGACCAATTCCAGTCACTGCCTTACATGTGCATACAGTATGATGTCATATATGCATACAGCTTAATTTCATTTATGGCAAAGAGCTTGATGTCTTGGAATACATAAAGCTTGATGTCATATAAGTCTTACAGGTTGATATCATGCATGGCACACAGTTTTATATCATTTATGACATAAAGCTTAATGGTAAAATGGTAAATGGCCTGTATTTGTATAGCGCTTTTCTAGTCCCTAAGGACCCCAAAGCACTTTACACATCCAGTCATCCACCCATTCACACACACTCATTCACACACTGGTGATGGCAGCTACATTGTAGCCACAGCCGCCCTGGGGCGCACTGACAGAGGCGAGGCTGCCGGACACTGGCACCACCGGGCCCTCTGACCACCACCAGTAGGCAACGGGTGAAGTGTCTTGCCCAAGGACACAACGACTGAGACTGTCCAAGCCGGGGCTCGAACCAGCAACCTTCCGATTACAAGACGAACTCCCAACTCTTGAGCCACGATCGCCCCATTTTAATGTCATATAAGTCTTAGAGATTGATGTCATTTGTGTCATTAATGCCTGATCTCATGTATGTCCTCAGCTTGAAGTCCTGGATCGAGACAGCTTGATGTCATGTATGACATACAGATTGATGTCATAAAAGGCACACAGTAAGTTGTCATAAAAAGCATACAGCATGATGTCATGTATGCATACCTGTAGGTTTCCAACAGCGGTCCTCCTCCTTTGGGTGGAGATCGGCTGCTCCTCCCTGGCTGAGCACCTGTGGGCAATTATTCCAGCAGCATATAAGATCTGCGCACTCAATCAGTCATGGCCTGAGTATCAGGTTAGTCAGTGATGTTTTATTGCTCAGTCCAGATCCTGTGTGAAAACTTACCTGCTTTTTCCTGTCTTCAGAGTCGGCTCCTGGAGTGGGGTTCTCGCCTCAGTCATCCCCGCTTTTCTGGACCTGGGCCACCAGCTGCTGGTACAGCATTGCCAACTAGCCTGAAACTCACCTGCCTGCCTCCCCGCACCTCGACCTCATCTGGGCCTTGCCCCCCACCTGTCCCCTTCACCTGAAACCAATGCCCTGGTCTCTTCACAGTATTTTTCCCAGAACAGCTTCCACCTCCCGACTGCCACAGCTGTCCCGCTGTATTCTAGAGCTGTCTAGTTTTCATTTAGTTGCCTTAGTTTTGACAGCGCACCCACTAGTGTAGTGGCTTCGTTTAAATTTGGCTTGTGTGTTTAATTTGTGGGGGAAGAAATGAACCTTTTTGTTCACTCACTGTCTCGCTTCCGGTTTGGATCTTGCACTTGTGTCCATCCCATTTACCTCGTGCCGCTGGGCCGTGACAGATGTCATATATGGCATACAGTATGATGTCATATATGGCATACAGTATGATGTCATATAGGCATACAGTATGATGTCATATAAGGCATACAGGTTGATGACATCAGGGCTCGCAAAATTTCAAAATCTCTGGTAGCCCTTCGGGCAGGGACTCTTCAATTTTTGGTAGCCCAAAATAAATTTAAGTAACCCGAATAAAAAAGAGCAATTTTTTGATTGATGTTTTGTTTCCGTTACAATATTATACTTTAATGTATAATATTGTAACGGAAACAAAACATCAATCAAAAAATTGTTGAAAAACAAATGACAACATTGTATAAAAATTACAATCATCAACTCAAATACTTGGTTCTAATTGAACAGAAATTTCTATGAACTTGTAAGAACTGTAGAACATGAATCTGTGTCAGATCCTGAATTTGAAATTTCCACTGAAGTCACGGGTAAGAGGCAAGTGGAACCAAGATCGAGGCCATTTGCTTTTTGAAGTTTGCAAAGACTGCTACATTGTGCCAGTGGTAGTTCACTCTTTGCAACATAGTAGCTGTTCTAAACAGATTTTCAGGTTTATTTTTAGTATGTTATTTGTAATTGGTGTTTGTTCTGGGAAAGATATTGCAGACTGAGCAATAATGTATTTCTTGCATTTCTCATGGGTTCTAATGGGGGCCTTTCTTAAAGTTACTGGTCCCAGCAACAAAGGCGCGTTTCGACTCAGAAATCAAGGGAAAGCCAACAACACACCCGGCAGAACATTATGTTATTTACACGGGGGCACATAAGTGGTCCGCATGTGCGCATTCGCTGTCAAAATAAAAGACACGCACCAGATAAGAAGTTGCAACGCGCGTTTGCGTCCATATAAAAGGCTGTTTTTGTCCGCTAGAGTGGGATTTTCACGGCACATTCTGCACCACATCTCTGTGCGTTCATCATTTGTTTGAAGCCAGCTCACCTCCTGCAACCACTTTTCCGAGAATACGCGCTTCTTTTGTGGTTCGGACTCCTTCTGACATTTCTTTGGAGGTGGAGGAACATCAAAGTAATTGCTTAAAGGAGCTTCTTCAACATCTTTAAGAGTTCTAAACAAATGTCTGTCCTCCTCCTGAAAATCTTATGTACGCAAACACGCGTTGCAACTTCTTATCTTGTGCGCGTTTTTTATTTTGACAGCGAATGCACACCTGCGCACCACTTATGTGCAGCCCTGGTTATTTAGCTCGTCATATTGCAGCCACAGAAATTCTTTTGTCCATGAAACCATAAAGCTGCACTTTCTTTTTGCCTCATAGTCTGATTTGTCATAACTTTTCCGTTTTGTGGTAAGCTTTTCTTTGGCTGTCACTTCTTCACCCTGACCTGTCTTATTTGGCTCAGCAGAACTAAAATATATATCCTGCTGCTTTTACACACACGCTCACATAACGCTCAGCGATTCTCTGCGCGATCAACCTCTCACATGTTTAAGCTGCGGGAGATTTCACTTGTCATGTTTGCATAGTAAGCTAACGATTGATAAGATGATGTCAGAGGAATTGGTGCAAATTATCGTCACTCACCAATCAGTGCTGTCGCTCTCTATACACAGTTTGCGCGATTGCAAAGTGAAAGCAAAAACAAGCGCAAATTCAAACGCAATTTCAATATGTCACATATTGACAGTGGCTCACCGATGCCAATGACATAATTACCCAGCTACATTTCCGAAAGAATGCAAAAGCATTGACATAGATTTTCCCTTCCTATGACAGCCCGACGGGCAGGGCAGAGATAGATTTTGGTAGCCCGACTGGAAAAATCGCTAGCCCCGGGACGTCGGGCTAGCGATTTTGCGAGCCCTGGACATGTATGACATACAGCTTAATTTCATTCATGGCAAAGAGCTTGATGTCATATAAGTCTTACAGATTGATGTCATCGATACATATGGTATGATGTCATATAAGGGCATACAGTATGATGTCATATAGGCATACAGGTTAATGTCATGCATGACATGCAACTTTGATAGGTTAGTAGCTCAAACCTATTCGCTGGAATTTTCAAGACAATTTAACTACACAGCAAAGCAAGACACGAGTAGGCAAAGTTCTTCATGTTTCTCGTGCACGGGAGAGAACTGGACAAACGCCGTTCCTTCGCTTGACCCCAGTCGCTCTCATCCGCTCCCTCGTAACACTGCTCTTTTACTGAGGTTACATGAATATACATAGGTTCATCAACATATGACATATACAAACAAACAAAGAGTACCTTGCCTGTGCGTTGTGTAAGTATGTGTGTGTGTGTGTGTGTGTGTGTGTGTGTGTGGGGTCAGAGTGCGCCCCACCTGTCCCCTTCACCTGAAACCAATGCCCTGGTCTCTTCATAGTATTACATGATGTCATATAGACATACAGTATGATGTCATCCTGTGTCCTCTGACCTGCTGCCACTGAAAGGCAGTGTTAGAGGGACACTTGGGCATTTATCGCAGCATATAATGTGTTTTCTGGATACACTGCTGCTTTTTCAGAGCCCAGAGATTGATGGCTGCATGTCAGAGCTGGCTATGAATTTCAGAAGGATCAGGCCTTAACTTAACAAAAAAGTTATCAGTAGTTCTTTCCACCTTTTTACCCACAGCTACATCCACTTCTGTCGGGCCGAGGCTGCTCACTGCGGCTGGGTGTCATCACTGATTTCTGTAATCCAGTCGATTCACGAGGTCCTGATTCCATTCAATTTGATTTTGCCTCAGACAGTCAGAAATATTATAATTCTGATGATTTATCAGCGCTGACACATGTGAGACTTCATCAGAGGTGTGAGCATCACAGCAGAGGCCTTTGTGTCAAAGTAACTGAGGATAAAACAGAAACACATGAAGGAGATTTTCCTGCTCTGTTTTCTGTAGCAGATACACTTTATTGCATCGTTTTAAAAAGTTTACATTTCTTCAGTATTGAACAGCAGAAATTAGGCTTTCTTGTCCGAGCGGCCGACAGCGCTGTAAACAACGGTAGACTGGTGGGTGATAAGTGAATGAATGATGCAGGAAACAGAGATTTGAGACGGGAAACTGTTCTTGAAGTACAGAGAGAGAGAGAGCTGTGCAGGAAGTGTGATTTTATCTGCTGGTAGCAAAACAGCAAAAGTCAGAGGGCATTAATGACGACATTGATCAAATGTGGAGCGTAGTTTGGATCTTCTGCTGCTGCTTCAGTGAATTTTGGTTAGAGAGATAAAACCTGCAGCTCAGAATCGAGCGCAAAAAAGACGGAAACACAAAGCGTGGACGCGCCGACGCATCAGAGTCAGCGAGCTGTTGGCTTTCAGCCCCGACGGCGTGTCCGTGTGAGAAAGAGAAAGCTGATTGTGATGCGTCGGGTCTGTGTTTACGTTTTTGAACAGCTGGTCACACCGGTGCGACCAAAGATCTTTTTTAGTCGCATCATTGAAAAATATGGTCGCACTCTAGAGCCCTGAATACCATTATATTACAACGTTGTGACTCATTGGGATTTGGCTTTTACACTGATGTTATTTTGACAAACAACACCTAAACATGAGCCAAAGAAAGTAAAGGCAGTCGTACCTCTCTCAGAGCTTCAGCGTAGGAACTCATGTCAGTGAGGATGACCAGCACATGTTTCTCACACTGGTAGGCCAGGTACTCTGCTGTAGTCAGCGCCAGGCGGGGAGTGATGATACGGGAGTGATACGGAGACTTTCAGATCGCAGAGACTTTGTTTTAATGTACTGAACGGCTGGTCGCTGGTGCGATCTAGGATTTTATTAGTCGCACCAGTGAGAAATTTGGCCGCAAATGTGACCAAATTGGTCAGACTCTAGAGCCCAGAGATCAGCTGCTGTCTGAACTGCACACTTACACTTGGGTTTTGTATTTTTTGGCTTTTTCTCTGCTCTTTTTTGAATTATAAATTCAAGAGGATTTGGATTTCTGTCGATTTCCTGCAGGATTACAACTTCCGAGAGTTTCCATTTTATTTTATTTTGTTTTATTTTGAATTATAACTTTGAGAGGATTTGGATTTCAACTGAATCCCTGGAGTGTTGAAGTTGCAGGGATGCAAAACAGAGATAAGGGCCTCTTCAGGCATGGATGTGCCCGTTCTCTCCTCAATCTCTCTCCTCAAAAGATCAACATTAGCTAAGAGTGGGTTAATTAGATGAGTATTAAGTGATTTCATTATGTGATCATAGTATGTGAGCTGGCTTTTCCCCCCTCCTGCTAAATTGCTTTAATAAAATATCCTGCATTCAAAAGGTTTAAATAGTGGATTCATTTTTTAACTCTTTCTAAAACAGCAACAAGGCATAAAGCTGTGGATAAGTTTACACCTATATAAATATCACTTACACATTTAATTTACAGTTACAAGTTACAAAGTCACTTTCATCTACGCAGGACTGTAAGCTGTCGTCTGTGAGGCATCAGCTGTGTTTGTTTGTAACACAGTTCATGGTGGAGAACAGCTGCTCACATACGTATGTGGATCTGAAGATCGTCAGGACTCCAAATGCATATTTCTTCATGTTTATGTGTCGGGATGGCATTCCATGTTTCAAACAAGGTTCTCAGTATCACCTGAAAATCCAGTCACATTTAACAGGGATGGATCGATGGTCAGGGCAGTGATGGGGAAGGATAATGTGGGTTTTTCCTCTCTGAACTCGTGGAATCATTTCCCAAATAACTGTGGTGATTGCAGACTGCAAATGCTCTGAATTTATTAACTGTCAGTTTGCACTCAAACGCTAACACCTCCTCCAGCATGTGTAACGCTGTGCCTCCTCTCCCCTGAAGACTTGTATTCAGCTTCTTCTGGTTCGCTGTAATGTCCACAAAGTGCAGCTTTTTCAGCCACTCTGGCTGTTCCAGCGCAGAAAAGGCGAGCCCTTTGCTGCTCATGAAAACTTTCACCTCTCCCAGACATTTTCCAATTTCATTGTACTACTGTACTATGTATGACTGTGCAATGCCAATAAAGAGTTATCTTATCTTACATGCAGCAAAGCGTTTCAGCACCTCTCCTCTGGACAGCAGGACTCTGTCATACAGCAGGAGATCAGGGTAAATGCTCTCCACCTCATCCAGTAATGAGGTGGAGAGCATTTAAACCTTTTGCCATTATTTTATTGATGATCTGAATGACAACATTTATGACCTCTGTGCATTCTAGAGGAAAGGTTTGCGCACACAATGCCTCTTGGTGCAGGATGCAGTGAAACGTCAGCAGCTTTCTATCCAGTGACTTCTGCAGCCAGGCCACAAAGCCCCTGTGCAGTCATACTTACCATACTTTTATTTTTATATTTCAATATCACAATAATCTTCTAATTTAGAACTACAAGTTCAAAAAGAACTAACATAAGTTGCTGATTTGGTCCCTAAAATCCAGAGAGTAATTATTCATGGTAAGGAATTCATGTGGACTCTAAGCGTGTGGGCAGGCAAGGACATTTAAACAGTGAGGCTGACGACCTACCATTTCTTCGTGTGACTGCTTCTGGTCTAAAAGGGACTCCAATACCAAAATCGCTGAATTTGACACATAGAAATGCTGGATGATCAGGCGATGTGTCAAACACAATGTTGTCTGGCTTAATGTCTCGATGGTAGACACCCTTGGATTGCATTTCAGTGGCTGCATGTACCAGCTGTCTCATTATGACCAGACAGACAAATGAAAAATACGTTCAAATAATCAGATTTACATTATCCATTAAAGTTTGCCATATATGTTATCTTGCCACTCGCTGACCTTAACCTCCCTCTCGTGCACAAAGGTTCTTCTGTTTGCCAGGTAGGCTTCCAAGTCTATGTTTTTTTGGCCTTTCAAAGACCATAATGAGTTCGTCTTCCAAGTCATACCAGTCGTTTTAAGCGGGCGTCACATTGCTGCTCGTAGCCTCTGGTCCTGCCCCCACTTTTATTAGCAATGCCACCTCCTTGGGAATCTCGGTCATTTTACCATTAAGAAGCTTGAGAAACAGAACATCAAGGTCAGTGTTCAAACATTAGGCTGTTTGAGGTACACGTTGGGGGAAAACAACAGAAAAAGACAAACATTTCTTACCACTGGTAGGTAGCTGACTAAAAACTGAGCAACATGCTTAATCACCACCTGCATTACAGAGAAAATGTGTTTTAGAAAAAGAGAACAGGAGGAACTAGAAGAATTGTAAAGTGCACACATAAGAAGCCATACTGGGAAATTGTCTTCTCTGCGTTTTCCAACTACTACAATTTAAGGTCCTGCATAAGCTCCATCTGTTTAAATTGAAGGTTTCAAGGATGTTTCCAGGGGCGGACTCAAGATGTGATCAATGTGGCCAGAATTCTGCCTCATTGTCACATATGTTTTGGACATGTCCTAATATCACTACTTACTGGTCTAAAATATTTAAAACTTTGTCTGATATTTTTAAAAAACAGCTCCCCCCAGACCCAGTAATGGCACTATTTTGTGTAGCTACAGTTAAACACTTAAATAATAAACAAATTCGTGTTTTATAACATTGCTTGCAAGACGCCTTATACTTCTAAATTGGAAAAATAAAGCCCCCCCAACTCATTCTGCTTTGTTAAGTGACACAATGTATCATTTACAGTTGGAAAAAATTAAATTTTCACTGAGAGATAATGTCAAACAGTTTTACCTAATTTGGCAACCCTTTATAGATGGGATGGATGGCCTCCTCCCAAATCTGCTCCAAGATTACACACATTGGTCTGGGCAGGTGTATTGTCTTTTTTTTGTTTGTTTGTTTGTTTGGTTTTTTTTGGGGGAGGGGGGGGTTGTTTGTTTTGGGGGTTTTGTTTTCCTCTCCCCCTCCTTTGTATATACTTATCTAGGTATATAAATGTGTATGTATAGACATAGATATATGATTGTTTATATGATGGTAATTATATTTTATGTAAAAAGGAGGGGGAGAGGAAGGAAGTGAAGAAAAAACTATGTCACTGTAAATGAGATACGTACTTTGTTGCCTGATTTGAATTAAAAAAAGGGAAAAAAATTGGACTAAACTCACTTGAACTCTGACTTTGTCTGCACTTAGAACTATCACAAGACATTAAAACAAAACATCGGGCATTGATGACATCACAGGAATCTAACATTCTAATCTATGCAAACTGTCTCCAAGGCTACATAATATCAAATTAAATCATAGCAAAGGAGTAAAAAGCAGGATCAGTCTTAGGGTGTATGTTACATGTTTGCCAGTTTGGATGAGTGAGTGCAATACTTCATCGGCCTGTGTTGTAGCAACCTGTTGAACCTGCTGAGAAACTTTTCTTTGTCCACTCTGCCCCAAACTTCACATGCTCCATAAAAGTCGAGGCCTACACAGCAAATTCAAAAGTGTTAAATGTTTTGGTGTTAGTAGTCTTAGAGTTAATTTTACTCTAAGTAGAGTCACATTCTTTTAATGTAACTCTGAGGTGTAAAATGATAGTAGTTAGAATCGAGTGTTAAAAATGAGTGTTTCTATTTCAAATCTGGAGGTGTTACAATGGAAACATTAACTCTTGACCTCTTAACTCTGAACTCCTACAGGGGCTATGACACTAATAGAGTAAATTCACAGACTCCGCCCCCAGCACGGCTCCAATCGAAGCTGAAGTGAAGCCGTTTCAGAACATTTTGCTCTACATATTTGAGTTGTTTGCCATGCTTGGTAAGTCATGTTTTCAAAGATTGTTTCAATTATTGTTATTAGCTTTTACTTCTGTGGCTCTTTGGAGTTGAGACAAAGCTGTGTGAAAGGCATTAGCCGTGTTGCTCGCTGATAGCATAATATTCTGTTTTAGCTAGCTGAAAGGCATTGTTTGCGGGCAAATACCACAGCCTTGAAAAAAAGCTTGCATGTGAATTTTCAGTCAAATTTCTTGGTCAAATACACTTAAAACAATGTCTAGAATGTGAAATGTTGGTATAATGGTGCTACTTGAAGCCTGAAAACGATCTCCCATAAAAAACGAGCAAACAGCAGTAGCAGATGTCCCGAGTCCCGACTGAGTTCTACGTTAGCACTTAGATTCCTCCAGAGTTTTGTGCACACGGTTTAGGTAAAAATGAAAAAGGTTGAGGTTTTACATTTAGTCTCAAAAAGGATTCCTTTGTTTGTTTGTTTTTTTTTACTGTGCTTCAATTGATTTGTGCCATTAATTAGTGTCAACTAATTTTTATTCAATCTCCACATAGGATATGCTTGTGAAGATGGAATATGGGGGAGAGCAGAAGTGCGTTGAAGTTCCACAAAGTGATGAATGAAGGACATGCATATTGTATTTTGTATTTATTGAAATAAGTGATGAGAATGCTGTTATTTGCATTTACCAGCTCACCTATGTCAGACCTTTTGATAAACGAAATTCTAATGAAAGTGAGAACATGTACACTGTTACATCTTTCAGAAAATGTTTTGAAATTGTGGTGCACAGTTCAGAATAAATGTTTTTCAAAAACCAGTGCGTCTTTTTAGTAAATGTTTATTTCCAAAAGAAATTTCTAGAAGTTCAGAACAGTAAAATTCCCGCTTTTTAGAATTAATTAGAAGATAACTCTTACGTAGTTAAACTAAAATACTCTTTGAGAGTTAATATATAAACTCTTAACACCAAGTGTTAAATTATCAACTCCAGAGCGATTTGGTGTTTAACACTAAATCAGAGTTAACATACCAACTCTCCAAAAAGAGTTAAATTAACACTCTCTGGTGTGGACCCATATAGACACTTTAAAAGTGTTGAAATCAAATCTGACAGTGTTAATTTGGACATGCTGGATTTGCTGTGTAGAGACCTCTGCATAGTTATTAGCATTAGGTTATCATATGAAATTGGATTTTTTTTAAAATATGAAACTTTTTCCTTCCGTCATACTTCAGAAATATAATATATTAAGTTTTGAACATTTTAAAACATTTAAGTTTGCTCGTTGTATTTATAAGATCCTACATGGACGTGCTCCACAATCATTGGTCAGTCATGTTAAAATCCATTATCAGTGGAAAACAAACCTGATCCTCTACTAGAGGCGATTGTGCAATACCTTTTAGACATAACACTCAGCAAACAGTTATTATTAGTTAAAGTCAGTGAGATTTGGAGTGATACATGACACATGACGGAATAAGACACGCAGACTTAGCATGACGAACCGACGAGGAACACGTACACTGTAAATACATACAGAGGGAAAAGAGGACTAGAGATGAGACATGGACATAACTAAGCACAAACAGAACATGATGGCTGGGGGGAAAACACACGTGACAGAAGGAATGGGTCACAAGGGCAAAACATGTAAACGAGAGGAGGAGACGGGAGAAAAAGACATTACTGAAATACATGAAGGGCCAGGGCTGGGGCAGCCAACCAGTCACAGACAAACAGCCACATTTTTTACTGTGTCACCGCAAAGAGCCACATCATACACCTGGGCACACATGAACATCACCCATCCCTTCCTCTGTCCTGCGTTCAGTTTGGGGTATCAAACTCAGGACCCTAACCCCATCAGGCCGGGGTCTTTGTGTGGAGTCTGCATGTTCTCTCCAGCTTCCTCCCACAGTGTAAAGACATGCAGTCAGTGGGGGTCTTCTCGCCCCGTTCACATTCACACAGAGATGCATTGAAGATCACCTTGTGGTTAGTGCCTTCTATTCGATGTACAGACTGAATAATAACACCTTCTAATTAGTTCTGTCTCCTATTGGTGCTCTTCTACGAGTAATCAGTGCTTGATGGCTTATGTCATCCAGGGGAAGACGGATGCTATTTTACCTTGCTGTGTTTTATGTGAAGTGTGCTTATTTATTTTTTTATATTGCATGTTTTGTATCTTCTGGAGTGTTTTTATTTATGTCGCATGTTTTGCTTGCATCAGTCAACTCGTCCTGGAGAGACTCCGCCCTTTTTCCCCCTTTCCGTTAATTTGACACACCTGAGAGGAATGGAGTAGTAATTTACAGAGACACATAAGGCTGGTGGAGCTTGGCGTCAAGGAGGCAGAGCAGGAAGACACAGCGCCGGCAATCGAGAGACGCAGAGCGAGTGGCCGATTGCTACAGCAGCGTGAGACCGGAGTATGCGGCTGTGGAGAATTGGAGGCGTCGAGACGGGCCTGTGTCGAGTGACAGCTATAAAGAAGCGGCGGGCGGAGTTGAGAGCTCTGCCCACCCGGGGTAAGTCTCTGGACTTTCCCCTGTTAACGATTGAAAGCCGTCTGAAAGAACAGTAACTGCCGCTGCCTCCCTCCTTTAGCGCACCGGGCCGCAGAACGTGGGAAGGAAGGCGAGGACGCCGCCGGGTTCCCCTCCTGCACCGCTCCGCTGGATTTTCTTTACTTTTTAGTGACTTTTATATCGTGGCGGACGCCACCGGATTTTAATGTTGTGTTTTATTGATTTTTATTGTGTTGTTCCCTGGCCAGGGTTATTTTAATTCATTTTACACTTTTAACTATTTAAATATAATAAATTATATTTTAATTATACAGTTTTAAAGTTGTGTGTTTTCCCTTGGCGGCTCCACTGCTCTATCCGTTTTGGAGGCAGGTTTCCCCCTCTTTTAAACGAACACTGAAAAAAGACATCACCCTCCGCTCCGTGTTACATAATTGGCGTTGTCGACGTAGGATACGGAGCCAAGAGCAGTTGGGTAGTCAAGGGAACAGCAAAAATGATGATGCCTGTGTATCCCGGAGCCCCGTGGCTGCCGAAATTTAAAGGGCCGGAGCAGGATGTGCAGTATCAGGATTGGAAGGAGCAGATGCGGGGGCTGCTGGGATCACAGGATTTGCCTGAAGCCAGGAAAGTTGCCATTGTGTTGGGAGCGCTAGCAGGTGAGGCTAAGCGTCAGGTTAGTGTTCTTGAAACCAGTGAAAGAGACCAAGTACAAAAAATCTTTTCCTTTTTAGACTCTTTATATGGTGATCGTGTCCCCACCCCAGTTCTTAGGTCACAGTTTTTTAGTTGCACTCAGAACCCAAGTGATACCGTATCTTCATTTATTTTGCGGTTGAGAGAATTATACTGTAGGTTGCGAAAGCATGACCCAGATAATGTCCCCTCTGATACAGCCCTGCGAGATCAATTGTTGTTAGGATTGCGGGAGGGCCCTGTAAGTCAGGCACTGAAGGTCTATGTGCGGCGTAACCCAGATCAAGATTTTGCGGCCATACGCCAGGAGGCACTGTTGCTAGACTCAGAACATGTACAGCCCCAGTCTGAGGTAACCTGCCTGTCTGTAAATAAGTCTCCTGCTCCTTTTAAAGTTGAACAGAAAGAAGATTGGAGAGAGGTGTTAAAGCAGGAGATACTGGAGGATGTCAAGGCACAAATGAAGGGATTGGCACAAGAACTAGTAAGAGAAATTAGAGGCTCCACTCAGCCAGCTGTAGCTACTCTTCCGCCTGCACCTCAGTTCAGGAGAAGGCTGCGACAATCAAATGCTAGCTGGGATGCGCAAGGTCGGCCTATCTGTCGGAGGTGTAACCAAGCAGGACATATAGCTAGGTTTTGCCAGACCTCCATGGCTTCCCAGCCAAGTTTAAACTAGATGACCCTGCTGCTGAGGTCCGAGGGGCGGGGGCTTTTGGTTCACCTAAGGAATTAAGGGCCACAGAAACATTTATTGGGCAGTGTCCAACAGTGAAGATAGTGATCGAGGGGGTGGAGCTTCAAGGCTTGTTGGATACAGGATCACAAGTGACTTTGATCCAGGAGAGTTTGTTTAATGAGCATTTTTCCCAGGCCAAGCTTGAGAAAACTCCAACCGCCTTTAAGCTGAGAGCTGCCAATGGTCTGGAAATTCCCTATACCACCTATGCTGTCCTGGACATGGAAATCGAAGGTTTTAAGGTTCCTGGACGTGGGGTTGTGGTGGTAAAAGATGACCATTGTACACACCCACTGATTGTTGGTATGAATGTTGTGACTGCCTGTTGGAATGTATTTAAGTGGCCGGAAAAGACTGCTCCTGTCCCACAGCAATTAACGAATCAACAGGCCTGGAGGACTGCCTTCGCAACATGCAGACGGATAGAAGCGAGTACGGTGGAGGACGGAATGGTGGGGTATGTACGGCTAGCTGGCCGACGCAAAATTAAAGTTCCCTCGAGGAGTGAAATAATGGTGTGGGGCCGGGCGCAGACGGGTCCGCAAGGAATGGATTATTGTGCCCTGGTGGAGGCACTGCCTGAAACCCCTGATGTGGGGGTGGCGAGAACCCTTGTCATGGTAAGGGCCGGGAGAGTGCCAGTGAGGATTTGTAACCCACACCCCTATCCTCTTTTTATAGGTCGCTACCAGAAACTGGGAAAGCTATCCTATATGGATGAGGCCGACGTACATGGCTCGCAGGACCTGAGCCTGTCCCTTGGGATGGATGGTGTGGTGGAGGTGGCTCTGGTCGACAGTGGTGCCCCCACGGAGGAGGAGAGATTACCTGAGGAGATGAGTAAACTGACTGAACGGTCTGACCTGTCTGAACTGCAGCAGGGCGAGCTACGTGCTTTATTGCTTAAATGGGAGAAGGTGTTCTCTAAAGATGACGAAGATTTTGGGAGGACTGACCTGGTGCATCATTGTATCCCCACAGGTGATGCAGCTCCCATTAGAGAGAGGTATCGTCCTTTGCCCCCTACAATGTATAAAGAAATGAGGAGTCTCTTGGCAGATATGATGGAAAAGGGAGTTATCCGAGAAAGCTGTAGCCCGTGGGCCGCACCCATTGTTTTGGTGAGAAAAAAAGATGGCACCTGGCGGTTCTGTGTGGACTACAGAAAATTGAATGCGGTGACACATAAAGACGCTTTCCCTCTGCCACGAATAGAAGAGACATTGACAAGCCTTACTCGAGCGCAGTGGTTTTCCACCCTGGACTTAGCCAGCGGATACTGGCAGGTCCAAATGGACCCGACGGACAGGGAAAAGACTGCTTTTACTACCCCAGTCGGGTTGTTTGAGTTCGAGCGGATGCCGTTTGGTCTGTGCAATGCACCCGCTACATTTCAACGGCTGATGCAGCACTGTTTGAGTGGACAGATTGCAGAGTCTTTATTGGTGTACTTAGATGACATTATCATTTATTCACCTGACTTTTCGTCTCATTTACAGCATCTAGATGAAGTGTTTCAGAGGCTGTGGCGCCATGGGTTGAAGTTGCAGCCGAACAAGTGCAAGTTCCTGCAACAGGAGGTGAAATTTCTGGGGCATGTAGTGGATAAGTGTGGTGTAAGACCAGACCCTGAAAAAATTTCTGCAGTTATGGAGTGGCCGGTCCCTGATACCGTCAGACAAGTCAGATCTTTTTTGGGCCTGGCTGGCTACTACAGACGTTTTGTGTCCGGCTTTGCTAAAATCGCACGCCCTTTAAATGCATTATTGACAGGGGTCCCTGTGAACAAGAAAACAGACCGTCGCAAAGTGCAGTGGTCCCCAGAATGTCAAATGGCATTTGAGGCCCTCCAAGCAGCTTTAACGCAAGCACCTGTTTTAGCATACGCAGATTACTCTCTGCCATTTATTGTGTATACTGATGCCAGTAATCGCGGGCTGGGAGCTGTTCTGGCCCAGGTTCAAGAGGGCCAAGAAAGGGTAATAGCGTACGCCAGCAGAAGCTTACACCACACGGAACGGAATGACGCCAACTATAGTTCCTTCAAGTTGGAGCTGTTAGCCCTTAAGTGGGCAGTTACCGAAAAGTTTAAGGACTATCTGACTGGGGCACGATTTGTTGTGTACACTGATAATAACCCTGTGGCCCATTTGCAGACTGCTCGTTTGGGCGCAGTAGAACAACGTTGGGTTGCCCAGCTGGCCTCTTTCGACTACGAGGTCAAGTATCGTTCGGGTAAGAGCAATATTAATGCTGATGCCCTTTCTCGATTCCCCACTGTCCCAGCAGAGCACCTGGAGGGGGCTGGATCAGAGCCTGGAGTCACTTCAGCAGCCATTGAACTGACTTGTGAGGTAGAGGGGAGTGACTGGGCAGAAGCACAATCTCGTGATCCAGATATTCAAGTGGTAAAGCAACTTCTGGAAGCCCAGGTCGCACCCACAAAGCTAGAACGTCAGACATTGTCACATGGTGTGCGACGACTCCTACAGCAACAAAAAAGACTTTTAATTAAAGACGGGGTACTGTGCCGTAAAGTGTTGGACGAATATACCCAGGAGACTCGTTATCAAGTTGTGTGTCCTAGTTCCAGGTGCCATGAAGTGTGGCGGAAGATCCATGAGGCTGCTGCCCATGCGGGGGTAGATCGAACCCTCTCTCGGATACGGCAGCGGTTCTACTGGGTTAACATGGAAGCGCAGGTACGTCAGTTTCATCTGGGTTGTGTCCCCTGTAGTTTACAAAAGGAGAGGGTAGAACCTAGGGCCCCACTACACCCTATTTCAGTTTCATACCCTTTGGAGGTTGTAGGCATGGATTTTCTGACCTTAGGCCGGCCCACTGACACTTATCAAAACATACTTGTGGTTACTGATCTGTTTACACGGTTCGCTTGGGCTATCCCTACAATAAACCAAACAGCAGAGACTACAGTAAAGGCTTTGTGGAAGTATGTGATACAGCCGTTCGGTTGCCCAGGCCGACTCCACTCTGACCGTGGGTCTAATTTCGAATCTGCATTAATGAAACAGCTCTGTGATACCTATGGTATAACTAAAAGCCGCACGACACCTTACCACCCTGCGGGGAATGGTAGTGTAGAACGTTTCAATCAGACCCTATTAAACATGCTTCGCTCACTAGAATCCGTAAGACAGAGTCAGTGGGTAGGAAACCTGCCAGAACTTGTCCATGCTTATAACAATACTATCCATAGTTCCACAGGTTATGCACCTGCCTATTTGATGTTTGGTCGACACTTGAGACTTCCTGTGGACGTGGTATTAGGCGTGGCCCCCCAGCAGGCGAGGCAGGATGTAAGTGAGTGGGTGTGTTCTCATCAACAGAAGCTCTCCCTAGCTTACCGTTTGGCTGGGCAGAGGATGTATAGTGCGGCCTCCCAACACAAAAGCCAGTATGACAAGAGAAGTTGTACCCTCCCATTGTTGCCCGGGGAGAGAGTCTGGGTACGTGATCGAAACAGACAGGGCAGAGGAAAACTGTGTTCCTGGTGGTCTCCTGAGCCGTATGTAGTGCTGGAACAGGTGGGAGATACGGGCTTAGTGTATAAGGTCAAACCAGAAAAGGGGGGTAATATACAAACTTTACATAGGAATGCCTTAAAAGTGTGCATTGCTCCTCAACCAGACTTTACCCCTCCTACGGAGGAGCCGACCACAGGCCCTTCGGATTTCCCAGTGCCAGTGTTTTATGGGTTTTTACACCCTACTGACTGTGTGTCATCTCATCAGAGTGACTCAGGTATGTCCTTTAGGCGGTCCACTAGGACCACGCGTGGGATTCCACCAGAGCGTTATAGGGAGATGGAGCATTAGCAGGGACTGCTAATATTTCAGTGTGGGGGGATGTCATCCAGGGGAAGACGGATGCTATTTTACCTTGCTGTGTTTTATGTGAAGTGTGCTTATTTATTTTTTTATATTGCATGTTTTGTATCTTCTGGAGTGTTTTTATTTATGTCGCATGTTTTGCTTGCATCAGTCAACTCGTCCTGGAGAGACTCCGCCCTTTTTCCCCCTTTCCGTTAATTTGACACACCTGAGAGGAATGGAGTAGTAATTTACAGAGACACATAAGGCTGGTGGAGCTTGGCGTCAAGGAGGCAGAGCAGGAAGACACAGCGCCGGCAATCGAGAGACGCAGAGCGAGTGGCCGATTGCTACAGCAGCGTGAGACCGGAGTATGCGGCTGTGGAGAATTGGAGGCGTCGAGACGGGCCTGTGTCGAGTGACAGCTATAAAGAAGCGGCGGGCGGAGTTGAGAGCTCTGCCCACCCGGGGTAAGTCTCTGGACTTTCCCCTGTTAACGATTGAAAGCCGTCTGAAAGAACAGTAACTGCCGCTGCCTCCCTCCTTTAGCGCACCGGGCCGCAGAACGTGGGAAGGAAGGCGAGGACGCCGCCGGGTTCCCCTCCTGCACCGCTCCGCTGGATTTTTTTTACTTTTTAGTGACTTTTATATCGTGGCAGACGCCACCGGATTTTAATGTTGTGTTTTATTGATTTTTATTGTGTTGTTCCCTGGCCAGGGTTATTTTAATTCATTTTACACTTTTAACTATTTAAATATAATAAATTATATTTTAATTATACAGTTTTAAAGTTGTGTGTTTTCCCTTGGCGGCTCCACTGCTCTATCCGTTTTGGAGGCAGGTTTCCCCCTCTTTTAAACGAACACTGAAAAAAGACATCACCCTCCGCTCCGTGTTACACTTACTAAGCTTAACTTTTTTCACAACATTGATAACAAACACACACAAAACAACAACAACATATATTATCTAAAAAAAACTTGATTGGACCACATTTTGATGTTCATCCTACATGTTTATTGAGATTGTCTAATGTCTGCGACGGTATCTTCTCCCACGTCTGCGGACACCCGAGGCCTTGTGGGCTCTCCTGCGTCTGCGAACGGGGCGAGAAGCACGTTTGCGTCTATACCTGCGTTGTGGCATCGTCCAAAACGGCGGTACCTGCTCCACGTCACGGGTTCTATTTATGGACTCACCTGGCAACTTTAGTGATGTCACTGCTAATGTTGTCACTGTTGGTGTGACCTCATGACTAATTCATCCCATCTGAACTGTGGTGTAATTATGAGGTCACAGGGGGACGTGAATTTATTCACAAAGTTGAAAGAGAGTTTGGGTCATAACTCAAAGACACAATGATGCAGTCAAATCATTGGAATTAAATATCTGTAAATTACACGATTTAGAGGGGTCTGACATCACATCCAGTCTCTCTGCTGTGATGTCAAATATCAATGCCAGACTCGCTTCTCTGTTGTGATGTCAAATATCAATGCCAGACTCGCTTC
The DNA here is from genome assembly GCF_963576455.1 of Neolamprologus multifasciatus. Taxonomy (NCBI): domain Eukaryota; kingdom Metazoa; phylum Chordata; class Actinopteri; order Cichliformes; family Cichlidae; genus Neolamprologus; species Neolamprologus multifasciatus. The sequence goes on along the minus strand of NC_140451.1, from coordinate 3,577,154 downwards.
TCTGTTGTGATGTCAAATATCAATGCCAAACTCGCTTCTCTGTTGTGATGTAAAATATCAATGCCAAACTCGCTTCTCTGTTGTGATGTCAAATATCAATGCCAAACTCGCTTCTCTGTTGTGATGTCAAATATCAATGACAGACTCGCTTCTCTGTTGTGATGTCAAATATCAATGACAGACTCGCTTCTCTGTTGTGATGTCAAATATCAATGCGAAACTCGCTTCTCTGTTGTGATGTCAAATATCAATGCCAAACTCGCTTCTCTGTTGTGATGTCAAATATCAATGCCAAATTCGCTTCTCTGTTGTGATGTCAAATATCAATGCGAAACTCGCTTCTCTGTTGTGATGTCAAATATCAATGCGAAACTCGCTTCTCTGTTGTGATGTCAAATATCAATGCGAAACTCGCTTCTCTGTTGTGATGTCAAATATCAATGACAGACTCGCTTCTCTGTTGTGATGTCAAATATCAATGCGAAACTCGCTTCTCTGCTGTGATGTCAAATATCAATGCCAGATTTATCTCTTTTGGGATGTCAAATATCTGTAACGTGAGGGTTCACTAGATGGTCTGGAATCTCTCTGAATAATTAGAAACAGCAAGATGGAGACGGATAACTTTTTAGCAGCCTCTTTACTCTCAGCACACGGCAACAACAACTCACACTTCCTGTGTGCCACCCTCATGAATACTTCACTGGCCTCTCAGAAACCAGGAAATCTTATACTCAGATCTAAACAGGAAAACAACCAGGTAGATATAACACATACTTATTACTGGTTTGAACATGCATGTCTAAACATTCAAACGTGTAAACATGTAAATATCAAAACTTAAAACGGATTTAAATTTACTTCTACACTTTACATTTTCCTCCCCCCCTCACATAAGAAACGTCCCCGTTTCCCTACAGAAAAGGAAAAAAAAACGAAACAACATACTGCGAGCAAAGGGGACAACGATAAAACAACAGCAAAACCAAAAACAAGTTCAGTTCAAAACATAGTCCTTGAGGTATCTGGGAGGCACAACTTGACGTCTCCCACATCGCCGTGAAACACCAGATACTCGATGAGGAGTTGAAGGGACAATGTCTGATTGGTGTATCACCACATGGCCAGAGGGGGGAGTTGTTACAGTCTCAGACCGAGGAGGAGGGGACAAAGGAGAGTGGGAATGGGGTCGTGACTGGTTTAGAAGTGGTGGCTGACAAACCTGAGGGTCTGATGAGGTTGCAGGTCTGCGGCCCTGAACATTCCAGCTCCCTTTAGCTGCAGATTTTGAAGCTGTGAAGGGCAAAGCACCTGATAATGCAGTCAATTGTGGAATCTGGGGCTGTGCAGGTATGTCACCAGCAGGCGAGTTGGTTCCACCTTTAGGGACAGGTGCTTTGTAAGGCCTGAGACGATTGTAGTGAACAATTTGAGTCTTATCTGATTGGTCCAGGAGGTAGCGAATCCTGTACGTGACACCAGGGTTTTCTCCATCTGTTCCAAGGCACTCCAATATCTCAAAGGGGCCCTTCCAATGTGGAGCAAGTTTCTGCTTTGCTGTAGTGGGGTCATTTAACCACACCAAGTCACCCGGACCATAAGGAGTGTGTTTGATGCCCCTATCATACAGTTGTTTCTGCTGGGTGTGGGCACAATCTCTGTTCCATGCAGCAGTGCTGAAGGCAGACTGAAGTCTCTGAGTCAACTGGGTGACGTAGTCAGCAGGAGAAGCAGAGGTAGATGATGCTGGCATGTTGGTAGGCAACAGCATATTAGCAGGCATCCGTGCCTCATGTCCATGTGTGAGAAAAAATGGCGTAAACCCCGTGGTAGAGTGAGGACTGGTGTTGTAAGCCAAAGCAACTTGATTGAGGCAGTCATCCCATTCGCCAGGCTGCTGAAGGAGTAACTTAGCTAACTGGTCAATAAGTGTTCGGTTGAACCTCTCAACCATACCGTCGCATTGAGGGTGATATGGGCTGGTCCGTGTCTTCTGGATGCCTAGCAGCTGACACAGATGTTTCACCAGGTCAGATTCAAATTGACGTCCTTGGTCTGTGTGTAGCATTTCAGGGACGCCGTGCTGACAGATGAAGTTGTCAAACAGGCATTTTGCAACTGTTGTGGCACGTTGGTCTGGGATAGCATAGAGATTGACATATTTCGAGAAATAGTCTTGAACAACGAGCACATATCTGTTGCCACGACTCGTAATGGGGAGTTCAAGTATGTCAGCTGCCACCTTTTGAAATGGCTCCGTAGCAACAATTGTTTTCATTGGAGCTCTGTGATGAGGTGTGGGATTCCGTCTGGCATCACATGGAGTGCATTGTGTGCACCATATTCTGATGTCACGTGACATGAATGGCCAGTAATATAGCTGCTGAGCACGTTTCAGGACCTTATCTGCTGATAGATGACCGGACACTGGGTTGCCATGCAGCAGCTGTAGAAGAGTGTCTTTTAAAGATTCAGGAACAACCAACTGATGCAACACTGACTTTTGGGACGGGTTGAAAGCTTTACGACAGAGTAAGCCATTGTGGAAGGTAAGTCTAGAGTACTCATGCCATAGCACTTTTTCCTGAGGTGGGCATTTTTTCATACGCCAGTAGGGTGGTTTCCGACCCTTAGCTTTCCAGCCAATGACTTCTGACAGTACAGGATCTTTTTGTTGTTCGCTTTTGAGATCATCTTCAGGCAGCTCAAGCACAAATGTGGATGAAACAGATAGCGCTGCACACTGCAGTCGTGGATCAGAAAAGTCATTGCATGGAATGTGTTTTTGGTCAGTACTGCAGGGACTATGGTTGGGCGGGCCTGCAGGACCTACGCACCTCTCTTCAGGTCTCAAGGTAGCAGAAGCAGTGCAGACTGTGTCCTGCTCTACGGTGTCACCAGTGACAGGGCGACGTGAGAGTGCGTCCGCATTGAGGTGGCGGTGGCCATCTTTATGAATCACAGTCCATTCAAAAGGATCGAGTTCAAGAGCCCAGCGAGCACGGCGACCAGTTCTATCACTGTCAATGGGTATTTTCCGAAGACCCAGGAGGGGCTTGTGATCCGTGACAATAACAAATGGCTGCTTGTAGAGATAGTGACGAAAATGTCTAACTGCCCAAACAATGGCCCAGAGTTCTCGATCATAAGTCGACCACTTTCTTTCTGCCTTTGTAAGCGCATGGCTAGCATAGGCAATGACTTTCTCTTGCTGTCCCTGTTTTTGAGCTAGTACACTGTCAATCGCTGTGCTTGAAGCATCAGTATACAGAGAAAATGGCAATGTGAAGTCAGGAATGAAACCACTGGAGGGTTTGAGAGGGCATGTTTCAGATACATGAATGCATCCTGGCACTGAGAAGTCCATTGAAAAGTTGCATGCTTTTCAGTGAGAGCATGTAGGGGGACACTCTGGTGCGCAAAGTTTTGAATGAACTTGCGATAATATGAACAAAGTCCAAGGAATGACCTCACTTCTGTCGCTGTTCGTGGAATAGGCCAGGCTTGCACACTGTTCACATTTCTGGGGTCAGGCTGAATGCCATTTTTTGATACAATGTGGCCCAGAAATTGTACCTGATCTTTGGCAAAACAGCATTTTGAGGGGTTTAGCTTCAAACCACTTGCCTGGAATCTGCCGAAGATTTCTTCCAGGTGCTGGAGATGTTCTGCGAAAGAGCGGCTGTAAATGAGGACATCATCCAAATACACTAAGCAGGTTTTCCAGGGAAGGCCACGAAGTACCATCTCCATTAACCGCTGACATGTGGCTGGAGCGTTTGTGAGTCCCATGGGCATAACAGTGAAGTGGTAAAGTCCACTGCCAGTTGTGAAAGCAGTTTTCTCACGATCCTTCTCTTCCAGTTCAACCTGCCAATAGCCATGTTGAAGGTCCATTGTGGAGAACCAGGCAGAACCTGACAGAGCATCCAGTGCATCATCAACCCTTGGAAGAGGATAAGAGTCTTTGATTGTCACTGCATTGAGTTTCCTATAGTCGAGACAGAAACGCCACGTACCATTTTTCTTTCGCACCAAAACAACTGGGGCGGCCCATGGGCTGTAGCTTTCTTCGATGACACCTGCCTTTAAAAGGTTGTCAACTTGAGTGTGTATTTCAGCTCTCTGTTCGGGTGTCACTCTATAGGCTCTTTGTTTAATCGGTGTTGCATCACCTGTGTGAATATGATGCTTAATTATGCCTGTGTGACCTCTGTCCTCTGAGTGCTTACTGAAGATTCCTGAATACTTCTGGAGAAGTGATTTCAGGGACTGAACCTGGGAGTGTGACAAGTTTGTTTCATCAATTTCTACCTGCAGAGTCGAATCATACACAGGTGAAGTAGCACAACATGTCTGCTCCAGAGGGATGATATCAACAGATGAGCCTGAATGAAACTCACCAAGATGCTGTCCAGGGTACAGTTCGATTTCATCGCTGGAGGGATTAAGCATTCGAACCACTGTAGTACCATTCTGAACTTCACTGAGAGTGTGAGCCACAACGATGTCACATGTTGGATTAGGGATCAAGACACCATAGTAGTCTGTTGGAACAGGAGAAGCCGGTGTGGCTGCTGACACACAGGCTGTGATCAGAGTTTCGCTCATAGCTGGGATTTTGGTTGGCGCTAACACAGAAACATTACAGCAGGCAGCCACCTCATGTCCTTTGGGCAACAGGAGAATTTTCATGTCCCACAGTTGCAGTACTTTGTTTTTGAGGTCGAGAAGAGCATGGTGCCTCTGCAGAAAATCCCAACCTAGAATGACTGGCTGGTAAGCACCCCTGAGGACTTCAAATTCCTGCTGCCATACCTGAGTCCCAAGCCTAATACCAACAGTTAACTTGCCTAAGATTTCCAGACGTTCTCCATTGACCGAACGAGCTGGCACAGAGGATGCTACCATAGGCCGTTTTTTTAAAGCTGGATGAGACTTTCGAAAATCTTCACTCACAAGGGAGACAAAGGAACCAGAGTCAATTAGAGCACACACTTCAATGCCCTCGACAATAGCCAAAACGTTAGAGGAGACTGATCCATCAGATTCTGAGGGGAACTGGGGGATGTGGTTTTGGGGCTCTGATACTGTAGCTGATGTTTGCCCCTCAACAGCAGCTAATGAAAGTTTCCCTGTGGGCCGGAGGTTAAATGTGCAGGCCTTTCCGGGGACTGGAAACGAACACTGGTCCTACTGTAGGACCCGGCATCTCTAACTCTACGTGGAGCAGGACTGGGACTGCGTCGGTATCTGTTATTGTCAGGGTAATTGTACCTGGAATACTGGGAGGGCTGTTGGGAATGGTATGTGCGTTGATCATGTTTCTCACATTTGTCCCACTCATTGAACCTCTGGGGAACAGGGGAAGAAGGACGTTCACGGTGAGACTCTGGATCACGATGATAACGCCTCTCAGGTGAGCAATAGTCTCTGGGATGTTGTCTGGCATGATAAGGCGACGGGGATGCACTGCGGGTGCTGTACTGAACATTGGAAGAGGAGGATCTATCACGACTGGAGTCCAAACGTTGGGCAAGGTAACTCTGTTTCTCCCGTAACTGCTGTACTTCATGTTTCAGGCTGGTTACAGTAAGCGTGAGCTCCTCAACTGCTTGAAGAAGTTTAGCATCAGTAGGCTGAGGACGTATCATAGCAACCTGTTCCGAAGACGGAATATGAGAGGATCCTGCAGCTGTAAGTTGCAATGCTGCCCGTGCTCTCTCACAACGGCTGGCAATGCGCAGGGCTCCGTTGAGATCCTCTGCACCCATCTCATGAATCTTAGATTGCAAGGTGGGGTCTAACCCAGCAACAAAACGGCGAAATTTTTCACCTTCCAAGGCATTGTAGTCATAGTTAGGGAAAGCTTCAAGCACAAGACGGGTAATATCTGCGCTGTATACATCTAAACTTTCACCTGGTTTCCGGGGGTGAGCGTTCACATGTGTCTGGAAGAATGGCAGAGAATATTTTGGACCGAAAACCTCTTTCAGCTTATCCTTCACTAGATCATAGTCTTTCTGGGTTGATGAAGGCAAACTGTCCCAGTACAAAAATGCAGCATCTGCTAGACGAGTAGGCAGAACAGAGGACATCACAGTTGCCAAATCTACCTCAGGTGGAGTCATAGCTTGCACTGCCACTTCAAAGCGACGAGACCAACTAGTAAAAGATTCAGTCCCATCTCCTTTAAAAACAGGTGGAAGATCTATTGTCAGGGCACTGGAGACGGTATGGTGGGCGGGAGCAGCAACAGTCCGTATTGCATCCACTGACCTCGAATGTGGCACAGGAGAAGAGCGCAGCTCGTGCACAGATTCACTCTCGTCAGCTGACATGTTCCCAACAAATATCCAGCTCAAAAAAATCACAAAAATCACAAAAACAGAGAGAAAAGCTGCAACAATCCTTACTATCTCCAAAAACTATTACTGTTATTATTTTCAGTTCATCAGCTGTTCACAGAGAGGGATAAATCCGAGCGGGAAAAAAAAATGATCCTATCCGCAGCTTGGGAGTAGAACTCACCAAATACACAGAGCCATCAAGAAAATAAATCCCACCGCTGCCACCAGATGTAACGTGAGGGTTCACTAGATGGTCTGGAATCTCTCTGAATAATTAGAAGCAGCAAGATGGAGACGGATAACTTTTTAGCAGCCTCTTTACTTGTGCCGCCCTCATGAATACTTCACTGGCCTCTCAGAAACCAGGAAATCTTATACTCAGATCTAAACAGGAAAACAACCAGGTAGATATAACACATACTTATTACTGGTTTGAACATGCATGTCTAAACATTCAAACGTGTAAACATGTAAATATCAAAACTTAAAATGTATTTAAATTTACTTCTACACTTTACATATCAATGCCAGACTCGCTTCTCTGTTGTGATGTCAAATATCAATGCCAGACTCGCTTATCTGCTGTGATTCAAACTTTTTCAGAAACTTTTCTTTGTCCTGCTCTGCCACCTGACCTACAGCCACCCACTGTAGTGGGTTAGAAGAATTGTAAAGTGCACACATAAGAAGCCATACTGGGAAATTGTCTTCTCTGCGTTTTCCAAAGAAGACAGTCCCAAAGCCTCCTTCACCCAGCTTATCCTGCTCCTCGAATTTTTCTTCAAAGTCCTCTACAGAGAGACAAAACAAATTGAATTTAACAGGTAAAGGAGACTTTACTCACCTAGATATTTACGCACACCCACAGCACGTGGTGTGGTAAAGGTCGGCCAAGATTTTGACCACATGTCAGAAAGTGGATCAAAATTGGACTAAACTCACTTGAACTCTGACTTTGTCTGCACTTAGAACTATCACAAGACATTAAAACAAAACATCAGGCATTGATGACATCACAGGAATCTAACATTCTAATCTATGCAAACTGTCTCCAAGGCTACATAATATCAAATTAAATCATAGCAAAGGAGTAAAAAGCAGGATCAGTCTTAGGGTGTATGTTACATGTTTGCCAGTTTGGATGAGTGAGTGCAATACTTCATCGGCCTGTGTTGTAGCAACCTGTTGAACCTGCTGAGAAACTTTTCTTTGTCCACTCTGCCCCAAACTTCACATGCTCCATAAAAGTCGAGGCCTAGAGACCTCTGCATAGTTATTAGCATTAGGTTATCAGTATCATCTGATATATATGACATTTACAGTACAGTACTCACACATGACATAGGAGGAATAAATATGAACTTTTTGACATAAATTTGATCATATGAAATTGGATATTTTTAAAAATATGAAACTTTTTCCTTCCGTCATACTTCAGAAATATAATATATTAAGTTTTGAACATTTTAAAACATTTAAGTTTGCTCGTTGTATTTATAAGATCCTACATGGACGTGCTCCACAATCATTGGTCAGTCATGTTAAAATCCATTATCAGTGGAAAACAAACCTGATCCTCTACTAGAGGCGATTGTGCAATACCTTTTAGACATAACACTCAGCAAACAGTTATTATTAGTTAAAGTCAGTGAGATTTGGAGTGATACATGACACATGACGGAATAAGACACGCAGACTTAGCATGACGAACCGACGAGGAACACGTACACTGTAAATACATACAGAGGGAAAAGAGGACTAGAGATGAGACATGGACATAACTAAGCACAAACAGAACATGATGGCTGGGGGGAAAACACACGTGACAGAAGGAATGGGTCACAAGGGCAAAGCATGTAAACGAGAGGAGGAGACGGGAGAAAAAGACATTACTGAAATACATGAAGGGCCAGGGCTGGGGCAGCCAACCAGTCACAGACAAACAGCCACATTTTTTACTGTGTCACTGCAAAGAGCCACATCATACACCTGGGCACACATGAACATCACCCATCCCTTCCTCTGTCCTGCGTTCAGTTTGGGGTATCAAACTCAGGACCCTAACCCCATCAGGCCGGGGTCTTTGTGTGGAGTCTGCATGTTCTCTCCAGCTTCCTCCCACAGTCTAAAGACATGCAGTCAGTGGGGGTCTTCTCGCCCCGTTCACATTCACACAGAGATGCATTGAAGATCACCTTGTGGTTAGTGCCTTCAATTGCCCTGTGCACGAGAAAATGCTAACTTCCTGGTTTGAGACCGGATGTGGGATTGTGCATTTCCGGTAGCTTTACTTTGCGGTCAATCGCTACTGCTAAGATATACTCCAAAATCATGTCCAAAACTCGAAAACGGAAAGATCACGTTAAGTTACAAAGAGGAGAAGGTGGGAACACTCACCACTGTTGTGTTATAAAAAATCTAATGATCAACTTTGACGTTTAAAGAGTTTAGATCGATCAGTTGTTTACATCACTCAACACAAGCAGAACTGCATCACTGCATGCAGAAGACACATCGTCCACATTCAGAAGCACATCTCTGTATAGTGACTGGTCTTATGATTTAAACAGGTAAATGTTCAGCATTCAAACTACAGGTGAACAATAGTCAAACCAGATGTTTCCTGTTATGTCGATATCAGCTAGTCAAGTACACACCTACACAGCATGTTAACAAACCGTGAAAAAGAGCCACACAAAAAATGAATGATTGCTGGTAAGGGTTTCTATACATTAGTATTTACAAGGGTATGTTGTGACTTACCTTCAAAATTACAGCGGTCCCTCACTATAATGCGGTTCACCTTTCACCTGGCTGTTTCGCAGCTTTTTTAGTGCAAGTTTGCATGCTTATTTTTTTATATCACATTGTGTCCTGCGTCCTGATCGCTGCAGACGATCTCCTCCGTGACGTCTCTCCTGTACAGTACAGAATCGCTGGATCGATGGCTAGCAGTGTAACTCTGAAGTGCAGTACTGTATGTCCACGATGTCAACGAAACGTTTTGCACCGTCAAAAAATAAAATTGGCTACTTGACTTCACCTATCGCTGGTTATTTTTAGAACATAACACCCGCGATAAATGAAGGACAGCTGAGAAATATAACATTTGAATCACTTTTCTCTTTTGCCCTGAGGCGCGGGTAAAAATATTGACAAGTCGATGAACATCATTTACAGATATATTGGGTAAATGCCCGAGACATGTATAGAAATGTAAATCGCCGCTTGATTCATTCATTTGCTTAACTTGTTTTGGACCGTAAACAGGGCGTGAATAGGACACCGGAAACAAAGCTCCCCACAGGAGTTTCCGCACCGGAAGTAGCATATGCTAACGTGCACATAGTCAATTCGATGTACAGACTGAATAATAACACCTTCTAATTAGTTCTGTCTCCTATTGGTGCTCTTCTACGAGTAATCAGTGCTTGATGGCTTACTAAGCTTAACGTTTTTCACAACATTGATAACAAACACACACAAAACAACAACAACATATATTATCTAAAAAAAACTTGATTGGACCACATTTTGATGTTCATCCTACATGTTTATTGAGATTGTCTAATGTCTGCGACGGTATCTTCTCCCACGTCTGCGGACACCCGAGGCCTTGTGGGCTCTCCTGCGTCTGCGAACGGGGCGAGAGGCACGTTTGCGTCTATACCTGCGTTGTGGCATCGTCCAAAACGGCGGTACCTGCTCCACGTCACGGGTTCTATTTATGGACTCACCTGGCAACTTTAGTGATGTCACTGCTGATGTTGTCACTGTTGGTGTGACCTCATGACTCATTCATGCCATCTGAACTGTGGTGTAATTATGAGGTCACAGGGGGACGTGAATTTATTCACAAAGTTGAAAGAGAGTTTGGGTCATAACTCAAAGACACAATGATGCAGTCAAATCATTGGAATTAAATATCTGTAAATTACACGATTTAGAGGGTTCTGACATCACATCCAGTCAATCTGTTGTGATGTCAAATATCAATGCCAGACTCGCTTCTCTGCTGTGATGTCAAATATCAACGCCCAAACCCAACGACCGACAAATGACACAGAACACGCAGCCAGTGACGCACCAAACACACACCACGTTTAGTGACCAATAAATCAAGCGCCACAGGTGGTGTAAATGACAGCTCAGGGATGTGTAATGATGTTGATTTTTTCTGTTCTTGTTCCTTTTTACCAAGCCGGGTTTGTTGGTCCTTGTTTCCCTCTCCTGCTGAGTTCCTCCTGACGGAGTTCATAAGCCAGTCAAAGATCTGCATGTCACAATGGACTGAGATGTCGACTTCCTCCCACCAAAAGAAAGAAAAAAGTTAAGTCGTCATGCAGCAGGAGAACAAAAAGTCATACTACAGCTACTGCACCCTCTAATTTATTAGATTCTTTCAATCATGTGTTTCATAGGGGCCTCGGAGCACTTCTGCACACTAAATGAGCTGTGCTGGAACTTACACCATCACGTAACCCATAAAGGAAATCTCTTATTCATAAAAAGAAACAAATGTTTGCTTTGATTCCTCCTTGAGAAACTGAATGTCACGGTCCTGGGTCGCTGGCTCAGTGTTTTCTGTTTTGTTTTATTAATCTTTGATTTCTTGATGTGTGATGTTAGTTCTTAGGTTTTGGTTCTGTGTCCCCGCTGTTCTGTGTTGGTACTGTGCCTCTACATAAACAGCATCATAATTTCATATTTTGTCAGCACTTCCTAGCAGTATGTAACTACACAATAAATGTCAGGGTTTGCGTGTTGAGATATGAATGGAGGACCCAAGATGCAGGCACTGCTGATGTGAGTGAGCTTTATTTATGGAGAGTGACATACAAACAAAGGCGAGGGAGGCGAGAAACAAAACTAGGAAAACCTAAACTGGGAAAGCTGAGAACCAAATAAGAAACCTGGACACGAGGGAATGGAGTTAAAACACGATGACAAGCAGGAAAAACAGCATGGAGGAACACAGACGGACCAGTAACGCACACAAGAGCACGAATGCTATAAATTAGTGATGGCCCGCTTGAAGCTGACGCTCCGGCGCGTGTGTCGAAAACACCAACACACCGCTTCAGAAGCACTCTGTCGATGCTCGATTCGTTTGGCCACAGTCACGTGATCAGTGACGTCCAATTGTGAATTGTGAATTCCACTCTGCAGAGTGGGCAATCATAATGAAGCAGTTCAGTTTTTCTGTAGATTCAAGCTGCTCTTCATATTTTTGACCAGCAGATGTCACCACAGAGGACTGTGTTAAAAAGCTTCCAGTAATGAATCGTTTTTCAACACAAGCTTCAGAAAGCTTTGTTTGGCCATCACTACTATAAATACACACAGAGGGAAACGAGGAAACACAGGAGGGGGACACAGCTGAGCCTAATGAATCTGACGAGACGGGTCCTTCATGTACTGTACATGATGCGGGTAGATGCTGTACGTTTATGGGCTGCAGGAGAGACACAGATTTGTGCAGCTGAGGTTGTTTGGGGTGCCTGCGTGTTCGCCTGCTGGGCCTGAGCGAGCCTCTCCACATCTGTGGCCCGGCGGTCTCTTCTCTTGCTGAGGATCTTAACGTAGTTTGCTGGGACGAGCCGGTGGTCTCACCGTCCACGCTGGCCAGGAGCCAGCCACGCACACGGGGCTGTAGCTCTAAACACGAGGGAGATAGTTGTAAACATGGGGCACGCTCACACAAAAGAAGAGCCCTCATCTGTTATTTCTAAGATAAGGAAAACAAAAATAGAAGGTTTTGGGTCAAAGCACTCAGAATCAAATGTCCCGCAGCCAGTAAAAAGCTCATCACCTTTAGGAGCGAGGTTGAGCATCTCTCCAGCTTGCATAGAAAGCTCCTCCTGAGAAGCAGCTGTAAAGTCATATTCTCCTCTGGCCACCACGTGGTCGTCCTCCTCGCTCGCCCAGTTAGTGTCTAAACCAAGCAAGGAAACTGAATGAAAGACATTCATCATTTTAACTGGTCTTAACCAAAAACAAGTGCTTCTGCTTTTCCTTACACTTGTAAAGTAACTAATGGCATATGGAGCTATGGTACCCAATTTATTTGCCACTGAGTTACACAAAGGCACATATGATGTCATACAAGCAGACTCATCTTTACACGTGTACTGCAGCCCTGAACATTACCAGCTTCAGATTCTATTATCAAACTTTGCAACAGCAGCCTTAATTACTTTGAACTCAAAACAATCAGCACCTGCAGCCACTGTCCTGTGTTGAGTACACCTCTCAAAACAACTAAATGTACTCATATGAATATGTGAGTGCTTGCTGTTCCATCTCTTCAGCCTGCTGCACAAACCTGCTGGGGGGACGTCCTCAAGGTGAGGTGTGTGTCTGTATCCTCCCAGGCTGTAGCCGCCACCGTAGCTGTAGCTGTAAGGCCTGTAGCCACCACAGATGGAGCTCCCATAGGGGCTGTAAGAGGGGAGAAGGAGCTGTTGGATGGACAGTAGGACTGCTGGACCTTATGAGGGGGCACCAGGGGCGCCATCCTGGGCAGGACAGAAGGGCTAGCAGGGGTAGAGGAGCCTGTAGCTAATCCTAAATCTGTAGATGTGTTTGGTGACAACATAAAGATAGAATATCAGTAAAATCCACCCATAATTCATTGCAACATTAATTGAGCAAAGCATTAGTTCAGAAACGTCATGGAGTCGAGCTAAACCACAAACTGAATGAACAGCTCATAGAGTGGCTCTCTTCCACAGCGTGTCCTTTGTCCTTTCTCCCTCCCCTCAACCCCAACCAGTCCTCAGAGGCTGCCCCTCCCTATACCTGCTTCTACTGGAAGTTTCTTCCAGTTAAAATGGTGTTTTTCCTTCCCACAGTCACCAAGTGCTCGCTCAAAAGGGCTTGTTTTGATCATTTCGTTTTCTCTGTATTACAATAGGGCCTCCACCTTGCAGTATAAAGTGTCTTGAGGTGACTGTTGTTGTGATTAACGCTATATAAATAAAGTGAAATTGAATTGAGTCAACTCTTCCTCCTGCCTCATCTCCAGCTCTGCTACTCTTCATCTGTACAGACGGTGGAAACACACAATAAATTCACCATCAACCAGCAGCTAGCGGCAACTTTTAGCATGGGATGTTTTCTCACATGAGCTGACGTTATGAACCAGTCAACACACCTTAAATATCCTTAAATATCATTATCACAGCTCTGATTGTTCAGCTTCTCCAATCTGATGACCATATTCTCTTAACCTTAAAAAGATATGTTGATATGTCCAAAAAAGATAAAGATGTGTCAGATTTAATTCCATTTCCTCACTTAAAGTGGAAAAAAGTGTCAGGGTGGGGGGACTGATTGAACTGTGATTGTGGAATTTGCCTCACACAGGTGCGTTCACTGTTGCTTGTTTGAGAATACTGCTGTATATATACAAATGCTGACTGCATAAACAAACTGTTGTACAGATATTTTTAGAATGATCTGAATATATTAAGAAAAAGACAATAAAAAACAATGACTTGCAGCATCAAGCGGAGGACTTTAATCTTCTCTTGTTTACGAGTTTGGGGACAGGTGAGCAGAGGACTGACAGATGAAAAACACGAGCTTTCTCTAAGGGTGTTGCCTCTCCCTTAAAGACAGGCTGAGGAGTTCAGTTACTCAAAAGGGGCTCAGAGTAGAGCTGCTATTCCTACACGTTGAAGAGAGGCTGATGAGAAAAGGAGAAAGAGGCCCAGGGCAGACCTAGGACACTCTGGAGAGGCTATATCTCTCAGCTGGCCTGAGGATGTCTTGGTGTTATCCCAGAAGAAGTGGAGGAGGTGGCTGGGGAGAGGGAGATGTGGGCTTCTCTGCTTAGGCTGCTGCCCGGGTAAACCAGTCCTTGATAAGCAGAAGAAAATGGATGGATAACAATAATAAGCAGAAGAAGCTAAAAGACACAAATTTAAAATTATTAGTTATGAATTGAAAGATATAATTATTCAGCTATATAATAACTCAGCTTATAAATATATATGTAGGCATTTTTTGGAAGGAAATTATCGGGCAAAGGAACTGAGTTTGTTGGCAAACAGCAGCTACATTTTCTTCTGAACTGACAGTTAGCAAGTACAGAACAAACAGAAATGCAATGAAAATATTTCTGCGGCTTTTATTAATTTCACTTATTAACCAGAACTGCACAAAACAAACAAAAAGGCTCAATTAACAGAAGAGAGAGAAATCTAGCGAGACACACTGACTAGGACACGGCCTCAGAGGACCAAACTAGCAGTCAGCCACTTGTACGGCTGTGCAGATAAATAATTAGTTACTTTTTTATTCCTGGGAGTTCTGATCCTCTCCAAATACACAGGGAAGTACCTGATGCAGCTAGTTTTGGGTACTACCATCACCAAGCATTTAAAAAATCTATTAGAGGATAATAAAGTGTTTTCACCAACCAGAAGAAAAACATATTTTAGCGTATAAAATAGCAGTCTCTTCCAAACAAGTCCTTTAGCATGCTGATGTTAAAAAAGATCATGTAGAGTAAGACAGGCATAGAGAACAGCACTGACTGGGAGAGGCTTTGAACAGATGACATACTCAGATCAATTCAACATATAAGACTTTAACAATGCACAAGCATCTATCAAAAACCTATTTAATCTATCATCTGTGATATTATTATATACAATTATAATGTATTGTTCATCTCCCTTAAATAAACAGGCAGCCTTAAGGTATGAAATATTCATTTGTCTACTGTTTCAGTGGCTGATAGTGCCCCACAGGCCTCAATGTGAGTTTGAAGCCATTATAATCTTCAAGTTGTTTAACGATAAACAGATTTTGAATGAAAGCCACGGAACTTCGGTAGCACAAAAAAGTCTATATTCTTTGTGTCCATATGGATCAGTCATATTACCATTATTTCCCCCTAAGGTTGCCAAAAGCACCAAGTTAATACTTGAAAAAACTGCAGCAATACACCAAAATAGAATCAATATTCTGTTTACTTGGTGACAACGCTGCTTTTAGCCTTCAATCAGAAAGCTTGAGTTGGCTAGTTTAGCATCGGGCTAACGTTTAAAGCTTTCACTTTGGGGAAGTAACTCGCATTACTGCTACTGCTGTGTAATCTTGGTTAAATTCACAGCATATTCCAGAAATTACCCTGCAATAACTAACTGTTAGAATAGCGGCACCGTATTGCATCACACTGAGTGCATTTCAATCATTTATCCCGCGAGTTTGCTAGCTAGCAAAATAATAAAAACGATTTTAAAAATTAGCATGTGTAACGTCCACACTGGAGAAAATGATTTACTAGGACTTACGCAAACTCCTCCACAGTGAAAACGTACAAATCCTTCTTGCAGACTCCTTCTTGTATTTTTCGTTTTCCAGCAAACACTCATTAAAACGGCCTCCAGGCACGTTAGTGCGCTCACCCCCGACTTTTCGGGGAGGGGGGGTCACACATTGAAACAGACTGACGTGCAGAGGTACAAGGCAGCCCAGGCAGAGAAATGTTGCTTTTAGACTTTGCCATTTTATTTCTCTATCTGATAAGAAAACTATTCAATCAGATAGTTATTTGTGGTGAATGAAATACAGTTTCAAGACGTTTTAAGCACCAAATCCGAAATAGAAGCACTACAATATATCCAAGATTTTTCAAGGATTTCAAGCACCCGTACGAAACCTGCATATGCAGTTGATGATTGTTAAAATAAAATAGAACATTTTCATCAATTTCTTGTTTGCTCCGAAATCTACGACATGGCTATATACAGAAAAGCTCGACATGTTATGCAAAAGAAAAAAAATACATGAACAAAAATTCTCGTAATTGTCAGTTTCGTAATTTCAAAATTCTCCAAAACTAACATTTTCTTTGATTGACTCATATTAAATTGCCTACGGTCAAATTTAGTGTGAACAATATTACACAAACAAACATGTGTGTGTGCGCCTGCGCATACATCAGAATCACTTTGATCCCTTGTGACGCGGTAGCTTTGCTTCGATCCTTCATGACGTGGTAGCTTTGCTTTGATCCCAAAACCCATAATACGAGCGCTCACCCATTATACTTTATGGCATAACGGACGTTGACCTGACACCAACCCAAACCCTTTCCAGATGTTTTCAGAGCATTTTACAAAAGAAACCAAAACAAGTTCAGTTTTGTTTCTAACCAATTCACAGAGCAAACAGACAGATCGTGGCTATTAAAGTCAACAAGAGCGACCCTGAAATTCTGCAACAGGTAAAACTGACCAAAGAACAATTTCAATACGAGACAGATTATCAATCCAAGGAAACTCGATATATAAAACCTAAGCGTTTCAATGACCTGGAACAACTACTGAAGGTTAGGCGAGCAGCTGAAAATGGTCAACCATTATTTGTTAGTCTAATCAAACAGATGTTGGCCATGTTTCTGAGGTCGCTTTTCTCCTTTTTTATGTTGTTCTTTCAGTTTTTCTCCTGAGATGAGGTATGAAGTGTCTGTGGTGCAGCTGATCTGGTCTGTCTCGAGACAGTCCAGGCTGCACTCACCTGCAACAGGTGGAGACTCACCAGGACATTCAGATCACACAAGTTTTGTGTTTCTCAACTCTTCTGTCGAGGGTTTCTCTTTCTGCTCAGCACGTGTCAGAGTATGACAACTTCTCAGTGCGTGTCAGAGTATGAAAACTGCTCAGTGCGTGTCAGAGTATGACAACTGCTCAGTGCGTGTCAGAGTATGACAACTGCTAAGTGCGTGTCAGAGTATGACAACTGCCTAGCACATGTCAGAGTATGACAACTGCTCAGTGCGTGTCACTTGAAACTGTTAATCTTATAGGTTTGTGTAGTTGCATATTGTGGTCACTGGGGGGGAGGGGGGGGGCAGTTCTTAAGGGTTAACTGCAGTTTTCCAAAAAAAGACTTAACAAGAACTGCATCTCGGGACTTTTCTTTTTTTTGTGGATGTGGAACGGGAATGTTGTGAAGGAGTTAAATTGTTGGTAAGGAATTGTTAAATATGCACATAACTCATTGAAACATATTGGTATAATTGTAGTGCAGTGGCAAAACATCAGTATTTTAACAAGATGATGTATTTCTGAAATGTATGATGCAAAGGACCTGTATGTGCAGCGTGGAGCGGCCATTTTCTCCATGCAAGGGATGAGTTGCGAGATCGTCTGTGTGCTCCAGTATCCGAGTGAGCTGAGATTTCTGTGGAATGTAAGTGTTTATAAAAATGTATGTAACACTTCCACAGTTTTTAAAGGAGCCTTGTGTGATTTAGCTCTTTGTATTTTGTTCTGCACACAGAGGTCACTGCCGTATTTTTGTGTTTTGTATTTCATTTCCTTTATTCCTCGTATTGTATTGGCGAATCTTTGTTTAGTCGGTTATTCTGTTACTTTGCCACGTTACCTCTCGTGCTGTCGATGTTCAGTACAAGTCCACATGGCCGCTGTTTGACAAAAGTAAAGGTCAAAGGACATTTTTTTTGTTTATTCAGTCGGCATTGACAATAAAACTGCACATTAAGAACCCAGTAATTGTGTCCTGTGTGGCTAACCATTTCCCAGGCTACAGTATGATGTCATATAGTGTAATAGTTGCTATTGTAATGCAGTGTATCACCACATGGCGGCGCCTCCTGTCTCATGATTGGTGTGTCACCCCCTTTTTGTTCTTCTTCGCACTCCTCCTGTAATGGATGCTCCTGTGTGTACGCGGACTAGTGTGCTCTTTAGTAATGTGTGGTAGAGGTAGCACTTTTATTTTTGATACTGTAAATAAATGAGTACTTTTTGGAAAGTCAGAAGCTGTTGCTCATTCGCTATCCACCTGCACACCTCCGCGGCTGGCTTCATCTCCACCGCACGTTACAACTGGTGCCCGAACTTTTTCCCCTTGGACTTCAGACGATTTTTGTATCCCGCCGAGGATTCTTCTCTTCTAGCACGTGAACTGTCTCGGAAATCCCCCCACTTTTGCGGACGCTCGGACGTTTTCCGCAGCCTCAGCTCAGGTGGGACCCGACTAATTTCTGGATACCGCGGTGTGCCGCTGCTCCACTTGGGAGAAAGAAAAAGAGAGAAGCTGACTCCGCGACGCGAATGGACTCTGTGGATCTGTTATTTGGACGTGCTGTTGGTCTCGTCTTCTAAGGATTAATTCTTCTGTGGAGAGCCTGGACATGAACATTTCTGCTGGCTTTTCATGCCCCTTTCCCTCTGCTGAGACTAGACTGACTGTAGCACATGTAAGTGATAACTTGGCCGACTACAACCGTTGGTGCTGGTCTTCGGCTCAGTATAACGAAACGATTTAAAACTAATCTTGCATTGAGCTCTAGTGTTTCAGACATGCTATTGTAATAACATGGTTCTGATCACTACAGCCTAATTTCAGTTGTTGGGCGAAATTTTATTTGTGGTTTTTCTAAATTTAATCTTGAATGGCATTTTTGCAGTTTTGTCTTTCTAGTCTGACCTAGCTGACTCTTTTACTGCTATATCAATAACTGCGCTGTGCCCTGGAGCGGCTTAATTTTTTTTGAAATCGCAATGGCACACTACCCAGACGACTCTGACTCAGACATGGAACTTACCTCGTTACCTATGTGCCAGATAGTTGAAAATGTGACTCCTAGCCTTAGCCAACAAGTGGTGGAGTTAAGAACTGAGGTGAATAAGCTTAGTGATTGTTTACGTGACTCACTGAACATACAGCAGAGTTTACTAAAGCAGTGGGATCAACTCACAACGGGGAACTCTCCCCCTCCTGCAGTCAAACAGTCTCCTGTTTTCCCAATGGCCACATCGACACCTCATGTTCCTGCAAGGGACAAAACTGAACCCACCAACAGTACCAATCCGTTCCTGCCTAGCAGCCCATTTCAACCTACAAATCCTTTCCTCCCATCTCACCCACTCGAGCTCAGCAGCACTTCCAGAGTGATTGCGGCAGCTTTACATCATGCCAAACTGGAGCCTCCTGTGTATGCTGGGGACGGCAAAGTGCAACCTGAGGACTGGTTAAATGCAGTTGGCACATACAAAGCCTCATTGAACCTAACCGATGGGCAATTGCTAAACAAACTTCCACACTTTCTTGCAAAAGAAATGGTTCAAGGCATTGAGCTCCCACACCACATCATGGGCTCAATTCTGTCAACTGTTTAAGACAGTTTTTCTGCCCTCCGACAACCAAGAACGCATCCTGAGAGGAATTTTGGATCGTGTTCAGGCTCAGGACGAACCGCTCCCAACCTTTGTTGCTCACATGTTGAGTGAGTTTGACAAACTGAAGAGTCCTCCACCTGAAAAAGACAGAATCGACCTGATTAGTAAACATGCTCTTGAAAAATACAGAGTTGCCCTGTATGGCGCTAATGTCACTTCTGTAATGGACCTGCTGCTACGTGCTCATGAGCTTCACTCAGTGCTTGGACCATAAAGCCTGCTTTATGTGGCAAAGACAACTATAAGCCTGAACCTTACTGCTTCAAATGCTCTCAGCCAGGGTTCACTACACGCACCTGCCCAAACTGTAACACCCAACCTCATTTGCCACAACGAGCCTCAAACACCGCTAAGCATGGCCCAGTCCAGCCATTGCCGGCACCTGGCCCCTCTGACCCTGGCCATGAAAAGGTGGAATTAAGCAGCGCCACATCCCAGCCACAATACAGGCAGTCGGGAAACTACAGGGGGGGAGGACATTTCACAGAGGCCAACCTTCCCCCAGTTACTAACGGAGCCTCACATGCCCGATTCACTACAGGGTGGACACAGTCTTGGACACTTGGAAAACAATTTTTCAGAAGTCCACTGGAATACCCCGCTAAGAACGAAAGTGAACTTCAATGCTTCATCTGTGGATGCTACCCTCGACACGGGTGCTTCCCTCTCGGCTGTACGAACAGATCTCATTCGAGTAAATGACTCTTACCCTAGAAACACAAGTAAGTGGAATGGTCCTGCAGTTAACCTCGCCAATAATGCTCCCTGTATCCCTGAGGGTGTTATTTGGCTCAATATTGGATTCATGAACAAGAACTTTTACCAGCGTTTTGCAATAATACCAGATTTGTCCTCTCCTTTCATTCTGGGAATGGATTTTATGGCAAGAGCTTCTGTTTCTATTCACATTCCCACTAGAACAGTCTACATTGAGGACATCCCCTGCCCACTCGCAGACGATGAAGAGGACCTTCAAAATGAATACTCACATTCACCTGCAACACTAATGTCTTTGGACTTGATTCGCTCAGACTTAACAGCCAAACTGTCTGAAGCAAGTCTCTCAGAGAACAACAAGGATGCTTTACTCAATCTGCTCAGCAAGTTTACCTCCTTGTTTGATGGTCAACTTGGTCGAACGGCTCTCACTGAGCACGCCATAGAGACTGGCAATGCAACACCCATCAATCTCCCACCCTACCGCACGTCACCTGCTAAGAAACGTGTGATTGAAGAACAAGTGCAACAAATGTTGAAGGACAACATCATTGAACCTTCCACAAGCCCTTGGGCAGCTCCTGTAGTCATTGTAAATAGAGCGGCCACGGAACCAAGGTTTTGTGTGGACTTTTGAGGGCTCAACCAAGTTACCCGAAAAGACTCTTATCCCCTGCCTCGTGTAGATGAGTCTTTGGACTTTCTGGCACGGGGAAAGTTTGTCTCGACATTGGACTTAGCGCGAGGCTATTGGCAGGTTGCTGTAGCAGAGGACTCGAAGCCTAAAACTGCCTTCATCTCTCACTGCGGTCTCTTCCAGTTTCGGGTGCTGCCCTTTGGGCTCTGCAACGCACCTGCAACTTTTCAGAGACTCATGAACTCTGTGCTTGCTGGCCTTATTTACAAAACGTGCGCAGTCTACCTGGATGACATTGTTATCGCCTCACCTACCTTTGAACAGCACTTGGTGGATCTTGAGGAGGTGCTGGGCAGACTCCAAGCTGCTGGCTTGTCATTGAAGCTCAAAAAGTGCCAATTCTGCCTCGATGAATTCACCTTTCTCGGGTACCGCATCACATCATCAGGTGTTAAGCCCGATTCAGACAAAGTAAAGGCGGTTAAGGAGTTTGATACACCAACCTCGGTGAAACACGTCCATCAGTTCCTTGGCTTGACTGGCTATTATCGGCGCTTCATTCAGAATTATGCCCGACATGCCGAACCTCTTCACGCCATCACCAGAAAGGACAATGCTTTCCGCTGGGACGACAGCTGTCAAAGTGCCATGGACACTTTGAAAGACCATGTCACATCAGCCCCGGTCCTGTCATTTCCGGACTTCAACCATCCCTTTTCCATTCACGCAGATGCGTGTGACATTGGTCTCGGGGCAGCGTTGATGCAAAAGGATGACAAGGGTCGTGAGTATGTTGTGGCTTTTGCTAGTCGCTCCCTTCACAAAGCTGAACTCCCCTACTGCACTTCAGAGTGCCTTGCTGTGATATGGGCTCTGGAACACTTCCGCCCATATGTTGAAGGTGTTCATGTTACCATCTTCACTGACCACAACAGTCTCAGGTGGCTCATGTCTCCTCAAAACCCAACGGGCCGACTCGCCCGCTGGTCACTTCGTTTGCAGGACTTTGATTTCACAATAGTGCACAAACCTGGTGCAAAAAACAAAGTTCCCGACGCACTGTCACGCAACCCTTTGCCTCTGACCTGTGGCAGGCCGACTGATCTTTTACCAGATCATGCTGTCATGGGCAGCCTGGACATTCGTACTCTGCCCCCCGTCATTCTGGCTGACCGTTCACAATTGAGACAGCTGCAGTTAGACGATCATGTCACAGGTCCACTCCTCAGAGACACTGAAGCAGACTCTCTGAACAGCTCGGACAATGCCACCTTGTTACAGTATGTTGTGTATGACTCTCTTTTGTATTACAGAGACCCCAAATCCACATGTGCTTTGCACCCTTTGAAAGAGCTGAAACTGTTTGCTCCTACTTCCATGAGAGGCACCTTGCTGGACTATTACCACGACCACCCCACAGCAGGTCACTTGGGTGTTTCTAAGACGTTGGCTAGACTGCGTTTTAGGTTTTTCTGGCCCAAAATGGCAGCTGATGTGAAATGCTATGTGTGTGTGCCAACTCACCAAGCCAAGTCAGAAAAAAGCAGCCGGTCTTATGGTTCCCATTGTCCCCCAGAAACCCTGGGAGTATGTGGGTGTGGATTTTGTTGGGCCACTTCCCCGCAACCCCACTGGTAATGCTTATTTGATCATGTTTGTTGACTATTTGACTAAATGGGTTGAAGCCAGCGCTGTCAAAGAAGCTACATCTCAGGTAGCAGCTGGTAAATTCGTCACTGACATTTTTGCTAGACATGGTACACCCACTTACAGTCAGTCAGGTTTCAGAGTTCATCACAGCACAGAAACAGCTTTAGTGAAGGTTACAAATGATCTTCTTATGGCCTCTGACAGTGGACTCATCTCTGTGCTTGTCCTGCTAGACCTCAGTGCAGCGTTCGATACTGTCGACCATAATATCCTATTAGAGCGATTAGAACATGCTGTAGGTATTACAGGTACTGCACTGCAGTGGTTTGTATCATATCTATCTAATAGACTCCAGTTTGTTCATGTAAATGGAGAGTCCTCTTCACACACCGAGGTTAATTATGGAGTTCCACAGGGTTCAGTGCTAGGACCAATTCTGTTTACATTATACATGCTTCCCCTAGGCAGCATCATTAGAAGACATAGCATACATTTTCACTGCTATGCAGATGACACCCAGCTCTATCTGTCCATGAAGCCAGATAACACACACCAATTAGTTAAACTGCAGGAATGTCTTAAAGACATAAAGACCTGGATGGCCACTAACTTTCTGCTTCTTAATTCAGATCAAACTGAGGTTATTGTACTCGGCGCTGAAAAGCTTAGAAATATGGTATCTAACCAGATTCTTACTCTGGATGGCATTACCTTGGCCTCCAGTAACACTGTGAGGAACCTTGGAGTCACTTTTGACCAGGATATGTCCTTCAACGCACGTATTAAACAAATATGTAAGACTGCGTTCTTCCATTTGTGCAACATCTCTAAAGTTAGAAATATCCTGTCTCAGAGTGACGCTGAAAAACTAGTTCATGCATTTATTACTTCCAGGCTGGACGACTGTAATTCATTATTATCAGGATGTCCTAAAAACTCACTGAAAAGTCTTCAGTTTCCAAAATGCTGCAGCAAGAGTCCTGACAGGGACTAGAAAGAGAGAGCATATTTCTCCTGTTTTGGCTTCCCTTCATTGGCTTCCTGTTAAATCCAGAATTGAATTCAAAATCCTGCTCCTCACATACAAGGTCTTAAATAATCAGGCCCCATCTTATCTTAATGACCTTGTAGTACCATATCACCCTATTAGAGCACTTCGCTCTCGCTCTGCAGGCCTACTTGTTCCTAGAGTATTTAAAAGTACTGGACCAGGTGACCCTGAATCCTCCCTTAGTTATGCTGCAATTGACATAGGCTGCCGGGGGATTCCCATGATGCATTGAGTTTTTCCTTTCCAGTCACCTTTCTCACTCACTATGTGTTAATAGACCTCTCTGCATTGAATCATATCTGTTATTAACCTCTGTCTCTCTTCCACAGCATGTCTTTTATCCTGTCTTCCTTCTCTCACCCCAACCGGTCGCAGCAGATGGCCGCCCCTCCCTGAGCCTGGTTCTGCTGGAGGTTTCTTCCTGTTAAAAGGGAGTTTTTCTTTCCCACTGTCGCCAAACTGCTTGCTCATAGGGGGTAATATGATTGTTGGGTTTTTCTCTGTATCTATGAAGCGCCTTGAGGCGACTTTTGTTGTAATTTGGAGCTATATAAATAAAATTGAATTGAATTGAATTGAATCCCCCCGACCCATTAGTGGTTGACAGCCCTAAAACCAAGTCGACAGGGAGCCGTGGATGCCTGCCAAACATCAAGTAGTATGGTGTGTACCCTGTCGAATCATGGCGGGTGCAGTTGTAGGCGTGTGTCATTGCATCCACATATTCGTGCCACCGGGGCTTCAGGTGAGGTTCTAGCATCCCCAGCATGTTCATGAGGGTGCGGTTGAACCGTTCAGTCACCCACCCATTACCCTGTGGGTGATAGGGCGTGGTGTGGGTCTTAGTGATTCCGGTGCATTTACAAAGCTCCTTCACCACAGCACTTTCAAAATTGCGCCCTTGGTCTGCATGCAATTTTGCTGGGAAGCCAAACCGACAGAAAAAGTTTCTATACAGCACCTTAGCCACTGTGCTGGCTCTTTGGTCTTTAGTGGGGTATGCTTGTGCATAGCGTGAGAAATGGTCAGTGACAACGAGGACATTTTCGATACCACCTTTTGGTTTCTCAAGAGTCAAAAAATCCACACAAACTAGCTGCAAGGGGGCACTGCTGTGGATACTGACCAGGGGGGCCCTGACCCCTGCGGTTGGAGTTTTCCTAAGGCAGCACCTCTCACATTGCTCGCACCAAGCCTTGATTTCCTGAAACATCCGTGGCCAATAAAATCTCTCCCTTATTATGTGCAATGTCCTCTCAAAACCAAGGTGGCCTGAGTCATCGTGGAGAGCAGTCTTCACTGATATACGCAAATCCTCTGGTAGCACCAATTGCCCAACTACTCCCCTTTGGTTGTCTTGGACGCAGCGGTACAGGATGCCATCCCTTACCACTAACCTTCTCCACTCCTTTAAGAGAAGGCACACGTGCCCTTCAGCACTCATTCACTCACTGCGGCTTGGCTTCTGGTTCATACTCTTATAGTGCAAGACAGGGCCAATAACAAGGTCTTTTTTCTGCCCTGCACGGATCTCCTGTTTGGTCATGGTGGGCAGGGATTCCATCCCCACATCCCTGTAAGGCTCAGTGGATGTAGGGGGCCCAAGTTCCAGTTCCTCCCCTGCAGGCGTGCCATGGCCAGTGAGGCTTTGAGTATCCTGGGTTGCCTGTGTCACACCATGCCCCTGTTTGTCGACACCCACCCACTGAGGGCATGTCTGTAGGATGTGCACGACCTTCTGGTTAGACATGCGAGAGAGGGCGTCAGCGTTTGTGTTTCTCTGTCCCCTCCGATACTGGACATCGAAGTCGAAAGCAGCCAGCCTAGACACCCACCGCTGGCCTGTGGCATCCAGCTTTGCTGAGGACATAACATACTTGAGAGGGTTATTGTCTGTCTGGACAGAGAACCTACGCCCATAGAGGTGGTCGTAGAATTTGTCTGTGACCGCCCATTTGAGAGCAAGGAACTCGAGTTTGTGTGCAGGATACCTTGTCTCTGCTGGCGAAGGCTATGACCCTCTCAGCTCCCCCTTGGACCTGAGCTAGAACGGCGCCCAGACCCTCCCCTGAGGCGCCCGTCTGGAGAACGAAAGGCAAGCTATAATCAGGATATCCCAGCACTGGAGCGCTTGTCAGCCTTTCTTTTAGGGTCTTAAATGCCTTCTCGCATTCATCTGTCCACAAAAAGGGTAGATCGGTGGCCAGACTTTTCTTTCCCCCTCGCTTTTTCTTTCTGGGGTCACCAGCAGTTAGGTGGTACAGGGGAGCAGCTAGGGTAGAGTACCCACTTACATACCGCCTATAGTATCCAGCAAATCCCAGGAATTGCAACACTTCTTTGCGGTTTGTGGGCCTCACCCAGTTTTTCACCCTGCTGATGGTAAATGGTAAATGGTAAATGGACTGGTTCTTATATAGCGCTTTTCTACTCTGTCCGAGCACTCAAAGCGCTTTATACAGCTAATTCATTCACCCAATCACACCCATTCACACAAGCACTTCTAAACTTAAGTGCTAAGTAGCTAACATTCATACACATTCACACTCCGATGGATGCATCGGAGAGCAACATGGGGTTAGTATCTTGCCCAAGGATATTTGGCATGCAGACTGGAGCAGCCTGGGATTGAACCACCGACCTTCTGGTTAGTGGCTGATCCGCTCTGCCACCTGAGCTACAGCCACCCCTCTTCTGATCTTCTCTGGGTCTGTCCGGATCCCCTCAGCAGACACCAAGTGACCCAAATACTGAACCTCCTTTCTCACAAGCTGGCATTTAGAAGGCTTTAACTTCAAGCCATGCTCCCGAAGCCGATCGAACGCCAGCTGCAGTCTTTCCAGATGCTTATCAAAGGTTTTGGAGAATATGATGAGGTCATCAAGATAGATTAGGAGGTGGGTGAAGTTCAGATCGCCAAAGCAGCAGGTCATGAGTCTCTGAAAGGTGGAGGGAGCATTCTGCAGTCCAAAGGGCATACGATTTGCTTCAAAAAGCCCCATAGGGGTGCTGAATGCCGTTTTGTGTTTGTCATGCTCCGCCACCTCTACCTGCCAATAACCAGAAGTGAGGTCAAGGGTGGAGAAGTATCTTGCCTGCCCTAGAGCCTCCAGGGCTTCCTCTATTCTGGGGAGAGGAAAAGCATCTCTCGTGCTACAGGAGTTCAGTTTCCTGTAGTCAATACACAGCCTTAGTGATCCATCTTTCTTGGTTACGATCACGACAGGTGAAGCATATGGACTTTTGCTGGGCCTGATAACTCCTGCTGCCTCCATTTCTGTCAGCAACCTTCTCACATCCTGCCACTGTGATGGGGGGATCTTACGGTAAGGCAGTCGAAATGGCTTAGAGTCAACCAGAGGGATTTCATGTTGCACAGTCTTTGTATGGCCATAATCCATGGGATGCTGTGAGAACACACCTACGTTCCTTTCCACAAGCTCTTTAAGAAGGGAACGCTGGTGCTCGTTTTCGACATCTGCTCCACTTAAATCCACTTCCTGGCTTGCCACAGCGTGGTCCTTACCCAGGCATGCTTCTCTGCCTCCGCTAATGTGATGACTGCCCCGCACCCTGCCTGAAAAGCCCACAATACTTTCCACCAGAGATGCCTTGGCCAGATGCGTGTGAGGCTTGATAGTGATAGCATGCTGGGAGAGGTTCATCACTCTTACCGGGGCACATCCTTTCTTTACATCAGCAAGAACTCTGGCGACCAGGATGTCTTGGCTGAGCCGCAGGGAGGGGTGGCCTTCAATTAGGGCTGTATAAGTCTTTCTTTGTGGTCCAGCTTTTGTTTTGCACATTAAATCCATCTCTTTCCCTGCTTGAATGTGTACCTTACGACCAGTGTAAACAACAGGGCCTGAGGGGAAAAAGCAGGGGGCATAGCTATCTGTACATCTGGCTGAAACACTGGAGGGGCTGTAGTTAGAGGGCTGTTGTTGGACTGGCTTGTCTGATTGGTTGGCACTGAACTTGGGCGAATTTCAGATAGGTGTGAGGGCACCTGCATTTGGCCTCCATAGGCTGGCAGTGGTGGTGCATGAGCTGGAGCCACACCAAGATCAGTCTGGGGTGAAAGCATGGTTGGTGGTGGGGTCTGTTGTGTGCCCAGCCCAGAGTCGGTGAGGTCCCTGATTGGGGTGTGATACTGTAACCGCTGGCCAGTGAAGCTGGGGAACTGGGTGACCAGCTTTGACTTCACTGATGACTGTTGGTCCACTGTAGTGGCGCTAGCTGTTGCCCCTTCATTCAAAAGGTGAGGCTGTGCCCTCTTTGGAGTGTCTGCATAGTCTCTCATCATTTTCACTGTCCTGTATCTCTAATAGGGATGGGTATCGTTTAGGTTTTATCCGATACCGGTGCCAAACCGGTACTTTTGAAACGGTGCCGGTGCTTAAACGGTGCCCAAACCGGTGCTTAAAGAATGGAAAACACAAAATTGGTCCAAAAACCTCTCATGTTCAGCTGTTTTTTTGTAAAAAGATAACAATGTTAGTCTTTTCTGCAGGTATAGGGCATATATGGTATCACTCTGGGCTGGAAGCAGTGCTTAAACAATGGAAAAAACACAAACTTTGTCCAAAAACCTCTCATGTTTAGCTGTTTTCCACTTTTTCTTCGGTCATTTTAGCCTTTTTGGCCAGGGTGAAGGGAGTATCTGCCATCAAACAAGAAGACAGCCGCATGTAGCTATGATGGTGTTTGCTAGTTCACGGTACATGCATTAATTTAATAACGGGGTTAGCTTACTCAACGTAAATTACACACGAACAACATTAAGCTACTCACGCAGAGAAGAACGGCTGCTGCTGCCATCATCATTTCTGCTACACTGGCAGGGCTAGGTTCATCGGATTTAAAGTGTGACCTCCTTTGACAGTATCAGCTTAAAGCACTTGTTGCAGGCTGCTGAGTTTGCATCTTTTGCTGTGAAGTACAGCCAGACTTTTGACCGCTTTGCCTTGGGCATTTTTAATCTGTAGCTCTGCTCTAAAAGAACGTACGTACCTGGACCCGCCTACTATCCTCGAAACGTAAAATGATTGGCTAGAATCTAAAGTGTATCATTCCATACCAGTTGGTGGCGGTAATGCACCTTTCAGTTGTTTGCCAACCGCCAATAGAAATGTAAGGAAGAAGAAAGTGTATCACAGCTTAGGAAAAAAAAGCACCGAAATAAAGCAGCGAAATGCGCGCTGCTTTTCGGTCTGGTTACTACCGTTTATGTCAGAACCGGTGCCATGATGGCACCGGATACCGGTACCCATCCCTAATCTCTAATTTAGCTGCACCAGAAAATGTGTGTGGGCTACTCGTGGTATGCTTAACTGTGAGTAAGTACAATCTATTTCTAGTAAAATAGAACACAACAAAGATGTATGACAACTATCATCTCATAACGCAAAACAGACTTCACAAAAAAACAGCATTAAACTCAGAGTGCAGTTAAACAACTATCTTCAGCACAGAGGTTGTGAATGACACAAATCAGCAGCAATTGCTTAACCGTATTCAATGATTATCATTATAGACAGGGAACATCATTTAACATTCTTGCTACAATTCAAGTCTCTGAGTCTTTTTTTTTTTCAATGACAGAAAACCCTCAAATGAAACCACCCCAAGATTTCACTTTTAAAGGATATGCCTGGGGAAGTGAAAGTCCCAGTAATACAGCTGCACAGGCAGTCATAACTTAGTTCAGTACCCCATCAGACGGCAACACCTCAGCGTAGCTGGGGGGGTGTCGGCATTGCTTTCTCTTCTGTCTCGAGGTGCCACAAATCCGGGTCACGGCACCAAAGATGTAACCCAACCAGTGCAGGGGCCTCCCTACACCCCGGACTCTGCGTTGTGTAAGTTTGCGTTGTATTGGGGTGCACAGTAGAGAGACCAGTCAGACACATGCGTTCAATTTGTGGCTCGGACCGCGCAGATATTCAGATGCTGGGGCAAACACCACTCCAACTCTACTGCTAGCCCTTTGCAAATCACAGTAAACACTGTGTGATTATCAACATATAGTGAAAGTCAACAACAAATATATAAAAAAAACCACATTAAGCAAAAATAATCATGTCCTTACAAAATTCCTCGGTCTCAGTAATGTGTATAACGCAAAACTAACATAGCAGGACTACCAGCAAACTGTAGCTGAAAAGCTAATGCTTCATCTTGCATTACTTTGCCCAAATGCGTGCTCTGCTAACTAGCGGGAATGTAGCCCAAAATTGCGGCAGATATTACCAAATGAAACATGCACATAAACTGCTCATACTCTCATCAGACAATACATGAACCTCCCAACAAACACAATATATGCTTAGCAAACCGCCATTTTACACAGTGGAACACTTATTTTTAAACAAAAAACCAATGCAGTACACCACTGACTGTGCTTACCTTTGCAAATCACAGTAAACACTGAACCAAGATGGCGCCCGCACGAACGAGAAATCTGAACTACGGTGTCCTGCAGAGGACAAATGGTCAAAATTGCTAAAACTTACAATGTATATGCAATTCAACAATGACACCTTGTGACCAATTCCAGTCACTGCCTTACATTTGCATACAGTATGATGTCATATATGCATACAGCTTAATTTCATTTATGGCAAAGAGCTTGATGTCTTGGAATACATAAAGCTTGATGTCATATAAGTCTTACAGGTTGATATCATGCATGGCACACAGTTTTATATCATTTATGACATAAAGCTTAATGGTAAAATGGTAAATGGCCTGTATTTATATAGCGCTTTTCTAGTCCCTAAGGACCCCAAAGCACTTTACACATCCAGTCATCCACCCATTCACACACACTCATTCACACACTGGTGATGGCAGCTACATTGTAGCCACAGCTGCCCTGGGGCGCACTGACAGAGGCGAGGCTGCCGGACACTGGCACCACCGGGCCCTCTGACCACCACCAGTAGGCAACGGGTGAAGTGTCTTGCCCAAGGACACAACGACTGTCCCCAGCTTGGAGACTGTCCAAGCTGGGGCTCGAACCAGCAACCTTCCGATTACAAGACGAACTCCCAACTCTTGAGCCACGATCGCCCCATTTTAATGTCTTATAAGTCTTAGAGATTGATGTCATTTGTGTCATTAATGCCTGATCTCATGTATGTCCTCAGCTTGAAGTCCTGGATCGAGACAGCTTGATGTCATGTATGACATACAGATTGATGTCATAAAAGGCACACAGTAAGTTGTCATAAAAAGCATACAGCATGATGTCATGTATGCATACCTGTAGGTTTCCAACAGTGGTCCTCCTCCTTTGGGTGGAGATCGGCTGCTCCTCCCTGGCTGAGCACCTGTGGGCAATTATTCCAGCAGCATATAAGATCTGTGCACTCAATCAGTCATGGCCTGAGTATCAGGTTAGTCAGTGATGTTTTATTGCTCAGTCCAGATCCTGTGTGAAAACTTACCTGCTTTTTCCTGTCTTCAGAGTCGGCTCCTGGAGTGGGGTTCTCGCCTCAGTCATCCCCGCTTTTCTGGACCTGGGCCACCAGCTGCTGGTACAGCATTGCCAACTAGCCTGAAACTCACCTGCCTGCCTCCCCGCACCTCGACCTCATCTGGGCCTTGCCCCCCACCTGTCCCCTTCACCTGAAACCAATGCCCTGGTCTCTTCACAGTATTTTTCCCAGCCCAGCTTCCACCTCCCCACTGCCACAGCTGTCCCGCTGTATTCTAGAGCTGTCTAGTTTTCATTTAGTTGCCTTAGTTTTGACAGCGCACCCACTAGTGTAGTGGCTTCGTTTAAATTTGGCTCGTGTGTTTAATTTGTGGGGGAAGAAATGAACCTTTTTGATCACTCACTGTCTCGCTTCCGGTTTGGATCTTGCACTTGTGTCCATCCCATTTACCTCGTGCCGCTGGGCCGTGACAGATGTCATATATGGCATACAGTATGATGTCATATATGGCATACAGTATGATGTCATATAGGCATACAGTATGATGTCATATAAGGCATACAGGTTGATGACATCAGGGCTCGCAAAATTTCAAAATCTCTGGTAGCCCTTCGGGCAGGGACTCTTCAATTTTTGGTAGCCCAAAATAAATTTAAGTAACCCGAATAAAAAAGAGCAATTTTTTGATTGATGTTTTGTTTCCGTTACAATATTATACATTAAAGTATAATATTGTAACGGAAACAAAACATTAATCAAAAAATTGTTGAAAAACAAATGACAACATTGTATAAAAATTACAATCATCAACTCAAATACTTGGTTCTAATTGAACAGAAATTTCTATGAACTTGTAAGAACTGTAGAACATGAATCTGTGTCAGATCCTGAATTTGAAATTTCCACTGAAGTCACGGGTAAGAGGCAAATGGAACCAAGATCGAGGCCATTTGCTTTTTGAAGTTTGCAAAGACTGCTACATTGTGCCAGTGGTAGTTCACTCTTTGCAACATAGTAGCTCTTTTAAACAGATTTTCAGGTTTATTTTTAGTATGTTATTTGTAATTGGTGTTTGTTCTGGGAAAGATATTGCAGACTGAGCAATAATGTATTTCTTGCATTTCTCATGGGTTCTAATGGGGGCCTTTCTTAAAGTTACTGGTCCCAGCAACAAAGGCGCGTTTCGACTCAGAAATCAAGGGAAAGCCAACAACACACCCGGCAGAACATTATGTTATTTACACGGGGGCACATAAGTGGTCCGCATGTGCGCATTCGCTGTCAAAATAAAAGACGCGCACCAGATAAGAAGTTGCAACGCGCGTTTGCGTCCATATAAAAGGCTGTTTTTGTCCACTAGAGTGGGATTTTCACGGCACATTCTGCACCACATCTCTGTGCGTTCATCATTTGTTTGAAGCCAGCTCACCTCCTGCAACCACTTTTCCGAGAATACGCGCTTCTTTTGTGGTTCGGACTCCTTCTGACATTTCTTTGGAGGTGGAGGAACATCAAAGTAATTGCTTAAAGGAGCTTCTTCAACATCTTTAAGAGTTCTAAACAAATGTCTGTCCTCCTCCTGAAAATCTTATGTACGCAAACACGCGTTGCAACTTCTTATCTTGTGCGTGTTTTTTATTTTGACAGCGAATGCGCACCTGCGGACCACTTATGTGCAGCCCTGGTTATTTAGCTCGTCATATTGCAGCCACAGAAATTCTTTTGTCCATGAAACCATAAAGCTGCACTTTCTTTTTGCCTCATAGTCTGATTTGTCATAACTTTTCCGTTTTGTGGTAAGCTTTTCTTTGGCTGTCACTTCTTCACCCTGACCTGTCTTATTTGGCTCAGCAGAACTAAAATATATATCCTGCTGCTTTTACACACACACTCACATAACGCTCAGCGATTCTCTGCGTGATCAACCTCTCATATGTTTAAGCTGCGGCAGATTTCACTTGTCATGTTTGCATAGTAAGCTAACGATTGATAAGATGATGTCAGAGGAATTGGTGCAAATTATCGTCACTCACCAATCAGTGCTGTCGCTCTCTATACACAGTTTGCGCGATTGCAAAGTGAAAGCAAAAACAAGCGCAAATTCAAACGCAATTTCAATATGTCACATATTGACAGTGGCTCACCGATGTCAATGACATAATTCCCAGCTACATTTCCGAAAGAATGCAAAAGCATTGACATAGATTTTTCCTTCCTATGACAGCCCGACGGGCAGGGCAGAGATAGATTTTGGTAGCCCGACTGGAAAAATCGCTAGCCCCGGGACGTCGGGCTAGCGATTTTGCGAGCCCTGGACATGTATGACATACAGCTTAATTTCATTCATGGCAAAGAGCTTGATGTCATATAAGTCTTACAGATTGATGTCATCGATACATATGGTATGATGTCATATAAAGGCATACAGTATGATGTCATATAGGCATACAGGTTAATGTCATGCATGACATGCAACCTTGATAGGTTTGTAGCTCAAACCTATTCGCTGGAATTTTCAAGACAATTTAACTACACAGCAAAGCAAGACACGAGTAGGCAAAGTTCTTCATGTTTCTCGTGCACGGGAGAGAACTGGACAAACGCCGTTCCTTCGCTTGACCCCAGTCGCTCTCATCCGCTCCATCGTAACACTGCTCTTTTATTGAGGTTACATGAATATACATAGGTTCATTAACATATGACGTATACATACAAACAAAGAGTACCTTGCCTGTGCGTTGTGTAAGTATGTGTGTGTGTGTGTGTGTGTGTGTGTGTGGGGTCAGAGTGCGCCCCACCTGTCCCCTTCACCTGAAACCAATGCCCTGGTCTCTTCATAGTATTACATGATGTCATTTAGGCATACAGTATGATGTCATCCTGTGTCCTCTGACGACCTGCTGCCACTGAAAGGCAGTGTTAGAGGGACACTTGGGCATTTATCGCAGCATATAATGTGTTTTCTGGATACACTGCTGCTTTTTCAGCACCCAGAGATTGATGGCTGCGTGTCAGAGCTGGCTATGAATTTCAGAAGGATCAGGCCTTAACAAAAAAGTTATCAGTAGTTCTTTCCACCTTTTTACCCACAGCTACATCCACTTCTGTGGGGCCTAGGCTGCTCACTACGGCTGGGTATCATCACTGATTTCTGTAATCTATTCGATTCACGAGGTCCTGATTCCATTCAATTTGATTTTGCCTCAGACAGTCAGAAATATTATAATTCTGATGATTTATCAGCGCTGACACATGTGAGACTTCATCAGAGGTGTGAGCATCACAGCAGAGGCCTTTGTGTCAAAGTAACTGAGGATAAAACAGAAACACATGAAGGAGATTTTCCTGCCCTGTTTTCTGTAGCAGATACACTTTAAAATATTCTGCAGTAGAACAAAAAGTGAAGAAAACATGAATCAACATCTGACCATTACCTGATGCTGCTGAAGTGAAGCAGAGCAAAGTTACAGAGGTTTGATTAGAGACACAGCAAAAGTTCAGCAATTTGGCATCGTTTTAAAAAGTTTACATTTCTTCAGTATTGAACAGCAGAAATTAGGCTTTCTTGTCCGAGCGGCCGACAGCGCTGTAAACAACGGTAGACTGGTGGGTGATAAGCGAATGAATGATGCAGGAAACAGAGATTTGAGACAAACTGTTCTTGAAGTACAGAGAGAGAGAGAGCTGTGCAGGAAGTGTGATTTTATCTGCTGGTAGCAAAACAGCAAAAGTCAGAGGGCATTAATGACGACATTGATCAAATGTGGAGCGTAGTTTGGATCTTCTGCTGCTGCTTCAGTGAATTTTGGTTAGAGAGATAAAACCTGCAGCTCAGAATCGAGCGCAAAAAAGACGGAAACACAAAGCGCCGACGCATCAGAGTCAGCGAGCTGTCGGCTTTCAGCCCCGACGGCGTGTCCGTGTGAGAAAGCTGATTGTGATGCGTCGGGTCTGTGTTTACGTTTTTGAACAGCTGGTCACACCGGTGCGACCAAAGATCTTTTTTAGTCGCATCATTGAAAAATATGGTCGCACTCTAGAGCCCTGAATACCATTATATTACAACGTTGTGACTCATTGGGATTTGGCTTTTACACTGATGTTATTTTGACAAACAACACCTGAACATGAGCCAAAGAAAGTAAAGGCAGTCGTACCTCTCTCAGAGCTTCAGCGTAGGAACTCATGTCAGTGAGGATGACCAGCACATGTTTCTCACACTGGTAGGCCAGGTACTCTGCCGTAGTCAGCGCCAGGCGGGGAGTGATGATACGGGAGTGATACGGAGACTTTCAGATCGCAGAGACTTTTTTTTAATGTACTGAACGGCTGGTCACTGGTGCGATCTAGGATTTTATTAGTCACACCAGTGAGAAATTTGGCCGCAAATGTGACCAAATTGGTCAGACTCTAGAGCCCAGAGATCAGCTGCTGTCTGAACTGCACACTTACACTTGGGTTTTGTATTTTTTGCCTTTTTCTCTGCTCTTTTGTGAATTATAAATTCTAGAGGATTTGGATTTCTGTCGATTTCCTGCAGGATTACAACTTCCGAGAGTTTCCATTTTATTTTGTTTTGTTTTATTTTGAATTATAACTTTGAGAGGATTTGGATTTCAACTGAATCCCTGGAGTGTTGAAGTTGCAGGGATGCAAAACAGAGATAAGGGCCTCTTCAGGCATGGATGTGCCCGTTCTCTCCTCAATCTCTCTCCTCAAAAGATCAACATTAGCTAAGAGTGGGTTAATTAGATGAGTATTAAGTGATTTCATTATGTGATCATAGTATGTGAGCTGGCTTTTCCCCCCTCCTGCTAAATTGCTTTAATAAAATATCCTGCATTCAAAAGGTTTAAATAGTGGACATTCATTTTTTAACTCTTTCTAAAACAGCAACAAGGCATAAAGCTGTGGATAAGTTTACACCTATATAAATATCACTTACACATTTAATTTACAGTTACAAGTTACAAAGTCACTTTCATCTACGCAGGACTGTAAGCTGTCGTCTGTGAGGCGTCAGCTGTGTTTGTTTGTAACACAGTTCATGGTGGAGAACAGCTGCTCACATACGTATGTGGATCTGAAGATCGTCAGGACTCCAAATGCATATTTCTTCATGTTTATGTGTCGGGATGGCATTCCATGTTTCAAACAAGGTTCTCAGTATCACCTGAAAATCCAGTCACATTTAACAGGGATGGATCGATGGTCAGGGCAGTGATGGGGAAGGATAATGTGGGTTTTTCCTCTCTGAACTCGTGGAATTATTTCCCAAATAACTGTGGTGATTGCAGACTGCAAATGCTCTGAATTTATTAACTGTCAGTTTGCACTCAAACGCTAACACCTCCTCCAGCATGTGTAACGCTGTGCCTCCTCTCCCCTGAAGACTTGTATTCAGCTTCTTCTGGTTCGCTGTAATGTCCACAAAGTGCAGCTTTTTCAGCCACTCTGGCTGTTCCAGCGCAGAAAAGGCGAGCCCTTTGCTGCTCATGAAAACTTTCACCTCTCCCAGACATTTTCCAATTTCATTGTACTACTGTACTATGTATGACTGTGCAATGACAATAAAGAGTTATCTTATCTTACATGCAGCAAAGCGTTTCAGCACCTCTCCTCTGGACAGCAGGACTCTGTCATACAGCAGGAGATCAGGGTAAATGCTCTCACCTCATCCAGTAATGAGGTGGAGAGCATTTAAACCTTTTGCCATTATTTTATTGATGATCTGAATGACAACATTTATGACCTCTGTGCATTCTAGAGGAAAGGTTTGCGCACACAATGCCTCTTGGTGCAGGATGCAGTGAAACGTCAGCAGCTTTCTATCCAGTGACTTCTGCAGCCAGGCCACAAAGCCCCTGTGCAGTCATACTTACCATACTTTTATTTTTATATTTCAATATCACAATAATCTTCTAATTTAGAACTACAAGTTAAAAAAGAACTAACATCAGTTGCTGATTTGGTCCCTAAAATCCAGAGAGTAATTATTCATGGTAAGGAATTCATGTGGACTCTAAGCCTGTGGGCAGGCAAGGACATTTAAACAGTGAGGCTGATGACCTACCATTTCTTCGTGTGACTGCTTCTGGTCTAAAAGGGACTCCAATACCAAAATCGATGAATTTGACACATAGAAATGCTGGATGATCAGGCGATGTGTCAAACACAATGTTGTCTGGCTTAATGTCTCGATGGTAGACACCCTTGGATTGCATTTCAGTGGCTGCATGTACCAGCTGTCTCATTATGACCAGACAGACAGATGAAAAATACGTTCAAATAATCAGATTTACATCATCCATTAAAGTTTGCCATATATGTTATCTTGCCACTCGCTGACCTTAACCTCCCTCTCGTGCACAAAGGTTCTTCTGTTTGCCAGGTAGACTTCCAAGTCTATGTTTTTTTGGCCTTTCAAAGACCATAATGAGTTCGTCTTCCAAGTCATACCAGTCGTTTTAAGCGGGCGTCACATTGCTGCTCGTAGCCTCTGGTCCTGCCCCCACTTTTATTAGCAATGCCACCTCCTTGGGAATCTCGGTCATTTTACCATTAAGAAGCTTGAGAAACAGAACATCAAGGTCAGTGTTCAAACATTAGGCTGTTTGAGGTACACGTTGGGGGAAAACAACAGAAAAAGACAAACATTTCTTACCACTGGTAGGTAGCTGACTAAAAACTGAGCAACATGCTTAATCACCACCTGCATTACAGAGAAAATGTGTTTTAGAAAAAGAGAACAGGAGGAACTGGAAGAATTGTAAAGTGCACACATAAGAAGCCATCCTGGGAAATTGTCTTCTCTGCATTTTCCAAAGAAGACAGTCCCAAAGCCTCCTTCACCCAGCTTATCCTGCTCTTCGAATTTTTCTTCAAAGTCCTCTACAGAGAGACAAAACAAATTGAATTTAACAGGTAAAGGAGACTTTACTCACCTAGATATTTACGCACACCCACAGCACGTGGTGTGGTAAAGGTCGGCCAAGATTTTGACCACATGTCAGAAACTGGATCAAAATTGGACTAAACTCACTTGAACTCTGACTTTGTCTGCACTTAGAACTATCACAAGACATTAAAACAAAACATCGGGCATTGATGACATCACAGGAATCTAACATTCTAATCTATGCAAACTGTCTCCATGGCTACATAATATCAAATTAAATCATAGCAAAGGAGTAAAAAGCAGGATCAGTCTTAGGGTGTATGTTACATGTTTGCCAGTTTGGATGAGTGAGTGCAATACTTCATCGGCCTGTGTTGTAGCAACCTGTTGAACCTGCTGAGAAACTTTTCTTTGTCCACTCTGCCCCAAACTTCACATGCTCCATAAAAGTCGAGGCCTAGAGACCTCTGCATAGTTATTAGCATTAGGTTATCAGTATCATCTGATATATATGACATTTACAGTACAGTACTCACACATGACATAGGAGGAATAAATATGAACTTTTTGACATAAATTTGATCATATGAAATTGGATATTTTTAAAAATATGAAACTTTTTCCTTCCGTCATACTTCAGAAATATAATATATTAAGTTTTGAACATTTTAAAACATTTAAGTTTGCTCGTTGTATTTATAAGATCCTACATGGACGTGCTCCACAATCATTGGTCAGTCATGTTAAAATCCATTATCAGTGGAAAACAAACCTGATCCTCTACTAGAGGCGATTGTGCAATACCTTTTAGACATAACACTCAGCAAACAGTTATTATTAGTTAAAGTCAGTGAGATTTGGAGTGATACATGACACATGACGGAATAAGACACGCAGACTTAGCATGACGAACCGACGAGGAACACGTACACTGTAAATACATACAGAGGGAAAAGAGGACTAGAGATGAGACATGGACATAACTAAGCACAAACAGAACATGATGGCTGGGGGGAAAACACACGTGACAGAAGGAATGGGTCACAAGGGCAAAACATGTAAACGAGAGGAGGAGACGGGAGAAAAAGACATTACTGAAATACATGAAGGGCCAGGGCTGGGGCAGCCAACCAGTCACAGACAAACAGCCACATTTTTTACTGTGTCACTGCAAAGAGCCACATCATACACCTGGGCACACATGAACATCACCCATCCCTTCCTCTGTCCTGCGTTCAGTTTGGGGTATCAAACTCAGGACCCTAACCCCATCAGGCCGGGGTCTTTGTGTGGAGTCTGCATGTTCTCTCCAGCTTCCTCCCACAGTCTAAAGACATGCAGTCAGTGGGGGTCTTCTCGCCCCGTTCACATTCACACAGAGATGCATTGAAGATCACCTTGTGGTTAGTGCCTTCAATTGCCCTGTGCACGAGAAAATGCTAACTTCCTGGTTTGAGACCGGATGTGGGATTGTGCATTTCCGGTAGCTTTACTTTGCGGTCAATCGCTACTGCTAAGATATACTCCAAAATCATGTCCAAAACTCGAAAACGGAAAGATCACGTTAAGTTACAAAGAGGAGAAGGTGGGAACACTCACCACTGTTGTGTTATAAAAAATCTAATGATCAACTTTGACGTTTAAAGAGTTTAGATCGATCAGTTGTTTACATCACTCAACACAAGCAGAACTGCATCACTGCATGCAGAAGACACATCGTCCACATTCTGAAGCACATCTCTGTATAGTGACTGGTCTTATGATTTAAACAGGTAAATGTTCAGCATTCAAACTACAGGTGAACAATAGTCAAACCAGATGTTTCCCGTTATGTCGATATCAGCTAGTCAAGTACACACCTACACAGCATGTAAACAAACCGTGAAAAAGAGCCACACAAAAAAATGAATGATTGCTGGTAAGGGTTTCTATACATTAGTATTTACAAGGGTATGTTGTGACTTACCTTCAAAATTACAGCGGTCCCTCACTATAATGCGGTTCACCTTTCACCTGGCTGTTTCGCAGCTTTTTTAGTGCAAGTTTGCATGCTTATTTTTTTATATCACATTGTGTCCTGCGTCCTGATCGCTGCAGACGATCTCCTCCGTGACGTCTCTCCTGTACAGTACAGAATCGCTGCATCGATGGCTAGCAGTGTAACTCTGAAGTGCAGTACTGTATGTCCACGATGTCAACGAAACGTTTTGCACCGTCAAAAAATAAAATTGGCTACTTGATTTCACCTATCGCTGGTTATTTTTAGAACATAACACCCGCGATAAATGAAGGACAGCTGAGAAATATAACATTTGAATCACTTTTCTCTTTTGCCCTGAGGCGCGGGTAAAAATATTGACAAGTCGATGAACATCATTTACAGATATATTGGGTAAATGCCCGAGACATGTATAGAAATGTAAATCGCCGCTTGATTCATTCATTTGCTTAACTTGTTTTGGACCGTAAACAGGGCGTGAATAGGACACCGGAAACAAAGCTCCCCACAGGAGTTTCCACACCGGAAGTAGCATATGCTAACGTGCACATAGTCAATTCGATGTACAGACTGAATAATAACACTATGAGTAATCAGTGCTTGATGGCTTACTAAGCTTAACGTTTTTCACAACATTGATAACAAACACACACAAAACAACAACAACATATATTATCTAAAAAAAACTTGATTGGACCACATTTTGATGTTCATCCTACATGTTTATTGAGATTGTCTAATGTCTGCGACGGTATCTTCTCCCACGTCTGCGGACACCCGAGGCCTTGTGGGCTCTCCTGCGTCTGCGAACGGGGCGAGAGGCACGTTTGCG
This sequence comes from Neolamprologus multifasciatus, assembly GCF_963576455.1. NCBI lineage: Eukaryota > Metazoa > Chordata > Actinopteri > Cichliformes > Cichlidae > Neolamprologus > Neolamprologus multifasciatus. The sequence continues at coordinate 3,536,355 of NC_140451.1, read as the reverse complement.
TCTATACCTGCGTTGTGGCATCGTCCAAAACGGCGGTACCTGCTCCACGTCACGGGTTCTATTTATGGACTCACCTGGCAACTTTAGTGATGTCACTGCTGATGTTGTCACTGTTGGTGTGACCTCATGACTCATTCATGCCATCTGAACTGTGGTGTAATTATGAGGTCACAGGGGGACGTGAATTTATTCACAAAGTTGAAAGAGAGTTTGGGTCATAACTCAAAGACACAATGATGCAGTCAAATCATTGGAATTAAATATCTGTAAATTACACGATTTAGAGGGTTCTGACATCACATCCAGTCAATCTGTTGTGATGTCAAATATCAATGCCAGACTCGCTTCTCTGTTGTGATGTCAAATATCAATGCCAGACTCGCTTCTCTGTTGTGATGTCAAATGTCAATGCCAAACTCGCTTCTCTGTTGTGATGTCAAATATCAATGCCAGACTCGCTTCTCTGTTCTGATGTCAAAAATCAATGCCAAACTCGCTTCTCTGTTGTGATGTCAAATATCAATGCCAAACTCGCTTCTCTGTTGTGATGTCAAATATCAATGCCAGACTCGCTTCTCTGTTGTGATGTCAAATGTCAATGCCAAACTCGCTTCTCTGTTGTGATGTCAAATGTCAATGCCAGACTCGCTTCTCTGCTGTGATGTCAAATATCAACGCCCAAACCCTTCGACCGACAAATAACACAGAACACGCAGCCAGTGACGCACCAAACACACACCACGTTTAGTGACCAATAAATCAAGCGCCACAGGTGGTGTAAATGACAGCTCAGGGATGTGTAATGATGTTGATTTTTTCTGTTCTTGTTCCTTTTTACCAAGCCGGGTTTGTTGGTCCTTGTTTCCCTCTCCTGCTGAGTTCCTCCTGACGGAGTTCATAAGCCAGTCAAAGATCTGCACGTCACAATGGACTGAGATGTCGACTTCCTCCCACCAAAAGAAAGAAAAAAGTAAAGTCGTCATGCAGCAGGAGAACAAAAAGTCATACTACAGCTACTGCACCCTCTAATTTATTACATTCTTTCAATCATGTGTTTCATAGGGGCCTCGGAGCACTTCTGCACACTAAATGAGCTGTGCTGGAACTTACACCATCACGTAACCCATAAAGGAAATCTCTTATTCATAAAAAGAAACAAATGTTTGCTTTGATTCCTCCTTGAGAAACTGAATGTCACGGTCCTGGGTCGCTGGCTCAGTGTTTCCTGTTTTGTTTTATTAATCTTTGATTTCTTGATGTGTGATGTTAGTTCTTAGGTTTTGGTTCTGTGTCCCCGCTGTTCTGTGTTGGTACTGTGCCTCTACAGAAATAGCATCATAATTTCATATTTTGTCAGCACTTCCTAGCAGTATGTAACTACACAATAAATGTCAGGGTTTGCGTGTTGAGATATGAATGGAGGACCCAAGATGCAGGCACTGCTGATGTGAGTGAGCTTTATTTATGGAGAGTGACATACAAACAAAGGCGAGGGAGGCGAGAAACAAAACTAGCAAAACCTAAACTGGGAAAGCTGAGAACCAAATAAGAAACCTGGACACGAGGGAATGGAGTTAAAACACGATGACAAGCAGGAAAAACAGCATGGAGGAACACAGACGGACCAGTAACGCACACAAGAGCACGAATGCTATAAATTAGTGATGGCCCGCTTGAAGCTGACGCTCCGGCGCGTGTGTCGAAAACACCAACACACCGCTTCAGAAGCACTCTGTCGATGCTCGATTCGTTTGGCCACAGTCACGTGATCAGTGACGTCCAATTGTGAATTGTGAATTCCACTCTGCAGAGTGGGCAATCATAATGAAGCAGTTCAGTTTTTCTGTAGATTCAAGCTGCTCTTCATATTTTTGACCAGCAGATGTCACCACAGAGGACTGTGTTAAAAAGCTTCCAGTAATGAATCGTTTTTCAACACAAGCTTCAGAAAGCTTTGTTTGGCCATCACTACTATAAATACACACAGAGGGAAACGAGGAAACACAGGAGGGGGACACAGCTGAGCCTAATGAATCTGACGAGACGGGTCCTTCATGTACTGTACATGATGCGGGTAGATGCTGTACGTTTATGGGCTGCAGGAGAGACACAGATTTGTGCAGCTGAGGTTGTTTGGGGTGCCTGCGTGTTCGCCTGCTGGGCCTGAGCGAGCCTCTCCACATCTGTGGCCCGGCGGTCTCTTCTCTTGCTGAGGATCTTAACGTAGTTTGCTGGGACGAGCCGGTGGTCTCACCGTCCACGCTGGCCAGGAGCCAGCCACGCACACGGGGCTGTAGCTCTAAACACGAGGGAGACAGTTGTAAACATGGGGCACGCTCACACAAAAGAAGAGCCCTCATCTGTTATTTCTAAGATAAGGAAAACAAAAACAGAAGGTTTTGGGTCAAAGCACTCAGAATCAAATGTCCTGCAGCCAGTAAAAAGCTCATCACCTTTAGGAGCGAGGTTGAGCATCTCTCCAGCTTGCATAGAAAGCTCCTCCTGAGAAGCAGCTGTAAAGTCATATTCTCCTCTGGCCACCACGTGGTCGTCCTCCTCGCTCGCCCAGTTAGTGTCTAAACCAAGCAAGGAAACTGAATGAAAGACATTCATCATTTTAACTGGTCTTAACCAAAAACAAGTCCTTCTGCTTTTCCTTACACTTGTAAAGTAACTAATGGCATATGGAGCTATGGTACCCAATTTATTTGCCACTGAGTTACACAAAGGCACATATGATGTCATACAAGCAGACTCATCTTTACACGTGTACTGCAGCCCTGAACATTACCAGCTTCAGATTCTATTATCAAACTTTGCAACAGCAGCCTTAATTACTTTGAACTCAAAACAATCAGCACCTGCAGCCACTGTCCTGTGTTGAGTACACCTCTCAAAACAACTAAATGTACTCATATGAATATGTGAGTGCTTGCTGTTCCATCTCTTCAGCCTGCTGCACAAACCTGCTGGGGGGACGTCCTCAAGGTGAGGTGTGTGTCTGTATCCTCCCAGGCTGTAGCCGCCACCGTAGCTGTAGCTGTAAGGCCTGTAGCCACCACAGATGGAGCTCCCATAGGGGCTGTAAGAGGGGAGAAGGAGCTGTTGGATGGACAGTAGGACTGCTGGACCTTATGAGGGGGCACCAGGGGCGCCATCCTGGGCAGGACAGAAGGGCTAGCAGGGGTAGAGGAGCCTGTAGCTAATCCTAAATCTGTAGATCTGTTTGGTGACAACATAAAGATAGAATATCAGTAAAATCCACCCATAATTCATTGCAACATTAATTGAGCAAAGCATTAGTTCAGAAACGTCATGGAGTCGAGCTAAACCACAAACTGAATGAACAGCTCATAGAGTGGCTCTCTTCCACAGCGTGTCCTTTGTCCTTTCTCCCTCCCCTCAACCCCAACCAGTCCTCAGAGGCTGCCCCTCCCTATACCTGCTTCTACTGGAAGTTTCTTCCAGTTAAAATGGTGTTTTTCCTTCCCACAGTCACCAAGTGCTCGCTCAAAAGGGCTTGTTTTGATCATTTAGTTTCCTCTGTATTACAATAGGGCCTCCACCTTGCAGTATAAAGTGTCTTGAGGTGACTGTTGTTGTGATTAACGCTATATAAGTAAATCAAACTAGATCCTGCCTCATCTCTTCTCACTACATTTGCAACACCTTTCGGCAGATTCAAATTCCTGAGGATGCCCTTTGGCATCAACACCGCTTCTGAAGTCTTCCAGAGAGCCATGGAACAAATATTCATGGGATATCCATGCGCAGTGATTGTGGACGACATCATAGTGGGAGGCAAAGGAATAGAGGAGCATGACAAAAATTTAAAAAAGGTTCTGGAGCGGGCCAGACAAGTAAAACTCAAACTGAACCCAAAAAAGTGCAAGTTCAGACTTAAAGAAGTGAGCTACGTGGGACACATATTCACTGACGAAGGACTAAAAGCAGATCCAACTAAAATCTCCGCGATCAATGAAATGCCACCACCAGAGGACAAGACGTCTCTCCAACGTTTCCTGGGAGTGATCAACTACCTGGGCAAGTTCATCCCAAACTTAAGTGAACTGTCAGCACCCCTTCGTCAGTTGCTTCACAAGGATGTGGTGTGGAGCTGGACTCAACATCAGCAGGATGCTTTCAACCAACTTAAAACATGCCTCACTAGCCCACCAGTACTTCAATACTATGACATGCACAAGCCAGTGACTCTTACATGTGACGCTTCCCAGCATGGTCTAGGGGCTGCATGCCTTCAGGACAACAAACCTGTGGCATATGCATCAAGAACTTTAACTCCAACAGAGAGAAGGTACGCTCAGATAGAGAAGGAGCTACTAGCTGTAGTGTTCGCATGTTACAGGTTTTACGACTACATCTACGGAAAGCCAGTGGTGATTGAAACAGACCACCAGCCTTTGGTCACAATCCAAAACAAACCTTTCCACACAGTCCCGGCACGGCTACAGCGCATGATGCTACGTTTACAAAATTTCAACTTGACTCTGGTGTACAAGAAAGGCAAACACCTTTACATCGCAGACACACTCTCTCGCACACCAATGCTGGATGAGCAACCTCTAAAGGAAGAGGGGCGCGACTTCGAGGTAATGTCACTTCAGCTCATCTCACCAAAACGCCTACAAGAGCTCACCGAACACACCTCGAAGGACGCTACCCTACAGACACTTGCTCGCTACATCCAGCAGGGGTGGCCAAAACAAGCAAGTAGTGTGCCTATAGAAATAAAACCATTCTTCAGCTACCACGATGAACTAATCATTGACAACAATGTCATTATGAAAGGCAACAGAGCCATCGTTCCAGCATCACTACATGAAACCTATCTGCAGGAACTACACAAGGGACATCCAGGCATGGAGTCTACTAAAAGGAGAGCAAGGGACAGCGTATTCTGGCTGACAATAAACTCTGACATTGAGAACAAAGTCAAATCATGCAGCATTTGCAACAGTCTAAAGCCTCACCAACAAAAACAACCCCTGAAACTACACCAAATTCCTGATCTTCCCTGGTCCATCACAGCCACAGACATATTCGAATGGGACAACCGCCACTACCTCGTGCTCGTGGATTCGTATTCTGGATGGTTTGAAATAGATAAACTTGAAAACCTAACATCTGCCTCAGTCATTAACAAACTCAAACACCACTTCGCAGTACATGGGATACCACAGAAACTGTACTCAGACAATGGCACCCAGTTTACCAGCCAGACCTTTCGTGAGTTTGCCACACACTGGGAGTTCATACATGTCACAAGCAGCCCTGAGTTCCCTCAGTCAAATGGACTCAGTGAAAGAGCTGTCCGGAGTGCTAAAAGACTCCTTGAAACATCAAAAAGAGATGGAACTGATTTCTATTTGAACCTGTTACATCTACGCAACACGCCACGAGACAACATTCTTGGCTCACCAGCACAGAGGCTGCTATCTCCTGTGTGCAAAAAACTGCTAATACCAACAGCAAAAGTGACAACCACTATCAAAAGTCAACTCACAAAAAAGCGCAAAACTCAAAAACAGCACTACGACAAGTCCAGCAAGCTGCTCAGTCCATTAACACCAAACGAGGTGGTAAGATTACAAACACAGAGAGGACATGACAAGATTGGAGTTGTAAGTAAGGTATGTGCTGAACCTCGCTCTTATGTCGTTGAGTCGGGTGGAAAAGAATACAGGCGCAACAGACAACATCTTCTGCCTGTGAGCGAGCCTCAACCCGACAAGCTCGCTACAACACAAGATGAACTGGACACATCTCGACGAGCGGATGAAACTGAACCTAATAAAACACAAACCAACAAACATGAAACAATTCAAGTTCAACTCGACCCACCACAACATGGCACAAAACAGTCAGAACAGGTGATAACACCTACACAATGCCAAGTACGCTCTGATGACAACTTGTACCGAACCAGATCTGGTAGAGTGTCTAAACCGAATAGTAAATACATGGATTAAAAGCACACTGGTGCTGTATCTTCTGTTTTGAAATGTGTTTTATCTCGTGTTATGTTATTGCATACTTGTCGCAGTTATGACAATGATTACTGTGAATTTCATTTGATATTTGAACCTTCATTTCGTTGTGTAATCCATAACCTGATAAGTTCTTCCATTACAGTGGTGTTGTTTGATTTGGGTTTGCCTGAAAAGTGCCAAACTAATAAGAAAAAAAAAAAACTGACAAGGGGGATGTAGACAACAGCAATGTTATGTTTGTCCATACTGCCTCCTGTTGCTGCTGTTACGGAGAGTTCCAGCAGGTGTCGCTGTGGTTCTCTCTAGGGGTTATGTGTACTTCCTGTTATGAGTGTACGGACGTTCATGTTGGCTGCTAATAAAACGCCTGGCATACAATTACAGCGGACTGATTATTATAAGCAAACCTACAGTTGCCAAAAGCACCAAGTTAATACTTGAAAAAACTGCAGCAATACACCAAAATAGAATCAATATTCTGTTTACTTGGTGACAACGCTGCTTTTAGCCTTCAATCAGAAAGCTTGAGTTGGCTAGTTTAGCATCGGGCTAACGTTTAAAGCTTTCACTTTGGGGAAGTAACTCGCATTACTGCTACTGCTGTGTAATCTTGGTTAAATTCACAGCATATTCCAGAAATTACCCTGCAATAACTAACTGTTAGAATAGCGGCACCGTATTGCATCACACTGAGTGCATTTCAATCATTTATCCCGCGAGTTTGCTAGCTAGCAAAATAATAAAAACGATTTTAAAAATTAGCATGTGTAACGTCCACACTGGAGAAAATGATTTACTAGGACTTACGCAAACTCCTCCACAGTGAAAACGTACAAATCCTTCTTGCAGACTCCTTCTTGTATTTTTCGTTTTCCAGCAAACACTCATTAAAACGGCCTCCAGCACGTTAGTGCGCTCACCCCCGACTGTTCGGGGAGGGGGGGTCACACATTGAAACAGACTGACGTGCAGAGGTACAAGGCAGCCCAGGTAGAGAAATGTTGCTTTTAGACTTTGCCATTTTATTTCTCTATCTGATAAGAAAACTATTCAATCATATAGTTATTTGTGGTGAATGAAATACAGTTTCAAGACGTTTTAAGCACCAAATCCGAAATAGAAGCACTACAATATATCCAAGATTTTTCAAGGATTTCAAGCACCCGTACGAAACTTGCATATGCAGTTGATGATTGTTAAAATAAAATAGAACATTTTCATCAATTTCTTGTTTGCTCCGAAATCTACGACATGGCTATATACAGAAAAGCTCGACATGTTATGCAAAAGAAAAAAATACACGAACAAAAATTCTCGTAATTGTCAGTTTCGTAATTTCAAAATTCTCCAAAACTAACATTTTCTTTGATTGACTCATATTAAATTGCCTACGGTCAAATTTAGTGTGAACAACATTACACAAACAAACATGTGTGTGTGCGCCTGCGCATACATCAGAATCACTTTGATCCCTTGTGACGCGGTAGCTTTACTTCGATCCTTCATGACGTGGTAGCTTTGCTTTGATTTAAAACCCATAATACGAGCGCTCACCCATTATACTTTATGGCATAACGGACGTCGACCTGACACCAACCCAAACCCTTTCCAGATGTTTTCAGAGCATTTTACAAAAGAAACCAAAACAAGTTCAGTTTTGTTTCTAACCAATTCACAGAGCAAACAGACAGATCGTGGCTATTAAAGTCAACAAGAGCGACCCTGAAATTCTGCAACAGGTAAAACTGACCAAAGAACAATTTCAATACGAGACAGATTATCAATCCAAGGAAAGTCGATATATAAAAGCGTTTCAATGACCTCGAACAACTACTGAAGGTTAGGCGAGCACCTGAAAATGGTCAACCATTATTTGTTAGTCTAATCAAACAGATGTTGGCCATGTTTCTGAGGTCGTTTTCTCCTTTTTTATGTTGTTCTTTCAGTTTTTCTCCTGAGATGAGGTATGAAGTGTCTGTGGTGCAGCTGATCTGGTCTGTCTCGAGACAGTCCAGGCTGCACTCACCTGCAACAGGTGGAGACTCACCAGAACATTCAGACCTCACAAATTGTGTCTTTCTCAACTCTTCTATAAAGGGTTTCTCTCAGGAGGGGAAGGCAGTGAGGCCTGGAGGAGGTCCATCCTATCACGAGGGCTGGCTAGGCTTTCGCAGCCTGTGTGAGTGTATGTGTGTGCACGACCGTGTTTATTGTTTTATATATTTCAAAAAGACGCATGTCCTCACATCTGCAGTTTCTTTGGTGGATCTGGTCTCGTCTGTCTTGAGACAGTCCAGGTTGCATCCACCTGTAACAGGTGGAGACTCACCAGTACATTATGAACTCTGAATGTGTGTGCAGTGTGCGCAAAAGTTTCATGTTCAGATTTCTTTGGGGGCGTTTATCTCTGAATGTGTGTAAATGTATGTGCATTCATATGTGCCTGCATGGAGATCTGAGGTTGGCTGCTAGGATGGACCTCTGCACATAATCACAAGTGTGTGAAAACATTTCCGTGTTTGGATTTCTTTGGGGCGGTCCATTAATGTAAAGAGCGGTGAGGCGGCCCGCTCCTGGTTTTTCCTGCTTTCTTTCCCGCACCTGGAGGGCGTCGCAACCTCCTCATGAGGGCTGGCTAGTTTTTGGGAGTGTGTGTATGTGTCTGTACAACTGTGCTTATTGTTTTGTGTATTCCAAACTAACAAGATTATGACATCACATATATTTAGACTCTTACCACCAATTTGATCCTTTGATCCTTGAATCCATAAATAGGGGTGAGAAGCGATGACTTTTAGTCCATTAATCACAGCATTTATGTTCGCAGAATTGAAACGTTCACCAGAGAAGTATTTTGAAACATCTGGATCCTTTTTGGAGTAACTGTTTACAGATTCCAACATGTCTCAGAGAAAACAACCCTACAGATTTTTAAGGTAAGTTTTCTTACTGCTGGTCACGTGATGGTGTCAGACTGAGCGGAGGTCTTTCCTGATGTTGCGGGAATTGCCGTCTTGTGTGTGGCTGGGTGCAGTAAGGAGTGTATGTGATGTGTGTGTGAGCATGCGCGTGAAGGAAACGCGGGGAGCGGAAGAGGAAAAAAAGAGAGAGAGAGTGTGTCCTGGGTAGAGAGGGCGACCGGGAGCAGCGTTCTAACGGGCTACAGCCTATGCAGTGTGTTTTCAAAGTGTGCAGTACTGTTATTAAAGCCTCATCTCTTCAGTACTCTCCGGTGTCCCGGCTGATTTCTGTCTGCCTCACTACTCCACAAAAGTGAAGGGAGTTAACCCCGAAGGAGGACAAACTTTGGCCCTGGAGGAAGCATCTCCCCTCGCGTCTCCCGACCACGGTCAGGGGACTGACGGCGAGGAATGGTTAACACTGAGCTCCCGCCACCACTGAGCATATCTTGCTTTATTATCGATACGTTCTGCACAACCTTGAGGGATAAAAACTTTAAACAAGAGTCTGTTAAAATGCCTCCTACAAGAGCTGCAAAATCTGCATCCAACAAATCTCCTGAAGAGTCACAAGCGAAAGAGGGTATGTCGACGACCACAGCTACCACGCCAAGTACACCTGTGGACGCCGACGCGCTCGCTGCGGAAATATCAAAGACAGTCGTGGACAAAATATCTACTATGATGGAGAATAAATTCGATGAGCTCTCATTATCACTAAAAAATATATCAGCACAACTGGAATTAAATTCTCAACGGATCTCTGACACGGAGAATCGCATTTCAACTGCAGAAGACTCCCTGTCAGGTATGGAAACTAGACTGGCTGATATGGAGACTAAAGTGAATATTCTTACGGAAAAATGTCTAGACTTGGAGGGCCGGAGCCGAAGAGACAACAATGTAATTCTGAACTTAAAGGAAGGCACTGAAGGTCGTGAACCGGTGAAATTCCTCGAAGGCTGGCTACCGACTTTGCTGAGTATTCAAACTAAACAGGGGAAAATCAAAATCGACAGAGCCCATCGGTCCATTGGATTATCGAGACCTAATCACCCTCGTGCAATGATTATTAAGGATTAGGATCCTCACTGCAGCTAAAGATAATGGCCCCCTGACTTATGATGGACAAATCATTCATATTCGACAAGATTTGGCAACAGGAGTAAAAGGGATGCGACGCGCGTTTAACGGAGTGTGCCAAAAACTTGTCCAGAAAAATATGCGCTTTTATATGCGCTATCCTGCTACACTAAACTTTTCCCACGGAGGGAAAAATGACTCCTTCCATAAATCTGAAGATGCTCTTGCTCTTTTGGACAATTTGAGTTAAATTGAAGTACACCGACAGCAATTGATTGAATATGTTATAACAAAAAAAAAAAAGAAAGCTGAGCTGATATGACTGATCTTAAAATAATTTCTTTAAGGGCTGAATAATGTTGTTAAATGACAAAAAACTCTTTCATTTTTGAAGAAGGAAAAAACACAAATTGCCTTAGTTTCAGAAAGTCATTTAAATGATTTGGAACACTCAAAACTAAAAAGAAGTTGGGTTGGCCAAGCTTTTTACTCATCCTATAATACAAAAAGTAGAGGAGTAGCCATCCTTATCCATCGTAATTTGCCTCTAACATAGAGATAGACATAACTTTAAGGGTCAGGTAGAATTTGTAGCAGTTGTTGTGTACAACTGGTCCAAGCAGATGCACTAACTGAATTTAAGAGACAAGTTCTTGCATGAGTTTGAACCAATAATACAGACTTGTAATGAATGCTCTTCCTTACCAGTGAATCCCGAAGCTCTTTTGAAATATCCTGTGTTGTCTGTGTTTCCAAATCCATGAGAGATGCTTGAACATGAGTCTCCTTTTATATGAACTCAAGACTCCTCCTTCAGTCCCACCCACATTTAAGTCAATGACATTCAGTCATGAAACCAATGGTTGGCTAACGACTGTTGTAGCGGCCCATTGTATTTTGGTTTCCTCTTTTGTCTCCAGTAGCTGTTGAAGGTTTTGTGCGGCTTCCATCAGAGGCATCTTATTAACACATAAATCAACGATTTCCCTGAACTATTCAAAATAAAGAATTACCAAAATTGGAGCACTAAGTAAAGCGGAAAACCACAACTGTTTCCATTTGAGGGGTGTCTACTTGATATATTCTTTAAGTGAAACATATACAGTAAAGCCACATAGAATTTTCTTCTATTTGGTGCTCTATTTGAAGTTTGCTTCAAAGTGTCTAATTGCTGTAAACTCATATGCAAGTTCACTTTGATGGGTGCACTTAGGAAAAGAACCACCATTGATATGAAGCACAGGACATGTAGCTTCAAATATTTATGAATTTCTTATGCATAGCTCTAATCCATGATTACTATATTAGACCTAATGAGTACAACAATAATTAGCACGTAATGTACTCAGAATCCAAGTAAGTGCTTAAGTCTTTAATGTTCATGACCAATCTTATGCTTATTGAATACATATATAACAAGGGTATCAGTGAAAAAGCTGATGTCTTGAATGTAATACTTTGTTGCTGAGATCAAGAGTTGATCATGTTGGTAGAGGGTTGATCCTTAGGAGTCTGCAGAGACTTTGTGTGCATCGTTGTAGAGGGTTGATCCTTAGGAGTCTGCAGAGACTTTGTGTGCATCCCAGAGTGTTCTGGCATTCACACCCACATCCTGGGAGCATGGGAGAGGTCGTACCTGCTCTTATTGTTTTGTGGTAGGATGAACGTATCTATATCGTTTTAGTCTAAGTGGCTTTTGTTTAGATGAACTGGTGGACTAACAGACAGCAGCAGGTTTAGCGAAGTCTTTATGGGGTCACACTCTGACCCCCCCCCCCCCCCACACACACACACACACACACATACTTACACAACACACAGGCAAGGTACTCTTTGTTTGTATGTGTAACCCTCTCAAGGTTATCCACGGCTGTTCAAGCCAGTGATTTAATGTTTAATGTATGCAGTACTAATTCCATCCAACAGAGGGCAGTGATAGCGCTATAGTTGTCCTGCACTGCGTTATGCGGCAAGAAGAAGAGCTGCAGCGGAGCTGGTTGATGACATGTCATACATGTATGCCTATATGACATCATACTGTATGCCTATATGACATCATACTGTATGCCTATAGGACATCATACTGTAGCCTGGGAAACGGTTAGCCACACAGGACACAATTACTGGGTTCTTAATGTGCAGTTTTATTGTCAATGCCGACTGAATAAACAAAAAAAATGTCCTTTGACCTTTACTTTTGTCAAACAGCGGCCATATGGACTTGTACTGAACATCGACAGCACGAGAGGTAACGTGGCAAAGTAACAGAATAACCGACTAAACAAAGATGCGCCAATACAATACGAGGAATAAAGGAAATGAAATACAAAACACAAAAATACGGCAGTGACCTCTGTGGGCAGAACAAAATACAAAGAGCTAAATCACACAAGGCTCCTTTAAAAACTGTGGAAGTGTTACATACATTTTTAAAACACTTACATTCCACAGAAATCTCAGCTCACTCAGATACTGGAGCACACAGACGATCTCGCAACTATCCCTTGCATGGAGAAAATGGCCGCTCCACGCTGCACATACAGGTCCTTTGCATCATACATTTCAGAAATACATCATCTTGTTAAAATACTGATGTTTTGCCACTGCACTACAATTATACCAATATGTTTCAATGAGTTATGTGCATGTTTAACAATTCCTTACCAACAATTTAACTCCTTCACAACATTCCCGAAAAGTCCCAAAATGCAGTTCTTGTTAAGTCTTTTTTTGGAAAACTGCAGTTAACCCTTAAGAACTGCTACAATACTATTGTAGCAGTTCAGTCATATAGGCTACAATACTGTATGCCTATATGACATCATACTGTATGCCTATATGACATCATACTTTATGCCTATATGACATCAATATGAATGCATATGTGATATCAAGCTGTCTCGTTCCTGGACTTCAAGGTGGGACAGCTGTGGCAGTGGGGAGGTGGAAGCTGGGCTGGGAAAAATACTGTGAAGAGACCAGGGCATTGGTTTCAGTGAAGGGGACAGGTGGGGGCAAGGCCCAGATGAGGTCGAGGTGCGGGGAGGCAGGCAGGTGAGTTTCAGGCTAGTTGGCAATGCTGTACCAGCAGCTGGTGGCCCAGGTCCAGAAAAGCGGGGATGACTGAGGCGAGAACCCCACTCCAGGAGCCGACTCTGAAGACAGGAAAAAGCAGGTAAGTTTTCACACAGGATCTGGACTGAGCAATAAAACATCACTGACTAACCTGATACTCAGGCCATGACTGATTGAGTGCACAGATCTTATATGCTGCTGGAATAATTGCCCACAGGTGCTCAGCCAGGGAGGAGCAACCAATCTCCACCCAAAGGAGGAGGACCGCTGTTGGAAACCTACAGGTACGCACCCAGACCATGACAACATCAAGCTGGATACCATACATGACATGAAGCTGGATGCAGACATGACATCATACTTTAAGACTTATATGACATCAAGCTGTCTCGATCCAGGACTTCAAGCTGAGGGCATACATGAGATCAGGCTGTATGACACAAATGACATCAATCTGTAAGACTTATATGACATTAAAATGGGGTGATCGTGGCTCAAGAGTTGGCAGTTCGTCTTGTAATCGGAAGGTTGCCAGTTCGAGCCCCGGCTTGGACAGTCTCGGTCGTTGTGTCCTTGGACAAGACACTTCACCCGTTGCCTACTGGTGGTGTCAGAGGGCCCGGTGGCGTCAGTGTCCGGCAGCCTCGCCTCTGTCAGTGCGCCCCAGGGTGGCTGTGGCTACAATGTAGCTGCCATCACCAGTGTGTGTGTGTTGTGTGTGTGTGTGTGTGTGTGTGGATGACTGGATGTGTAAAGCACTTTGGGGTCCTTAGGGACTAGTAAAGCGCTATATAAATACAGGCAATTTACCATTAAGTTTTATGTATTCCATGACATCCAGCTTTATGTCATAAATGATATAAAGATGCGTGCCATGCATGATATCAAACTGTATGCACATATGACATGTTTTTGTCATGATCCTGGTGTTTCCCAGTTTTTGTGTTTGTGTTCTATTTCCAGATTATTGGTTGTTCATGGTTTTGTTCTTTTGATGTTATTTGTTGTTCTTGTTTCTAGTTTAAGTCTCTGTCTTCGTTGTGTTCCATGTGTCATATTTTTTCAGTTTGTCTCTCAGTGTCAAGTGCACGTGTTTGTGAATTGTCCCAGTCCTACGTGCAGAGTCTAGTTTTGCTTCCCCTCATCTTGTTATGTATAATTATCCCAGCTGTGACTTCTCCTGTTTCTCATTCCCTGATTGCTCCTGTGTTTATAGAAGCCCTGTGTTTTCTCCTGCTTGCTACTGGTCCGTCTGTGTAACCTTAACCCTTAAGCACTGCCCCCCCCCGTGACCACAATATGCAACTACACAAACCTATAAAATTAACAGCTTCAAGTGCACACAACATGCAGATAGCCAAAGAAATAGCACAAGCAATAACATTAAATTACCCAATAACATTCTTGTCTTACCTTACATGGAAACAAAGACACAACATTTTAAGACCCATTTTTGAAACTTAAATGGTTAACTGAAATGGAAAATATTATTATTAATTTACCACTCGGCTACAATACTGGATGCCTATATGACATCATACTGAATGCCTATATGACATCATACTGTATGCCTATATGACATCATACTGTATGCCTATATGACATCAATCTGAATGCATATACGATATCAAGCTGTCTCGTTCCAGGACTTCAAGCTGAGTGCATACATGAGACAAGGCTGTATGACATAAATGACACCAAGCTGTGTGACATATATGACATCTGTCACGGCCCAGCGGCACGAGGTAAATGGGATGGACACAAGTGCAAGATCCAAACCGGAAGCGAGACAGTGAGTGAACAAAAAGGTTCATTTCTAGCTGTCCACAGCCTCGATGTCCATACCTTGGATGTTCAGTGGTTGCAGTGGAGAATGCTTGTGCCTGTGGAAGTCTACCACCAGCTCCTTGGTTTTACTGGTGTTGATCTGGAGGTAGTTCAGCTGCACCAGTCCACAAGTCCTGAGTCAGTCCTCTGTACTCCTTGTCGTCCCCATCAGTGATGAGGCCGACTATTGCAGAGTCATCAGAGAACTTCTGCAGGAAGCACTGGGTGGAGTTGTGGGAGAAGTCTGCAGTGTAGATGGTGAAGAGGAACGGAGCCAGAACCGTTCCCTGTGGGGCCCCGTACTGCAGACGACCCTGTCCGACACACAGCCCTGAGTCCTCACATACTGTGGTCGGTCGGTGAGGTAGTCCAGAATCCAGGTAGTAATATGACATGAAGCTGAATGCATACATGACATCATACTGTATGCCTATATGACATCATACTGTATGCCTATATGACATCATACCACAAGGCTTATATGACATCAAGCTGTATGCACATATGACATGTTTTTGTCATGATCCTGGTGTTTCCCAGTTTTTGTGTTTGTGTTCTATTTCAGATTATTGGTTGTTCATGGTTTTGTTCTTTGATGTTATTTGTTGTTCTTGTTTCTAGTTTAAGTAGCCTGCCCACAGGCTTAGAGTCCACATGAATTCCTTACCATGAATAATTTTCTCTGGATTTTAGGGACCAAATCAGCTGCTGTAAACTGGCAGGACTTTAATGCCACCACAGCAGATTGCGTCACAGTTTTGCAGCTGGGTGCGGTGATGGATTGGCTGGTACGTCACATCATCCCTGATGACAACAACACATCTGAGATGCACACTGACATTTCAGAGGGTAAGCTGAATGTTAATTCTTTAACCTGTCGCATTACAAAAACTTGAAGAAATCCCCCAAAGAAACCAAATTCCAAGAAATCCAAACATGGTAATGTTTGCACACACTTGTGATTATGCGTAGAGGTCCACCCTACCAGCCAACCTCAGGACTCTATGCATGCACACATTAATGCACATACATCGGCACACATTCTGGCATTGATATTTGAAATCACAGAAGAAAGACGAGTCCTGTATTGATATTTGATGTCAAATATCAATCCCAGTCAGTCAAGCCAGAGCTGAAATCACCAGAAAGTGCCGATGAGAGTGGCTTGATGACAAACTGTGTGACCTATATGACATCAAGCTGTATGAATTCATGACATCAAGCTGAATGCCTTATATGCAGTGATGGGAATTACGGCACTACAAGTAACGGCGTTACTAACGGTGTTGCTTTTCAAGTAACGAGTAATCTAACTAATTACTATTTCTATTGTTACAACGCCGTTTCCATTACTAGCAAGAACTTCTTCCTGCTCTTGCTCTTGACGAAGGCGGTCGCACTTTTCTCCTCCTCCTCTCCCTTAGCTTCCTTGCTTAGCCTCTTGTGTCCTTGTCTAGTCTCATGTTTTTTGTATTAATTTTCCCTGGAACACTCTCTCACAGTCTGTTCTCTAAAACCTAAAAGAGGAATTCTGGATTCAATTCAATTCAATTTCAATTCAATTTTATTTATATAGCGCCAAATCACAACAAAGGCGCTTCATAGATACAGAGAAAAACCCAACAATCATATGACCCCCTATGAGCAGCACTTTGGCGACACTGGGAAGGAAAAACTCCCTTTTAACAGGAAGAAACCTCCGACAGAACCAGGCTCAGGGAGGGGCGGGGCCATCTGCTGTGATTGGTTGGGGTGAGAGAAGGAAGACAGGATAAAGACATGCTGTGGAAGAGAGACAGAGGTTAATAACAGATATGATTCAATGCAGAGAAGTCTATTAACACATAGTGAGTGAGAAAGGTGACTGGAAAGGAAAAACTCAATGCATCATGGGAATCCCCGGCAGCCTACATCTATTGCAGCATAACTAAGGGAGGATTCAGGGTCACCTGGTCCAGCCCTAACTATATGCTTTAGCAAAAAGGAAAGTTTGAAGCCTAATCTTAAAAGTAGAGATAGTGTCTGTCTCCTGAATCCAAACTGGAAGCTGGTTCCACAGAAGAGGGGCCTGAAAACTGAAGGCTCTGCCTCCCATTCTACTTTTAAATACTCTAGGAACAACAAGTAGGCCTGCAGAGCGAGAGCGAAGTGCTCTAATAGGGTGATATGGTACTACAAGGTCATTAAGATAAGATGGGGCCTGATTATTTAAGACCTTGTATGTGAGGAGCAGGATGTTGAATTCTGGATTTAACAGGAAGCCAAACAGGAGAAATCTGCTCTCTCTTTCTAGTCCCTGTCAGACTCTTGCTGCAGCATTTTGGATTAACTGAAGGCTTTTCAGGGAGTTTTTAGGACATCCTGATAATAATGAATTACAGTCGTCCAGCCTGGAAGTAATAAATGCATGAACTAGTTTTTCAGCGTCACTCTGAGACAGGATATTTCTAACTTTAGAGATGTTGCACAAATGGAAGAACGCAGTCTTACATATTTGTTTAATATGTGCGTTGAAGGACATATCCTGGTCAAAAATGACTCCAAGGTTCCTCACAGTGTTACTGGAGGCCAAGGTAATGCCATCCAGAGTAAGAATCTGGTTAGATACCATATTTCTAAGCTTTTAAGCGCTGAGTACAATGACCTCAGTTTTATCTGAATTAAGAAGCAGAAAGTTAGTGGCCATCCAAGTCTTTATGTCTTTAATGTCATTGACTTAAATGGGGTGGGACTGCATGTTCAAGGTGTCCCTCATGGATTTGGAAACACAGACAACACAGGATATTCCAAAAGATCTTCGGGACTCACTGGTAAGGAAGAGGCATTCATTACAAGTCTGTATTATTGGTTCAACTCATGCAAGAACTTGTCTCTTGAATTCAGTAAGTTTATCTGCTTGGAGCCAGTTGTACACAACAACTGCTACAAATTCTACCTGACCCTCCATGTAGGTCTATCAAACTGAGTTCTATGTTTCATATCAAGATCACTTTGAATGGAGACACTGATGGTGGTTGTATTCCTAAGTGCACCCACTCAAAGTGACCTTGCATATGAGTTTACAGCAATTAGACACTTTGAAGCAAACTTTAGATAACACGGTTCACTTACAGAACATCTCAAGTAGAGACCCCTCAAAATGGAAACACTTCTGGTTTTCCTCTTTACTTAGTGCTCCTATTTTGGGGAAGTCTTTATTTTAAATAGTTCAGGGAATCATTAATTTATGTGTTAATAACTGTGATTAAAAAAAGCACAAATTCTTCAAACAGCTACTGGAGACAAAAGAGGAAACCAAAATACAATGGGACGCTACTACAGTCGTTAGCCAACCATTGGTTTCATGACTCAATGTCATTGACTTAAATGTGGGTGGGACTGCAAGAGGAGTCTTGAGTTCATATAAAAGGAGACTCATGTTCAAGCATCTCTCATGGATTTGGAAACACAGACAACACAGGATATTCCAAAGATCTTCAGGACTCACTGGTAAGGAAGAGCATTCATTACAAGTCTGTATTATTGGTCCAACTCATGCAAGAACAGTATGATGTCATATAGGCATACAGTATTGTAGCCGAGTGGTAAAATTAATAATAATATTTTCCATTTCAGTTAACCAAATGTCCATTTAAGGTTCAAAAAAGGGGTCTTAAACTGTTGTTTCTTTGTTTCCATGTATGGTAAGACAAGAATGTGATTGGGGTAATTTAATGTTATTGCTTGTGCTATTTCTCTGGCTATCGCATGTTGCGTGCACTTGAAGCTGTTAATTTTATAGGTTTGTGTAGTTGCATATTGTGGTCACTGGGGGGGGGGGGGGGGGCAGTGCTTAAGGGTTAACTGGCAGTTTTCCCAAAAAACGACTTAACAAGAACTGCATCTCGGGACTTTTCTTCTTGTTGTGGATGTGGAACGGGAATGTTGTGAAGGAGTTAAATTGTTGGTAAGGAATTGTTAAATATGCACATAACTCATTGAAATATATTGGTATAATTGTAGTGCAGTGGCAAAACGTCAGTATTTTAACAAGATGATGTATTTCTGAAATGTATGATGCAAAGGAACCTGTATGTGCAGCGTGGAGCGGCCATTTTCTCCATGCAAGGGATGAGTTGCGAGATCGTCTGTGTGCTCCAGTATCTGAGTGAGCTGAGATTTCTGTGGAATGTAAGTGTTTATAAAAATGTATGTAACACTTCCACAGGTTTTAAAGGAGCCTTGTGTGATTTAGCTCTTTGTATTTTGTTCTGCACACAGAGGTCACTGCCGTATTTTTGTGTTTTGTATTTCATTTCCTTTATTCCTTGTATTGTATTGGCGAATCTTTGTTTTAGTCGGTTATTCTGTTACTTTGCCACGTTACCTTCTCGTGCTGTCGATGTTCAGTACAAGTCCACATGGCCGCTGTTTGACAAAAAGTAAAGGTCAAAGGAAATTATTTTGTTTATTCAGTCGGCATTGACAATAAAACTGCACATTAAGAAACCCAGTAATTGTGTCCTGTGGGCTAACCACTTTCCCAGGCTACAGTATGATGTCATATAAGGCATACAGCTTCATGTCATATATGCATACAGTAGTATGATGTCATATAGGGCATACATGTGTGACCTCTGTGTAGTGTCTTCTCTGGTCTGCATTCACAACAAAAAGGGCAATGGTTAGAATGCTGCTCTTTTTAATGTCGTGGGCAATCAGCAACAAAATCTCGCAGGAATCCTCCATTATTCTGAGGATTAAGCATTTCCACTTGCAGTGTGATCGTATAGTGGTAAATTTATACAACCAAAATAGAAAAAACTTCAACACCATTAACATTGCATGTTAAATTTCCCAAATGAAAGGAATATAGAAATATATTTTAAAAGCTGTACATGAAACAATGTGAATTCTCTAAACAGTGGTGGCACAGTCACATACCTGCATTCACAACAAAAAGGCAATGGTTAGAATGCTCTCTTTTTAATGTGTGGGCAATCAGCACAAATCTAAACGGGAAAGCAACAACAGAGTTAGCTAACTATGCTCCCATTTTGTTTCCTCTCTTCCCAATAAAGAAATCTCACATAAACGTGCACTCAGTTTCAACATAAAGACTGGAGAAATGACCCGCGACAAATGATGTATAAACAACAAAAATAATCGGGTCAGACTGTATTACTTTAACAGCCTGCGATATGATTTTTCCTCCCCACGACATTTGCGCATTCCTTACCTCGCAGGAATCCTCCATTATTCTGAGGATTACCCAGAATCCCTTGCCCTTTGTGAATATTGCAGGGTGACTTTTTCAACAGTAGGTGGCGCCAATGTCCCATTTAGCGGGATTTAACTTCAACTCTATTTAACTATGTTACACACACCCCCCTTAAATCCTGCTAAATTGGGGCGTGACAGCAGAAAAACAGAAACTTCCAATGCATAAAACATAACAGTGTGACCATGGGAGCACATATAGTTCAAGTCAGTTAAAAAAACTTTCCATATGGAATAAGGCGAGCAAGAGAGTGGCCAATTCCCCTGCCAACCCAGATATGAAAGATGCTGTATACACCTCCCATGATGTGAACATTGCTCCAAGCAGGTAGTACCCAAAACGTTCTGAGTAACAGCACATTTTGCAAAACGGCTAGTAATCTATCCTGAAAACATATTTCGCACAAATGAAAACAAGGAGTCAACTGTCGACACTGAATCATCAACCTGTTGTTCATTGATCTCACAAATGAGACGTGTTGGAGGTTTCACAGGTCTACCCGATCTAGTACAAAGAGGTGGCGGCTGTGTACGCACTACATGGGCCTCTGTACTCAGGTGTGTGTCAGTCACAAGATCAGGGGAAATGACATGTTGAGCATCTCCCGCCAGAAGCTGAGAGGAGGCACTCCGGGACACAACAGATTCAATAGAGGGAGCAGGGGAGGGCAACCGGGAAACCAACGGGTCACACACAGCAGGCGGAGCCACAGTCGATTCTGCCTCAGAGGTTGGGACGCTCAAATCCGCACCAAGAGAACAACCAGGTTGACCAACCGCAGAGTCCCTGTCACTTGCTTGGTCCATCTGCATGAGCCAGCGAACCGTCTTCATCTCACCATCCTGCACATCACCTGGAAGTTCTGGTTCACCTTGTCCACTATCTGCAACCGAGGGGCAGGTTGACACTGGTATGCACTCGTTTCCTGCAGGAATGAAACTCACAGGAAGTAGTAGGTTTCGGTGAACAACTTTTTCCCTGAGTGTCACAGGGTCTCTGATGTGGTACACATTGATGTCAGGTTTCACAGATGCCACCTCAAAAACTGTGGATTCCCATTTGTCAGCGATCTTTCTCTTTCCTCTCTCACCACGATTAGCGAGCAAGACTCTGTCGCCGACTGAGAGGGGCGCACTTTTAGCCTTGCGGTCATAATTCTTTGCCTGGCGAGCCTGGGCAATACGGCTGTTCTGCCTGGCAATGCGGGCAGCCTCAGAAAGGTCACGCTTCAAATGGGCGACAAATTCACCGTGGTCAACAACAGCACCATCAGGGAGAACATGCTGGAAAACAACATCAACAGGCAGACGAGGAATTCTCCCAAATATGAGAAAAAAAACGTGCGAAACCTGTTGTTTCATGTTCAGTGCAATTGTAGCAGAACGTCAACATCTGAAGCATTTGCGGCCACCTGGCTTTGGATTGAGGGGGCAAAGCCCGTATCATGTTCCCCAAGGTCCTTGATCAGAGTGTATACGTCTGGGAAAAGCCGTACACACAGAAAAAGTCATTCCACAAGCAGCGAGCAGCCTGCTTGGCAGACTGATTCTTACAAGGGAATGCATGCGCTAATTTGGAAAAATGGTCTGTGACAACCAAAACATCAACGCACTTCTTGTCAGTCTGTTCAGCAGTCCAGAAGTCAATGCAAAAATAACTCCATTGGTTCAGTGGTACAAATGCTCTCCAGTGTGGCACGGTCATTCGGCTCCGGGGTTTTCCCAACCACACAACGAAAACAGCTTTTCACATGATTGATGATGTCACCCTCCATCCCTGTCCAAAAGAATCTCTGCCTTGCAAGAGACAGGGTGCGGACTTGGCCCTGATGACCTGCCGTATCATGGATGCTCGGAGAACTTCAGTGTCTGGGACAACAAACTGGTAAATCGTCACGTTCATGTTCCTGTCTTTCTTCACCTTATACAACATACCATCTTTAATCAAGAGTCTGGACCAATGTCTGAGTAATTTCATTACACCACGGGACTCGCCAGCACGTTCATGCCTGGTGGGCCTCTTGTGACGCCGGACATAAAGGAACTCTGCCCAAAACCTCATCTTGTTCCTGCAGGTTAGCGAGTTCACTTATCGGTGTACAGGCAGGACGGGCAATAGTTGGGACCTGAGGGATATCAGATCCCACACCTCTCACATGGCTGATACCACCAGTGTCATGTGCAGCCAACACAGCAGAAACATCCTGTGATGAGAGACAACCCTGAGGGTTAGCTAGGATAGTGGTAGCTTCCTCCTCAGACTGATCCACGACCAACTGGCAGTTTGCAGCACACCGAAACATATCTTGCACAGTCCCATCCACCAGACCATGCATTTGGTTCAATAGGGCAGCATAAGGTTCAGTGACTAGCCTGTGGCCTATGCACGACTGACAAATGGCTCTCTACTCAATGCATCCGCGACAACATTTTTGGTGCCAGGGACATACTTCAGTTCAAAACTGTATGCTGCAAGCTTTGAAACCCATCGTTGCTCACATGCATCTAACCTAGGCTTGGTTAAGATGTATGTCAGCGGGTTATTGTCCGTCCACACTGTGAAGTGGCTCCCTTTCAGCCATGGCTAAACTTGTCACAGACTGCCCACTTCAGAGCAAGAAACTCCAAACGATGTGCTGGATAGTTTTAGCTGAGAGTGTGACAGGGGTCTTACTGGCGAATGCCACTGGTCTGGTGATCCTACCATCAGGGGGCAACTGTGAGAGGACGGCTCCAAGGCCGTCAAAGGAAGCATCAACTGCAAGGAGAAAGGGCACAGTAAAATCTGGATGGGCTAATGTGACACTATGCACATGTTCATGTTTTAGGGCCTTGAATGCTTCCCTGCACTCATCAGTCCAGTCAACTGGAGACAGCTTCACGTGGCCCCTTTTAAATTTAGGCTTATGGCCTCTACCTCTCTTGCGTAGCGCAGCTGGTTCAGCCACAAGATCAAACAGTGGTTTAGCTTTTGCAGAGCACCGCTCGATAAAATGGTGGTAGTAGAGAACCATCCCCAGGAAGGATCTGATTTTCCTTGCACATGGTGTCACCCCCGTCAGACTCCCATCAGGTCTGCTTCCTGCACATTGTCTATAGCCTGCACTTTACTTGGGTCTGTTTTCACACCCTCACCACATATGATGTGTCCCAGGAACTTCACAGACCGCTGAAGAAAGTGGCATTTCTTAGGTGAGAGCTTCAGATTGTTGGCAGAAAGTCATGAGAAAACCATCTGCAGACGTTCAAGAGCCACCTGTTCAGATGGGGCATAGACCATAAGGTCATCCAGATAACACAACAAACTGGAAAAACAAAACAAAAATGGACATCATCATTCGCATAAAGTAGCAGGACTATTTGTCAGGCCTTGAGGCATCCTGTTATATTCATGAAGGCCAAATGGGGAGGAGAATGCCGTGTATTTTTTGTCGTCCTCGTGGAGTCTGACATTGTAAAACCCCGATCTGAGATCCATTGTAGAAAAAAAAAAAAACATTCCCCCCAAGTGCTGCGAGGGTGTCTGACTGATGAGGCAATGGGTGTGCATCTTTAACTGTTCTTGCATTTAACCATCTAAAGTCATTGCATATGCGCAGGTCACCATTTGGCTTAACAACTAAGACAAGGGGGGATGAGAATTCACTCTGGGACTTACGGATTATTCCTGACTCCTCCATCTCATCTAGGGCAGTGCAAAGCTTCTTGTAATGGCATGGTGGGACCCGTCTGTATGGCAGTCTGAAGGGCTTGTCATCCACCAGGCGGATTCTGTGGACAAAGTCAGCAGCCTCACCACAGTCCATTTTGTGCCTTGAAAAGATGGACTCATACTGCTCAATGAGTCGCAGCAGCCTATCTCTCCATTCTGGGGAAACTTCACAGGACGTGAGGTCCAGGTCCTGCAGGCCCAAATCACACAAGGCGCTGTGACATCTCCGCTTCTGATCTCGGTGCGGGCGACGAGTTCTGTGTGTATTGTGCACTGGATTGAATTTGAACAGGTTCAGGTAAGTCCTGCACAGAAAGACGGGGACACATCAGCAACCTTAGCATTTCTCCTGAGAGTGAGGGGCTTGTCGGAGGGGTTCACCACTTTAACAGGGACCCAGCCATCCCAAACAAGGAAGTGAAAACTCGCCCCACTAGGATCTGTGCAGATCTGGATCGAGATTGAGTGGGTTCAATAATGACAGCACTTCCCACCGCCGAGGCATCAGGAGCAGGCAGCTTAGCCCACACTAAATGTTCAGACAAGGGCTGCAATGTGATGCGTCTCTTAAGTTTTGCAGTGCCAAAACTTGGAGGCATTGCTCTGCCACCACAACATTTACCTCGTGCCGCTGGGCCGTGACAGATGTCATATAGGCATACAGTATGATGTCATCCTGTTCCTCTGACCTGCTACCACTGAAAGGCAGTGTTAGAGGGACACTTGGGCCTTTATCGCAGCATATTTTTCAGAGCTCAGAGATTGATGGCTGCGTGTCAGAGCTGGCTATGAATTTCAGAAGGATCATGCCTTAACTTAACAAAAAAGTTATCAGTAGTTCTTTCCACCTTTTACCCACAGCTACATCCACTTCTGTCGGGCCTAGGCTGCTCACTACAGCTGGTATCATCACTGATTTCTGTAATCCATTCGATTCACGAGGTCCTGATTCCATTCAATTTGATTTTGCCTCAGACAGTCAGAAATATTATAATTCTGATGATTTATCAGCGCTGACACATGTGAGACTTCATCAGAGGTGTGAGCATCACAGCAGAGGCCTTTGTGTCAAAGTAACTGAGGATAAACAGAAACACATGAAGGAGATTTTCCTGCCCTGTTTTCTGTAGCAGATACACTTTATTGCATCATTTTAAAAGTTTACATTTCTTCAGTATTGAACAGCAGAAATTAGGCTTTCTTGTCCGAGCGGCCGACAGCGCTGTAAACAACGGTAGACTGGTGGGTGATAAGTGAATGAATGATGCAGGAAACAGAGATTTGAGACGGGAAACTGTTCTTGAAGTACAGAGAGAGAGAGAGCTGTGCAGGAAGTGTGATTTTATCTGCTGGTAGCAAAACAGCAAAAGTCAGAGGGCATTAATGACGACATTGATCAAATGTGGAGCGTAGTTTGGATCTTCTGCTGCTGCTTCAGTGAATTTTGGTTAGAGAGATAAAACCTGCAGCTCAGAATCGAGCGCAAAACAGACGGAAACACAAAGCGCCGACGCATCAGAGTCAGCGAGCTGTCAGCGAGTTGTCGGCTTTCAGCCCCGACGGCGTGTCCGTGTGAGAAAGCTGATTGTGATGCGTCGGGTCTGTGTTTACGTTTTTGAACAGCTGGTCACACCGGTGCGACCAAAGATCTTTTTTAGGTCGCACCATTGAAAAATATGGTCGCACTCTAGAGCCCTGAATACCATTATATTACAACGTTGTGACTCATTGGGATTTGGCTTTTACACTGATGTTATTTTGACAAACAACACCTAAACATGAGCCAAAGAAAGTAAAGGCAGTCGTACCTCTCTCAGAGCTTCAGCGTAGGAACTCATGTCAGTGAGGATGACCAGCACATGTTTCTCACACTGGTAGGCCAGGTACTCTGCCGTAGTCAGCGCCAGGCGGGAGTGATGATACGGGAGTGATACGGAGACTTTCAGATCGCAGAGACTTTGTTTTAATGTACTGAACGGCTGGTCGCTGGTGCGATCTAGGATTTTATTAGTCGCACCAGTGAGAAATTTGGCCGCAAATGTGACCAAATTGGTCAGACTCTAGAGCCCAGAGATCAGCTGCTGTCTGAACTGCACACTTACACTTGGTTTGGTATTTTTTGGCTTTTTCTCTGCTCTTTTGTGAATTATAAATTCAAGAGGATTTGGATTTCTGTCGATTTCCTGCAGGATTACAACTTCTGAGAGTTTCCATTTTATTTTATTTTGTTTTATTTTGAATTATAACTTTGAGAGGATTTGGATTTCAACTGAATCCCTGGAGTGTTGAAGTTGCAGGGATGCAAAACAGAGATAAGGGCCTCTTCAGGCATGGATGTGCCCGTTCTCTCCTCAATCTCTCTCCTCAAAAGATCAACATTAGCTAAGAGTGGGTTAATTAGATGAGTATTAAGTGATTTCATTATGTGATCATAGTATGTGAGCTGGCTTTTCCCCCCTCCTGCTAAATTGCTTTAATAAATATCCTGCATTCAAAAGGTTTAAATAGTGGATTCATTTTTTAACTCTTTCTAAAACAGCAACAAGGCATAAAGCTGTGGATAAGTTTACACCTATATAAATATCACTTACACATTTAATTTACAGTTACAAGTTACAAAGTCACTTTCATCTACGCAGGACTGTAAGCTGTCGTCTGTGAGGCGTCAGCTGTGTTTGTTTGTAACACAGTTCATGGTGGAGAACAGCTGCTCACATACGTATGTGGATCTGAAGATCGTCAGGACTCCAAATGCATATTTCTTCATGTTTATGTGTCGGGATGGCATTCCATGTTTCAAACAAGGTTCTCAGTATCACCTGAAAATCCAGTCACATTTAACAGGGATGGATCGATGGTCAGGGCAGTGATGGGGAAGGATAATGTGGGTTTTTCCTCTCTGAACTCGTGGAATTATTTCCCAAATAACTGTGGTGATTGCAGACTGCAAATGCTCTGAATTTATTAAGTGTCAGTTTGCACTCAAACGCTAACACCTCCTCCAGCATGTGTAACGCTGTGCCTCCTCTCCCCTGAAGACTTGTATTCAGCTTCTTCTGGTTCGCTGTAATGTCCACAAAGTGCAGCTTTTTCAGCCACTCTGGCTGTTCCAGCGCAGAAAAGGCGAGCCCTTTGCTGCTCATGAAAACTTTCACCTCTCCCAGACATTTTCCAATTTCATTGTACTACTGTACTATGTATGACTGTGCAATGACAATAAAGAGTTCTCTTATCTTATCTTACATGCAGCAAAGCGTTTCAGCACCTCTCCTCTGGACAGCAGGACTCTGTCATACAGCAGGAGATCAGGGTAAATGCTCTCCACCTCATCCAGTAATGAGGTGGAGAGCATTTAAACCTTTTGCCATTATTTTATTGATGATCTGAATGACAACATTTATGACCTCTGTGCATTCTAGAGGAAAGGTTTGCGCACACAATGCCTCTTGGTGCAGGATGCAGTGAAACGTCAGCAGCTTTCTATCCAGTGACTTCTGCAGCCAGGCCACAAAGCCCCTGTGCAGTCATACTTACCATACTTTTATTTTTATATTTCAATATCACAATAATCTTCTAATTTAGAACTACAAGTTAAAAAAGAACTAACATAAGTTGCTGATTTGGTCCCTAAAATCCAGAGAGTAATTATTCATGGTAAGGAATTCATGTGGACTCTAAAGCTGTGGGCAGGCAAGGACATTTAAACAGTGAGGCTGACGACCAACCATTTCTTCGTGTGACTGCTTCTGGTCTAAAAGGGACTCCAATACCAAAATCGATGAATTTAGGCTGTTTGAGGTACACGTTGGGGGAAAACAACAGAAAAAGACAAACATTTCTTACCACTGGTAGGTAGCTGACTAAAAACTGAGCAACATGCTTAATCACCACCTGCATTACAGAGAAAATGTGTTTTAGAAAAAGAGAACAGGAGGAACTAGAAGAATTGTAAAGTGCACACATAAGAAGCCATACTGGGAAATTGTCTTCTCTGTGTTTTCCAAAGAAGACAGTCCCAAAGCCTCCTTCACCCAGCTTATCCTGCTCCTCGAATTTTTCTTCAAAGTCCTCTACAGAGAGACAAAACAAATTGAATTTAACAGGTAAAGGAGACTTTACTCACCTAGATATTTACGCACACCCACAGCACGTGGTGTGGTAAAGGTCGGCCAAGATTTTGACCACATGTCAGAAAGTGGATCAAAATTGGACTAAACTCACTTGAACTCTGACTTTGTCTGCACTTAGAACTATCACAAGACATTAAAACAAAACATCGGGCATTGATGACATCACAGGAATCTAACATTCTAATCTATGCAAACTGTCTCCATGGCTACATAATATCAAATTAAATCATAGCAAAGGAGTAAAAAGCAGGATCAGTCTTAGGGTGTATGTTACATGTTTGCCAGTTTGGATGAGTGAGTGCAATACTTCATCGGCCTGTGTTGTAGCAACCTGTTGAACCTGCTGAGAAACTTTTCTTTGTCCACTCTGCCCCAAACTTCACATGCTCCATAAAAGTCGAGGCCTAGAGACCTCTGCATAGTTATTAGCATTAGGTTATCAGTATCATCTGATATATATGACATTTACAGTACAGTACTCACACATGACATAGGAGGAATAAATATGAACTTTTTGACATAAATTTGATCATATGAAATTGGATATTTTTAAAAATATGAAACTTTTTCCTTCCGTCATACTTCAGAAATATAATATATTAAGTTTTGAACATTTTAAAACATTTAAGTTTGCTCGTTGTATTTATAAGATCCTACATGGACGTGCTCCACAATCATTGGTCAGTCATGTTAAAATCCATTATCAGTGGAAAACAAACCTGATCCTCTACTAGAGGCGATTGTGCAATACCTTTTAGACATAACACTCAGCAAACAGTTATTATTAGTTAAAGTCAGTGAGATTTGGAGTGATACATGACACATGACGGAATAAGACACGCAGACTTAGCATGACGAACCGACGAGGAACACGTACACTGTAAATACATACAGAGGGAAAAGAGGACTAGAGATGAGACATGGACATAACTAAGCACAAACAGAACATGATGGCTGGGGGGAAAACACACGTGACAGAAGGAATGGGTCACAAGGGCAAAACATGTAAACGAGAGGAGGAGACGGGAGAAAAAGACATTACTGAAATACATGAAGGGCCAGGGCTGGGGCAGCCAACCAGTCACAGACAAACAGCCACATTTTTACTGTGTCACCGCAAAGAGCCACATCATACACCTGGGCACACATGAACATCACCCATCCCTTCCTCTGTCCTGCGTTCAGTTTGGGGTATCAAACTCAGGACCCTAACCCCATCAGGCCGGGGTCTTTGTGTGGAGTCTGCATGTTCTCTCCAGCTTCCTCCCACAGTCTAAAGACATGCAGTCAGTGGGGGTCTTCTCACCCCGTTCACATTCACACAGAGATGCATTGAAGATCACCTTGTGGTTAGTGCCTTCATATTGACCCTGTGCACGAGAAAATGCTAACTTCCTGGTTTGAGACCGGATGTGGGATTGTGCATTTCCGGTAGCTTTACTTTGCGGTCAATCGCTACTGCTAAGATATACTCCAAAATCATGTCCAAAACTCGAAAACGGAAAGATCACGTTAAGTTACAAAGAGGAGAAGGTGGGAACACTCACCACTGTTGTGTTATAAAAAATCTAATGATCAACTTTGACGTTTAAAGAGTTTAGATCGATCAGTTGTTTACATCACTCAACACAAGCAGAACTGCAGCAGAAGACACATCGTCCACATTCAGAAGCACATCTCTGTATAGTGACTGGTCTTATGATTTAAACAGGTAAATGTTCAGCATTCAAACTACAGGTGAACAATAGTCAAACCAGATGTTTCCCGTTATGTCGATATCAGCTAGTCAAGTACACACCTACACAGCATGTTAACAAACCGTGAAAAAGAGCCACACAAAAAATGAATGATTGCTGGTAAGGGTTTCTATACATTAGTATTTACAAGGGTATGTTGTGACTTACCTTCAAAATTACAGCGGTCCCTCACTATAACGCGGTTCACCTTTCACCTGGCTGTTTCGCAGCTTTTTTAGTGCAAGTTTGCATGCTTATTTTTTTATATCACATTGTGTCCTGCGTCCTGATCGCTGCAGACGATCTCCTCCGTGACGTCTCTCCTGTACAGTACAGAATCGCTGCATCGATGGCTAGCAGTGTAACTCTGAAGTGCAGTACTGTATGTCCACGATGTCAACGAAACGCTTTGCACCGTCAAAAAATAAAATTGGCTACTTGATTTCACATATCGCTGGTTATTTTTAGAACATAACACCCGCGATAAATGAAGGACAGCTGAGAAATATAACATTTGAATCACTTTTCTCTTTTGCCCTGAGGCGCGGGTAAAAATATTGACAAGTCGATGAACATCATTTACAGATATATTGGGTAAATGCCCGAGACATCTATAGAAATGTAAATCGCCGCTTGATTCATTCATTTGCTTAACTTGTTTGGACCGTAAACAGGGCGTGAATAGGACACCGGAAACAAAGCTCCCCACAGGAGTTTCCGCACTGGAAGTAGCATATGCTAACGTGTACATAGTCAATTCGATGTACAGACTGAATAATAACACCTTCTAATTAGTTCTGTCTCCTATTGGTGCTCTTCTACGAGTAATCAGTGCTTGATGGCTTACTAAGCTTAACGTTTTTCACAACATTGATAACAAACACACACAAAACAACAACAACATATATTATCTAAAAAAAAACTTGATTGGACCACATTTTGATGTTCATCCTACATGTTTATTGAGATTGTCTAATGTCTGCGACGGTATCTTCTCCCACGTCTGCGGACACCCGAGGCCTTGTGGGCTCTCCTGCGTCTGCGAACGGGGCGAGAAGGCACGTTTGCGTCTATACCTGCGTTGTGGCATCGTCCAAAACGGCGGTACCTGCTCCACGTCACGGGTTCTATTTATGGACTCACCTGGCAACTTTAGTGAGGTCACTGCTGATGTTTGTCACTGTTGGTGGGACCTCATGACTCATTCATCCCATCTGAACTGTGGTGTAATTATGAGGTCACAGGGGGACGTGAATTTATTCACAAAGTTGAAAGAGAGTTTGGGTCATAACTCAAAGACACAA
The DNA here is from genome assembly GCF_963576455.1 of Neolamprologus multifasciatus. Lineage (NCBI taxonomy): Eukaryota > Metazoa > Chordata > Actinopteri > Cichliformes > Cichlidae > Neolamprologus > Neolamprologus multifasciatus. The sequence continues at coordinate 3,505,258 of NC_140451.1, read as the reverse complement.
TGATGCAGTCAAATCATTGGAATTAAATATCTGTAAATTAAACGATTTAGAGGGTTCTGACATCACATCCAGTCTCTCTGTTGTGATGTAAAATATCAATGCCAGACTCGCTTCTCTGTTGTGATGTCAAATATCAATGCCAAACTCGCTTCTCTGTTGTGATGTCAATGTCATGCCAGACTCGCTTCTCTGTTGTGATGTCAAATATCAATGCCAAACTCGCTTCTCTGTTGTGATGTCAAATATCAATGCCAAACTCGCTTCTCTGTTGTGATGTCAAATGTCAATGCCAGACTCGCTTCTCTGTTGTGATGTCAAAAATCAATGCCAAACTCGCTTCTCTGTTGTGATGTCAAATATCAATGCCAGACTCGCTTCTCTGTTGTGATGTCAAATATCAATGCCAGACTCGCTTCTCTGTTGTGATGTCAAATATCAATGCCAAACTCGCTTCTCTGTTGTGATGTCAAATATCAATGCCAACTCGCTTCTCTGTTGTGATGTCAAATATCAATGCCAAACTCGCTTCTCTGTTGTGATGTCAAATATCAATGCCAGACTCGCTTCTCTGTTGTGATGTCAAATATCAATGCCAGACTCGCTTCTCTGTTGTGATGTCAAATATCAATGCCAAACTCGCTTCTCTGTTGTGATGTCAAATGTCAATGCCAGACTCGCTTCTCTGTTGTGATGTCAAAAATCAATGCCAAACTCGCTTCTCTGTTGTGATGTCAAATATCAATGACAGACTCGCTTCTCTGTTGCGATGTCAAATATCAATGCCAGATTCGTCTCTCTGTTGTGATGTCAAATATCAATGCCAAACTCGCTTCTCTGTTGTGATGTCAAATATCAATCCCAGACTCGCTTCTCTGTTGTGATGTCAAATATCAATGACAGACTCGCTTCTCTGTTGTGATGTCAAATATCAATGACAGACTCGCTTCTCTGTTGTGATGTCAAATATCAATGACAGATTCGCTTCTCTGTTGTGATGTCAAATAGTCAATGCCAGACTCGCTTCTCTGTTGTGATGTCAAAATATCAATGCCAAACTCGCTTCTCTGTTGTGATGTCAAATATCAATGACAGACTCGCTTCTCTGTTGTGATGTCAAATATCAATGCCAGACTCGCTTCTCTGTTGTGATGTCAAATATCAATGCCAAACTCGCTTCTCTGTTGTGATGTCAAATATCAATGCCAAACTCGCTTCTCTGTTGTGATGTCAAATATCAATGCCAAACTCGCTTCTCTGTTGTGATGTCAAATATCAATGCCAGACTCGCTTCTCTGCTGTGATGTCAAATATCAATGCCAGACTCGCTTCTCTGCTGTGATGCCAAATGTCAATCCCAAATTCGCTTCTCTGTTGTGATGTCAAATATCAATGCGAAACTCGCTTCTCTGTTGTGATGTCAAATATCAATGCCAAACTCGCTTCTCTGTTGTGATGTCAAATATCAATGACAGACTCGCTTCTCTGTTGTGATGTCAAATATCAATGACAGACTCGCTTCTCTGTTGTGATGTCAAATATCAATGCCAAACTCGCTTCTCTGTTGTGATGTCAAATATCAATGCGAAACTCGCTTCTCTGTTGTGATGTCAAATATCAATCCCAAATTCGCTTCTCTGTTGTGATGTCAAATATCAATGCCAAACTCGCTTCTCTGTTGTGATGTCAAATATCAATGCGAAACTCGCTTCTCTGTTGTGATGTCAAATATCAATGCCAGATTCGCTTCTCTGTTGTGATGTCAAATATCAATGCGAAACTCGCTTCTCTGTTGTGATGTCAAATATCAATCCCAGATTCGCTTCTCTGTTGTGATGTCAAATATCAATGCGAAACTCGCTTCTCTGCTGTGATGTCAAATGTCAATGCCAGATTTATCTCTTTTGGGATGTCAAATATCTGTAACGTGAGGGTTCACTAGATGGTCTGGAATCTCTCTGAATAATTAGAAACAGCAAGATGGAGACGGATAACTTTTTAGCAGCCTCTTTACTCTCAGCACACGGCAACAACAACCCACACTTCCTGTGTGCCGCCCTCATGAATACTTCACTGGCCTCTCAGAAACCAGGAAATCTTATACTCAGATCTAAACAGGAAAACAACCAGGTAGATATAACACATACTTATTACTGGTTTGAACATGCATGTCTAAACATTCAAACGTGTAAACATGTAAATATCAAAACTTAAAACGGATTTAAATTTACTTCTACACTTTACATTTTCCTCCCCCCCTCACATAAGAAACGTCCCCGTTTCCCTACAGAAAAGGAAAAAAAACGAAACAACATACTGCGAGCAAAGGGGACAACGATAAAACAACAGCAAAACCAAAAACAAGTTCAGTTCAAAACATAGTCCTTGAGGTATCTGGGAGGCACAACTTGACGTCTCCCACATCGCCGTGAAACACCAGATACTCGATGAGGAGTTGAAGGGACAATGTCTGATTGGTGTATCACCACATGGCCAGAGGGGGGAGTTGTTACAGTCTCAGACCGAGGAGGAGGGGACAAAGGAGAGTGGGAATGGGGTCGTGACTGGTTTAGAAGTGGTGGCTGACAAACCTGAGGGTCTGATGAGGTTGCAGGTCTGCGGCCCTGAACATTCCAGCTCCCTTTAGCTGCAGATTTTGAAGCTGTGAAGGGCAAAGCACCTGATAATGCAGTCAATTGTGGAATCTGGGGCTGTGCAGGTATGTCACCAGCAGGCGAGTTGGTTCCACCTTTAGGGACAGGTGCTTTGTAAGGCCTGAGACGATTGTAGTGAACAATTTGAGTCTTATCTGATTGGTCCAGGAGGTAGCGAATCCTGTACGTGACACCAGGGTTTTCTCCATCTGTTCCAAGGCACTCCAATATCTCAAAGGGGCCCTTCCAATGTGGAGCAAGTTTCTGCTTTGCTGTAGTGGGGTCATTTAACCACACCAAGTCACCCGGACCATAAGGAGTGTGTTTGATGCCCCTATCATACAGTTGTTTCTGCTGGGTGTGGGCACAATCTCTGTTCCATGCAGCAGTGCTGAAGGCAGACTGAAGTCTCTGAGTCAACTGGGTGACGTAGTCAGCAGGAGAAGCAGAGGTAGATGATGCTGGCATGTTGGTAGGCAACAGCATATTAGCAGGCATCCGTGCCTCATGTCCATGTGTGAGAAAAAATGGCGTAAACCCCGTGGTAGAGTGAGGACTGGTGTTGTAAGCCAAAGCAACTTGATTGAGGCAGTCATCCCATTCGCCAGGCTGCTGAAGGAGTAACTTAGCTAACTGGTCAATAAGTGTTCGGTTGAACCTCTCAACCATACCGTCGCATTGAGGGTGATATGGGCTGGTCCGTGTCTTCTGGATGCCTAGCAGCTGACACAGATGTTTCACCAGGTCAGATTCAAATTGACGTCCTTGGTCTGTGTGTAGCATTTCAGGGACGCCGTGCTGACAGATGAAGTTGTCAAACAGGCATTTTGCAACTGTTGTGGCACGTTGGTCTGGGATAGCATAGAGATTGACATATTTCGAGAAATAGTCTTGAACAACGAGCACATATCTGTTGCCACGACTCGTAATGGGGAGTTCAAGTATGTCAGCTGCCACCTTTTGAAATGGCTCCGTAGCAACAATTGTTTTCATTGGAGCTCTGTGATGAGGTGTGGGATTCCGTCTGGCATCACATGGAGTGCATTGTGTGCACCATATTCTGATGTCACGTGACATGAATGGCCAGTAATATAGCTGCTGAGCACGTTTCAGGACCTTATCTGCTGATAGATGACCGGACACTGGGTTGCCATGCAGCAGCTGTAGAAGAGTGTCTTTTAAAGATTCAGGAACAACCAACTGATGCAACACTGACTTTTGGGACGGGTTGAAAGCTTTACGACAGAGTAAGCCATTGTGGAAGGTAAGTCTAGAGTACTCATGCCATAGCACTTTTTCCTGAGGTGGGCATTTTTTCATACGCCAGTAGGGTGGTTTCCGACCCTTAGCTTTCCAGCCAATGACTTCTGACAGTACAGGATCTTTTGTTGTTTCGCTTTTGAGATCATCTTCAGGCAGCTCAAGCACAAATGTGGATGAAACAGATAGCGCTGCACACTGCAGTCGTGGATCAGAAAAGTCATTGCATGGAATGTGTTTTTGGTCAGTACTGCAGGGACTATGGTTGGGCGGGCCTGCAGGACCTACGCACCTCTCTTCAGGTCTCAAGGTAGCAGAAGCAGTGCAGACTGTGTCCTGCTCTACGGTGTCACCAGTGACAGGGCGACGTGAGAGTGCGTCCGCATTGAGGTGGCGGTGGCCATCTTTATGAATCACAGTCCATTCAAAAGGATCGAGTTCAAGAGCCCAGCGAGCACGGCGACCAGTTCTATCACTGTCAATGGGTATTTTCCGAAGACCCAGGAGGGGCTTGTGATCCGTGACAATAACAAATGGCTGCTTGTAGAGATAGTGACGAAAATGTCTAACTGCCCAAACAATGGCCCAGAGTTCTCGATCATAAGTCGACCACTTTCTTTCTGCCTTTGTAAGCGCATGGCTAGCATAGGCAATGACTTTCTCTTGCTGTCCCTGTTTTTGAGCTAGTACACTGCCAATCGCTGTGCTTGAAGCATCAGTATACAGAGAAAATGGCAATGTGAAGTCAGGGAATGAAACCACTGGAGGGTTTGAGAGGGCATGTTTCAGATACATGAATGCATCCTGGCACTGAGAAGTCCATTGAAAAGTTGCATGCTTTTCAGTGAGAGCATGTAGGGGGACACTCTGGTGCGCAAAGTTTTGAATGAACTTGCGATAATATGAACAAAGTCCAAGGAATGACCTCACTTCTGTCGCTGTTCGTGGAATAGGCCAGGCTTGCACACTGTTCACATTTCTGGGGTCAGGCTGAATGCCATTTTTTGATACAATGTGGCCCAGAAATTGTACCTGATCTTTGGCAAAACAGCATTTTGAGGGGTTTAGCTTCAACCACTTGCCTGGAATCTGCCGAAGATTTCTTCCAGGTGCTGGAGATGTTCTGCGAAAGAGCGGCTGTAAATGAGGACATCATCCAAATACACTAAGCAGGTTTTCCAGGGAAGGCCACGAAGTACCATCTCCATTAACCGCTGACATGTGGCTGGAGCGTTTGTGAGTCCCATGGGCATAACAGTGAAGTGGTAAAGTCCACTGCCAGTTTGTGAAAGCAGTTTTCTCACGATCCTTCTCTTCCAGTTCAACCTGCCAATAGCCATGTTGAAGGTCCATTGTGGAGAACCAGGCAGAACCTGACAGAGCATCCAGTGCATCATCAACCCTTGGAAGAGGATAAGAGTCTTTGATTGTCACTGCATTGAGTTTCCTATAGTCGAGACAGAAACGCCACGTACCATTTTTCTTTCGCACCAAAACAACTGGGGCGGCCCATGGGCTGTAGCTTTCTTCGATGACACCTGCCTTTAAAAGGTTGTCAACTTGAGTCTGTATTTCAGCTCTCTGTTCGGGTGTCACTCTATAGGCTCTTTGTTTAATCGGTGTAGCATCACCTGTGTGAATATGATGCTTAATTATGCCTGTGTGACCTCTGTCCTCTGAGTGCTTACTGAAGATTCCTGAATACTTCTGGAGAAGTGATTTCAGGGACTGAACCTGGGAGTGTGACAAGTTTGTTTCATCAATTTCTACCTGCAGAGTCGAATCATACACAGGTGAAGTAGCACAACATGTCTGCTCCAGAGGGATGATATCAACAGATGAGCCTGAATGAAACTCACCAAGATGCTGTCCAGGGTACAGTTCGATTTCATCGCTGGAGGGATTAAGCATTCGAACCACTGTAGTACCATTCTGAACTTCACTGAGAGTGTGAGCCACAACGATGTCACATGTTGGATTAGGGATCAAGACACCATAGTAGTCTGTTGGAACAGGAGAAGCCGGTGTGGCTGCTGACACACAGGCTGTGATCAGAGTTTCGCTCATAGCTGGGATTTTGGTTGGCGCTAACACAGAAACATTACAGCAGGCAGCCACCTCATGTCCTTTGGGCAACAGGGGAATTTTCATGTCCCACAGTTGCAGTACTTTGTTTTTGAGGTCGAGAAGAGCATGGTGCCTCTGCAGAAAATCCCAACCTAGAATGACTGGCTGGTAAGCACCCCTGAGGACTTCAAATTCCTGCTGCCATACCTGAGTCCCAAGCCTAATACCAACAGTTAACTTGCCTAAGATTTCCAGACGTTCTCCATTGACCGAACGAGCTGGCACAGAGGATGCTACCATAGGCCGTTTTTTTAAAGCTGGATGAGAGTTTCGAAAATCTTCACTCACAAGGGAGACAAAGGAACCAGAGTCAATTAGAGCACACACTTCAATGCCCTCGACAATAGCCAAAACGTTAGAGGAGACTGATCCATCAGATTCTGAGGGGAACTGGGGGATGTGGTTTTGGGGCTCTGATACTGTAGCTGATGTTTGCCCCTCAACAGCAGCTAATGAAAGTTTCCCTGTGGGCCGGAGGTTAAATGTGCAGGCCTTTCCGGGGACTGGAAACGAACACTGGTCCTACTGTAGGACCCGGCATCTCTAACTCTACGTGGAGCAGGACTGGGACTGCGTCGGTATCTGTTATTGTCAGGGTAATTGTACCTGGAATACTGGGAGGGCTGTTGGGAATGGTATGTGCGTTGATCATGTTTCTCACATTTGTCCCACTCATTGAACCTCTGGGGAACAGGGGAAGAAGGACGTTCACGGTGAGACTCTGGATCACGATGATAACGCCTCTCAGGTGAGCAATAGTCTCTGGGATGTTGTCTGGCATGATAAGGCGACGGGGATGCACTGCGGGTGCTGTACTGAACATTGGAAGAGGAGGATCTATCACGACTGGAGTCCAAACGTTGGGCAAGGTAACTCTGTTTCTCCCGTAACTGCTGTACTTCATGTTTCAGGCTGGTTACAGTAAGCGTGAGCTCCTCAACTGCTTGAAGAAGTTTAGCATCAGTAGGCTGAGGACGTATCATAGCAACCTGTTCCGAAGACGGAATATGAGAGGATCCTGCAGCTGTAAGTTGCAATGCTGCCCGTGCTCTCTCACAACGGCTGGCAATGCGCAGGGCTCCGTTGAGATCCTCTGCACCCATCTCATGAATCTTAGATTGCAAGGTGGGGTCTAACCCAGCAACAAAACGGCGAAATTTTTCACCTTCCAAGGCATTGTAGTCATAGTTAGGGAAAGCTTCAAGCACAAGACGGGTAATATCTGCGCTGTATACATCTAAACTTTCACCTGGTTTCCGGGGGCGAGCGTTCACATGTGTCTGGAAGAATGGCAGAGAATATTTTGGACCGAAAACCTCTTTCAGCTTATCCTTCACTAGATCATAGTCTTTCTGGGTTGATGAAGGCAAACTGTCCCAGTACAAAAATGCAGCATCTGCTAGACGAGTAGGCAGAACAGAGGACATCACAGTTGCCAAATCTACCTCAGGTGGAGTCATAGCTTGCACTGCCACTTCAAAGCGACGAGACCAACTAGTAAAAGATTCAGTCCCATCTCCTTTAAAAACAGGTGGAAGATCTATTGTCAGGGCACTGGAGACGGTATGGTGGGCGGGAGCAGCAACAGTCCGTATTGCATCCACTGACCTCGAATGTGGCACAGGAGAAGAGCGCAGCTCGTGCACAGATTCACTCTCGTCAGCTGACATGTTCCCAACAAATATCCAGCTCAAAAAAATCACAAAAATCACAAAAACAGAGAGAAAAGCTGCAACAATCCTTACTATCTCCAAAAACTATTACTGTTATTATTTTCAGTTCATCAGTTGTTCACAGAGAGGGATAAATCCGAGCGGGAAAAAAAAAAGATCCTATCCGCAGCTTGGGAGTAGAACTCACCAAATACACAGAGCCATCAAGAAAATAAATCCCACCGCTGCCACCAGATGTAACGTGAGGGTTCACTAGATGGTCTGGAATCTCTCTGAATAATTAGAAACAGCAAGATGGAGACGGATAACTTTTTAGCAGCCTCTTTACTTGTGCCGCCCTCATGAATACTTCACTGGCCTCTCAGAAACCAGGAAATCTTATACTCAGATCTAAACAGGAAAACAACCAGGTAGATATAACACATACTTATTACTGGTTTGAACATGCATGTCTAAACATTCAAACTTGTAAACATGTAAATATCAAAACTTAAAATGTATTTAAATTTACTTCTACACTTTACATATCAATGCCAGACTCGCTTCTCTGTTGTTATGTCAAATATCAATGCCAGACTCGCTTATCTGCTGTGATTCAAACTTTTTCAGAAACTTTTCTTTGTCCTGCTCTGCCACCTGACCTACAGCCACCCACTGTAGTGGGTTACAAGAATTGTAAAGTGCACACATAAGAAGCCATACTGGGAAATTGTCTTCTCTGCGTTTTCCAAAGAAGACAGTCCCAAAGCCTCCTTCACCCAGCTTATCCTGCTCTTCGTATTTTTCTTCAAAGTCCTCTACAGAGAGACAAAACAAATTGAATTTAACAGGTAAAGGAGACTTTACTCACCTAGATATTACGCACACCCACAGCACGTGGTGTGGTAAAGGTCGGCCAAGATTTTGACCACATGTCAGAAACTGGATCAAAATTGGACTAAACTCACTTGAACTCTGACTTTGTCTGCACTTAGAACTATCACAAGACATTAAAACAAAACATCGGGCATTGATGACATCACAGGAATCTAACATTCTAATCTATGCAAACTGTCTCCATGGCTACATAATATCAAATTAAATCATAGCAAAGGAGTAAAAAGCAGGATCAGTCTTAGGGTGTATGTTACATGTTTGCCAGTTTGGATGAGTGAGTGCAATACTTCATCGGCCTGTGTTGTAGCAACCTGTTGAACCTGCTGAGAAACTTTTCTTTGTCCACTCTGCCCCAAACTTCACATGCTCCATAAAAGTCGAGGCCTAGAGACCTCTGCATAGTTATTAGCATTAGGTTATCAGTATCATCTGATATATATGACATTTACAGTACAGTACTCACACATGACATAGGAGGAATAAATATGAACTTTTTGACATAAATTTGATCATATGAAATTGGATATTTTAAAAATATGAAACTTTTTCCTTCCGTCATACTTCAGAAATATAATATATTAAGATTTGAACATTTTAAAACATTTAAGTTTGCTCGTTGTATTTATAAGATCCTACATGGACGTGCTCCACAATCATTGGTCAGTCATGTTAAAATCCATTATCAGTGGAAAACAAACCTGATCCTCTACTAGAGGCGATTGTGCAATACCTTTTAGACATAACACTCAGCAAACAGTTATTATTAGTTAAAGTCAGTGAGATTTGGAGTGATACATGACACATGACGGAATAAGACACGCAGACTTAGCATGACAAACCGACGAGGAACACGTACACTGTAAATACATACAGAGGGAAAAGAGGACTAGAGATGAGACATGGACATAACTAAGCACAAACAGAACATGATGGCTGGGGGGAAAACACACGTGACAGAAGGAATGGGTCACAAGGGCAAAACATGTAAACGAGAGGAGGAGACGGGAGAAAAAGACATTACTGAAATACATGAAGGGCCAGGGCTGGGGCAGCCAACCAGTCACAGACAAACAGCCACATTTTTTACTGTGTCACCGCAAAGAGCCACATCATACACCTGGGCACACATGAACATCACCCATCCCTTCCTCTGTCCTGCGTTCAGTTTGGGGTATCAAACTCAGGACCCTAACCCCATCAGGCCGGGGTCTTTGTGTGGAGTCTGCATGTTCTCTCCAGCTTCCTCCCACAGTCTAAAGACATGCAGTCAGTGGGGGTCTTCTCGCCCCGTTCACATTCACACAGAGATGCATTGAAGATCACCTTGTGGTTAGTGCCTTCTATTCGATGTACAGACTGAATAATAACACCTTCTAATTAGTTCTGTCTCCTATTGGTGCTCTTCTACGAGTAATCAGTGCTTGATGGCTTACTAAGCTTAACTTTTTTCACAACATTGATAACAAACACACACAAAACAACAACAACATATATTATCTAAAAAAAACTTGATTGGACCACATTTTGATGTTCATCCTACATGTTTATTGAGATTGTCTAATGTCTGCGACGGTATCTTCTCCCACGTCTGCGGACACCCGAGGCCTTGTGGGCTCTCCTGCGTCTGCGAACGGGGCGAGAAGCACGTTTGCGTCTATACCTGCGTTGTGGCATCGTCCAAAACGGCGGTACCTGCTCCACGTCACGGGTTCTAATTATGGACTCACCTGGCAACTTTAGTGAGGTCACTGCTGATGTTGTCACTGTTGGTGTGACCTCATGACTAATTCATGCCATCTGAACTGTGGTGTAATTATGAGGTCACAGGGGGACGTGAATTTATTCACAAAGTTGAAAGAGAGTTTGGGTCATAACTCAAAGACACAATGATGCAGTCAAATCATTGAATTAAATATCTGTAAATTACACGATTTAGAGGGGTCTGACATCACATCCAGTCTCTCTGTTGTGATGTCAAATATCAATGCCAGACTCGCTTCTCTGTTGTGATGTCAAACATCAATGCCAAACTCGCTTCTCTGTTGTGATGTCAAATATCAATGCGAAACTGGCTTCTCTGTTGTGATGTCAATATCAATGACAGACTCGCTTCTCTGTTGTGATGTCAAATATCAATGCGAAACTCGCTTCTCTATTGTGATGTCAAATGTCAATGCCAGACTCGCTTCTCTGCTGTGATGTCAAATGTCAATGCCAAAGTCGCTTCTCTGTTGTGATGTCAAATATCAATGCCAAAGTCGCTTCTCTATTGTGATGTCAAATATCAATGCCAAAGTCGCTTCTCTGTTGTGATGTCAAACATCAATGGCCAAACTCGCTTCTCTATTGTGATGTCAAATATCAATGCCAGACTCGCTTCTCTGCTTGTGATGTCAAATATCAATTGCCAGACTCGCATCTCTGCTGTGATGCCAAATGTCAATGCCAAAGTCGCTTCTCTGCTGTGATGTCAAATATCAATGCCAGACTCGCTTCTCTGCTGTGATGTCAAATGTCAATGCCAACGTCGCTTCTCTGCTGTGATGTCAAATATCAACGCCCAAACCCAACGACCGACAAATAACAGAGAACACGCAGCCAGTGATGCACCAAACACACACCACGGTTTAGTGACCAATAAATCAAGCGCCACAGGTGGTGTAAATGACAGCTCAGGGATGTGTAATGATGTTGATTTTTTCTGTTCTTGTTCCTTTTTACCAAGCCGGGTTTGTTGGTCCTTGTTTCCCTCTCCTGCTGAGTTCCTCCTGACGGAGTTCATAAGCCAGTCAAAGATCTGCACGTCACAATGGACTGAGATGTCGACTTCCTCCCACCAAAAGAAAGAAAAAAGTAAAGTCGTCATGCAGCAGGAGAACAAAAAGTCATACTACAGCTACTGCACCCTCTAATTTATTAGATTCTTTCAATCATGTGTTTCATAGGGGCCTCGGAGCACTTCTGCACACTAAATGAGCTGTGCTGGAACTTACACCATCACGTAACCCATAAAGGAAATCTCTTATTCATAAAAAGAAACAAATGTTTGCTTTGATTCCTCCTTGAGAAACTGAATGTCACGGTCCTGGGTCGCTGGCTCAGTGTTTTCTGTTTTGTTTTATTAATCTTTGATTTCTTGATGTGTGATGTTAGTTCTTAGGTTTTGGTTCTGTGTCCCCGCTGTTCTGTGTTGGTACTGTGCCTCTACATAAACAGCATCATAATTTCATATTTTGTCAGCACTTCCTAGCAGTATGTAACTACACAATAAATGTCAGGGTTTGCGTGTTGAGATATGAATGGAGGACCCAAGATGCAGGCACTGCTGATGTGAGTGAGCTTTATTTATGGAGAGTGACATACAAACAAAGGCGAGGGAGGCGAGAAACAAAACTAGGAAAACCTAAACTGGGAAAGCTGAGAACCAGATAAGAAACCTGGACACGAGGGAATGGAGTTAAAACACGATGACAAGCAGGAAAAACAGCATGGAGGAACACAGACGGACCAGTAACGCACACAAGAGCACGAATGCTATAAATTAGTGATGGCCCGCTTGAAGCTGACGCTCCGGCGCGTGTGTCGAAAACACCAACACACCGCTTCAGAAGCACTCTGTCGATGCTCGATTCGTTTGGCCACAGTCACGTGATCAGTGACGTCCAATTGTGAATTGTGAATTCCACTCTGCAGAGTGGGCAATCATAATGAAGCAGTTCAGTTTTTCTGTAGATTCAAGCTGCTCTTCATATTTTTGACCAGCAGATGTCACCACAGAGGACTGTGTTAAAAAGCTTCCAGTAATGAATCGTTTTTCAACACAAGCTTCAGAAAGCTTTGTTTGGCCATCACTACTATAAATACACACAGAGGGAAACGAGGAAACACAGGAGGGGGACACAGCTGAGCCTAATGAATCTGACGAGACGGGTCCTTCATGTACTGTACATGATGCGGGTAGATGCTGTACGTTTATGGGCTGCAGGAGAGACACAGATTTGTGCAGCTGAGGTTGTTTGGGGTGCCTGCGTGTTCGCCTGCTGGGCCTGAGCGAGCCTCTCCACATCTGTGGCCCGGCGGTCTCTTCTCTTGCTGAGGATCTTAACGTAGTTTGCTGGGACGAGCCGGTGGTCTCACCGTCCACGCTGGCCAGGAGCCAGCCACGCACACGGGGCTGTAGCTCTAAACACGAGGGAGATAGTTGTAAACATGGGGCACGCTCACACAAAAGAAGAGCCCTCATCTGTTATTTCTAAGATAAGGAAAACAAAAAATAGAAGGTTTTGGGTCAAAGCACTCAGAATCAAATGTCCTGCAGCCAGTAAAAAGCTCATCACCTTTAGGAGCGAGGTTGAGCATCTCTCCAGCTTGCATAGAAAGCTCCTCCTGAGAAGCAGCTGTAAAGTCATATTCTCCTCTGGCCACCACGTGGTCGTCCTCCTCGCTCGCCCAGTTAGTGTCTAAACCAAGCAAGGAAACTGAATGAAAGACATTCATCATTTTAACTGGTCTGAACCAAAAACAAGTCCTTCTGCTTTTCCTTACACTTGTAAAGTAACTAATGGCATATGGAGCTATGGTACCCAATTTATTTGCCACTGAGTTACACAAAGGCACATATGATGTCATACAAGCAGACTCATCTTTACACGTGTACTGCAGCCCTGAACATTACCAGCTTCAGATTCTATTATCAAACTTTGCAACAGCAGCCTTAATTACTTTGAACTCAAAACAATCAGCACCTGCAGCCACTGTCCTGTGTTGAGTACACCTCTCAAAACAACTAAATGTACTCATATGAATATGTGAGTGCTTGCTGTTCCATCTCTTCAGCCTGCTGCACAAACCTGCTGGGGGGACGTCCTCAAGGTGAGGTGTGTGTCTGTATCCTCCCAGGCTGTAGCCGCCACCGTAGCTGTAGCTGTAAGGCCTGTAGCCACCACAGATGGAGCTCCCATAGGGGCTGTAAGAGGGGAGGAAGGAGCTGTTGGATGGACAGTAGGACTGCTGGACCTTATGAGGGGGCACCAGGGGCGCCATCCTGGGCAGGACAGAAGGGCTAGCAGGGGTAGAGGAGCCTGTAGCTAATCCTAAATCTGTAGATGCTGTTTGGTGACAACATAAAGATAGAATATCAGTAAAATCCACCCATAATTCATTGCAACATTAATTGAGCAAAGCATTAGTTCAGAAACGTCATGGAGTCGAGCTAAACCACAAACTGAATGAACAGCTCATAGAGTGGCTCTCTTCCACAGCGTGTCCTTTGTCCTTTCTCCCTCCCCTCAACCCCAACCAGTCCTCAGAGGCTTGCCCCTCCCTATACCTGCTTCTACTGGAAGTTTCTTCCAGTTAAAATGGTGTTTTTCCTTCCCACAGTCACCAAGTGCTCGCTCAAAGGGCTTGTTTTGATCATTTCGTTTCCTCTGTATTACAATAGGGCCTCCACCTTGCAGTATAAAGTGTCTTGAGGTGACTGTTGTTGTGATTAACGCTATATAAATAAACTGAAATTGAATTGAGTCAACTCTTCCTCCTGCCCTCATCTCCAGCTCTGCTACTCTTCATCTGTACAGACGGTGGAAACACACAATAAATTCACCATCAACCAGCAGCTAGCGGCAACTTTTAGCATGGGATGTTTTCTCACATGAGCTGACGTTATGAACCAGTCAACACACCTTAAATATCCTTAAATATCATTATCACAGCTCTGATTGTTCAGCTTCTCCAATCTGATGACCATATTCCTCTTAACCTTAAAAAGATATGTTGATATGTCCAAAAAAGATAAAGATGTGTCAGATTTAATTCCATTTCCTCACTTAAAGTGGAAAAAAGTGTCAGGGTGGGGGGACTGATTGAACTGTGATTGTGGAATTTGCCTCACACAGGTGCGTTCACTGTTGCTTGTTTGAGAATACTGCTGTATATATACAAATGCTGACTGCATAAACAAACTGTTGTACAGATATTTTTAGAATGATCTGAATATATTAAGAAAAAGACAATAAAAAACAATGACTTGCAGCATCAAGTGGACGACTTTAATCTTCTCTTGTTTACGAGTTTGGGGACAGGTGAGCAGAGGACTGACAGATGAAAAACACGAGCTTTCTCTAAGGGTGTTGCCTCTCCCTTAAAGACAGGCTGAGGAGTTCAGTTACTCAAAAGGGGCTCAGAGTAGAGCTGCTATTCCTACACGTTGAAGAGAGGCTGATGAGAAAAGGAGAAAGAGGCCCAGGGCAGACCTAGGACACTCTGGAGAGGCTATATCTCTCAGCTGGCCTGAGGATGTCTTGGTGTTATCCCAGAAGAAGTGGAGGAGGTGGCTGGGGAGAGGGAGATGTGGGCTTCTCTGCTTAGGCTGCTGCCCGGGTAAACCAGTCCTTGATAAGCAGAAGAAAATGGATAAGCAGAAGAAGCTAAAAGACACAAATTTAAAATAAAACATTATTAGTTATGAATTGAAAGATATAATTATTCAGCTATATAATAACTCAGCTTATAAATATATATGTAGGCATTTTTTTGAAGTAAATTATCGGGCAAAGGAACTGAGTTTGTTGGCAAACAGCAGCTACATTTTCTTCTGAACTGACAGTTAGCAAGTACAGAACAAACAGAAATGCAATGAAAATATTTCTGCGGCTTTTATTAATTTCACTTATTAACCAGAACTGCACAAAACAAACAAAAAGGCTCAATTAACAGAAGAGAGAGAAATCTAGCGAGACACACTGACTAGGACACGGCCTCAGAGGAACAAACTAGCAGTCAGCCACTTGTACGGCTGTGCAGATAAATAATTAGTTGCTTTTTTATTCCTGGGACTTCTGATCCTCTCCAAATACACAGGGAAGTACCTGATGCAGCTAGTTTTGGGTACTACCATCACCAAGCATTTAAAAAATCTATTAGAGGATAATAAAGTGTTTTCACCAACCAGAAGAAAAACATATTTTAGCGTATAAAATAGCAGTCTCTTCCAAACAAGTCCTTTAGCATGCTGATGTTAAAAAAGATCATGTAGAGTAAGACAGGCATAGAGAACAGCACTGACTGGGAGAGGCTTTGAACAGATGACATACTCAGATCAATTCAACATATAAGACTTTAACAATGCACAAGCATCTATCAAAACCTATTTAATCTATCATCTGTGATATTATTATATACAATTATAATGTATTGTTCATCTCCCTTAAATAAACAGGCAGCCTTAAGGTATGAAATATTCATTTGTCTACTGTTTCAGTGGCTGATAGTGCCCCACAGGCCTCAATGTGAGTTTGAAGCCATTATAATCTTCAAGTTGTTTAACGATAAACATGATTTTGAATGAAAGCCACGGAACTTCGGTAGCACAAAAAAGTCTATATTCTTTGTGTCCATATGGATCAGTCATATTACCATTATTTCCCCCTAAGGTTGCCAAAAGCACCAAGTTAATACTTGAAAAACTGCAGCAATACACCAAAATAGAATCAATATTCTGTTTACTTGGTGACAACGCTGCTTTTAGCCTTCAATCAGAAAGCTTGAGTTGGCTAGTTTAGCATCGGGCTAACGTTTAAAGCTTTCACTTTGGGGAAGTAACTCGCATTACTGCTACTGCTGTGTAATCTTGGTTAAATTCACAGCATATTCCAGAAATTACCCTGCAATAACTAACTGTTAGAATAGCGGCACCGTATTGCATCACACTGAGTGCATTTCAATCATTTATCCCGCGAGTTTGCTAGCTAGCAAAATAATAAAAACGATTTTAAAAATTAGCATGTGTAACGTCCACACTGGAGAAAATGATTTACTAGGACTTACGCAAACTCCTCCACAGTGAAAACGTACAAATCCTTCTTGCAGACCTCCTTCTTGTATTTTTCGTTTTCCAGCAAACACTCATTAAACGGCCTCCAGCACGTTAGTGCGCTCACCCCCGACTGTTCGGGGAGGGGGGGTCACACATTGAAACAGACTGACGTGCAGAGGTACAAGGCAGCCCAGGCAGAGAAATGTTGCTTTTAGACTTTGCCATTTTATTTCTCTATCTGATAAGAAAACTATTCAATCAGATAGTTATTTGTGGTGAATGAAATACAGTTTCAAGACGTTTTAAGCACCAAATCCGAAATAGAAGCACTACAATATATCCAAGATTTTTCAAGGATTTCAAGCACCCGTACGAAACCTGCATATGCAGTTGATGATTGTTAAAATAAAATAGAACATTTTCATCAATTTCTTGTTTGCTCCGAAATCTACGACATGGCTATATACAGAAAAGCTCGACATGTTATGCAAAAGAAAAAAAAATACACGAACAAAAATTCTCGTAATTGTCAGTTTCGTAATTTCAAAATTCTCCAAAACTAACATTTTCTTTGATTGACTCATATTAAATTGCCTACGGTCAAATTTAGTGTGAACAATATTACACAAACAAACATGTGTGTGCGCCTGCGCATACATCAGAATCACTTTGATCCTTGTGACGCGGTAGCTTTGCTTCGATCCTTCATGACGTGGTAGCTTTGCTTTGATCCCAAAACCCATAATACGAGCGCTCACCCATTATACTTTATGGCATAACGGACGTTGACCTGACACAACCCAAACCCTTTCAGATGTTTTCAGAGCATTTTACAAAAGAAACCAAACAAGTTCAGTTTTGTTTCTAACCAATTCACAGAGCAAACAGACACATCGTGGCTATTAAAGTCAACAAGAGCGACCCTGAAATTCTGCAACAGGTAAAACTGACCAAAGAACAATTTCAATACGAGACAGATTATCAATCCAAGGAAACTGGATATATAAAACCTAAGCGTTTCAATGACCTCGAACAACTACTGAAGGTTAGGCGAGCAGCCTGAAAATGGTCAACCATTATTTGTTAGTCTAATCAAACAGATGTTGGCCATGTTTCTGAGGTCGTTTTCTCCTTTTTTATGTTGTTCTTTCAGTTTTTCTCCTGAGATGAGGTATGAAGTGTCTGTGGTGCAGCTGATCTGGTCTGTCTCGAGACAGTCCAGGCTGCACTCACCTGCAACAGGTGGAGACTCACCAGAACATTCAGACCTCACAAATTGTGTCTTTCTCAACTCTTCTATAAAGGGTTTCTCTCAGGAGGGGAAGGCAGTGAGGCCTGGAGGAGGTCCACCCCATCACGAGGGCTGGCTAGGCTTTCGCAGCCTGTGTGAGTGTATGTTGTCTGCACGACCGTGTTTATTCGTTTTATATGTTTCAAAAAGACGCATGTCCTCACATCTGCAGTTTCTTTGGTGGATCTGGTCTCGTCTGTCTTGAGACGGTCCAGGTTGCATCCACCTGTAACAGGTGGAGACTCACCAGTACATTATGAACTCTGAATGTGTGTGCAGTGTGCGCAAAAGTTTCCATGTTCGGATTTCTTTGGCGGGAGTTTATCTCTGGATGTGTGCAGATGTATGTCCATTAATGTGTGCCTGCATGGAGATCTGAGGTTGGCTGCTAGGATGGACCTCTGTGCATAATCACAAGTGTGTGAAAGCATTTCCGTGTTTGGATTTCTTTGGGGCGGTCCATTAATGTAAAGAGCGGTGAGGCGGCCCGCTCCCGGTTTTTCCTGCTTTCTTTCCCGCACCTGGAGGGCGTCGCAACCTCCTCATGAGGGCTGGGCTAGTTTTTGGGAGTGTGTGTATGTGTCTGTACAACTGTGCTTATTGTTTTGTGTATTCCAAACTAACAAGATTATGACATCACATATATTTAGAATCTTACCACCAATTTGATCCTTTGATCCTTGAATCCATAAATAGGGGTGAGAAGCGATGACTTTTAGTCCATTAATCACAGCATTTATGTTCGCAGAATTGAAACGTTCGCCAGAGAAGTATTTTGAAACATCTGGATCCTTTTCGGAGTAACTGATACAGATTCCAACATGTCTCAGAGAAAACAACCCTACAGATTTTTAAGGCAAGTTTTCTTTCTTTTTTCTGTTTTTCTGTTGTTCACTAAAAGAAAAAGGACTCGCACAGGCTCACCTCTACACGGCTGCCGTCTCCTCTAACCCTGCATGTTTCTAAGGCAATTTTTTTCCTTGTTTATGTTGTTCTTTTAGTTTTTGTCCTGAGATGAGGTTTGAAGTGTCTGTGGTGCACCTGGTCTGGTCTGTCTTTAGACAGTGCAGGCAGCACCCACCTGTAACAGGTGGAGACTCACCAGGACATTCAGATCACACAAGTTTTGTGTTTCTCAACTCTTCTGTTGAGGGTTTCTCTTTCTGCTCAGCACGTGTCAGAGTATGAAAACTGCTCAGCACATGTCAGAGTATGACAACTGCTCAGTGCGTGTGAGAGTATGACAACTGCTAAGTGCGTGTGAGAGTATGACAACTGCTAAGTGCGTGTCAGAGTATGACAACTGCTAAGTGCGTGTGAGAGTATGACAACTGCTAAGTGCGTGTCAGAGTATGACAACTGCTAAGTGCGTGTCAGAGTATGACAACTGCTAAGTGCGTGTCAGAGTATGACAACTGCTAAGTGCGTGTCAGAGTATGACAACTGCTCAGTGTGTGTCAGAGTATGACAACTGCTCAGTGCGTGTCAGAGTATGACAACTGCTAAGTGCGTGTCAGAGTATGACAACTGCTAAGTGCGTGTCAGAGTATGACAACCACACGAAACCTTCAACAGCGACTGGAGACAAAAGATGACAACAAAAGACAATGGGGTGCTACGACAGTTGTTAGCCATCCATTAGTTTCATGATTGAATCTCGTTAATTTAAATGTGGGTGGGACTGCAAGAGGAGTTTTGAGTTCATATAAAGGAGACTCAAGTCTAGGTAACCCTCATGGATTTGGAAACACAGACAACACAGGATATTCTAAAAGATCTTCCGGACTCACTGGTAAGGAAGAGCATTTATTACAAGTCTGTATTATTGGTCCAACTCATGCAAGAACTTGACTCTTGAATTCAGTAAGTGCATCTGCTTGGACCAGTTGTACACAACTGTCATGGTCCCCGCACCTCCTCGCAGCTGACAGCAGTCAGGCGCTATGTTTTGTTTTGTTTATTCTCCTCTCTTGCCTCTGCTCTCTTTCTCTCTCTCGTCCTCTCCCTCTCTCTTTCTCCTGCCAGGGGCGGAGCTCAGTATGGGCTCCCGCCCCTGGCCCACGCACCTGGGGATGATCAGCACACCTGCCGCTGATTACGAGAATTAGAGTACTACTTAAGATGGCGAGTCTGCTCTACTCGTCGCTGGATCGTTGAGCCATCAGCGTCAGTCGTCCTGCACTCTGCAAAGTTTGGTCGTGAGTACGTCTGAACCTGGAGACTAACTGTTTCTCTGTCTGTGTATAGATTCCCCCCGACCCGTTTCCCTGTGCACTGTGACTGAGCGTGAGCAAGAGTGGTAGAGGAAAGAAGAGGAGCTGTGTGTGTTTGCGAGAGCTGTATGGGAATCTCCCCTCCCTGGACTCCTGCCCTTTCACTCCCGGACCCTGGAACCCCGGCCCCCTTTTCCCCAGACACCGTTGTGTGTATATATATGTCACTGTGGAGAACACTGTAAATAAATTCACTTTTGATTTGAAGGAACTTGTGGTCTGTGCCTGAGTCCGCTCCGCTAACCGTGACAGAACGATCCAGCCACAACATGGACTCAGCAGACCAGAATACCGTCGGACAGGCACTGGCTGCCCAAGAAGCGGCGCTGACCCGCCACGAACAAATGTTACACCAGCTGCGAGGTGAGATCGCCACACTAACCAAGCTGTTTCCCGTTTGACTACACCAGGGGGCGTACAGCGGGGAATCCCCAGCCAGCTCACCCTGCCCCGCAGGAAACACTCGCGGCGGCCACAGCAAGCCCCTCATCGGCAGCCACTCCATCTTCTGACGGTCCTCTGCCTTCGCCTGAACCCTTTACGGGGTGAGTCGGAAAAGTGCTCTGGTTTTCTGGCCCAGTGCGCATTGATTTTTCCGCGAACAGCGGCGCTTCCATAACAATGACGGGGCGAAGATTGCTTTCTTTGTACAGATGCTAAGGGATCGTGCTTTGAAATGGGCCCAGGTGGTATTAAACTCCGACCCTGGGATTTCTTTTGAGGTGTTTATGGCTAAATTTAAGACTGTGTTTAACAGAGGCTCTGGAGCTGAGGCTGCGGCGCTCCGCCTCCTTAACTTCAAGCAAGGTAAGCGGAGTATGGCAGACTATTCAATCGACTTTTGGATTTTGGCAGAAGAAACCGGCTGGGGACCGGATGCGCTCAGGAGCACACTGTTAAATAACCTCGAGAGGATCTGAAGGATGAATTGATTATGCGGGACCTTCCCACTGCTTTTGATGAACTGATGTCTTTTGTGCATTAAGGTCGATGAGCGGCTACGGGCTCGTCGACAAGCACGGAACTCCAGTTCCCAGGAGGCCGCGGGGCAACGAGGGGCGGAGGCCTCGGCTGATTACCGTCCTCCCGGACACCAGAGGGTGCGCCGACGGAGAGGTACAACCCATGCAAATTGGCAGCGCATTGGCGGCGCATCACGGCCGGTGAGTGCCTGTATTGTGGTAACAACGGACACATGATCGCCTCCTTCCCGTCGCGAGCAAAAGGCCGCGCCCGCCAGTGATGGTAGGAGTACTGGTGGGCGGTTTGAATCAGGATAAATCTCCTCCACGTTTAGCCCTGCCGGCTAAGCTTCTGGTCCACTCAGAGTGTCATTCTCTTTCTGTGCTCATTGATTCAGGAGCAGAACAAAATTTCATTGACTCTGAACTAGCAAAACAACTCTGTGTAACTGTGGAGTCACTGCCTCACGCCTTACGTGTCACGGCTTTGTCAGGGCAGCGCCTCCCCGACATCACGCACATCACTGAACCGCTCACCCTCACACTGTCTGGCAATCATTCGGAGGAGATTAGCTTTTTTGTTTTTCACTCCACCCAGACGCCGTTAGTTCTCGGGCATCCTGGCTCAGCAACACAACCCCACTATTAATTGGCGGAAAGGAGGCATCACTGGCTGGGGAGCAGGAGTGTCATATGACCTGCCTTAAGGCTGCCTTACCTCCTAACACATCGGTCACCGGCCCAGAGCCACACGGTCTTCCGACTTAGCGAATGTGCCGTCTGTTTACCACGATCTCGCTGAGGTGTTTCGGAAGGACCGAGCCCAGTCGCTGCCACCCCATCGGCCCTACGAATGTGCCATAGACCTGCTGCCGGGAGCTCCCTTACCGACCAGCCGCCTTTATAGCCTCTCGCTGCCAGAACGGGAGGCTATGGAGAAATATATAACGGAATCCCTCGCTGCCGGCATCATCCGTGCCTCTTCCTCACCCGTCGCAGCGAGTTTCTTCTTTGTGGAAAAGAAGGATAAGACCCTCCGACCCTGTATTGACTATCGGGGACTCAATAACATTACGGTCAGGAATAAATATCCACTGCCTCTGCTCACCTCTGCTTTCGTACTTCTCCAGGGCACCACCATATTCAGCAAGCTGGACTTAAGAACGCTTACCACCTGGTTCGGATTTGAGACGGCGATGAATGGAAGACAGCGTTCAATACCCACCTTGGACATTTCGAGTATCTGGTCATGCCGTTCGGCCTCACTAACGCACCTGCAGTATTCCAGGCTCTGGTCAACGATGTTCTAAGGGACTTTATTAACAGATTTGTGTTTGTCTACCTAGACGACATTCTGATCTTCTCCTCTTCCCAGGCTGAACACGAGACCAGGTCCGGCTGGTACTGCAACGCCTTCTGGAGAACCGGCTGTTCGTCAAAAGCGAGAAATGTGAGTTTCATGTGCCCACTGTTGCCTTCCTAGGGTACATAATCGAGCGTGGAGATCTCCGACCCGACCCTGTGAAAGTCAAGGCTGTTGTGAACTGGCCGAGCCAAACAATCGTCGCCAGTTGCAACGCTTTCTTGGCTTCACTAACTTCTACAGGAGATTCATACGGGACTTCAGCAGGATAGCCTTACCATTAACCCAGTTAACCTCTCCCAAGCTTGCTTTTCAGTGAGTGACGCCGCCCAATCAGCCTTTCAGGAGCTCAAGAAACGGTTGCCTCAGCGCCCATCCTGGTCCAGCCTGACACCACTCTTCAGTTCGTGGTAGAGGTCGACGCATCCGACTCAGGAGTGGGGGCCGTCCTTTCCCAACAGAAGGAGGGTAAGCTGCACCCCTGTGCCTTTTTTTTTCCCGTCGTCTCACCCCTGCAGAACGTAACTACGATGTGGGCGACCGGGAGCTGCTGGCGATTAAGCTCGCCCTGGAAGAATGGCGGAATTGGCTGGAGGGCACCACTCAACCCTTCGTGGTCTGGACCGATCACAAAAATCTGGCCTACCTTCAAACGGCTGAAACGTCTCAACGCTCAACAGGCCAGATGGGCCCTGTTTTTCACCCCGTTTCCACTTCTCAATCACCTACAGACCCGGTTCCCGGAACGTCAAACCGGACACTCTCTCCCGTCAGTTCTCCGCGGCTGAAGAAAAGGCGGATCTAGATTCCATCCTGCCGGCAACCTGTACTATCGGGGCAATCACCTGGGAGATCGAGGCGGCCATCCAGGCGGCTCAGGAAGCCGAACCGGACCCAGGGGGGGGACCCACCCACAGACTCTATGTTCCGCGCTCTGTCAGATCCCAGGTCCTGCAATGGGCTCACACAGCCCGGTTCTCATGCCATCCAGGGATACATCAGCACCATCAAGTTTCTCCAGCGGTACTTCTGGTGGCCCTCACTCACCCAAGATACTCAAGAATACATCACCGCTTGTACGGTCTGTGCCCGAAACAAACCATCGAACCAACCCCCGGCGGGTCAGCTCCATCCATTATCCACTCCTTCCAGGCCATGGTCTCACATAGCACTGGACTTCATCACCGGGCTACCTCCTTCAGCAGGTAACACCGTCGTTCTCACCATAATCGATCGTTTCTCTAAAGCGGCTCATTTCATTGCTCTGCCTAAGCTTTCCACAGCTCTAGGGACTGCACGCCTACTCGCCACGCACGTCTTCCGCCTGCATGGGATCCCGGAAGACATAGTGTCCGACAGAGGGCCTCAATTCACTGCAACTCTCTGGGAGCAAAGGTCAGTCTATCCTCAGGCTATCACCCTCAGAGCAACGGCCAGTCCGAGCGGGCCAACCAGGAACTGGAGACCGCCCTGCGCTGCGTCGCCTCCACCAATCAAACCATCTGGAGTGAGGAGTTGCCGTGGATCGAGTACGCCCATAACAGCTTGACTGCCTCTGCCAGCGGCCGGTCTCCATTTGAAGCTTTCTTGGATATCAGCCTCCTCTTTTTCCTGCTGTGGAAGGTGAGCACTCTGTACCCTCCGTCCAGGCTCATCTGCGCAGGTGCCGACGAGTTTGGCGGGCAACTCAGGCGGCCCTACTACGCACGAAGGAGAACAACAAACGCATCGCAGACCGGCACCAGACCCCAGCACCCGAATACTCTGTCGGCCAGAAGGTGTGGCTCTCTACCCGCTTTGTTCCTGTCAGGACCGAATCCAAAAAACTTACACCCAACTTCATTGGCCCTTTTGAAATCTGTCCTTGTGACTAAGACAAGGACACAAGAGGCTAAGCAGGGAAGATAAGGGAGAGGAGGAGGAGAGGAGAAAAGTGCGACCGCCTTCGTCAAGAGCAAGAGAGAAGATCAACACCGAAAACAACACCGAATTTTCAAGCCTGTAATGTGAATGTGTTAAAGAATTAACATTCAGCTTACCCTCTGAAATGTCAGTGTGCATCTCAGATGTGTTGTTGTCATCAGGGATGATGTGACGTACCAGCCAATCCATCACCGCACCCAGCTGCAAAACTGTGACGCAATCTGCTGTGGTGGCATTAAAGTCCTGCCAGTTTACAGCGGCTGATTTTGGTCCCTAAAATCCAGAGAATAATTATTCATGGTAAGGAATTCATGTGGACTCTAAGCCTGTGGGCAGGCTACTTAAACTAGAAACAAGAACAACAAATAACATCAAAAGAACAAAACCATGAACAACCAATAATCCAGAAATAGAACACAAACACAAAAAACTGGGAAACACCAGGATCATGACGAAAACATGTCATATGTGCATACAGCTTGATGTCATATAAGCCTTGTGTATGATGTCATATAGGCATACAGTATGATGTCATGTATGCATTCAGCTTCATGTCATATTACTACCTGGATTCTGGACTACCTCACCGACCGACCACAGTATGTGAGGACTCAGGGCTGTGTGTCGGACAGGGTCGTCTGCAGTACGGGGGCCCCACAGGGAACGGTTCTGGCTCCGTTCCTCTTCACCATCTACACTGCAGACTTCTCCCACAACTCCACCCAGTGCTTCCTGCAGAAGTTCTCTGATGACTCTGCAATAGTCGGCCTCATCACTGATGGGGACGACAAGGAGTACAGAGGACTGACTCAGGACTTTGTGGACTGGTGCAGCTGAACTACCTCCAGATCAACACCAGTAAAACCAAGGAGCTGGTGGTAGACTTCCACAGGCACAAGCATTCTCCACTGCAACCACTGAACATCCAAGGTATGGACATCGAGGCTGTGGACAGCTAGAAATGAACCTTTTTGTTCACTCACTGTCTCGCTTCCGGTTTGGATCTTGCACTTGTGTCCATCCCTATTTACCTCGTGCCGCTGGGCCGTGACAGATGTCATATATGTCATACAGCTTGGTGTCATTTATGTCATACAGCCTTGTCTCATGTATGCACTCAGCTTGAAGTCCTGGAACGAGACAGCTTGATATCGTATATGCATTCAGATTGATGTCATATAGGCATACAGTATGATGTCATATAGGCATCCAGTATGATGTCATATAAGGCATACAGTATGATGTCATATAGGCATACAGTATGATGTCATATAGGCATACAGTATTTTAGCTGAGTGGTAAATTAATAATAATATTTTCCATTTCAGTTAACCAAATGTCCATTTAAGGTTCAAAAAGGGGTCTTAAAATGTTGTGTCTTTGTTTCCATGTATGGTAAGACAAGAATGTTATTGGGTAATTTAATGTTATTGCTTGCTATCTGCATGTTGCGTGCACTTGAAACTGTTAATCTTATAGGTTTGTGTAGTTGCATATTGTGGTCACTGGGGGGGAGGGGGGGGGGCAGTTCTTAAGGGTTAACTGCAGTTTTCCAAAAAAAGACTTAACAAGAACTGCATCTCGGGACTTTTCTTTTTTTGTGGATGTGGAACGGGAATGTTGTGAAGGAGTTAAATTGTTGGTAAGGAATTGTTAAATATGCACATAACTCATTGAAACATATTGGTATAATTGTAGTGCAGTGGCAAAACATCAGTATTTTAACAAGATGATGTATTTCTGAAATGTATGATGCAAAGGACCTGTATGTGCAGCGTGGAGCGGCCATTTTCTCCATGCAAGGGATGAGTTGCGAGATCGTCTGTGTGCTCCAGTATCCGAGTGAGCTGAGATTTCTGTGGAATGTAAGTGTTTATAAAAATGTATGTAACACTTCCACAGTTTTTAAAGGAGCCTTGTGTGATTTAGCTCTTTGTATTTTGTTCTGCACACAGAGGTCACTGCCGTATTTTTGTGTTTTGTATTTCATTTCCTTTATTCCTCGTATTGTATTGGCGAATCTTTGTTTAGTCGGTTATTCTGTTACTTTGCCACGTTACCTCTCGTGCTGTCGATGTTCAGTACAAGTCCACATGGCCGCTGTTTGACAAAAGTAAAGGTCAAAGGACATTTTTTTGTTTATTCAGTCGGCATTGACAATAAAACTGCACATTAAGAACCCAGTAATTGTGTCCTGTGTGGCTAACCATTTCCCAGGCTACAGTATGATGTCATATAGTGTAACAGTTGCTATTGTAATGCAGTGTATCACCACATGGCGGCGCCTCCTGTCTCATGATTGGTGTGTCACCCCCTTTTTGTTCTTCTTCGCACTCCTCCTGTAATGGATGCTCCCGTGTGTACGCGGACTAGTGTGCTCTTTAGTAATGTGTGGTAGAGGTAGCACTTTTATTTTTGATACTGTAAATAAATGAGTACTTTTTGGAAAGTCAGAAGCTGTTGCTCATTCGCTATCCACCTGCACACCTCCGCGGCTGGCTTCATCTCCACCGCACGTTACAACTGGTGCCCGAACTTTTTCCCCTTGGACTTCAGACGATTTTTGTATCCCGCCGAGGATTCTTCTCTTCTAGCACGTGAACTGTCTCGGAAATCCCCCCACTTTTGCGGACGCTCGGACGTTTTCCGCAGCCTCAGCTCAGGTGGGACCCGACTAATTTCTGGATACCGCGGTGTGCCGCTGCTCCACTTGGGAGAAAGAAAAAGAGAGAGCTGACTCCGCGACGCGAAACTCTGTGGATCTGTTATTTGGACGTGCTGTTGGTCTCGTCTTCTAAGGATTAATTCTTCTGTGGAGAGCCTGGACATGAACATTTCTGCTGGCTTTTCATGCCCCTTTCCCTCTGCTGAGACTAGACTGACTGTAGCACATGTAAGTGATAACTTGGCCGACTACAACCGTTGGTGCTGGTCTTCGGCTCAGTATAACGAAACGATTTAAAACTAATCTTGCATTGAGCTCTAGTGTTTCAGACATGCTATTGTAATAACATGGTTCTGATCACTACAGCCTAATTTCAGTTGTTGGGCGAAATTTTATTTGTGGTTTTTCTAAATTTAATCTTGAATGGCATTTTTGCAGTTTTGTCTTTCTAGTCTGACCTAGCTGACTCTTTTACTGCTATATCAATAACTGCGCTGTGCCCTGGAGCGGCTTAATTTTTTTTGAAATCGCAATGGCACACTACCCAGACGACTCTGACTCAGACATGGAACTTACCTCGTTACCTATGTGCCAGATAGTTGAAAATGTGACTCCTAGCCTTAGCCAACAAGTGGTGGAGTTAAGAACTGAGGTGAATAAGCTTAGTGATTGTTTACGTGACTCACTGAACATACAGCAGAGTTTACTAAAGCAGTGGGATCAACTCACAACGGGGAACTCTCCCCCTCCTGCAGTCAAACAGTCTCCTGTTTTCCCAATGGCCACATCGACACCTCATGTTCCTGCAAGGGACAAAACTGAACCCACCAACAGTACCAATCCGTTCCTGCCTAGCAGCCCATTTCAACCTACAAATCCTTTCCTCCCATCTCACCCACTCGAGCTCAGCAGCACTTCCAGAGTGATTGCGGCAGCTTTACATCATGCCAAACTGGAGCCTCCTGTGTATGCTGGGGACGGCAAAGTGCAACCTGAGGACTGGTTAAATGCAGTTGGCACATACAAAGCCTCATTGAACCTAACCGATGGGCAATTGCTAAACGAACTTCCACACTTTCTTGCAAAAGAAATGGTTCAAGGCATTGAGCTCCCACACCACATCATGGGCTCAATTCTGTCAACTGTTTAAGGCAGTTTTTCTGCCCTCCGACAACCAAGAACGCATCCTGAGAGGAATTTTGGATCGTGTTCAGGCTCAGGACGAACCGCTCCCAACCTTTGTTGCTCACATGTTGAGTGAGTTTGACAAACTGAAGAGTCCTCCACCTGAAAAAGACAGAATCGACCTGATTAGTAAACATGCTCTTGAAAAATACAGAGTTGCCCTGTATGGCGCTAATGTCACTTCTGTAATGGACCTGCTGCTACGTGCTCATGAGCTTCACTCAGTGCTTGGACCATAAAGCCTGCTTTATGTGGCAAAGACAACTATAAGCCTGAACCTTACTGCTTCAAATGCTCTCAGCCAGGGTTCACTACACGCACCTGCCCAAACTGTAACACCCAACCTCATTTGCCACAACGAGCCTCAAACACCGCTAAGCATGGCCCAGTCCAGCCATTGCCGGCACCTGGCCCCTCTGACCCTGGCCATGAAAAGGTGGAATTAAGCAGCACCACATCCCAGCCACAATACAGGCAGTCGGGAAACTACAGGGGGGGACATTTCACAGAGGCCAACCTTCCCCCAGTTACTAACGGAGCCTCACATGCCCGATTCACTACAGGGTGGACACAGTCTTGGACACTTGGAAAACAATTTTTCAGAAGTCCACTGGAATACCCCGCTAAGAACGAAAGTGAACTTCAATGCTTCATCTGTGGATGCTACCCTCGACACGGGTGCTTCCCTCTCGGCTGTACGAACAGATCTCATTCGAGTAAATGACTCTTACCCTAGAAACACAAGTAAGTGGAATGGTCCTGCAGTTAACCTCGCCAATAATGCTCCCTGTATCCCTGAGGGTGTTATTTGGCTCAATATTGGATTCATGAACAAGAACTTTTACCAGCGTTTTGCAATAATACCAGATTTGTCCTCTCCTTTCATTCTGGGAATGGATTTTATGGCAAGAGCTTCTGTTTCTATTCACATTCCCACTAGAACAGTCTACATTGAGGACATCCCCTGCCCACTCGCAGACGATGAAGAGGACCTTCAAAATGATTACTCACATTCAACTGGAACACTAATGTCTTTGGACTTGATTCGCTCAGACTTAACAGCCAAACTGTCTGAAGCAAGTCTCTCAGAGAACAACAAGGATGCTTTACTCAATCTGCTCAGCAAGTTTACCTCCTTGTTTGATGGTCAACTTGGTCGAACGGCTCTCACTGAGCACGCCATAGAGACTGGCAATGCAACACCCGTCAATCTCCCACCCTACCGCACGTCACCTGCTAAGAAACGTGTGATTGAAGAACAAGTGCAACAAATGTTGAAGGACAACATCATTGAACCTTCCACAAGCCCTTGGGCAGCTCCTGTAGTCATTGTAAATAGAGCGGCCACGGAACCAAGGTTTTGTGTGGACTTTCGAGGGCTCAACCAAGTTACCCGAAAAGACTCTTATCCCCTGCCTCGTGTAGATGAGTCTTTGGACTTTCTGGCACGGGGAAAGTTTGTCTCGACATTGGACTTAGCGCGAGGCTATTGGCAGGTTGCTGTAGCAGAGGACTCGAAGCCTAAAACTGCCTTCATCTCTCACTGCGGTCTCTTCCAGTTTCGGGTGCTGCCCTTTGGGCTCTGCAACGCACCTGCAACTTTTCAGAGACTCATGAACTCTGTGCTTGCTGGCCTTATTTACAAAACGTGCGCAGTCTACCTGGATGACATTGTTATCGCCTCACCTACCTTTGAACAGCACTTGGTGGATCTTGAGGAGGTGCTGGGCAGACTCCAAGCTGCTGGCTTGTCATTGAAGCTCAAAAAGTGCCAATTCTGCCTCGATGAATTCACCTTTCTCGGGTACCGCATCACATCATCAGGTGTTAAGCCCGATTCAGACAAAGTAAAGGCGGTTAAGGAGTTTGATACACCAACCTCGGTGAAACACATCCGTCAGTTCCTTGGCTTGACTGGCTATTATCGGCGCTTCATTCAGAATTATGCCCGCCATGCCGAACCTCTTCACGCCATCACCAGAAAGGACAATGCTTTCCGCTGGGACGACAGCTGTCAAAGTGCCATGGACACTTTGAAAGACCATGTCACATCAGCCCCGGTCCTGTCATTTCCGGACTTCAACCATCCCTTTTCCATTCACGCAGATGCGTGTGACATTGGTCTCGGGGCAGCGTTGATGCAAAAGGATGACAAGGGTCGTGAGTATGTTGTGGCTTTTGCTAGTCGCTCCCTTCACAAAGCTGAACTCCCCTACTGCACTTCAGAGTGCCTTGCTGTGATATGGGCTCTGGAACACTTCCGCCCATATGTTGAAGGTGTTCATGTTACCATCTTCACTGACCACAACAGTCTCAGGTGGCTCATGTCTCCTCAAAACCCAACGGGCCGACTCGCCCACTGGTCACTTCGTTGTGCAGGACTTTGATTTCACAATAGTGCACAAACCTGGTGCACAAAACAAAGTTCCCGACGCACTGTCACGCAACCCTTTGCCTCTGACCTGTGACAGGCCGACTGATCTTTTACCAGATCATGCTGTCATGGGCAGCCTGGACATTCGTACTCTGCCCCCGTCATTCTGGCTGACCGTTCACAATTGAGACAGCTGCAGTTAGACGATCATGTCACAGGTCCACTCCTCAGAGACACTGAAGCAGACTCTCTGAACAGCTCGGACAATGCCACCTTGTTACAGTATGTTGTGTATGACTCTCTTTTGTATTACAGAGACCCCAAATCCACATGTGCTTTGCACCCTTTGAAAGAGCTGAAACTGTTTGCTCCTACTTCCATGAGAGGCACCTTGCTGGACTATTACCACGACCACCCCACAGCAGGTCACTTGGGTGTTTCTAAGACGTTGGCTAGACTGCGTTTTAGGTTTTTCTGGCCCAAAATGGCAGCTGATGTGAAATGCTATGTGATTTTATGCTCAGTGTTGAGTGAGTTTGACAAACTGAAGAGTCCTCCACCTGAAAAAGACAGAATCGACCTGATTAGTAAACATGCTCTTGAAAAATACAGAGTTGCCCTGTATGGCGCTAATGTCACTTCTGTAATGGACCTGCTGCTACGTGCTCATGAGCTTCACTCAGTGCTTGGACCATAAAGCCTGCTTTATGTGGCAAAGACAACTATAAGCCTGAACCTTACTGCTTCAAATGCTCTCAGCCAGGGTTCACTACACGCACCTGCCCAAACTGTAACACCCAACCTCATTTGCCACAACGAGCCTCAAACACCGCTAAGCATGGCCCAGTCCAGCCATTGCCGGCACCTGGCCCCTCTGACCCTGGCCATGAAAAGGTGGAATTAAGCAGCACCACATCCCAGCCACAATACAGGCAGTCGGGAAACTACAGGGGGGGAGGACATTTCACAGAGGCCAACCTTCCCCCAGTTACTAACGGAGCCTCACATGCCCGATTCACTACAGGGTGGACACAGTCTTGGACACTTGGAAGACAATTTTCAGAAGTCCACTGGAATACCCCGCTAAGAACGAAAGTGAACTTCAATGCTTCATCTGTGGATGCTACCCTCGACACGGGTGCTTCCCTCTCGGCTGTACGAACAGATCTCATTCGAGTAAATGACTCTTACCCTAGAAACACAAGTAAGTGGAATGGTCCTGCAGTTAACCTCGCCAATAATGCTCCCTGTATCTCAGAGACACTGAAGCAGACTCTCTGAACAGCTCGGACAATGCCACCTTGTTACAGTATGTTGTGTATGACTCTCTTTTGTATTACAGAGACCCCAAATCCACATGTGCTTTGCACCTTTGAAAGAGCTGAAACTGTTTGCTCCTACTTCCATGAGAGGCACCTTGCTGGACTATTACCACGACCACCCCACAGCAGGTCACTTGGGTCTTTCTAAGACGTTGGCTAGACTGCGTTTTAGGTTTTTCTGGCCCAAAATGGCAGCTGATGTGAAATGCTATGTGTGTGCCAACTCACCAAGCCAAGTCAGAAAAAAGCAGCCGGTCTTATGGTTCCCATTGTCCCCCAGAAACCCTGGGAGTATGTGGGTGTGGATTTTGTTGGGCCACATCCCCGCAACCCCACTGGTAATGCTTTTTGATCATGTTTGTTGACTATTTGACTAAATGGGTTGAAGCCAGCGCTGTCAAAGAAGCTACATCTCAGGTAGCAGCTGGTAAATTCGTCACTGACATTTTTGCTAGACATGGTACACCCACTTACCTGATTTCTGACAGAGGGTCTCCTTTTGTGAGTGAGCTTTTTGAACATGTTGTTTCTGCCTTAGGCTCGGTGCACAGACTCACTACGGCATATCACCCTCAGACAAATGCTACTGAACGCGTCAACCGGACTCTGAAAGCTGCAATCTGCGCTTTTGTAGGTGATAAGCACACATCATGGGACAGGTTTCTCCCTCAGATTTGCTTTGCTCTGCGTACCGCCCCCCATGACAGTACAGGTATGACTCCTGCCATGATGCTTTATGGTCGTGAGTTAGACACCCCGCTTGACCTTATCACTCAGCCTTCTACTGCAGGTGTTGATGAACCGGGTGTGCCTTACCCTGAGACTCTGAGAGCCTCCCTGCAGGAAGCTCACGACCACGCCAAAGCAGCTCTGGACTATAGCCATGACAGACAAAAACATTACTATGACTTGAGACATCGACATGCCACGTTTCGTGTTGGTGACCTTGTGAGAGTTAAGACGCACCCCAGGTCAGACGATCAGTCTAACTTTACTGCTAAACTTGCACCACTGTTTGAGGGACCATTGTGTGTATCTCAGAGACTCAGTGATGTTAATTACAGGCTCACTTGGGTGGACTCCGGTGTGGATGCAGGTGTTTATCATGTTGTGAACATGCAACCGTTCCATACCTGGGACTCTCTCACTTCCAAAGAACATTCTGTTTCATCGCCTGCTGGGAGAGAGACCGCAGAGGATCTGAACTCTGACTCTCAGGCCCACCCTGGCCCCCCTGCAGACACTGACATTGACTCTGAGCCACTCCCCTTTGATTTACCGGACATTGACTCTTCTTCTGGTGTGGGAGCTGTTTCAGACAGTCTTTCACCCAGATCTGTCCAGCACCCAGCTGCTGGTGGACATTACAATCTCAGGCCCAGACGTTGCCCAGAGTTACGTCTGGCTGGAGCAACAAAAGATGGACTAATGATTTTCACACAACCAGGCTTGATCTGAAGTGAAATGTTTTGGTTAAACCTGTTTGATGCTGCCTTGTTGCATTGCTATTTTGAGTCATGATATGTAGGTGTTTCTGTTTGCTCTACTTAATCCAGTTTTATGGCTCTTTAGTGCGTTAAGGTTCATTCTTGGCATTTACTTAAAAAAAAAAAAAGAAAAAAAAAGTGAAAAACTAAGAAAACTGATTTTCACTGTACATATTCATCTTATTTTCACCAATTTCATTTTTAAATGGTCTTTTGCCCTGTGTGTGTGCACCAATCTTAGCTGTAACCTCTATGTATAGGGTACTGTTAGGTGTGGTGTGTGCTTTTTCAGCTGTGTACGGCTGAGGACAGCCTTTTTCTCACCGGGGGGACTATGTAACAGTTGCTATTGTAATGCAGTGCATCACCACATGGCGGCGCCTCCTGTCTCATGATGGTGTGTCACCCCCTTTTTGTTCTTCTTCGCACTCCTCCTGTAATGGATGCTCCCGTGTGTACGCGGACTAGTGTGCTCTTTAGTAATGTGTGGTAGAGGTAGCACTTTTGATACTGTAAATAAATGAGTACTTTTTGGAAAGTCAGAAGCTGTTGCTCATTCGCTATCCACCTGCACACCTCCGCGGCTGGCTTCATCTCCACCGCACGTTACAATAGGCATACAGCTTCATGTCATATAGGCATACAGTATGATGTCATTCATGGCAAAGAGCTTGATGTCATCTAAGTCTTACAGATTGATGTCATCATGCATACGGTATGATGTCATATAAGGCATACAGGTTGATGTCATGTATGACATGCAACTTTGATAGGTTTGTAGCTCAAACCTATTCGCTGGAACTTTCAAGACAATTTAACTACACAGCAAAGCAAGACACGAGTAGGCAAAGTTCTTCATGTTTCTCGTGCACGGGAGAGAACTGGACAAACGCCGTTCCTTCGCTTGACCCCAGTCGCTCTCATCCGCTCCCTCGTAACACTGCTCTTTGATTGAGGTTACATGAATATGCATAGGTTCATTAACATATGACGTATACAAACAAAGAGTACCTTGCCTGTGCGTTGTGTAAGTATGTGTGTGTGTGTGTGTGTGTGTGGGGTCAGAGTGTGACCCCATAAAGACTTCCCTAAACATGCTGGTCTGGAAGTCCAGCAGTTCATCTAAACAAAAGGCACTTAGACTAAAACAGATACAGATACGTTCATCCTACCACAAAACAATAAGAGCAGGTACGACCTCTCCCATGCTCCCAGGATGTGGGTGTGAATGCCAGAACACTCTGGAATGAACACAAAGTCTCTGCAGACTCCTAAGGATCAACCCTCTACCAACATGACATTGACTATAAAACTCTAAGCATATATGACAATCAACAATATAACCCTGACAAGCTTCATGTCTTATAAGTCTTACAGATTGATGTCATTTGTGTCATACAGCCTGATCTCATGTATGCCCTCAGCTTGAAGCCCTGGATCGAGACAGCTTGATGTCATATATGGTATCCAGCTTCATGTCATATAAGTCTTAAAGTATGATGTCATGTATGGTATCCAGCTTGATGTTGTCATGGTCTGGGTGCGTACCTGTAGGTTTCCAACAGCGGTCTCCTCCTTTGGGCGGAGATCGGTTTCTCCTCCCTGGCTGAGCACCTGTGGGCAATTATTCCAGCAGCATATAAGATCTGTGCACTCAATCAGTCATGGCCTGAGTATCAGGTTAGTCAGTGATGTTTTATTGCTCAGTCCAGATCCTGTGTGAAAACTTACCTGCTTTTTCCTGTCTTCAGAGTCGGCTCCTGGAGTGGGGTTCTCGCCTCAGTCATCCCCGCTTTTCTGGACCTGGGCCACCAGCTGCTGGTACAGCATTGCCAACTAGCCTGAAACTCACCTGCCTGCCTCCCCGCACCTCGACCTCATCTGGGCCTTGCCCCCACCTGTCCCCTTCACCTGAAACCAATGCCCTGGTCTCTTCACAGTATTTTTTCCAGCCCAGCTTCCACCTCCCCACTGCCACAGCTGTCCCGCTGTATTCTAGAGCTGTCTAGTTTTCATTTAGTTGCCTTAGTTTTGACAGCGCACCCACTAGTGTAGTGGCTTCGTTTAAATTTGGCTCGTGTGTTTAATTTGTGGGGGAAGAAATGAACCTTTTTGATCACTCACTGTCTCGCTTCCGATTTGGATCTTGCACTTGTGACCATCCCATTTACCTCGTGCTGCTGGGCCGTGACAGATGTCATATATGTCATACAGTATGATGTCATATAGGCATAGAGTATGATGCCATATAGGCATAGAGTATGATGCCATATAGGCATACAGTATGATGTCATATATGGCATACAGTATGATGTCATATAGGCCTTGCAGTATGATGTCATATAAGCCTTACAGTATGATGTCATCCTGTGTCCTCTGACGACCTGCTGCCACTGAAAGGCAGTGTTAGAGGGACACTTGGGCATTTATCGCAGCATATAATGTGTTTTCTGGACACACTGCTGCTTTTTCAGCGCCCAGAGATTGATGGCTGCGTGTCAGAGCTGGCTATGAATTTTAGAAGGATCAGGCCTTAACTTAACAAAAAAGTTATCAGTAGTTCTTTCCACCTTTTTACCCACAGCTACATCCACTTCTGTCGGGCCTAGGCTGCTCACTACGGCTGGGTATCATCACTGATTTCTGTAATCCATTCGATTCACGAGGTCCTGATTCCATTCAATTTGATTTTGCCTCAGACAGTCAGAAATATTATAATTCTGATGATTTATCAGCACTGACACATGTGAGACTTCATCAGAGGTGTGAGCATCACAGCAGAGGCCTTTGTGTCAAAGTAACTGAGGATAAAACAGAAAAACATGAAGGAGATTTTCCTGCCCTGTTTTCTGTAGCAGATACACTTTAAAATATTCTGCAGTAGAACAAAAAGTGAAGAAAACCATGAATCAACATCTGACCATTACCTGATGCTGCTGAAGTGAAGCAGAGCAAAGTTACAGAGGTTTGATTAGAGACACAGCAAAAGTTTTGCAATTTGGCATCATTTTAAAAAGTTTCAATTTCTTCGTTATAAAACAGCAGAAATGATTCTTTTCAAGGTCATTTTCTGGTGGGGAAAAACAGCGACCAACAGCACTGTATATGACTTGTGCATAATAAAGCGAATGAATAATGCAGGAAACAGAGATTTGAGGATGGGAAACTGTTCTTGAAGTACACTGAGAGAGAGAGAGCTGTGCAGGCGGTGGAAGCAAAACAGCAAAAGTCAGAGGGGATTAATGACGAGATTTATCAAATGTGGAGCGTAGTTTGGATCTTCTTTGCTGCTGCTTCAGTGAATTTTGGTTAGAGAGAGATAAAACCTGCAGCTCAGAATCGAGCGCAAAAAAGACGAAACCGCCGACGCGGTCAGTGAGCTGTCGGCTTTCTCACCCGACGGCGTGTCCGTGTACGGGCCGTCGGGTAAGAAAGCCGAGGAAGAGAAAGCTGATTGTGATGCTTCGGGTCTGTGTTTATGTCTTTGTGTGGAGTCCGTGTACCTGCTCTCATTTACTGGTTGGTGGTTGTTGAAATAGTTTTGTGAGCCTTAACCTGAGATTTCTGGCGTTTCTGGCAAAATACATTTATATTTAAAAAGTCGATTCAGGATTTAATGAATCAATATCGCTTCATTCAAGCTACTCGCCTCTCTCTATCCACCTGCACTTTCAAACGCACACACGAAGGACTACGGGAATATCTGGACCACGGCCATTCAGAGAGGTCCCGCCCCTGACTATCTCTGATTGGTTTAGACCACGATAGGGGCATAATGTGTGTCAGTTGTTGACCACACGGACACTTCAGAGTTGCGGAGACTTTTTTGTAGAAACTGTAGAACATGTCATGTTGCAGTGTCAGAGGTATCAGGTTGAGAGGAGACAATTGATCTCAGTAAATCTCAGTAACCTAAAACTCGAACTGGATCTTGTTGATTTGTTGCGAAAGAAATCGGGAAGTAAAAGTTATCAGGCCTTATTTCAGTTTTTAAAAGAGGGGAACCTGTTTGGAAGGATTCGAGGAATTTTTTTTTTTTTTTTAGCGTCGTTCCAGACCATACTCCATACCAGTTGGTGGCGGTAATGCACCTTTCAATTGTTTGCCAACCGCCAATACAAATGTAAGAAAGAAAGAATTTGGCCGCAAATGTGACCAAATTGGTCAGACTCTAGAGCCCAGAGATCAGCTGCTGTCTGAACTGCACACTTACACTTGGGTTTTGTATTTTTTTGGGTTTTTCTCTGCTCTTTTGTGAATTATAAATTCAAGAGGATTTGGATTTCTGTCGATTTCCTGCAGGATAACAACTTCCGAGAGTTTCCATTTTATTTTATTTTGTTTTATTTTGAATAATTTGAATTTGGCACTCTTGGTGGCGCTGTCACTTGGTGTTCGCTCGCTCTGTGGTAGAGTATCACTTCCGGTTCCTGCTCAAACACAGTGGTGTGTAGCTTATCTGCTTAGCAGTTTAATTAACAACTTTTAAATACATTCTTTTTTCATAGTATAATCTTCACGTGCTTCATCCGAAGCACACTTTCTGTGTACTCACTATCTAATTTATAGCCAAAGTATTCACTCACTGTCTCTGTACTGTTTCGCTCGCTTAGCTTAGCTCGTAGCCGAATCGTTAGCACCATGGCTACTTCACCTGTCCCTTCTGCACTTTCTTGCTCATTGTGTCAGATGTTTAGTTACTCCTCGGCCTCCTTTAGCAGTAATGATATCTGTAACAAATGTAGCATATTTGCAGCTCTGGAGGCCAGGATTACTGAATTGGAGACTCGGCTTCGCACCCTTCACTCACCCTTAGCTAGCCAGGCCCCTGTAGCTGGTGCAGCCGAAGATAGCGAAAGGCCCCGCTAGCTGTTCCCCGGCAGATCCCAAGCAGCTGCGGAAAGAGGGCGGCTGGGTAATGGTGAGGAGGAAGCATAGTCCTAAACAGAAGCCCCAGGTACACCACCAACCCGTTCATGTGTCTAACCATTTTTCCCCACTCGGCGACACACCTGCTGGGGGTCAAACTCTGGTAATTGGTGATTCTGTTCTCAGACATGTGAAGCTAGAGACACCGGCAACCATAGTCAATTGTCTTCCAGGGGCCAGAGCAGGCGACATTGAAGGAAATTTAAAACTGCTGGCTAAGGGTAAACGTAAATTCAGTAAAATTATAATTCACGTCGGCAGTAATGACACCCGGTTACGCCAATCGGAGGTCACTAAAATCAATATTGAATCGGTGTGCAACTTTGCCAAAACAATGTCGGACTCTGTAGTTTTCTCTGGTCCCCTCCCCAATCAGACCAGGAGTGACATGTTTAGCCGCATGTTCTCCTTAAATTGCTGGCTGTCTGAGTGGTGTCCCAGAAACGATGTGGGCTTCATAGATAATTGGCAAATCTTCTGGAGGAAACCTGGTCTTGTTAGGAGAGACGGCATCCATCCCACTTTGGATGGAGCAGCTCTCATTTCTAGAAATATGAACAAATTTATTAAACCCCTCAAAACATGACTATCCAGAGTTGGGACCAGGAAGCAGAGTTGCAGTCTTACACGCCTCTCTGCAGCTTCTCTCCTCCTGCTACCCCCCCCAAAAACCCATCTCCATAGAGACTGTGTCAGCTTCCAAAAAGACAAAAAAACAAACTAAAAACCAGCAACAAACAACTTAAACATTTACAAAGAAAGAACAATACAGTATCCACATCTGAACCAAAGAGTAAAACAGTGAAATGTGGATTATTAAATATTAGGTCTCTCTCCTCCAAGTCTCTGTTAGTACATGACTTAATAATTGATCAACAAATTGATTTACTCTGCCTTACAGAAACCTGGTTGCAGCAGGATGATTATGTTAGTTTAAATGAATCAACACCCCTGAGTCATTCTAACTACCAGAAATCTCGAAGCACAGGCCGAGGGGGAGGTGTGGCAGCAATTTTTCACACCAGTCTATTAATTAATGAAAGACCAAGACAGACTTTTAATTCATTTGAAAGCCTGATGCTTAACATTGTCCACCCCAGCTGTGAAACTCAGAAACCAGTCTTACTTGTTATCATCTATCGTCCAACTGGGCCTTACACAGAGTTTCTGTCTGATTTCTCAGACTTTATATCTAATTTAGTTCTGAGCTCAGATAAAATAATTATTGTGGGTGATTTTAACATCCATGTAGATGCTAAAAATGACAGCCTCAACATGGCATTTAATCTGTTATTAGACTCAATTGGTTTCTCTCAAAATGTAAAAGAACCCACCCCCACTTGAATCACACTCTAGATCTTGTTTTAACATATGGCATAGAAACTGAACATTTAACAGTGTTTCCTGAAAACCCTCCCTGTCTGATCATTTCCTGATAACATTTACATTTACAATAATTGATTACACAGCAGTGGAGAGTAGACTTTATCAAAGTAGATGTCTTTCTGAAAGCGCTGTAACTAAGTTTAAGAATATAATCCACCTCTGTTATCATCGTCAATGCCCTGTACCAACACAGAGCAGAGCAGCTATCTGAACGCTACCCCAACAGAGGTGGATTATCTTGTTAATAATTTCACCTCCTCACTACGTACGACTCTGGATACTGTAGCTCCAGTGAAAACTAAGGTCTCTAATCAGAAGTACCTGACCCCGTGGTATAATTCTCAAACACGTAGCCTAAAGCAGATGACTCGTAATCTGGAGAGGAAATGGCGTGTCACAAATTTAGAGGATCATCATTTAGCCTGGAGAAATAGTTTGTTGCTTTATAAGAAAGCCTTCCGCAAAGCCAGAACATCTTACTATTCATCACTGATTGAAGAAAATAAGAACAACCCCAGGTTTCTCTTCAGCTCTGTAGCCAGGCTGACAAACAGTCAGAGCTCTTTTGAGCCAACCATCCCTTTAACGTTAACTAGTGATGACTTCATGAACTTCTTCACAAATAAAATTTTTATCATTAGAGAAAAAATTACCAATAATCATCCCACAGATGTAATATTATCTACAGCTACTCTTAGTACCATTGATGTTAAGTTAGACTCTTTTTCTCCAATTGATCTTTCTGAGTTAACTTCAATAATTACTTCCTCCAAACCATCAACGTGTCTTTTAGACCCCATTCCTACAAAACTGCTCAAAGAAGTCCTGCCATTAATTAATTCTTCGATCTTAATATGATCAACCTATCTCTAATAATCGGCTATGTACCACAGGCCTTCAAGCTGGCTGTAGTTAAACCTTTACTCAAAAAGCATCTCTAGACCCAGCAGTTAGCTAATTATAGGCCAATCTCCAACCTTCCTTTCATATCAAACATCCTTGAAAGAGTTGTCAAACAGCTAACAGATCATCTGCAGAGGAATGGCTTATTTGAAGAGTTTCAGTCAGGTTTCAGAGCTCATCACAGCACAGAAACAGCTTTAGTGAAGGTTACAAATGATCTTCTTATGGCCTCTGACAGTGGACTCATCTCTGTGCTTGTCCTGCTAGACCTCAGTGCAGCGTTCGATACTGTCGACCATAATATCCTATTAGAGCGATTAGAACATGCTGTAGGTATTACAGGTACTGCACTGCAGTGGTTTGTATCATATCTATCTAATAGACTCCAGTTTGTTCATGTAAATGGAGAGTCCTCTTCACACACTGAGGTTAATTATGGAGTTCCACAGGGTTCAGTGCTAGGACCAATTCTGTTTACATTATACATGCTTCCCTTAGGCAGCATCATTAGAAGACATAGCATACATTTACACTGCTATGCAGATGACATCCAGCTCTATCTGTTAATGAAGCCAGATAACACACACCAATTAGTTAAACTGCAGGAATGTCTTAAAGACATAAAGACCTGGATGGCCGCTAACTTTCTGCTTCTTAATTCAGATCAAACTGAGGTTATTGTACTCGGCCCTGTAAAGCTTAGAAATATGGTATCTAACCAGATTCTTACTCTGGATGGCATTACCTTGGCCTCCAGTAACACTGTGAGGAACCTTGGAGTCATTTTTGACCAGGACATGTCCTTCAACGCACGTATTAAACAAATATGTAAGACTGCGTTCTTCCATTTGTGCAACATCTCTAAAGTTAGAAATATCCTGTCTCAGAGTGACGCTGAAAAACTAGTTCATGCATTTATTACTTCCAGGCTGGACGACTGTAATTCATTATTTCAGGATGTCCTAAAAACTCACTGAAAAGTCTTCAGTTTCCAAAATGCTGCAGCAAGAGTCCTGACAGGGACTAGAAAGAGAGAGCATATTTCTCCTGTTTTGGCTTCCCTTCATTGGCTTCCTGTTAAATCCAGAATTGAATTCAAAATCCTGCTCCTCACATACAAGGTCTTAAATAATCAGGCCCCATCTTATCTTAATGACCTTGTAGTACCACAT